>NC_072384.2:56179738-56822550 GCF_028885625.2 Pongo pygmaeus | reverse complement strand
TCCCAACTAGTGATCAGTTCCTTGCTTCTTAGAGTAACTGAGCAAATATATGATAAAAGCAATGTATAAAATTCTATCCAAGAACAAATTTGTGATGTTCGAAAACGATTCTTTGTTATATTGACAATATAGATTTAAATATAGCTTTATATAATAAGTTTGTCAAGGTAAAGTCAGAAAGGATGTGAACTGAGAGGACTGCAGAAGGTTCTGCTAAGGAAAAAAATCCAACTTCCTTTAGCCGATATACCGAAAGATAAGTGTATTCAAAACACAATTCATTTTTTTTCAGAACAGAGTTGACTTCTTTGTGGAAACTATTTTTGGATAAAAAGAGAGCCTATATACCCAGGGGAAAAAAACCTCTCAACATTTTTTAATTACATGAAGAATTACATGAGGCACCTAGCATGTTCAGTTTGTCAGTAACTCAATTAGTCTTTTGACAACTGACTTGCGTCCCCCCACCCCCTTGCCCCATATGGCTCTGTTTTGAAAAGAATTACAGTCATGCATCATTTAATAACACAAATACATTCTGAGAAATGTGTCATTAGGCAATTTCATCATTGTGTGAACATCAGAGTGTACTTACACAAACCTAGATGGTGTAGGTAGCCTACTACACACCTAGGCTATATGGAATCCCTGTTGCTCCTAGGTTACAAATTTGTGCATGTTACTGTATTGAACACTGTAGGCTATTGTAACATCATGGCGAGTATTTGTGTATCTAAACATATCTAAACCTAGAAAAGCACAGTAAAGATACCATATTATTAGTATAATCTTTTGGGACCAATGTCAAATATATGGTTCATTGTTGACTAAAACATCATTATGTGTCATATAACTGTATCTCATTTTCTAGTCATTCTCTTACTCATCTGCAGTTTTCAATTATTTGAAGAAAACATCTTAAATATGTTACAAATGTGCAGAAATAGTTCTTTTTCCATTCTTAATTATAGTTTTGCTTTTATGTAACTCATTAGGAGTTAAAATTAAATGTTAAACTAGGAGTCAGAACGAAAGATACCTAGTTTCACAATCATCTCAACTGAACAAAGATTTAAATTTAAAAAAAGAAAAAACATATTAACAAGAATATAGTATGGTTGTCCTCCAGGGACCCAATCCCAGCAAAGAAATTTGTGTATCTCTTTCTAAGGAATTCTGTGAAGCAGATTTGTTAGGGCCAGTGACCTGAGGCAATAGAATGAGCCCTGTCTCTGGAAACCTGAATTCTAATCTTGATTCTTTGACTAATTGCTTGGGTTTTAATATTTTTAGGTAATTTGTCCTCTCAGCATCAGTTTTCTTACCAAAATGAATGCAAAGGCTATCCTGATTTCTAAGGCGTCTTCTGGTATGCCAAAGTATTGGTATGCTTAAGATTAGAGGCTTTATTTGGATGAAATCAGTTATTTAACTTTTCCCAAATTTGTCAGTGTTTTCAGTGGGTTCACACTGAGGGCTTTACTCTTTTTTCCTTCATAGAGATACTAGATCCCCTTCTTTCTTTGGCCGAGTCCAGGGGAATTTTTTCTTAACTCTCTTCCTAAGACTTGTTTACCTCATTCCTTTCCCCTTTCATGATGTTTCCTTCACTTTATTTTCCCTTTGAAATATTTTAGAACCCATTTTTAGCATATTTCATCCCTGTGAATGCTACTATATCTAAAGTAGTATTTTATTATTTTTATATAAAAGAAACTTTCAGCAGCTCTATTTCTGCTTTACTCATTTCAACTCCTCTTACTTGGCCCTGCACTAGAGTGCATTCAATGCTTAAATGCATTTTTGGTTACTACAGTGTGTTATAATCCAGCCTTTTTTCATTGCCTTTAAAAAAAATCCACACGAATCTAGGAAGTTATTGGTATCACAAATCTTTAAAATTGTAGTTTTAAAAGCACAAAATGAGCTGAAACAGTGTTCATACCTAGAATTAAATAAGCATTTGAAGGCCTCTTCTTCCTCACTTAAATTTTTTTCCACTGATTCAGATTGGGAAAAACTATTACGTAATTTAGATCAAAATGCTGCCATCAAGCAGGGTTACCAGCAGTAGATCAATACTATTTCAGACTGTTAGGTAAGCACGCATGTAGTCAGGAGGGATTTCACAAACGTGATAGCTGTGGGCATCTGAGGTCTTCTAGCCATAAGAACTCAAGAAATTTTTGTTTGATGAAAAAATCCCCAAATAAAGGACTAAGTTAAGTTCTCATTGATCATTCCTACTTATGGGCCAGAAGAGCTGATTATTATCAAACATTGTCATTGGGAATATCTTCATGCTTTCCCAAGTCCTTCTGTCTTCATTTCCAGTTACCTGTTAGCTTTCACAGGGAAATTTGCAGGATGAGGTCTAGCATAGGGTGGAAAGCAGGCAATTCAAAAGGCCACCCAGTTCTGAAGAAAGACTTCAGTCCAATGTTGGACTGTTTTCCTGAGTTATCTTTTGGTATTCCAAATATTGTCATTTATTAAAAATCTTCCATTCAAATGCTATTAAAATTGAAAATTTAAACTACCGCTGAGAAATATAGTTACCAAGTTCAGTGTTATTTTCACAGTATTTAATGGGTTTACTATATAAAAACATCAGTTACACTTCAGGCTTCATAATATTTTTCAAATTTCCACTTTTGATATGGCTTCACTGGGTCACAGGCAGCTACTTTCAGGATCTTTTGAGAAAAATTTCCTTCCAAGCATAATAATTGCTGACTGTTTTCAAAAACAATGTGATTCACCTGGAAAGAAAGAAAAGCTGGGAATGAGCCACAGGCTGAATTTGATAACTGCAATATAAAGAAATGAAAACCAATTAAAAACAACTGACAGGCAGTTATATTTTTGATTTTTAAGAATCCTTCTGAACTAAATTATTAACATAAACACAGACTTTGAAAAGTATTAAATTTGTCTCTGTCTCAGACTAAGTAATCATCCTCCACCAAGCTATAAGACTTTTAAATCCTCAGGAGGCAAAAGAAAAATTTTTTGATGACATGGCTGAGAACTATACTCTTTAAAGAGAAAACATTACAGACGACATCTATTGGATTTGATAGATGATAACTACTTCTTTGATGGTAAAGAAAAAATACATACCGTAACAAAAAGTTAATTAATTTTTAAGGTAGGTGTCTTTGTGAGTTTGGATTACAAAATTCTGGAAGTGAAGTATTTTATTTATGAGCTCCTTACCATCATCTCTGACAATTCATAATAACTGATGTCCAAAATCCAGATTAGGAAAAAGTCAACAGCATTAAAGAAAGTTATATTATTGCTTAATATTTAGTGAATATCCTAGAAATGGTAGATAAATTAGATAGACCTTACTAATGGTTTATATATTTTTTCATCTATAAATCTTCTCGATTACTTATGACTATGACAAAGACAATCTTAATTACACATGTTGTTTTTAAACTTTAAAAAGTTATCAAACAGGGGTGACTTTCATAATAATTTATTTTAAAGATTGCTCCTACAAAAGTATTGTCACCCTTGCAGGATTTTGGAAATACGATGCTTGAGTATTGTCAAGGATTTTTAAGAAAGTCTCATTTTATACTTCTCTTGTTGTTTAAGACTTACAGGTACTGGGGGACCTAGTAGCAATAGCATGAAAACTACTGAAAAACTGAAAAAAGGAAGAAAGCTGATCACAAAGCTACTCATCTCCAGGACATTTGGTAACATCAAAAGGGAAACCCAAGACAGAATGCAGCTGTGTAAAATGTTCCAAAGTCATAGGTACAAACAAGGTAGGGAAAAGGCTTTCTAATTTTTGCTATCTTAACTAAATTACCTCCTTTACCAAATCAGCTTACGGCTTAAGAGAAACTGCTATGCTTGAACTCTTTCCCAAGATTCAATTCTGGAGATGAAGAATGTGTTTTAGTTCTCGTTCTTATTCATATTCTCTCTCTCTCACTCTCTCTCTCTTTACCCCATCCCCCCCTTTCTCCTTCCGTCCCTCCTGGCTTTGGCACAGGGAGAAGGTAAGATGTAAGTTATTCACTACACTACATGTTTATGGATTTCCTAACACTATGCAAAATAAAATTAGCAGCATATATGCTAATAATTCCTAATCTTTCTGAATAACTCAATAATAACCATTATTACTAAAGAGAAAAAACTGTCCAGAAAGAATTGAAATACAACAGAGAAGATCTAATGGGAGAAATGTTGGAGAATACATTACTCAGGCCCCAGTTTTGGCTCTGACCAGGAAGAAAAATGTTGAGAAGGGAATAGTCATTGGCTGTGTTGTTAAAAGGAATGGAGGCACCTAAAGGAAGCAAAGGTGCTTACTTTGGGGATAGCCCTGGACAAACTGAGAGTCTCCAAATACCCAAATATTTACTGTAGACAGTAGATTTGGTGGCTACCTGCTAGAGAGATGGTAGAAAATTTAAGAAGGCAATTCTGAGACTATTCTCGCCAACCCCAAGCTCCTACACCAAGGCTTATGACTCCGTATTCTGTTAAAATGTAATTGGGACAAATGGAGAGGACTTTGAGAATGAATACAGTAGACCAGGAATGTTCTGGTAAATGGAACAACTGGACCTTCAGAAAAGTATCCCTGATCCAGTAACATCTTCCAATTTCTGTGGTATAAATACTCCCAATATGGCCAGTTTCAAGCTACCAATGTGGTATGATTGAATGCAAAGCTGGCAAGGGTGCGCACAAGCGGCTCCAGTGAGCTGGTGAGAGTTGGCTCCAGCAGACCCTTAGAAGCCCCGGTCTCTGGGTACCACAGGGGATGGGAAGAGTCTCCTATGGAAAGGGGGCAGAATGAGGAACCAGATTCACTCTAAAGGGCAGAACTTGTAGGAGACATGCTGCTTCCTGTGTTGCCCATGTCCTCTCCTTATAAGCATTTCTGATGACCAGTGGGGACCAATTCTAGCCTTTAAGCCTGACTTTTGGTGTTGTTGATTGACTGAAGCAAATGATAGCAATGTAACTAGAAGAACTTGGTGATTTCTATTTAAAATAACTCATTTGAAATAAATTTTAAAAAAGAAAAAAAAAGGACTTGTCAACTTTCAAAAGATACCCATGCATCTCTGTGAGTGAACTTTTACATAATCCCATTGTCACAAACACACAAAACTTCTGATTGAGGAAGATGACAATGAGAATTTTATGTCCTATTTGATCAAAAGTCAAATTTGTCGTAAAGAAGAGGTACCAATCTTTTGCTTACCAGTTCTGGATGAAAGACTGATGTTGATTTATGCAGCCATTTTAGCCCTTTGTTTCTGTTATCACAAGGGTGCAGCCTTACAGCTCCTTTATCAGGGATGGGGGCTATACACCATTCTCCACATTTAATAAGTCTTAACCAGGTGTAATTAAATTGTTGAAGCTGTGGGGGAAATGAATAAAGAGGTCACTTCAGGCAGCAAACACAGGCAGGGGCTTTGTCAAACATTTTTGTTAGCAGCAGTTAAGAATATAGGAACTATGATCTGACATTTTATATTCAAGTCCTGGTATTATCATTTGTAATTCTGATAGTATGGGCATATTATTTACCCTATCTAATCTTATTTTTCTAATTTTTAAGTTGGATAGCGATTGTATCTATCTCAGAGGGTTGGGGTAATGACTATCAAGTGTTTAGCACACAATAAGCCTTCAATAAATGTTAGTTACAATAATAAAAATTATTCAGTGAAATTAATTCTGTCTGCATATGGATGTCATTTCAGTGTTCTGAATCCCGACAAGCCTGGTGCTTAAAGAATTGGAATGTTCAGTCTACCACATGATTAAGGTTCTAAGCCAGGGGTGGCTACAGGGAGATACCAGTCACAGCCCTAAATTTCTTGGGTGGAGATTTTATGCTTCATTGTATAAAACTATCACAAAGCCTTTGTCCAATTGTAGGAAAGGTGGAAATCTTTCTTTGCTACTAGCACGAGGAATCATCAGGTTGCTACCAGGTTGGCATCCCCCAGTTCATAGAAACTGCTCTTGGAGAAGTCGCCAGTGTCTAAAATAAATCCCAATTCAGGGAATGAAACCATGTTTGTAATCCTGAAACACCTTTCTTCAGTCGTTTACCACCTACTATTGTCTACCTGGTCAATTTACTCTAATGCTCTGGGTCTGTGGGAAATTTATTGTTTTGTACTAATATAAACATATTTGAAAAAAATAGGCTTCTGGTAAAATCTGTCTAAATGGCTTTTCCTAGTGAATCATTTGTATTGTAAGTGAAGTTTAACTTTGATTATCAGGTTAGATCAAAGTCATTGTGTTGGACCTTGCCGTTGGAAGGGTGGTCCTTGGACCAACATCCGCATCACCTGGGAGCTACTTAGAAGTGCGGAGTCTCAGCCACATCACGGACCTACTGATTCAGAATCTGCAGTGTAACAAACTCCCCAGGTGATTTACGTGAACATTAACATGTAGGAAGCATGGAACTATGGCATAATATAAGGAAGTTATGTGCTACTAAGAGAAGCTAGATATTACCTTGAAAAAATACGTTTCAACTGCTTTAAAGGTTAATAACTAAGGAGACTTTTTAGGTAAGGTAAGGGATAGAGCTTGATGATTCAATCTAAGGGTCTTATTCCTTTTGAGCCTTTTTGGATGAATGCTGTAGTCACTGGCTTGGTATTAAGCCTCATTAATTCTGCCGAAAATGAGTTAACTTCCTCCACATTTCTTTACTTTTTATTACCCAAGCAAACCACAAGAGGCAGAAGCTAAAAATGAGCAACAAGACTAAAAGGGAGCTGGGGCTTTGTGGAAGGCGAAGGCTGCATAATTTATACTTTTGCCTCTCAGCATCCAATTGAGAAAGACTCAATGGTCATCAAGAATAGAACTTGGGTTTTCAGATAAAATGCTGGTTACTCCGGCACAAAAACTCCCTGCAATGATGATTCCTAAAAAAAAAAAAATGCATTATTTAATACTTTCCTTTCATATAATGTGAAATAATTGTGGTTTTGTTTTTACAATTTACAACTTTATTTCCTCTTTGTTAGTAAGTGAGAGTTATTTCTTTTAATGAGTTTTAACACTTCTTCACTTCCCTTTGACTCCTTTCTTTCCTAATTAAAAAAGAGTGGCCTTGGCTTCAGGTTTACAATTCACAGCTAAATATAGCAACAGAGATACCTTTTCTTCTAGTAGCAGCTCTGAGTTAAGAGGTAGAGATGGGATGCACCAAAAAATATAAACAGTATCTTGAAGTCAAAGCAAAGATGTAAGACTTAACAAGCCTAGATTACCATTGCAAAATAATCTCTGTACCAAAGAACAATCTGCAATTTTGGGAACTGATTTCTATTCATGAATCCATTTTCCTCTGAGTCCTATTTGCCACTCAAACCAATAACTGTTTCTGCAAACACAGAACTGTTAAGGAATGTATGTTAGAGAGGGAAGTGTAATCACTCAGAGCTCACCTCCAGCACTGTGGAAGGAGTCTCTATTCCCTGCTTCCTGGCCCGACTCCCTCTACTAACCATTTTGCTCTGGGTTTGGGGAGTTATCCTATAGGAGTTTCTACCATGGATCATGGATTTGGTTATTTCCATTACTCCCTTAAAATGCGGGAATATAAGGGGAAAGAGGAATGGAATCAGACAATAAGACTGCTTCCTTAGAATGATTATTCAGAAATATGTTGTCTCTTTAGTATCTTTATCTATGTTATGCATTTTTTACATTTTTATCTTTATTATTATTACAGCAAACATTTACAGAGCAGTAAGCATTAGGTATTGTTCTACATGCTTCATATGTATTACCTAACTCCAGCCTCACACCAGTTCTAAAAGTAGGCACGATTATCACTACAATTTACCCAAAGGTTAAGGAATCTGCAGAAGTTAACACGCTTTTGCAAGTGATGGTGCCAGAACTGGATTCATTCTGGACCTAGTGAGTTGACTGCAGGACTCACACCTTTATTCCCTTAGTCACTGTCTTTGCGTTTAGTGGTGGACTCTCTTATTACAAAGAAATTTAGAAAATTATTTTTCTGTTGGGCAAAGATGAATTTCTCAATTGAGCAATGAATGTGTCATACCCTGCACCTATCAGCTACCATGAGATAGAAAACAGTTTAGCATACCTCTTTGCTCCCATCGCAGTCTTCCAGAATGACTGTAGTGTTTTCAATGGAAATGCATTTACCCAAAGCCACATTAATAAGCTAAGAAGCAAAATACGAAAGAGGAATTACAAAATATTTTAAAGTAGAACAAGACATTCAGACACATTTAGAAAATACAGAATATAAAACTATAATAAGGTTAAAAGATAGTTAATAGCTTAGCATTACTTAGCACTATCCAGTTTTATTGGTTGCTATCTCTAACAGAGACATAACGTAATCTTGTAATAGTACAGCTTCAATCTGTTAATTTTGGCCTGTGATCAGCCATAGAGCCAACACACAGAAGCTTTTAATTAACCCTTGCCTGGAATGCTAAATAACAAATGAGCAAAGGTGGAAAGAAAAGTAGTTATTTTCTTGTCTTAAGTTTATCTAATGCATATACTAAAAGTCAATGCACCTATAAGAGTTATGAGCTATGTTCCCTGACTGACCCCTTCAAGCCTTTTGACTGCTTAAGCACTGAATCATAGATAAATTGAGTCCTTCAAAGAACAGCAGATTCCAGCTGATTCCCTGTCAGAATCTTCTTAATGACTCAAGCGAGCTACAATTCATTATAGGAAAGTCACGAAAGCTAATACAGAGCCAAGCATAAAGGCACTTTCTGGCAGGTCCCCAGGTTTTTAATGGGTTTACAGGGTCAAATATGGAGGTAGCTTTCTTTAAGTCACCATTTAATGCAGAAAAATGTTGATTTCCTTTCCCCCTTTGACATCCTGGGCAGGGCTAACAAGATGGTGGGTTAATAGTGCAACTTAGGGTTTTCAGATTTCTAGAACAGCTGTGCAGAGCCGAATCTATATGACATGTCCTGGGAAAGCCTCCTGAGCTGGGAGGAGCTGAAGTCTTTGTTGCCAGGGGCACTATTTGTGTCCTTCCTGTTCTATGATGCCTAACAAAGAGCTCTAACTCAGGGTGCTGCACTGATGCAGGCTGGATGCTCACAGAATTGCCAGACTTCATAAAAGGGGGCTCAGTACCTTGGTCCTCAATTTTACATGCTTAGCTTAGTGGACAAGAAAGTAAGGGACATCTTCAGGGATCAGAATACGGGGAAAAAATTAAAGGCTACAGGGAAACTTGCAAAGGTTGGCAAGAAAGACTTGTTCCCTCATATGGA
Source organism: Pongo pygmaeus (assembly GCF_028885625.2). Lineage (NCBI taxonomy): Eukaryota > Metazoa > Chordata > Mammalia > Primates > Hominidae > Pongo > Pongo pygmaeus. Next base: position 56,813,245 of record NC_072384.2, on the reverse strand, counting down.
TTGAAGAAAAACAGAGGCATGGGTAAGCCAAAAAGCTGGAATTCAGGTCTTCCACGTAACAGCGGAAAAACAGATCTTCAGTTGAATGCTGCACTAGGAAAAACAATTTGTCCATTAGCACAGGGAGAAAACAAGGAAGCTGGATTCTCCCTGAGAATCTGAAACTTTACACCAGCCTTCATTTGGATCTGAGATGAGTATTTACACCACCTGCCTTGGATAGGAACCATCACAGACTTTCAAGGCATAGAAACAAACATTAAAAATAGTACCAGGTTGATAATTACTTCTGAGGTGCCTGGCACAGGCAGAAACAAAGCAACTATGGAAGGATGGAATCTCTATCAAAAATCCTCAGAGAAAGCTCTATTCACAATTTAAAATGACAAATATGGGAGGAGACAGCTCGCTGTTAGTAAATGTGGGCATCACAAGGCAGAGAAGGATTCAGTGCCCCCCAATCCCACCCCCGAACTTCAGAGAGGAAGGTGAATAGAAAGACATGAAGGTAGAATAATCTCGGGGCTTAAAGGAAGGAAAGCATGCTGCAATTGCTCTCTGTACTGAAGCAGAGATAAATATTATGTAAGCTCCTGTATTTGTGGATCATGCAGAAATATTCTATCTTCAAACAAATTTGGAAAATTCTGGTTTCCACAGAGCTGAACAGGTGGTTCTACTCCAGAACTTCTCAAAATCTTCAGGGTGTTAATGTTCAGCTTGCTGTCAGAATGTTGTACAAATGTTTCTCAAATGTGCTTGACCATGGAACTCTGAGACGGCACAAGTAACATTGGTCAGGACAGTGTTTGGGAACCCCCCGTTAACTGATATTTGTGTTTATTTTGTATAATCCCTCCAAGAACCGAAAAGCATTGGAAGGAAAGACAAAACTTTTCTGTCCATGTCCCTCCCTCATTTGACCTGAAGATTTTTTTTTTTCCTTTTTCTTAGAAATTACTGAGGAAACTATTTGATTGTGGTTTTTGCCATGGAAGGTACTTTTACACCAACCTAATACTTTTCTTCATATAGACATCGTCTCTGAAGTGCTTTGGAATTGTTATTCTTCATTATTAATTGTTTTCAGAATTTTCCCTTTTACTTAAAAATAATTGATCCATGTTTTTACTGTAAACCATTTTAATCTTTAAAAAAATAGGCAGTGTATGAATTTTAAATTATCCATGTTGTATTATTTCATTTTCCAATTTAGGAAGTAGACATTCCACACAATTTATGACAGAATTGTTAAACATTAGGCTATTTGCCAGCGGTTTAATCCAGTGTAAAAATACATTATTGGTGAGATTCTTTTATTAGCTTCAAATATTGTCGTTTCAATAAGAAAACATTTCTTCTTATTACAAAAAACCAAAACTTTCACTGGATTTAAATTCCTACATGTGGAGGTTGAAAAAAGGGAAACGGAGCTATAGACTGTTTTCCAGCAGTTTAATCCAGTGTAAAAATACATTATTGGTGAGATTATTAGCTTCAAATATTGTTGGTTCAATAAGAAAATATTTGTTCTTATTACAAAACAAAAATTTCACTGGATTTAAATTCCATAGTGGAGGTTGAAAGAAGGGAAACGAAGCAAGTAACAAAAAGAAGTTGTGGAGTTTATTTTCTTGGAACTTTCCAAGATTGTCTATCTAAAATAATGATCTACTTAATTTGTTCTAAATTACCTGGAGAAACGTTCTAATTTTTTAAAAATTGTAGTAAAGCTCCCTGCTGGTTTGCTTCAGAAGGGAGCAAACTACATCTTCACCGAAATTTGTTTAAGGAAGGCAACAAAGGAAAATAGAAGGAATTTGTTAAAATCACTTTTTAAAATACTTGCTGCATTTTGATATACTATAGCGGAGGCATCAGCAGAAGGCTGTTTCATTAGGAGAGCTCTTCAGAAATTTCGTAGGAACTCACACAAGTTAGCGTGTAACAGTGGAGCCAAAAGGTAGTTTTCTAGTGCCCTCTGGTGGTTAAAGCTTAGTATTACTCTTACTGAGATTCTGTGTTGTTGGAATGGGAAAAATTACAATAGTGGAAATTCCTTTATTCTTTTTTTATCTGCTCAGTGGTTGAAATTAAAAATTGTAAATTTATTTTACAGTTACATTTGACGTGTTGTTATTTGAACAGTGTATATAAATCCAAAATGTCTGATAAGTTACCAGGTTGAGCCACCTAAAGTAGCTGCCATCCTATTTGGACCGATAAAAATGGCAATTTTATAATACAGTGCGTTACCTAAAAACAGGTCACATATACTTATTTATCAGTTGAATTTTATAAAAAAACAGAACCATTTTTTAAGACTAGTTTCCTGTCTTTCATAGCTTTCCCAGATTTCCCGAATGCTTTCAAGGGGGAATATTATAATAAGTTTTTGCTATCAGGAGATTTTCCAGACAGAAAGCATGATATAATACACTCTCTAGAAGAACTGAAAAAATTTGGCCTAAAAGGGCAGGATAACTAATGGTCACATTTTTAAAGTATTTCTTGGATGAAGAAAAAGGAAGCTGAAATAAAACAAAAACATTGGGGATAGTTATAAGTCAAATTAAATTAGAAATAAAAGATTAGAAATAAGCATGACTGGCTAAGAACCCCAGCTGAAGGCTTGACTAATCATATTTAAACCCACATGTCTTACCATCCTCTTCAAATGCAGCTTCACTCCTAGAAGGGGTTTGAAATGGGGCTTTCCCCCAGCTTCTCCTCTTCCTTGATGTTTCCTTAGCCTTGTACTCTGCCCACCTTATCTGGCTTAGCTTCTTCCCTTTGGATACCGTCCTTCATGCCCTGGAATGTTATCTGCTATTCTCTGATATTTTCTGTTATTTTAAGTCCCTCTTTGAAATCTTTACAAACCCTAATTAAATCTTATCACCCCCTTGCTTAACTCTGCTCAATAACTTCCCACTACTTTCAGAAGAAAGAAGGAAGCAAGGAAGGAAAGAAGGAAAGAAAGAAAGAAAATCCTTACTTTGCTTACAAGGACCTGTGTGATCTGGCTCCTTCCTTCCTCTTCACCTTCATCTGGCTCCATTCTTCCCTCCTTCACACCCTGACAACAACATTCGTCTTCTTTCCAGTGCTTGGATGGAGAACACTGACCTGTCTTAGGGCTTTACATGACCTTTACCCTCTGCCTAGCACTCTTCTTTAGAGCTTGGCTGACTGACACTTAGTGTTTTAGGCCTGAGTTACAAAGTCTCCTTCTCAGAGAGGATTTCTCGGCCACTCTAACTGAGGAGTCATCAGTTGTGGCCTTTTCCCTAAATGAGAGCTATTATATTTTGTATTTACACTTAACTTGCTTATTTGTTTATAATCTTTCTTCCCTACCCAAATTAAGCTCCACAAGGAAGGGATCAAGTCTACTTCATTCATCACTCTGTAATCCAAGTCTGAAATACTCCCAGATCTACGCATACTCAATAGATACCTGTTGAGTTAATCAATGAACATGACCACTTGGTAGCCTTCCTCAAGTTTACCTATATTTAATTCTCAGCCATGCTTTGTCCCATCTTTGCTCATACTTGGTGTTTATTTATAATGTAATTATTCACTCTTCCCACACATTTTTGAAAGAGGTTTTGTGTTTTGTTTTTATGGAGTAAGATTTTAAATTGCCACTTGAACTTACCACACCACTAGCTCTCACAATGGGAGCTTTTAAGTCAGGAAAGACATTCTCCAAGTACCATTTGAAACTTTTGCACTTCAGTTTCTTTCGCAGCTCCCTTTGCTGGGTGAGGTTGCCAGCATCTAGCCCTTGGTCGATGAGGTGGTCTCCATGGCCATAGAACAGCTCCTTATACTCATCCAGCCAGACCTCAGCAACCCGCACCAAGTTCCGCTCCACTGTCTTCATCCGGTCTTTGGGGAAGGAATATGGATTGTCATTTCTGAATATATGGCCCACTCGGGAGCAGGGAATGATCTCAATTTCACCACCACACATCCACACCTGGAAGAATTTGATGATAAGCATCAATTATCAAATGATTATCCACAAATCATGGGCACTTAACAATGACAAGAAACCACCTTGTTTCCCCCTACCTGAAGCAATACTCAACTTCAAAAACACTTTTGCAATAGAAAATCAAACTCAACAGGCTTATTTAATTTTGTATATTGCTGTGGATCATTTTAGGATTAGTAAAATGTAATTTTTTCATTTCCTAACCTGCAATGTAAGTTTTTTTTTTTAATTTGTAAATAAATATTCACAGAATCCCATTTTGTAAAATATGAGTTCTTGTTTTGGTTGAATCAGGGAAAGAAGTATAGATGCCCATTTGTTCACATTCCTCTACTCTCATTTTTGGGAAGAACCAAAAGGCTTGTGGAACACAACTCAAAACCATTCTTCATGATCAGCAGCTCCAAAATTACACCCTTTTACATACATACAGAACACCCACCCAATAGGAAAGCAATTACTTTTTGGACACTCTCTACTACTGCTGTTGCCAAGGCTTTCTCAGAAGTTAATCAATGATTGTATAATAGATTGTAATCAATGATTGTATAATAGATTGTATAAAGTGCCCAAAGGAGCTGTACTATGAGGCACACTTGACCTGTTGGTGACCTGCTTTAGAGGTATTTTTATGTCCTTCTGTCATTTGTGTTCTCTAAGATGATCCATTACAGATTGAGTCTATTCTTTCCAACCTTCTAGACAGATGTTCCAGGAGAGTTATTTTGTAGCACGTATGACTCCCACAGCATTTACTCTGAGTGGCAGAAAGTCATTTCCCCCATATTTACAGGCAGAAATGGTGTTGTGAAATATTACGGAATGCTAATAAATTTCATGACAGCAATTGATTCTTCCAAATTCAATCTGAGATATGAAAAAATTAATCCGGAGACCCTAAAATTTCTGTGAAATTTCCTCTCAGTGGCAGTCACATATCTGATTATGGTAGTAAAATCAAACCATTTAAAATTGATTAACTCATTATTGTAAAGAAAATTTGGGAAACACCTGGTAATACCTTGAATGAGAGCTCCATATTTTCCCCACCCCAAACATCAAGGCCAGGGTCGTATGTTCCGAGTTCAAAAAAGTAACTTTTGTCAATAGAAAACAATCCACCAGCCATGACAGGGCACCTACAAAAAGAAAAGTTTGTTTTTTAAACTTGCATCTCATGAAAGCTCGACTTTCAGAGTTGTTCCTCTGTACATCTGTACTGGAGGTAGGAGACTTTTCAGAATAGCTACCTGATGCAGGGAAGCCCTGGGATGGAGTCATAAATAGGGCTTAAGTGATGAGATCCCCAGATCATGGTGGCAGAGCTTGATTAGGTTCAGCAAAGATGCATCCTGGAACTAGTATTATTTGTCCTTTATACTGTGACACAAACTGTCCAGGAATGTTATTTTTAACACTTATTCAGGGCTAAGGGAGTATCAGGCACTATTGTAAGTATTATGTATATATTCCAGCCCAGACTTCACAAAAAATCTTTTAAGTGTGTACGATTATCCAGAATCTGCAACACTGGATGTGAGGGCGATCTGGCTGCAACATCTGTCACCCCATTGATTGCCAGGGTTGATTCGGCTGATCTAGCTGGCTAGGAGGGTGTCTTCTTCCTGCCTCACCGCTTCACCATGTGCGTCCCTCCCGAAAGCTGCGCGCTCTGTGGAAGAGGACGACCATCCCCGATAGAGGAGGGCGGGTCTTCCGTCAAGGGTATATGAGTAGCTGCGCCCCCTGCTAGAACCTCCAAGCAAGCTCTTAGGAATCGGCAACACGGAGAAGGTAAGAAACTTTCCCAAGGACAGTAGACACCTTGGGTTTGCTCTGGGCAGTCTGAGGGGACGCTGTGCCACTCACTCCACCGTACGGCCTCTCAGCCGTTACTGGAAGGAAGGCCGTGAGTGTGAGTTGTCCACGTTCTGGGTATTTTGAACAAAGAATTGAACAAAACACACTAACAAAGGAACGAAACACATGAACGAAGCGGCACAAACAGGGATTCGTTAAAGCGGGAAAGCGCTCCACAGGGTGGGAGTGGGCCGGAGCAAACGGTTCAAGGGCCGGGTTACCAAGTTTTCTGGGTTTCAAGTACTCCTTTCGAGGTCCCTACCGGCTGCCCCTTATCTGGATGGAGGATTTGGTTGGCTAATGAAAGGCTGAGGTGAATTGGCGCCCTATGCAGATGAAGGGAAGGTCCCTGCTTGGCCAGTCCAAGGCAGAGACTCTCCCTTTCCGTCTGAGACGTGGTGGAAGGGGAGGGCTGTAGGGAGAGTAGCCTTTGATCCTTTGTTACTCGGGTGTGGGGAAATGGGGTTTTCCTTCTGGTTTAGCTTTAGGAAGTGGGTGCTAATCGGCCTTAGAGCCCCTGCCCCTAGACCCAGGTGTTTTCCTTTTGATCCAGGTTTGGGAAGTCAGCAGGAATTGGCCTTAGATTCCCTGCCCCCAGACCTTGGTGTTTTTCCTTGATTCAGCTTTAGGAAGTCGGCATGAATTGGCCTTAAGGTTCTTGCCTCCAGACCCTATTCTCCTGCCTCACAACCACACACAAACTTTACTGACAGCGTGTTATATGGCAAGCACCTTTCGAAGCACTTTATATATTATCTGATTCAGTTCTTAAAACAATCTAAGTAGCAGCTTCTTTTGTGAGTCTTTATGTAAAAATAAGGAAACAGAGGCTCAAGATGATAAGTAACCTTTTCAAGCTCATACTACTTCTCAGTGGTAGAGTTGAGATTCAAACTGTCTCCACAGCCTTCACTAATAATATTGATCATGGAGGATAGAAACTACATTTTAGTCAGCAGTTAGCCAAGACTGGAATCACTTCCTATGGTGGTCACCACTCAGCCAGCTAAAGTAGTTTCTGTGGAGAGCCTGCTTTGCGCTTAGGGTATACAGTGATCTCAAGGGGGAGATAATTCCTGTCCCACACCTCTCTCCCCTCCGCCACCATTTATGTTCATTTTCTTTCTGCTCTCAATTTTCCTACTAGACTATCCAGAACGCATTCTCTTCCTAACATTATGTTGAATATAGTCTGAACTCAACCACTACATTGGCCCTCAACATGAGAGTTTGGAAAAAGCAGAGGTTCTTCAGGTGTAAGTTCAGAGTAAGAGTGTTAAATCCAGGTAGATCTGGGTTTGAGTCTCAAATTCTTCTTTGATTAGCTGTGTATCCCTGGGAAAACTACTTAATGCTTTAAAGTCTAAATTTCCTCATCTCTTTAAGGTGAATACTTCCACCTCCCTCCTAGAGTTAGGAAGAGAGTTAGGTGCCTGGCACAGAGTGCTCAATAAATGGTAGAACCTTCACTTCTTTGCTTGGTGGAATAATTCTGAAGGCATCACACCTGGCAAGGAAGGCGGGTATGACTGATTGAGGGGTAAGTTTGGGGAAAACACGCTTCGGTGCACGGTCTGGGCTTGGCTTTCTGTTGGGGCTGGCTGGCTTGTGTCTGCTTAAGTGGTAACTACAACAGGGAAAGTTTAAGCCCCCTGCAGCTCTTGCTGTGGCTGGCTGAATGCTTGTCCTGCGGGCCTAGATTCCGAAGAAGTAATGGGAAGCCTCCACTTCAGCTTCAAGTCTAAGCTGTGTTCTTCAATGCAGTTTCTTGGAAATAAAAGCCCAAACTTGAATTCATATCCAGCTTCTGAATCGATCTGTAAATTTATTCATATAATTTGGCACTTTTCTCATGGAGGGGTAGGATTAGGCTGTAAAAGAAAATCCTAACCATTGCTATCATTAGAATGATATTTCTATTACCATTATTTACTTTTAATTTGCACTTACGTTTACTTTAATATTACATGTGTTTATATAGTATGTATGCAGCACATTTTGCTAGTTTGTGTTTCTTAGGTTGCAAATCCTAGGGGACAGGATAGCATTAGTGAATTTTTCTGTGTTCAGGCCTGAGTGGGGTACAAATGACCAGTGAAGAATGAGTTTTGGGAACAAATTTCTCAAGAACACTGTGTTTGCTTTGGTAATCTCTTGGCTAGAACTGTAATTCTTAATGTTCTATAGAATAACAAGATACAGCTGTTTTGTAGAATTTTTTTAATGCTTTTACAAAAAGATACATGCCTGCTTTCTAGTCTTAAATTTCCCACACTTACCTTATTGTATCAGTTTCTTTAATTCTGTTTTTTGCAATGACATCTGGAGGAATTGTTCTCCAACCAAAGTTCATGGGCCACACAAAGATGCCTCTTTGAAAGTTATCCACTGTCATGTAACTAATCCAGGAAATGAAAGACAAAGTGTTATCTGGGATTATATACATCTTTATATACTTTATCAATTTGGCTTTACGATGTAATCAAATGAATGAAACAAGTGCTTATGATGAGTTTAGATCACCACCTTTTAATAATAGTTCAAGAATGTTTACAAGTACAATTTGCATTAGTAACTAATTGGCTTGATTATTTGTGCTTAACTTATACTTTTATTTTAATAATATCCTAGCCAGTTTTGAAGAAAAAAAATACAAGAGCAACTTAAAAGCACATATATGCTTCCCACAGAAATAAGAACTAAATTTGAGGTAAATAAATATTTGGGGTTCAGCTAAATATAAAGGGGAAAAAACTAGGTCATGAGTGTTAGGATTTATTGGTATTTAGAGTTAAGAATTTGTAGTGACCAGATAGATTATTGCATCAGCAGACTCTGATCCCAAGATATCGACCATGTTTTTCCATTTATTTAAGTAGATAAACTGTGTATGTCTTGGATTTTCAAAAAACACACATATTAGGCATATACTCAGCACTTTCTGCTGCTTGTGATTAAAGATGTGCTTGAAAGTATCTTGTGGAATGTGTAAATATTACCTCATATCCTTATCATTGATGACTTCGATTACTGGACAGGCCACTTTCTTTCTACTTAAATAAACTCTTTCCAGAAGAGGTTCCAACCAACCAACGTTACATTCCACATGAGAATCTAAAAATGTCAACACGTCACCTAGAGGGCCAAACACACACACAAAACTTTGAAAATACAATATATTGAATGTGCATACTTCATGTTCAAAGGTATTGATGATTGCTCCAGAAATGTGGCTATAAATGCAGTGATCTTTTTTTTTTCCTGAATTCCTGGTCACTATAATTTCATTTCATACTGAAATGAGAGAAACTTTGCTCCTAGGAGTCCTGTGGTGCAAACATAATTTATGTTTGGAAAAAATTGATAAGCCATTTAGAATGGGTAAAATAATTTGAAAAGAATACTTGGTATTAAATGTATTTGCTGAAGTCCCCTCTAAGAGAGTGTGCCCATTAACGCTGGGGGTGCAGGATTTGGAACTTTGTTTTTAAGAAGCAGAGAGACTGAGATGACAAGTTTGGCCTTAGGAATGCTGAAGAGGAAAAATTACTTCACACAATAGGGATGAAAGAAATTAAAGTGGACAAACCGGCAAGGCTAGGAGGTACTGGAAAACAGTTACAGGAGACGGGAGTGGGGAATGGGAGGTTGCTGATTAATGGGTATGGAGTTTTATTTTTGCAAGGTAAAAAGAGTCGTGGAGACTGCACACCAATGTGAATGTATGGTAACACTATGGGCCTGTACACTTAAAAATGGTTAAGATGGTACATTTTTATATTCTATGTATTTTACACAATTTTTAAAAAGACTTAGAGGAGGGGAAAAAAAAAGGAAAAGAAACTTGGAGGCCAGAAGTAGTATTAAGAACTCTTTTATTTCCCTGTTAGTTGTGTGAAGTAACACTCTCTCTCTCCCCAGTGAAACCTCAGTAGCATCTACATTGCTCCAGAGGATCTTATACAAGTGAAGTGTGTGTGTGTGTGTGTGTGTGTGTGTGTGTGTGGTGTGATGTGTGTGTGAGAGAGTGTAACAACCCAGGAAATAAGCTCCTGGTCCACATCCTATGTGTGATCTTTCAGGCCCAACCACAGGTAATACAAAGGCTCTACCTAGTGGGGCCCATGGGGGAAACCTGCTTTCTCACTCAGACTTGGTGCCCAGCCAGTGTGTTGAAGTCTCTAAAGGGAGTTGCGGTCCAGGTCTCAGACCTTCCACTCGGCTGCAGGACTTGCTCTTCTGCCTATCTGCATTCCTAACTCAGGTGCCTCCATTCAGGCCAAAACCTCTGCCAGGACCACTTTATTGGAGATGGAATGGGTCTTGAAGACAATTTGCTCGACTCTGACTCACTATTCAGCGCTTTCCCACTCCTAGCCTTTCCCTTTCTTACTCTGGATCCCAGGGCCACATAACAGAAGGAGCCTTTTGTGCTGGGTTCCTTGGGCAGGCAGTGAGATGCCCCTCTTGCCTGCTCTGCTCTGCTCTGATCCACCACTCAGCAACATTCCAGAGGGGAAAATGGAACATAGGAGGAGCCAGTGCCTTCTCCTCTTCAGCCTCCTGCTGATCCTGTTGCAGTAAGGGATTAAGGCTTGACTACTGCTTTCATTTTGGCTTATCATTTTAATTGACTACTTTGATACCTGGGTGCTCAGCTCAGCTCTTGACATACCTGTAAGAGCAACCATCATCTAAGCGCTTGTTCTATGCCAGTCTCTGTTCTAAACATTCTTCATGCATGTTTTATGTAGTCTTTACAACAACCCTGAAGTATAGAACTAATTTTTATTCCCACTTAAGAGACAAGGAAACTAAAGAACAAAGACCCTAGGTAACTTTTCTATGGTTGCACAGCTAACAAACAGCAATGTGATATTAGAAAATAAGTAGCTCATTCCATAGATTACGTTCTTTAAAAAATGCTAGAAGGAGGCAGAGCTTTGGGTATGGGAAGGCTTAGAGAACAAAATGAGGATAGTTATCTAGATGATAGATCATTATCACTGAAATCTGCAAACTACCTCTCAATTAATAGAATTTAGCATCATATTAATTACTTGGTTAACAATGGCATTTTTGCATGAGGGTAAAGTATTGGTGTGGAGTGTTCTTGAGGAGTCTGTTTAGTGAAACTATCTGTGAGAAGCAAACCCCCTCCATGTAGTCTTCTGTTCTTGGAGATAGCAGTTTCATCTCCTGACCAGGCTGGAAGGGTCATATTTTCAGGGCATTAACGCTTGTTTGACAATGACAGGGTATTGTCCCCTGCATGGTCTGAATGTATGTGTCAATCCAAAATTCATATTTTGAAACCTAACCCTAAGATGGTAGTATTAGGAGGTGGGGCCTTTGTGATAAGATCATGAGGGTGGAGCCTTCTTAAGTAGGAGTAGTGCTCATATGAAAGAGGCTGGAGAGTGTTTGTGAGCCCCTTTTGCCCTTCTACCATGTAAGGTCACAGTAACAAGGTGCCACCTTTGAAGCAGACAGTGAGCTGCCATTAGACACCGAATCTGCTAGTGCCTTGATCTTGGACTTCCCAGCCTCCAAAACTGTGATCAATAAATATATGCTATTTATAAATGATCTAGTCTAAGGCATTTTGTTATAGCAGCCCAAAAGGACTAAGCCATCTCCTAAGGGTATCCTTTGGGGATGGCACCTTTGGGACAGTCCTCTCCCCTGTCATGGGAAGACTCACAGGGTCATGTAGGTGTATGAAGCGTGGCCTGCTAAAGTCCACTTGGCTAGTGGTATACAATGTAGTAGAAAAAGATTCCTGGCTGGGTGTGGTGGCTCACGCCTGTAATCTCAGCACTTTGGGAGGCCGAGGTGGTAGGATCATGAGACTGAGAGATCAAGGCCATCCTGGCCAACATGGTGAAACCCCATCTCTACTAAAAATACAAAAATCAACTGGGCGTGTGTGTGTGCCTGTAGCCCCAGCTATTCCGGAGGCCGAGGCAGGAGAATCACTTGAACCTGGGAGGCAGAGGTTGCAGTGAGCAGAGATCACGGCACTGCACTCCAGCCTGGTGACACAGTGAGACTCTGTCTCAAAAAAATAATAATAATAAGATTTCTACTTGTGGTCCATTCAGACCTAGAGTTTAAAGAGCATTCTTTACTACACCACCTGTCCCTATCCCCATAGCAGCTTTATGAAGTCAAAGGGGCCTGGATTATCTTTCTCAGTCCCCAGTGGCAGCAGGATGGGTACCCAAACCTGCATTCACTTCCCACCTGGCCCAGATCCCTATGAAAATTCTCATTCATTTGCTGCCAGGACCTAAGGGAAGCAGCATCTGCTCAAAACATAGTCTGGAATTTTATATTGTTTTATTTTGGGGAAGAGGAGAATCCTCCTATGCATGCATGCTATTGCTCTACTTTCAGACACTTTGTTTTAAAATAAGATCCTAGGACTATGTTAGGTGAGAAAACAGGGAGCTCTCTGTGTAGCTGACTCTTGGTGGAATTTCTGACTGGCGTGGTTATTGTCTATGGACATTGTACACACTGTTCCTGATTCGGAGAGGTGAGAGGCACAGTGAAATAAGCATAGCATTAAAGTTACATACAACAGCCTTTAATCCGAGCTCTGCTTTTCCTAGCCAGGTTAGATAAGTTACTTAACCTTTTTGAGCTTTGCCCTGTGAAGATATTTCTAAGATCTACCTGATATCTAAATTCTTTAAAAATTGTTAGTATAATTTACTGTCAGAATAATCAACCCAATCACTTAAAATTTTTAAATGACACATAATAATTGTATATATTTATGGGGTACATAGTGATATTTGATACATAAAGTGTGTAGTGATCAAATCAGGGTAATTAGCATATCAATCACCTCAAACATTTATCATTTATCTGTATTGGGAACATTCAAAATCCTCTCTGATAGCTACTTGAAAATATATAATAAACTATTGTTAACTATAGTGACCCTATAGTGCTATAGAGCACTAGATTTGGAAAGGGTAGGAGAGAAGGGATATAGGGAGAGGTTAGTTAAAGAATATAAAATTTTAGTCCAACCTTGATTGCTACCTGGTAGGATTTTCTGTTTTCTAAGGATAGGTCCCAATAATACTGGATTGTTTACAGATGGGTTTCATTTGTAACTTAAAAATTTGGGGGGTGGGGGTTAACATACAACTGTTCAATGTGCCAAAAACTTTGGGTCCTTGTTGAGCATGGACCCCCACTTATATCCAGTGTACCAGCCTGAAATATTGCTGCAGTACCAGTTAATGCTGGATGGTTATGTCTAGGATTCCTTGAGGGATGTTAGCTTGGCGTGCCATTTAATTTTACATAATGCCTCCTAAGTAATGCTAAGGAAACAATTTTTACCTGCAGCAGATACAAGTTATAAAAGTTTGCAGAAAGATGTCTACTGTTGCTTTTTAGGAGACCTTGAAGTTTGCTAGGAGTTAGATGTCACTTGTCCAGTTACTTAAAGTTAGCCAAGTGATTATTTAGAATGCTCATAGAAATGTCAGAAATTTTGCTAAATGCCATGTCATGAAGGAAATGAAAACCTAATATTTACTTTGACTCTCTACTGCCTGACTGTAACTCCTCTTGGCAGGGCAGTAAATCACTTGGTCTATTCCATACTAGGAAGGGATATGGGTGATCTACTTCTTCCCTGATATCTCATTTACTCTATCTTTTTAATTCTGTTGGCTTCATATAGTAAGCAATTCTTAGAGATCCATTGCCCCTGGCCTACCTGTCAAATTTTGAAATCCTACTTGGGCCTCTCAACCTCCTCATTCACAGCAAGCAACTGATTGGACCTAATCTTTTTGCCTGAATTAGATTCAGATGAAGAACTAACATGCCCTGGAAACTGAATGCATAGTAGACATTGCTAATGGTAAGGCAGATCACTGCTTGGCCCCTTATTATTTTGTAGATGATTGCAGACTTTCAGAGAGCCTCTTGCAGAACTTCAGAGAGCCTCATAATACCCTGGGACCAAAATAGGCCATCTGACTTCTATTTCTGCATGTCTTTGGATCTCTTGATCTCACCCTTGCCTGTTACTTCCGTTTTCTTTGAGTCCTAAAAGGCAAATTTTAGGGAACAGTAGTGTCAAGGCCTGTCAGATTCTGGACTCAGATTCTTATCTTTAAACTCCTTGTTTGGTGAGGCATCCTAGAGAAAATTTTTGTCTGCTGTCTTTGCTGATCTCTAATTTACAGGAACTCTTCAGGAGGCTCTTAGTCTCTTACTTATCTCTACTCTTGAGAGCTGTGACACACCCAGGGGAGTTGGAGAGGACCCACCACGCCTGCCATCTCTGCTCAATGCCAGTCTCTGAATTACATTCTCTGCTAAAACTGATCCTGCATTGCCTTGAATTCCCCCACAGGGGACAGGTGTACTTCCTGGCATTGGATATATCCTTGGGCAAGGATACATCGAGACACACCTTTCTCTTTCCAAACTCTCAGGCACCCAAGCTCCACTAATGCTGCTCAAAGTGTAGGCCACAGACCCTGCTGTCTACAGGGAGATAGCAAAAGAAATTGAGAAAAAATATTTTGAAACTTTATAGCAATTTGTCAAATTTATAAATTTATTATTTATTTACTGTTTTTATATACATGTAGATACATATGCATATATATAAATATATATGTTTTGTTTTGTTTTTTTTGAGACAGAGTTTTGCTCTTGTTGCCCAGGCTGGAGTGCAGTGGTGTGATCTCGGCTCACTGCAACCTTCGCCTCCCGGGTTCAAGAGATTCTTTGCCTCAGCCTCCTGAGTAGCTGGGATTACAGGCACCTGCCACCACTCCCGGCTAATTTTTTTGTATTTTTAGTAGAGACAGGGTTTTGCTATGTTGGACAGGCTGGTCTTGAACTCCTGACTTCAGGTGATCTGCCTGCCTTGGCCTCCCAAAGTGTTGGGATTACAGGCGTGAGCCACCGTACCCAGCCATATATATTTTATATATAATAAAAATGGGTTTGTGTTTTATATATCTACTTTCCTTTTTGGGTAATTAATATTGATTATAATTTACAAAGAGGTAGGTCAATAAAAAATTGGAAATTAGGGGAAAAAAGTCCTTTTCAGATAGTTTGGGAAGCATCACTCTACTAGGCAGTGGCAAGCAATTAAGATACACCTAGCTGGGGTTTTTCAAACTGAGAACTGTAGATTCCTTTAGTGAATCAATCACTAAATCAATTTATTGAGATTGCCCAGGATCTAAAATATAAATAACATAGAAAAGAAGGTATTAGAATCTATTCCACATGTTATTTGATAAAATGTCTACTGTAGTTATATGTGTGATTACACATGTACTGAGTTGTGATGAAAAATTTATTTCTACATAAGCCATCATCAAAATGGTTTGACAGTTACTGACCTAATATTCTCAAGGCTGTTAATGAATCTGAATTTACATTCAGATTTGCTAAATTCAAAGAAATTACATTATGGATGTTAACTGCAAGCACTTGAACAAGCAGTTGCAACTGCTTTAATCAAGCTCGTAACACCCCTTCTAAGACACTCCACCCATGTTGTCTAATAGTTTGGACTGTGTTGGAGGCCATTACTAACATACTCTGTGCTCCGTGCAGGCAGAGAGAAAATTTTTAAATAAGTAACCCATATTTGGTTCTGTATTCTACTTTCTGTGCATGAATATCTAATTTTCATCTCAAATTTATATGGACAAAATCAAAACTCAACTGCAATTCCAAACCTGATCCTCCAGTTTTGAGCCTACCACCCACCAAGTTGTTCAGATACCAGTCCTAGGGTTTGTTTCTGATTGGTGTCATTCTTATTCTCTTCACATCTTATCTGATGGCAAGTCTTACATGTTCCATGTGCACAATCTATGATGAAGCTGACCATTTCTTCCATTCACCCTGGCACCTCCCTGGTACTTGGACAACTATAGTAGCCTCCTAACTGGCCTCCCTACTTCCTTTTTCATCTTCCTGATATCCATTCTCTACACAGTGGCCAGAATGAGCTTTCAAAATGTTTTGAAACATTTTTGTTCCTATTTAATATTCTTCATTGGCTTCACCTTGTACTGAGAATTATGCCTACAATCTTTAAGTGATGAACAAAACTTTAGAAAAACTTGCTTTTTTCTTTCTCCCCAAATGAATCTTTTATAACTCTCCCCATGGTCAGCACCCATAAGTCAAAGTGAACTTATTTCTTTACCTTGAATATGCCAAGCTCATTTCTTCATTAGGACATTTGTACTTCTTGTTCCATTTGCTTGGGAATATTCTTCACCCAGACCTCAGCTCAGAAGTTACCTATTTAAACTAGTTGTTGAGTATCCTATTTTTACATCATTTATAGATAATTACTTCCCAAAGGAAATTAAGCATGGAATGCCATTAAATTTTTCTGAATGCAGTCTCTCATCAAGAATCTTAACTGTCACTGCAATGCCAATTTTGGTGTGATGTATTTGTTGCTCACTTAAAATTTCCTCTACAAAGAGAAGACATTTGTTAGCAAACCAATGAAACGAGAAGAGATTCAAATATGGGGCCCAGTTATGAGAAAACTAAACTCAGGTAAGCAGATAATTTCCCATCAGAACATGCTTGAATTTAAGCTGGTGGAGACCTGTAAAAGTAGGGCTTACAGGGCCAGAGTGGTGGCTAAATGTCTAGAGGCCTCAAGGTGTAGTTGATAAGAGGACGGACTCTGGAGTCAGGGCATTCAGGTGCCAGCTTTGGATTTACCACTGGCTAGATGGGGGAGCTTGCATAAGGCACAGCCTCACTGTGCCTATATATTCCCAAATGTAGAATGAGGATGTGATTGTACTCATCTCATAGAGTTATTGTGAGGATTCAATCAGTTAATATACAAAGTATTCAGAATGGCACCTAGCATATAAATCAGCTAGTATTACAGGGCACAGATCCTTCCATAGAAACGTATGAACATGAACCCAAATGTTTGATGTTGTTTTTAGAATACTCATAAAATGGATTCACTTCTCATTCACTCACCAACACCTGCACACTAAAAAGGGGAGAGGAAAAGAAGGCATACGGCCTTTGGGGAAGGCAGAAAGAACCATAGGAAGAATAGACATGGGTCAGAGAAGAGAGGGGTGAGGATTATAGAATTAAAACATTACGAAATCTTGAAATATTGATGCGTCATGTCAAAAGGGTACAGGCTTGAAGAAGCTCCTAGTGGTCAAATTTGGGACAATTTGAACACCAACAAGAATAATGGTGATATAATACACATTTAATTTCTGAGCCATAAATCCATATCGGTGAGGGGATGAGAGGGAGGGGAGAGGGAGATTGAGGGGAAAGGGAGGAAGAGTTAGAAAGCAGGAGAGGGAGAGATAGAGATTTTCCCCTTACACATGAATGCCAGCTAAATAAAAAAGAATGAATTATAGAAAAGCGAATTTTCAGTCCTCAGTGTAATAACTGATTTAAGCAAGGATCATCAATGGATACAAAAAACCACTGGGTAAAACATTGTAAGAAAAACAGAATATTCTCATGGATCAATGTATCATTCCACAAATTACTTCTTAATTCCAAAGTAAAGATTTAGCTGTCAACATCTTAACTAACCTCTCAAAGTTAGTATCAACAATACTGGTGATATTATGTTATATTATATGCCTCTTGATGAGATGTATACCATTTCTATCACCTATGTAGTAGCATTCTATATAATATTTTCACTCCAGAAACATTTATCCTGCAGGTAACAAGAGGAAATCGAAAATTTCAGAACATGGTCAGTGGTACCAAACAAATGGCATGAACTTACAATACATACACACACACACACACACACACGCACACACACACTAGTATTTAAACAAAGTGTGAGGAGTTGACTATTCAGACTAAGAAGACCAAAGTATCAAATGCAGAGTATGAAACTTAATTAGTTCCTGAATTTAAAAAAACATTTTGGGGCCTATAATCCCAGCACTTTGGGAGGCCAAGGCGGGTGGATCACGAGGTCAGGTATCGAGACCATCCTGGCTAACACGGCGAAACCCTGTCTCTATTAAAAATACAAAAAATTAGCTGGGCGTGGTGGAGGGTGCCTGTAATCCCAGCTACTTGGGAGGCTGAGGCAGGAGAATGGCATGAACCCGGGAGGGCGGAGGTTGTGGTGAGCTGAGATGGCACCACTGCACTCCAGCCTCGCCGACAGAGTGAGACTCCATCTCAAAAAAAAAAAAAAAACCCAAAACGAAAAACATTTTGGGAACAATGAGAAAACTTGAAAAGAGCATATAGTAGGTATTATATTTAGTTATGAAAGCTGTGCTTATTTAAGAGAATGCTTCTGTTCTTCAGAGATGCCTACTGAAGTACTTAGGGGTGCAGTATGATGATGTCTGTAACTTCTTTTTCAAAGATTCAGGAAAAAAGTATATACAATAGGTGTCTATGTGTGTTTATGATAAAGCACATATTATAAAAACTGTTTAAAATTGATGGAACTAAGTGATGCATATATAGGCATCATTGTGCTGGTCTTTCACATTTGCTGTATGTTTGAGAAACAAATTAAAATAAAAATGTAACAAACAAAAAAATGAGTAACTTCTTACCTGTTGCATTCTGTGCTCCTGCCAGCCTGGCCCTTATTAAGCCATGTCTCTCTTTGAGGCGAAGAATCCGAACTTTTGGAAACTGGGACATGTATTTATCCAAGTTATCTTTTAGATAGTCTACATCAGAGTAAAGATAAACCAGGAAATACTTGAATTAAGTAAGTCCGGATAGTATCAGAAGTGCTCCCCAAAGTCAAATGCCAAAAACTATGACATTACCATCATCACTGAATTTTATTCCTTGGGTCATAATTTTATTTTCTGATGTCATTTTCTTGGAAGGATTCTCTCTGGTTTCAACATTCAAAGCTGTCTGATTTTTCAAACCCCACATCTTTGTTTTCAGTGTTGCAAGGTGATACAGTGGAGGGCACACCTTTCTGAGTATTTGTCAAGATGGGGGCAGATTTGCCTTAAAATAAATGTAGCTCAGGCTTATGCACAATTCTGCCTCTACTCTCAGCCCCACCTCTTGCAAAAGCCCCTTCCATAACCCAAGGAAGAGGCTAAACAATGTGTGCAAATAAGACCCTTTCGTTCTCTACTCTGACATCCCCTTCCATTACACCTTTTCTCTCTTATTAGATGGCTATGGAGGGATCCAGCTAAAGGAACAGTTTTCCGGGGGCTTTATGAGCTATGTTTATGTGACTTACAGTCACTTCTGTGTGTAATCAAGCTATTGACAGCTATCCTAGGTTGGAATGGCTTCCAGAAAACTTTCTAAGGAAGTTTTTCTTAGACAGGACCCTGAAAACTGAATAAGCTTCAGGTCCCACAGAATCTGGACCTGCCCTTCATGAAGGGACTCCTATCTACTTACTAATTGGGTACTATTTCTGTTTATGCTTCCAAGGCCACATTTTATGTTTTTCAGCCAGTTTTTCTCTGTCATCCCACAGCTTCTTGAGCTCAGTGTGATTATGGTAGAAACTCTGAAGCTAAAGAAACTTCCCATGTTGCTGTGGTCACAGCTCAAGGCTAAGCTGTTCTATTAGCATTGCCAAGTCTTTGCTATTTTCTAGACTTTTCTGAAAAATGGGTTCCATTTTGGGAATTTGTAATGTGGCTGTCAGACCACCTACATACACCGGTTATTTGACAACCCAAAGAGTGAGATTCTTCACTGTAATAAGCAAAAACGAACATAAAGGCTATGATGGATTCTGCTTTTGAACTTTGTTGGAATCACCTCATCTCTCTTGTCCTATTGGCAATTTGTCTTCTTAACACTTAGCTGAACACATCATATGCCTTGCTCTCAAGTAAGAAGCCATAAGATCTCAATTTCTTTGCCTTCCATAGAGTCTAACTGTAACTCTAGTTATTACCAGTAGGCAAGGCCTCCCTTTAATTGTGATTCCATTAAAAGGGATTTGTGCAATTGTAGAGGACATCTAAACTCCAATACTTCAAAGTGCCCATCTCCAAGGAGCCATAGTTAGATCATTCCAACATGGTAGGAGAGTTACAACTGAGACAACTAACTGAACAGAGCTCCAGATGACTTTTAACGTCCATAGATGCTTAGACTTATGTCTCTGAGGCTCCACGTAAAGCAAAGCATTTGTACAATGTTTATGCTTCATCAAATTATCCTATAATTTTGCCATGCAAACTGCTACCAAACTTTGCTTCCGCCAAACTTTGACATTTCAAGAGATAGCCTGAGTGGTTTTCTTACCTTTGGTGCTGAAGTCATCTACCAGCAGAATCTCCTTGATGAGGTGTGGAGGAGAGCGATTGAGGACACTGTGAACAGATCTCAGGAGAGTGGACCACACTTCATCCACAAAGCACATGATGACACTGGTGGTTGGGAGGTTATTGTGAACTAGCTGCTCTGCACATCTGGGCCAGAATATAAGTAGAGCACAAGAGATGTGCTAAGGAGATCCACAAGATAGTTTTAAAAGTCACAGAGTGTGATGGTGTGCATACACACACACACTCAATCTGTCATCGATCTGTCTGGTCTATCTATCATCTATTTATATATACCAATGATGATTTTATTATTTATCATGTGCCTTTTTTGGGGGAGGGGTACATGCAAAATAAAAAAGCAGAAGAATTACCCGTAACAGTGATTGTTATAAAAGGACTAGAGATGCAAGACATGAGAATGTCCCATGCAGACATCACACTGCAGTGGAAAGGACATGGGTTTACAGGTAGTTAGACTCTGTTTCAAATCTCATGGCCAATATTTCTCAGGTCTTTAACCATTAATGCCTTCTTTAACTTCTCTGTGCCTCAGTTTCCTCATCTGCAGAATGAGGTAATAAATGGTTCTTATTCAATAGAGTTTTGTAGCCTAGTGATAATGTACATACAAAGCCTAGCAGGGTTCCTGGCACAGGAATTTATGAAATGGTAGTTATTGCTATCATTACTAGATTATATGCTAGAAGATAGCATTCTGACTTATTTAATGTTCCCAAGTGGTTTATGATTGCCTTTCCAACTGGCTATCTGCCAAGTGCCATGGGATTTATTCTTTTCTCCCATTCTGCTTGTGTATGTACTTATGGCATAATATATATGTGCCAAATAATTAAACTCTTTTTAGCTTCCATATCCGGGGCTCCCTTGCTGATACTCTGCTACAGAATAGCCACAGTTGAAAAACCATTTTGCTGGCATAGGAATGCAATCCAGGCTACAGTGGGAGTTAGTATTCAGGTAGGTTGCAACTGGCCTGGGTTTTTTCCCATGCCCTGTGGAATACACTGCCTCACTGCTGGCATTCTTTCACCCCCTGCCTGTTCCACTCTTCATAGGCAGTGTCCAGTGGAACCTCACAAAATGTATTTGCCATCTTACTAACACAGCTACCGTCAGTAATGTGATCATTAATGATGATGATCATAAATATTATAAGCATTCTATATTATTTCAATGTCGACCTCAAATTACCAGCATCTCTTTCCCTTTTTATTGGTGAATAATCAAAATCATGGAAAGACTAGTCCATGATTCTATTGTTAGTAAATGGCAGAGCTGGGACTCGAACACTGATCCAGTCTGGCTCCAAAAGTAACCATTGAAGAAGCCTTAGACCACAAGAATAGAAGCAGCTGGCAGTAGATGCGACATTTTGTGAGAGCTGGCACTTCTGCCAAATAACATGGTTACACTTTACTTATTCCATAAATAAAAAATAGGTAAGAGCAAAAACCATAGTAAAGCAAATCACATTTGCATGACACTCAAGTGTTGCCAAAGTGCTATTCTGTACATAATTGAATTCAGTCTTCATAACAACTGCTTGAGATATATATTATTATACACTTCTTCAAATCCTGGGAAGTTAAATGACTTACCCACATCATCCACCTAGATAGGATATATAAGGAAATGTGAACAAATAATATTTTCACTCCACTGCTGGTTTTTCTGTAGGAGAATGGGCTTTGGAAATAGATATGTGCTCAAATATCAGTTTTTCTAATTACTGATTTGGAACAGCTTTACTACTTCTTTGAACCTCAATTTGCCAGCTACAAAGCTGAAATTAAACATGTACCTGTAAGATTACTTATAAATATTATGTAAAACCCATCTAATATATATCTGACACATAGGGGGTACTTAAGAAATGGTAGACAAATCCAGCTATGCTTCATAATTTCAATGGTTTCCTAAATGGTTGTTTATCATAATAATTGACAAAGCCTTAGAAAAACATAAATATCCAATCCTCAGCCCCAAAAAATCAATTTACAAGGTTTGCAGAGGGCCCAAGAATCCATGTCTTAAAATACAAACAAATAAAACAAAACACAAAGAAACCAACCAACCAACAAACAAAAGAATGACTCAGAAATCATTGATTGGTGAGTTTAAGAACTTGAGCTCAAGATAAAGTTAATTTATTCTTATTATTTGAGGCTAATATTAAAAAAAAAAAAATGACGGCTGATAGGAGCATGTCCTAAATGTTGAAGTGACAGAGAATTAAAATAACACATTTTGATTCAGTATCTTCATGTAGTGATCAGGTATCTAATGCTAACTTAAAATATCAGACTGTCTCAACTAATATTAGTCTACACAAAGGATCCATGCATTAGCACTTCTGAATAATATGAGAAGATATTCCTCTCTTCACTTAAGAGCTTTATCAGTTTACTTTGGCTGCCATAACAAATTACTGAAAATTCTGCTTAACAGTTCCTTCCTGAATGTATCTATTTTCTCTCACATTTTTACTCTGAACGGAAAGAAGATAGCAGTATGCACCCTCAACATTTTGCTTGGTACTCTCCTCAGCTAAATATCCGAGTTCATCATTGGCAGGTTCTGCTAATTTTCGCATGACTATAGGACACAATTAAGCCAAGCTCACTGCCACTATGTAACACGGATCATTTTTCCTCCATTTCTCAATCATGTGGTCTATATTTCCTTCTAAGCCTGCACCAGAAGTACTTACAATGCTCATATTTTTGCCAACATTCTGCTCAAGATGGCATACATATTTTCAAAGATGATTGATAGAAGCTTTCTTTCTTTTTTTTTTTCTGAAATAGAGTCTTTCTCTGTCACCCAGGCGGGAGTACCATGGCACAATTTGATAGGAGCTTTCTCTACTGTGCCACTCACTTCCTTCTGAGCCCTCACCAACAGCATCCTTGATATCCATATTGCTACCAACAGTGACTTCAGGGCATTCTAGGCTTTTTCTGTGATGCTTCACAGAATTCTTCCAGCCTCTACCTATTAGCGAATTCCTTGGTGTATTAGGCCATTTTTGTGTTGCTATAAAGAAATCCACCTGGCTGGGTGCCTGTAATCCCAGCACTCTGGGAGGCCAAGGTGGGCAGATCACTTGAGGTCAGGAGTTCAAGACCAGCCTGGCCAACATGGTGAAATCCAGTCTCTACTAAAAATACAAAAATTAGCTTGGCATGGTTGCAGGTGCCTGTAATCCCAGCTACTTGAGAGGCTGAGGCAGGGAGAATCGCTTGAACCCTTGAGGTGGAGGTTGTAGTGTGCAGTGAGTTGAGATCGCACCACTGCACTCCAGCCTGGGTGACAGAGTGAGACTCCATCTAAAAAAAAAAAAAAGAAAGAAAGAAATACCTGAGACTAGCTAATTTGTAAGGAAAAGAGGTTTAATTGGCTCACGGTTCTGCAGGCTGTACAGGAAGCATGGCTCTGGCATCTGCTCAGCTCCTGGTGAGGCCTCAGGGAACTTTTACCCATGGCAGAAGACAAAGTGGGAGCAGGCATGTCACATGACAGAGCAAGCAAGAGACAGTAAGGTGAGGTCTCTGACATTTTTAAGCAATCAAATCTTATGTGAACTGAGGGAGAACACACATATCACCAATGGGATGGCACTAAGTCATCCATTACAGATCTGCCTCCATGATCCAGTACCTCCCACCAAGTCTCACCTCCAACATTGGAGGTCACATTTCAACATGACATTTGAAGGGGACAAACATCCAAACCATATCACTTGGCTATTTCTTGGATGATACTTCTGTATTTTTGGGTATTTGTTATAGCAGCACCTCACTCCTTGATACCAAAATTTATATTAGTTTCTTCTGACTGCCATGACAAATTACCACAAACTTGGTAACATATTCTGTCACATTTCTGGGGTCCAGAATTCTAAAACCAAGATGTCAATAGGACCTCAGTCCCTCGACATGTTGTAGGGGACATTCTGTTCCTTGCCTCTTTCAGCTTCTGCTGGCAATCCTTGACTTGTTGAATCACTCAAATCTCTCTCTCTGTCTTCACATCACTTTCTCCTCTGTGTCTCTCTGGATGAAACCTCTGCCTGGCTCTCTTTTATAAGGATACATGTGATTTAGGGCATTTGGGGCCTATCTGGGTAATTCAGGGTAAATGTCTCCTCTCAAGATCCTTCATCACATCTCTTGCTTCAGAAGGTAATATTCACTCTTTTTCCAGGTGAGGTAATAATCACAGGTTCTGAGAATTAGGAAGTAAATATATTTTTGGAGAACCATGTCTTTTAGCCTGACACAAGGGCTTAATGAGTTAAGGCAAGAAATAGGCTGGGTGAGGTAGCTCATGCCTGTAATCCCAGTGCTTTGGGAGGCCAAGGTGGGTGGATCACCTGAGGTCGGGAGTTCGAGACCAGCCTGACCAACATGGAGAAACTCCATCTCTACTAAAAAATACAAAAAACTGAGGTCTGTTCCAAGATGGCCAAATAGGAACAGCTCCGATCTGCAGCTCCCAGTGTGACTGACACAGAAGATGGGTTATTTCTGCATTTCCAACTGAGGTACCTGGTTCCTCTCATTGGGAGTGGTTGGACAGTGAGTGCAGCCCACAGAGGGTGAGCCAAAGCAGGGTGGGGCATCACCTCACCTGCGAAGTGCAAGGGGTCTGGGGATTTCCCGTTTTTAGCCAAGGGAAACTGTGAC
Organism: Pongo pygmaeus; assembly: GCF_028885625.2. Classification (NCBI taxonomy): domain Eukaryota; kingdom Metazoa; phylum Chordata; class Mammalia; order Primates; family Hominidae; genus Pongo; species Pongo pygmaeus. Next base: position 56,788,346 of record NC_072384.2, on the reverse strand, counting down.
AGATTGTACCTGAAAAAATGGGACACTTCTGCCCAAATACTGTGCTTTTCCCACAGTCTCAGCAACTGGCAGACCCAGAGATTCTCTCCTGTGCCTGGCTTGGCAGGTCCCACACCCATGGAACCTTGCTCACTGCTAGTGCAGCAGTCTGAGATCAAACTGGGAGGTGGCAGCCTGGCTCGGGGAGGGACGTCCACCATTGCTGAGGCTTGAGTAGGTAAACAAAGCAGCCGGGAAGCTCAAACTGGGTGGAGCCCACCGCAGCTCAGCAAGGCCTACTGCCTCTATAGACTCCACCTCTGTGAGTAGGGCATAGCTGAACAAAAGGCAGCAGACAACTTCTGCAGATTTAAATGTCCCTGTCTGACCACTCTGAAAAGAGCAGTGGTTCTCCCAGCATGGCGTTTGAGCTCTGAGAATGGACAGACTGCCTCCTCAAGTGGGTCCCTGACCCCGATGTAGCCTAATTGGGAGACACCTCCCGGTAGAGGCTGACAGACACGTCATATAGGCGGGTGCCCCACTGGGACGAAGCTTCAGGCAGAGGAAGGATCAGGCAGCATTATTTGCTGTTCTGCAGCCTCCACTGGTGATACCCATGTAAACAGGGTCTGGAGTGGACCTCCAGCAAACTCCAACAGATCTGCCGCTGAGGGTCCTGACTGTTAGAAGGAAAACTAACAAACAGAAAGGAATAGCATCAACATCAACAAAAAGGACATCTACATGAAAACCCCATCTGTAGGTCACCAACATCAAAGACCAAAGGTAGATAAAACCACAAAGATGGTGAGAAACCAAGGCAGAAAAGCTGAAAATCCTAAAAACTAGAGCGCCTCTTCTCCTCCAAAGGATTGCAGCTCCTAGCCAGCAATGGAACAAAGCTGGATGGAGAATGACTTTGACAAATTGATAGAAGTAGGATTCAGAAGGTCGATAATAACAAACTTCTCTGAGCTAAAGGAGCATGTTTAAACCCATCACAAGGAAGCTAAAAACCTTGAAAAAAGACTAGACGAATGGCTAACTAGAATAAGCAGTGTAGACAAGACCTGAAATGACCTGATGGAGCTGAAAACCATGGCAAGAGAACTTCGTGATGCATGCACAAGCTTCAATAGCCGATTTAATCAAGTGGAAGAAAGGGTATCAGTGATTGAAGATCAAATTAATGAAATGGAGTGAGAAGACAAGTTTAGAGAAAAAAAAGGAAAAAGAAATGAACAAAGCCTCCAAGAAATATGGGACTATGTGAAAAGACCAAATCTATGTTTGATTAGTGTACCTGAAAGTGATGGGGAGAATGGAACCAAGTTGGAAAACACTCTGCAGGATATTATCCAGGAGAACATCCCCAACTAGAAAGGCAGGCCAACATTCAAATTCAGGAAATACAGAGAACACCACAAAGATACTCCATGAGAAGAGCAACTCCAAGACACATAATTGTCAGATTCACCAAAGTTGACATGAAGGAAAAAATGTTAAGGACAGCCAGAGAGAAAGGTTGGCTTACCCACAAAGGGAAGCCCATCAGACTAACAGTGGATCTCTCAGCAGAAACTCTACAAGCCAGAAGAGAGTGAGGTCCAATATTCAACATTCTTAAGGAAAAGAATTTTCAACCCAGAATTTCATATCCAGCCAAACTAAGCTTCGTGAGTGAAGGAAAAATAAAATTCTTTACAGACAAGCAAATGCTGAAAGATTTTGTCACCACCAGGCCTGCCTTACAAGAGCTTCTAAAGGAAGCACTAAACATGGAAAGAAACAACCGGTACCAGTCACTGCAAAAACAGACCAAATTGTAAAGACCATCGATGCTATGAAGAAACTGCATCAATTAATGGGCAAAATAACCAGCTAACATCATAATGAAAGGATCAAATTCAAACATAACAATATTAATCTTAAATGTAAATGGGCTGAATGCTCCAATTAAAAGACACAGACTGGCAAATTGGATAAAGAGTCAAGACCCATCAGTGTGCTGTATTCAGGAGACCCATCTCATGTGCAGAGACACACATAGGCTCAAAATAAAGGGATGGAGGAGGATCTACCAGGCAAATGGAAAGCAAATAAAAAGCATGGGTTGCAATCTTAGTCTCTGGTAAAACAGACTTTAAACCAACAAAGATCGAAAGAGACAAAGAAGGCCATTACATAATGGTAAAGGGATCAGTTGAACAAGAAGAGCTAACTATCCTAAATATATATGCACCCAATACAGCAGCACCCAGATTCATAAAGCAAGTCCTTAGAGATCTACAAAGAGACTTAGACTCCCACACAATAATAATGGGAGACTTTAACACCCCGCTGTCAATATTAGACAGATCAATGAGACAGAAGGTTAACAGGGATATCCAGGACTTGAACTCAGCTCTGCATCAAGCAGACCTAATAGACATCTACAGAACTCTCCACCCCAAATCAACAGAATATACATTCTTCTTAGCACCACATCGTACTTATTCTAAAATTGATCACATAATTGGAAGTAAAGCATTCCTCAGCAAATGTAAAATAACAGAAATCACAACAAACTGTCTCTCACAACACAGTGCAATCAAATTAGAACTCAGGATTAAGAAATTTACTCAAAACTGCACAACTACATGGAGACTGAACAACCTGCTCCTGAATGACCACTGAGTACATAACGAAATTAAAGCAAAAATAAAGATGTTTTTTGAAACCAATGAGAACAAAGACACAACATACCAGAATCTCTGGGACACATTTAAAGCAGTGTGTAGAGGGAAATTTATAGCACTAAATGCCCACAAGAGAAAGCAGGAAAGATCTAAAATTGACACCCTAACATCACAATTAAAAGAACTAGAGAAGCAGGAGCAAACACATTCAAAAGCTAGCAGAAGGCAAGAAATAACTAAGATCAGAGCAGAACTGAAGGTGATAGAGACGTAAAAAACCCTTCAAAAAAATCAATGAATCCAGGAGCTGGTTTTTTGAAAAGATCAACAAAATTGATAGACCACCAGCAAGACTAATACAGAAGAAAAGAGAGAAGAATCAAATAGACGCAATAAAAAATGATAAAGGGGATATCACCACTGATCCCACAGAAATACAAACTGCCATCAAAGAATACTGTAAACACCTCTATGCAAATAAACTAGGAAATCTAGAAGAAATGGATAAACTCCTGGACACATATACCTCCCAAGACTAAACCAGGAAGAAGTTAAATCCCTGAATAGACCAATAACAGGCTCTGAAATTGAGGCAATAATTAATAACCTACCAATCAAAAAAAGTCCAGGACCAGATGGATTCACAGCCGAACTCTACCAGAGGTACAAAGAGGAGCTGGTACCATTCCTTCTGAAACGATTCCAATCAATACAAAAAGCAGGAATCCTACGTAACTCATTTTATGAGGCCAGCATCATCCTGATACCAAAACCTGGCAGAGACACAACAACAAAAAAAGAATTTTAGACCAATATCCCTGATGAACATCAATGCGAAAATCCTCAATAAAATACTGGCAAATTGAATCCAGAGGCACATCAAAAAGCTTATCCACCATGATCAAGTTGGTTTCATCCCTGGGATGCAAGGCTAGTTCAACACACACAAATCAATAAATGTAATCCATCACATAAACAGAGCCAAGGACAAAAACCACATGGTTATCTGAATAAATGCAGAAAAGGCCTTTGACAAAATTCAACAGCTCTTCATGCTAAAAACTCTCAATAAACTAGGCTTTGATGGAACATATCTCAAAATAATAAGAGCTATTTATGACAAACCCACAGCTAATATCATACTGAATGGGCAAAAACTGGAATCATTCCCTTTGAAAACTGGCACAAGACAAGGATACCCTCTCTCACCACTCCTACTCAACATAGTGTTGGAATGGCCAGGGCAATCTGGCAAGAGAAAGAAATAAAGTGTATTCAATTAGGAAAAGAAGAAGTCAAATTGTCCCGGTTTGCAGATGACATGATTGTATGTTTAAAAAACTCCATTGTTTCAGCCCAAAATCTCCTTAAGCTGACCAGCAAATTCAGCAAAGTCTCAGGATACAAAATCAATGTGCAAAAATCACAAGCATTCCTATACACAAATAACAGACAAACAGAAAGCCAAATCATGAGTGAACTCCTATTCACAATTGCCACAATGAGAATAAAATACCTAAGAATCCAACTTACAAGGGATGTGGAGGACCTCTTCAAGGAGAAATACAAACCACTGCTCGATGAAATAAAAGAGGACACAAACAAATCGAAGAACATTCCATTCTCATGGATAGGAAGAATCAATATAGTGAAAATGGCCATACTGCCCAAAGTAATTTATAGATTCAATGCCATCCCCATCAAGCTACCAATGACTTTATTCACAGAATTGGAAAAAACTCCTTTAAAGTTCATATGGAACCAAAAAAAGAGCCTGTGTTGCCAAGACAATCCTAAGCAAAAAGAACAAAGCTGGAGGCATCACGCTACCTGACATCAAACTATACTATAAGGCTGCAGTAAGCAAAACAGCATGGTACTTGTACCAAAACAGATATATGGACGAATGGAACAGAACAGAGGCCTCAGAAATAACACCACACATCTACAACCATCTGATCTTTGACAAACCTGACAAAAACAAGAAATGGAGAAAGGATTCCCTATTTAATAAATGGTGCTGGGAAAACTGGCTAGCCATATGTAGAAAGCTGAAACTTGATCCCTTCCTTACACTTTATACAAAAATTAATTCAAGATGGATTAAAGACTTAAATGTTAGACCTAAAACCATAAAAACCCTAGAAGTAAATCTAGGCAATACCATTCAGGACATAGGCATGGGCAAGGACTTCATGTCTAAAACACCAAAAGCAATGGCAACAAAAGCCAAAACAGACAAATGGGATCTAATTAAACTAAAGAGCTTCTGCACAGCAAAAGAAACTACCATCAGAGTGAACAGGCAACCTACAGAATGGGAGAAAATTTTTGCAATCTACCCATCTGACAAAGTGCTAATATCCAGAATCTACAAAGAATTCAAACAAATGTACAAGAAAAAAAACAAAACAACCCCATCAAAAAGTGGGTTTAATATCAAAGGATATCAACAGACACTTCTCAAAAGAAGATATTTATGCAGTCAACAGACACATGAAAAAATATTCATCATCACTGGTCATCAGAGAAATGCAAATCAAAACCACAAGAGATACCATCTCACACCAGTTAGAATGGTGATCATTAAAAAGTCAGGAAACAACAGATGCTGGAGAGGATGTGGAGAAATAGGAAGGCTTTTACACTGTTGGTGGGACTGTAAACTAGTTCAACCATTGTGGAAGACAGTGCGGCGATTCCTTAGGGATCTAGAACTAGAAATACCATTTGACCCAGCGATCCCATTACTGGGTATATACCCAAAGGATTATAAATCCTGCTACTATAAAGACACATGCACACGTATGTTTATTGCGGCACTATTAATGATTGTAAAGACTTGGAACCAACGTAAATGTCCATCAATGATAGAATGGATTAAGAAAACATGGCACATATACACCATGGAATACTATGCAGCCATAGAAAAGGATGAGTTCATGTCCTTTGTAGGGACATGGATGAAGCTGAAAACCATCATTCTCAGCAAACTATCACAAGGACAGAAAACCAAACACCACATGTTTTCACTTATAGGTGGGAATTGAACAATGAGAACACTTGGACACAAGGCGGGGAACATCACACACTGGGGCCTTTTAGGGGGTGGGGGGCTGGAGGAGGGATAGCATTAGGAGAAATACCTAATGTAAATGACGAGTTGATGGGTGCAGCAAACCAATATGGCACATGTATACCTATGTATCAAACCTGCACATTGGGCACATGTACCCTAGAACTTAAAGTATAATAAAAAAAAAAAAACACAAAAAATTACCCTGGCATGGTGGCGGGTACTTGTAATCCCAGCTACCTGGGAGGCTGAGGCAGGAGAATCGCTTGAACCCGGGAGGTGGAGGTTGCGGTGAGCTGAGATTGTGCCATTGCACTCCAGCCTGGGCAACAAGAGCAAAATTCTGTCTCAAAAAAAAAAAAAAAAAAAAAGCAAGAAATATGTTGTTTTCAAATAAAAAATTTAAAATTGCTTCTCTATCTCTCAACAAAATGTAGGTTTATTTTGAATTTACAGAATTGTTAGTCATGCTGGGTTTTTTTTCCTAAATTTGAAGCTTCTTTTAAGTTTGAGGAATTTGCACACTGAAGTCCACGAAAGTGTTAATTGGTGATACCAAATTATGAACTATCATATTGAAACTCTATTTTAGAAAAGAAAGATAATTAGAAAAAAAGAAGAAAGAATATAAATTGAGGGATTTCCAAGAAGTACTAAAAAATTGGTTTATTTGGTTGCATAATTACCAACAATTCCAACAATTAAAGGACAATTTTGGAACTGGACAAACTTTAAACTCTGAAATGTTTTTCATAAGGCAAAAAAGGAAACATCTCCAAAATAAGATTCTAATTCTCAGAATCTCTTGTGATGACCATTAAAGACCAGAGTGATGAGACTAAAGTTGCCCAACGAGAGAATTGGTGGGGCTAGAGCACAATGAACTACAAAGTAAAAGGTAAATGAACAATGAGACACCATCTCATACCAGTTAGAATGGCAGTTATTAAAAAGTCAAAAAACAACAGATGCTGTAAAGGCTGTGGAGAAAAGAGAATGCTTATACACTTCCATACTGTTGGTAGGAATGTAGTTCCTACCAATTAGTTTAGCCACTGTAGAAGGTAGTTTGGAGGTATCTCAAAGAACTTAACACAGAACTACCATTTGAGCAAGCAATCCAATTACTAGGTATATATCCAAATGAAAATAAATCATTCTACCAAAACAATTCAGCACTATTCACAATAGCAAAGACATGTAATCAACTTAGGTGCCCCTCAATGGTGGATTGGATAAAGAAAATGTGATACATATATACCATGGAATCCTATGAAGCCATAAAAAAGAATAAAATCATTTCCTTAGCAGCAACATGAATGCAGCTGGAGGACATTATCCTTAGCAAATTAACACAGGACCAGAAAACCAAATATCACATGTTCTCACTTATAAGTGGGAGCTAAGCATTGGGTACTCATAGATATAAAGATGGCAATGATAGACACTGGGGACTACTAGAGAGGGTAAGGAAGGAGGGGTAACAGTTGAAAAACTAACTGTTGGGTACTATTCTCAGTACCTGGGTGACAGAATCATTTGTATCCTAAACCTCAGCAGCACGCAATATACCCTGTAACAAACCTGCACATGTACTTCCTGAATCTAAAATGTTGAAATTATTTTAAAAAGGAGTAAAAGGTAAATAAAGGAAAGGGTAGTATTTTGCGGACAATTTTGGGAGAAAACCTAGAAAAGAAAGAAATAGGAGGGTAGATAGGTGGGATACCAGGAAAATTTGTCATCTCTGTTCTCCCTTCCTCTCTTGAGTAGAAACGGACAGAATCATATTTATGAGCATCAGAGTAGGTACAGATAGAGCTGAGAGTTGAAAAAAAATCAGTAATTGATAGGATTATCAGTGAAGCAAGGTCTCTTTATGTTAACCCACCTTACAGTGGCAATTGATGCAATTAACAAGTCTAGTTTCCTTTGGCCACTCTCCATTTTTAAATTTTTTGTCCCATGAGACACTACACCCTCCTAGTTTTCACCCATCACTCACTGGCTTTTCACCTTCAGTTTCCTTCTCAGCTTTCCTTTCCTCTTAAGAAACACAAGATTCTCAGAGCTGGGTCTGGGGCTTCTATGTATGATATGATTGTATGAGCCCATCACGCTCACAGTTTTAAGTGTGATAATATCTTCCTAGTTTATATCCAGGTCAGATTTCCCATCTGAATTGCAGACTTAACTTATATCCAAACAATTTCTGAACATCTCCTCTGAATGTTTCACAGGCATCTCACTCATAATGTGTCTGAAACAGAAACCTTGACTTCACCCCACTCAACCCAACCAGCGCCTCTGCATTTCCCTCATAATGGCATCGCCACCCACCTTGCTGCAGAAATATGGATTCTCATCTAGACGTCACCCTCTTCGTGACCATAAATACAATCAATCCATCAACTTCTATTCTGTGTATTGCCAACAGATATCTCAACTATAACATCTTTATACCTCCACAGTTGCCTCCCCTAGGTCTTGAGCATCCACTCTCTTTCTCCAGGATTATTGCTGGAGTCTCCTAACGGGACACTACTTTCACAGTTTGTCAGATCAACACCACTCTTCTGTTTAAAATCCTCAGTCAATTTCTATGGGACAAAGTGAAAAGGAAAAAAATCCAAATTCTTTAGTGTATAGGACCCCTGCTCAACTTTTCAACTGCCTGTCATTCCACTCTCCCCTCACACACTCCACCTTGGCCGTCTTTCAGTTCCTTGAAGAACGCTCCAGCTTTTGTTATTTGCTTAACTTCTAGCATTTTTGCTACCCTTCCCATGTCTTCGTGGCTGGCTGCTTCTGTTCATTTAGTTCCTATCTTAAATATTCCCTTCATAGAGATGCCGTCTCTGACTACCCTTTCAATTTTTTTTTTTTTTTGAGACAGAGTCTGGGCTGGAGTGCAGTGGCATGATCACTGCTCACTGCAGGCTCCGCCTCCCGGGTTTACGCCATTCTCCTACTTCAGCCTCCTGAGTAGCTGGGACTGCAGGCACCTGCCACCACGCCTGGCTAATTTTTGTGTATTTTTAGTAGAGACGGGGTTTCACCATATTAACCAGGATGGTCTCGATCTCCTGACCTTATGATCCACCTGCCTTGGCCTCCCAAAATGCTGGGATTACAGGCGTGAGCCACTGCACCCGGCCTACCCTCTCAAAATTTAGCTATTCTTTTATTATTCCCTATTATTGTGTTTCTGTCACAGCATTCATTTATCAATCTTATTTCCTTATCTTCTGCATCCAAAATTTTCTGAGGGCAGGACGAATCTGCCTTGCTTACTACAGTACCACAAGCTTCCAGCACAGTTACACAATAAATATTTGATAAATATGTATTGAATGCATGAATGGTTGGATGGAGATGAGATGGAGCTTAAATTTAAAGCTTAAATAGTGGAAGAAATATTTCCCTTTGAGATAGAAAGTACAAAAAGGTGGTAATGTATACAAATATATTTATGCACATGGGATGAGAAGTTGAAAATATTCATAGCTCATACTGGAGGAAGGGTTATCTGTTAATGTAATAGGCTAGGGGCTTGAGGAGAATGGAGAATATTTTGGACAGATACCATGGGCAATGGGAGAGAATGCTAGCCAGCTAGCTAGGATTTCAGAGGGACAGTGAGCACTTTCCTGAAACTGGAGATGCCAAAATTTTACGAAATTTCAATATATGATTTGCTCCACCAGTGCCTGCCAGCCTGCGTGTAAGAAGAGATAAAGCAAATTGCTGGATTAATATGAGTCTAAGGGACATCAGAGCACATGAGGTAGAAAGAGAATGGGTAGTGAGGTTTGAGGGGACTGGTGTAAGGTGGTTGAATGTTCTGGCATGGGCTCTGGGTCAGGGAAAGAGGAAGTAAAGCTAAGAGGAGTTTAATAGCCTGAGTGAAAGGGAGGGTACAGAAGAAAACAGCTACGGCCTATGACTTCCTCATCTCTAATTTTATAATATAAATTAATGAGAAATTCACATTTCACAGTTACATTTTTTTAATGGTATTTGGTGCAGAAAAAAAATCAAATCAGTTCTAAAAAGAAAGGATCAATTACACAAATTCTGCATAAACAAACAAGCCCAGCTGTGAAGTCCTGAGAGTTGCTTTATGGTTAAAATTTGGTTGGTCTTAGAAACATCCAGTAACAAAAGGAATTGTATCAGGAGGAGTTAACTAAGCAGGCTCGTGCAAATGACTCTTCCTATATTTTAAATTAGTAGTTTTTGTCTTTTTAGAAGCAAGTTCTAAAAAGTGCTAGACAGTCTGAAATTGGAGGTAAGAAAAACTCTCAGAAATTTGAGAGATTTGGGGAAGGCACCTCTAATCACCAAATATCTAATCCTCCATTCCCCCAATTGTGTCATGGTGCCTTAATTTCGCCATTAGTACCCTACATGGGTAGATCATGAGAGATTCCACTAGATGCTAATATCCCAGCAAATAAGTAGTACCTCTGCCAATTGTTGACAAATATATATCTTAGATGTGTTTAAAGAATTACAATGAAGAAATTCTGTGGAAGATTATATGGTACAGATTGTATTAGTGCCTGGTAAAAGCAATATTACAGGATGGGAAAGAGGGACCCAGAAAGAGATGCCTGAGATTTCCAATACAAAGTTTCAGGGTGTGCCTTGATTTGGGATGACTGACATGTCAAGGCACTCTGACATTTACAGAGGCCTGTTCTCCTGCATTACTAAACAGATTAAACATGTTTCCGGGTATCTAGAAAAATTAGTGTGCTTGTTTTGTTCAAAGGAACAGTGGGAAAACCCCGCAAAGCTTTCAGCATTTTAAACTCTTACTCTAGTCTTTCATACTGGAAGAAAGGTTACTTACTAATGTAATAGGGTAGGGGCTTGAGGAGAATGGAGAATATTCTGGACAGACACTATGTCATCTAGTTGGCATAGGTTTTAAAAACCATTTCAAGTTATCCTACATCAACCTAATTCAAGCAAGTTTCCTCTATTTCAATTTTTCCTTAATTTCTGCCTATATCGTGGGAGTAGGAATTGCTGCTAAAGTCTAATTTGAATGCCAGATATTTCTAGGTTTGTAATTTTTTTGAGGCTAAGAAATCACATTTATATTCTATATGCCTATTTATTATACAAATTAGGTATTTAGAGTCTACTGGTCCCATGCTATACTTAAAAAATTAATCCAATCTCTTTGTCTGGGGGGAAACTAGGCTTAGATTACTGCAGCCAATCCAAGTTCTAAAAACAAATGGGGCCTCTAATGTGGGGAGTTTCACTATCCTGCACTTAGCTGACATACTACTGTGGTGGACAGAAAGACTCTGGACTTGAGAAAGATGACGAGGGGCTAAGTTTTTAGTTCATTTTAGCATTTATTGGCCCTATGACCATGGGCAAGTCAGTTAGGCCCCTAGAACCTTAGTTTCCTCACTTTTAGGATGAAGATTACAATGCCTTCATCACAGAACGGTGGTGAAGATTTGATGAGATAATGGATGTAAAAATATTTTGTGAGTTTCATGCTGAAAAACTCATGTGAGAACCTACGATTACCCATAATGCAAATACACACATTTTGAGGGAGCACACTGTCCTTTTCTGAGGCAGTCCTTTAATCTGAATCTATCAAGTACTCAACCATTTATCGAGAGACCCAGAAAGTGATGCATCCCACCCTCCTGGCTTCTGTGTGCTTAATGCTGAGCCACTAACATGATTTGAATGTAGCCTATCAAATAGAGAAGGTTTTAAATCATAAGATTGAGAGAATGATAACATTCTCTCATTTCTATGAATTTTTCATTTTATTCCGAGATAGTCAAGATGTACTATGTGGGTCAAGTCTCAGGCTTCACAGGTTTGAACAGAAGGTCAAGGAGAATATTTCTTAACTTCTATTTGCAATTCAACTACTGCCTTGATATGAGCCTTCAGGGGCCTTCACTCCCCAAGCACTGGTATCTCAGGAACATCAGGAGGAGAATTGAGCACACAGCTGAAGAGCTCTGCCTGGGATTGTATTCTTTTCTCCCAGACCTTAGAATTGTTGGGGCTGCTTTCCCTCTCACTGATAAGAAGGTACACTGATATAAAAACTGTATTTTCATGTTTTGTTCTTTCTAGGGTAGACTATCCATGACATTCAGTCAAAGTCACCTGGCTACTGATTCAGAAAATTTAAATCACACTCATCACTTCTACTCCAAAGTTCTTAGCCAACTGCGGCTGTGGTTGCCGTGGTAAATGTAAAGTCATCAAAGTGACAGGACTCAGGCTTAGAAATATAAGCCACCAGTATAAACATTCACCACTTCAACAATAGTCTATTTTGAGCAGGAAGCTGTCACAGTGAAATTGGGACAGCAGGGAGAAGAGGAGGAGGTGGTGTGATGTGGCAGAAATAGTACTAGGTGGGGATGTTCTGTCTTTCCTGCTGTGTATGACCTTGGGCAAGTCATTTTTCTTCTGGAACGTTCTCTGTAACATAAAGGACTAGATTAGATAACTTTCAAATCTTCACCTAGTATTAACATTCTGTGGTTTTCTATGCAACTTTAGCATTTACCTGTAAGTGCTTTCCTTTGGGTTATAAGTCCCCTGAGAAAAGGCAAATTAAATTGTCATTTCTATGGTTTTAAATCATTTAACGGTTTCCCACTGGCCCTTGGAAGAACCTGAAGGTCCTGAGTGATCTGGACTCTACTTACTTCTATGGCCTCATTTATGTCCTCATTGCTCTCCTGCAACCCATGTCAGATTTCCCTCAGTTTCTCAATGGATCATCCTTTTTACTGCTTTCTCCATTTCTCTGACTCTACTCTTTCAGGTTGCAGCTCAAACATTTCTGTTCTCTCCCAGGACAGGTTTAGCTTTTTATCTCCTTTTTCCCAATAGTCCCCTGTGTTTCAGCATCACATTTTGCTGTACACACCTTGAAGTCAATGGCCATGCTCTGATGCCATACTTTGCAGTAGCAGCCCAGAGAGATTTGTTCACTGCAGGGCTGTGGTTATGGCCGAGTTTTAAAGAATCACCTTTGCTTAGTGCTGCATAGGAAATGCTTTTCTATAATTTTTTTCTCTGATGAGGTACATGTCATGCAAACTTAATTCCCCTCATGCATCTCTTACCCATGTATAAGGAAGAGAGGTGTTTTAATTTCTGCCAATGTCATATGACTATAAGGAAACAAAGGAAGGAAGGGCTGTCCCCTGTGGAAAGAACACTAGAATTAAAAATTGGGAAATTTTCTTTTGAATCCCAAATTTGCTATTAGCTTGCTGGGACAACGGATAAATCATTTATTTTTTTATAGTCTCACTCTTCTGAACTGTAAAACATATGAAAGTTAATATCTCATAGTGTTGCTGTGAGGATTGCTTATATACAAACACGCACAAACACACATGTCTACATGCATACATATATGCATACACACACATCACTGACTGAAACAAAACTAAGCATTTTCTTTGTGTGTGAAGCTGAGCAATGGAGGGATTCCCCTTTATGCACAGGGCCTTGGCAAGCTAAGGAGACTTGCAGGTGATGATGGTCACTACGTGAGGAGAGTTGCTGGAGGTGGAGAGGGAACCAGACTGGTGCAGTGGAATTATTACTGAGTGAGGAAGAGTCAGAAAACTAGAGGTTGGGTCCCAACATTGGCACTTGTGAGCTGTGAGGCCTTGGGCAAATTACTTTACCGTTTGCTCTTTTTTTTGCCCCCTCATCTGTTAATAAAGAGAGGTAACACTTTGCTAATCTGGCATGGCCACAAGGATCAGATGAAATAATATACCTGAAGGATGAAAGGCCTCAACTGCCTGGCATGGTGCACCGCTCCTGATTGATAGGCAATGAGCAAATATCACGTGCAATGAAATGAACTGCCACTGTCTGAAATATCTGCTATTATCTGAAACCTCAGCTTCCCCTGTAAATCTCAGTTTTTCTATAGGTAAAGCTGGGATGATGATAGTATCTACCTTGAGGAATTGTTTTAAGGATTAAATGAGAAGGCAAGTTGTGAAGGTCTTTGTAAACACTGTTTCCTTATATTGCTGCTTCTCACACATGTCCATATATTATCAACATTTTAGAAGCATGGCCAATTGAGAAGGTACTTGAGTTTGGTATAATATAGCTGTTTTTCCAGGAGACTCTAAAAAGCTCCTTTCATTTCGAAAGCAAACAGCAAAATACAGCTTCTAAACATTGCTATTTTCCTTGAATTTTGTGAACCTTGAGCAAAAAAGTTGTTTCTCTCTTGAGAGGCTCTGTTCTGATCGGATCAGCCAGAAAAGCCCAATAGGAAGTTATTTTCAGGGCCAAGAGTAGCAGGGCAATATTACAGCAAAAGTTTGATATATTATGCTGATGGTTAAATTGGGCCTTGTGTTCAGTATATGAAAAAGTATACTTCTTTCAAATTCCTGCATTTACTAACTACTCTCTCCCAGGAGTGTTTCTAGGGCTTTCGCAGTATTTAGGAGGAAAAGTCAGGAGTTCGCTTTAACATTTCTCAGTTTTCTATTAATTAGGCACTGTTTAGCTGTTTTCTTTTTAGAAAGAAACTAGTAGCAGAATTTGAACTAGTAGCAGAATTGTGCTTTCCATTCTTCTCCTCTAATCCTTGTCTTTGTTATTTATTCCCTTTGTTATAAGGAGAGTGGGATAAATAAAAGTATTCAAAGGCCCAGTTCATTGTCCCTTGGCCATATTTCACCTTCATTATGTTACAGTCTAGTCTGAACCCTTTTAACAAGTTTTCCTTTTTATTTCCTGCTCTCCTACATGACTTTTGAGTGAAAAAGAGTACTGTGTTCTAACACACAAACACATGCATATGCTCACAAATGCACACACATGCACACACAAATGAACACATACACACTATTCAAAAGGCACCACTGCATTGCTTTTACCCATAGAGGTGAAAGCAGGATGTAAATCCTTTTGAATTCATCTCATGGGTTTTTTTTTTCCCTGCCTCCAATTAGTTTCTCAAGATCTCATAGCTTCTCCAATCAATTTTAATTAATATTCTCCAATCACTATTAGTCACAAAATCACATTCATTTCATCAATTAAGATTTGTATCCCATGTAAAAATTTAAAATTAAATTTAATTTAACTTTAAAGTTTCTTTTTTTCTCTCAGCCTGATAAACTTTTAGAAGCTCAAAGTTTGGGAGGATACCAGATCAATTTATTTTCTCTCTTCTGTCCCCTCCCCCTCCTCCTCTTCCTCCTCCAGTAACTCATTCGTTATAGTTTTTGACCCTACTAGGATCAAAATTAAGGTTCCAGGAAGTTTTTCTTTCCCCTCAGTAATTTAGATTGGTTTGTGGCAAATGCATGATGCTATCTTTTGCTTTTCAAATGTGCCAAAAAAAAAACCTTTCTTTAGCTGTGTAGGAAGCAATCAAATTATTGGTTGACAGTCCTGGCTCTGGGCTAAGAGAATAAAGACCCATTTTAATTGCTTTATTGAGGGGCTTGCCAGAGTTTTGTAGGGAAAGCAAAGCATTAAATTAAGCAATTGAGTAACGTTATGAGGACACAGCAGTGGTAGACAAGCACGCAAGAATTCTTATTGTACTTTAAAAACTAAATGCTGGCAGCAAAAATTCCTTTGAGTCATTTTTCTCTAAATTCAGATTCAGGAAGTGCACTCTTAAAATAAGTTCATTTTTGGAGTTCCATCTTAACTATAGCTTCAGGCCAAAAGACAGACTTCTCCAAGTAGAACTGCCCTGCATAGGATCACATTTTAGCAAAACCTGTGTGTACGTGTGTATATGTGTGTGTGTGTGTTGATTGTTGCTGATAGAAACAAACTTCAATCATAGGAGCAAGAACTGAAAGGATTAGCTTTTAATTAAAAAAAGATTAAATATGGAACTTTAACTGTCAAAAAAGCATTTTATTTCAAGCAAATTTTATCGGCAAAATTTCTAGGCAACAATGAAGTTGTATTTTACATGCTGACGTAAAACATTCTTGTAAATAAAATAGGCTTTCCTCTCTTGAAAGCCAAAACATTAAAATTAAGAACCAAAACAATAACAAAAATATAAAATAAGGAATAAACACAAATTAATGAATAGATTATAGTGTTAAACAGAATGTATCTGCCTTAAATCAGATTTTAATATATTCTATATATTCATAATGAAAAATTAAGAAGTCATTATTAATTTATAAACAGACTTGCTGCAGGTTTCATTTGAATTGCTACCTTTTGATTATTTTTAAAGTAGTATCAATTTTCAAAAATCATTTCAGAGAAACAAATTCAGAGAAACAAATTTTAAATTCATACTGTGTAAACCTGTTGCTTCTGAATGTACAGCACTGTGATCAGTGCTAAAGGAGTACAAAATAAAGCTAAAGACAGACTTTCCTTCAGAAGCTTATAATTTCACTAGGAAGGAAAAACAGACGTTCAAGGATTCAGTTAATGAAGGATTCAGTTAATGAAGAACACAGAATAAAGAGTGTTTCAGTAACTAGGATGCCTGTGTACACTAACAGTAATTGCAATTTAGAGGTCACAGCTACCTCATGGTCCAGGTGGAAGGAAGCCACAGTTGGATTCTGAGTAATGTTGAATTAGAATGTGCGCAAGAGAAAGGTGAGGATGGAGGGAGGCTGTGGGAAGGGACCAGTGAATGAAAACCTTAGTGAATGGTTACAACCATAAAGGGTGGAGAAGAGCAAAGAGATTAGCTTTTCTTATGCTAAGGGCCCAGCTTGGAGAAAATGTCATGTACAGGGTGCTATTGCTATACCACAAAGGGGAGAAACATGGGCAGACAGAAGAGGACAGTGTGAGTAACCCTGAGAACAGAAAGGAGTTCTCGTGCTTTAGAAAAGAGGTGTGGGCCCGGCGCGATGGCTCACGCCTGTAATCCCAGCACTTTGGGAGGCCAAGGCGGGCAGATCATGAGGTCAGGAGATCGAGACCGTCCTGGCTAACACGGTGAAACCCCGTCTCTACTAAAAATACAAAAAATTGGCTGGGCATGGTGGTGGGTGCCTGTAGTCCCAGCTACTCGGGAGGCTGAGGCAGGAGAATGGTGTGAACCCGGGAGGCGGAGCTTGCAGTGAGCCGAGATCGCACCACTGCACTCCAGCCCGGGTGACAGAGCGAGACTCCGTCTCAAAAAAAAAAAAAAAAGGTGTGAAATTGAATCTTAACATTTTAGCAATGGTCCTTTGGGACTCCAGAGAAAAAGGAGGAAAAAGCAGATTTGGAAAAGGGAATCTGATTTTAGAACTAGAGTAAGAGAAGTTGTCCTGGAAATCCCTGCCTGTCTCCTCTACCTTTTTGTTGTTGTTGTTTTCTGAGACAAGGTCTTATCCTGTCACCCAGGCTAGTGGCACAATCTTGGTTCACTGCAACCTCGACCTCTCAGGCTCAAGTGATCCTCCCACCTCAGCCTCCTGAGTGACTGAGACTAGAGGCATGCACCACTACCCTTGGGTAATTTTAAATTTTTTGTAATGATGAGGTCTCACTATATTGCCCAGGCTGATCTCAAACTCCCGGGCTCAAGGGATCCTCTAACCATGGCCTCCCAAAGTGCTGAGATTACAGGCTTGAGTCACCATGCCTGTCCTCTACTTCTTAATGGTAACCTCACCCTAGCACATCAGCTAATTCATCTTTAAGATGATGTTAACTACCGACTAGTTATTATCTTCACTGGGTGAAGTTGAATTTAAATAATTATACCAAATCTATGTGCTTTTTTTTTTTTTTTTACATGTTTTGGTTCATTCTGTATCAATGAGTAGTTGTGATATGCCAGTTATGTGTGAATTCATCTACAACAGTGGATTTTGGGGAAATGAATAGGTCAAAAAGGAAGATATTCTCCAAAACTCTTAAAATTTAAAGGTTGTGTGGTAGGATGCTATTCCAGCTAATTTTAAGCTAGCCCTCCTGTGTTCTTATAGTTATTTCTCTCTCTCTCTCTTTCAAACACACACACTCATTTTCTTATTCTATTTTATAACAATTTCCCCTTATGCTGACTTTGAAAACATTATCTTAAAAAATCTTATTGTGTGCATTCCTGTAAGCAGCTACCTCAAACACTTTTTGAGCCAGGCTGAAAATAAATAAAGCCAAAGTAAAAACAACAACAACAACAACAACAAAAAAACACTCCAAATCTTGCCAACCTGATAAATCAAATGTTTTTCGATCATATTTTCTTTAACCTTTATCTACATGAATACATAATTTACACATATTTATAGTCAAGGTGTTTGGGTAAAAGAACAAAAAATGATTTATCCTCTTTCAAAGAAGAGGGCTACAAAAGGACTGAAAAATACTTTGGGAGGCCCCAGGTCCAGGATCCCTGGTGGTAGACCCCTGAGTGGAGCGTAGCATCCGCCAGGCAGCTTGAGACACACCTATATTTAGCCAAGGTGGGTTATGTGATAAGAGGGAGGAGGCCTGGCCACATGCTCTCTGACTCATCCTCTCAAGCACACGTGTCAGTTTTTCCTACAGTTGGGACAACCTCCTTCAGAAGACAGAGCCTGACTGTAACTTTCCTGGGCTGCAATGCTCAACTTCTACAGACCAAAGTATAGAAACTAAGAAGCACTGGGAGTCCCCGAGCCTTCAGTGAGCCACACTAGTGATAACATCGTTATTACTTGTTTTGAGCACCCCCACCCCCGCCACGCACGTGCCTTTTCTCTGGTTTGGAACTGGAGCTTGTGCTTCTGTGCAGTGTCTAATTCCTCCCCAGACTCCCTAGCAGCCTGCTGGGTCAATAAGGGCATGTTAAAATGAAACTGCTTTAACAGCTACTTCATTTCCTTGCACTTTGTGTTTAAAGCTGGCATGTGTAATCCTGTGGTACACAGGACTTTAGATTAGAGCTGGGCCAACATAATTTTAGGATCCTTTTTGAGGGGAGATTGGCAAGAGATGGAAGAGAGTGCAGAATAATTTTGAGCATGAATTTTAATCATTTCTCTACAATGACTAGCTTTGTGACCACAGGCAATCTAGCATTCCAGGGCCTCAGTTTCCTCATCTTTGAGTATATCTGCATTCTCCTCAAGGCTGTGATTATCACCAGGATGTGAAGCATGAATGGCACAGTGCTTGGTATAAGCAGTGCATGGCTGATAGCTGTTTGCTGATGGCTAAGAGATGGAAAACGACCTGGTTGTAGCCGACATCACAATGAAGAGACTCTTCTTTCTAATATGGATAAAGCTTCCCCTGTATCTGCCTTCTTCCTAGTAACACTGACTAAAATGTAATGCTGATTACCTAGATCACAAAGAAGAATTTTCTACAGAAGCCAAACAAGGCCATTGTTTACATGCCACATATGCTAAGTCTCAATCTTGACATTCCCCAATCCAACTTCCTGGCAAATATTGTTTGACTTAGGGAACTGAGTTAACAGATATTGAACATACGGCTGTTGAGTACCTTCACTTATCAGTGGGCCAAGAAAAAAAATGCCAGGAACCCAATTATATTTGAATCAGATTAAATATCTATGCTTTGATCCACGTCTGGTGATATAGTTATAGGAATTTAACTTCTTGAAGGACTGGTTCCTGAAGGCCCATTGGGTAGCTTTAGAACTGCATTACCTTGAGAAAGTGTTGTAACTTCTGAGCGCCCTCGCCAGCTTGTTAATTTGAACCATAATGCCTGCCTCCTCCTTTCCAGGGCTCATATGGAGTTCATCTATGTGTATACAGGCTCTTTGTAAATAGTGAATGTCTACAAATATAAGTGATTATTATTATGCTTTTTATACCTCCTGTAGGTGTTTGCTGGTCATGGACTGATTGACTTTTTCCAACATTATTATTCCTATGTAACTCATCTCCTGAAATGTCTATCATCTCCACCTATAAAGGACATTAAATTTTAGGGAGTAAAGTCACTTCTTCTCTTGCTATCCTGGTTATCATTACTTATGATTAGGCAGAATTCTGCTGGTTAAGATATGATTCCAGGGAGGCCTAGAAGAGTCCTTCTGTGTGCTTCTTTCCCAAATATATTCCTGACAAACTTGCTAATAATGAAAAGTTCCAAAATTGGGAATTCACTTCATTGTCACTATTCTAATGGAATTATACTTTAAGCTCTACCATTTATATACACTTTATTATGAACTGAGTTCATCTAATCATTTTAATAGGTTTTCAACAGAGGGAAGGAAATTGAACATGAGCTAATGGTGGGGACCAAAGTCTCAGAGAACGAGAACTCTGCAACTGCTAATAAGAGAATTTTTCTCTGTGTAGCTGGTGAAATATTTGAATGATATCCAATGATTAATGTTTCTTTAATTCTCTAGGTGACCAAAAATCACACAAAATTATCTAGCAATTAATCCTCTCTACATAAGAGCCAAAGCACTTGGGGTTGAGGAAAGAGAAGAGAAATAGGCCTTACCCAGCAGGTCTGGTGTCTTCAATGGCTCTATCCACTGGGATCAAATCGCTAAGGTAGACATTGAAGTTTCCTTCTTTCCATCTTCTTTCTGCCTCCTTCTCCTTTCCATGGGGGACAACTACAGGACGCCCAAACTGCCCTGGAGCTTTGGGGTCCCTTGGAGAAAGTGTCACATCAATTCTTAACACCTGGTGCATTCCACTGTCTTCAGGTAAAAGGGCTTTTATATGACTCTGGTTGTATTCTGTAGGGGGGGCTTTGGCAGTTATGTTGATTTTTGCTGGCTCTAGCCCTCCAGTTAAAGCATGGTTAGTTTGGGACAGTGGTACTCTCTGTGGAGCAAGTGAAGAGAAAGACATCTCACTTCTATTCCTGGAAATGTGTTTACCTTGGCTTTTACCCAATACTTTAGGAAAAATTGTTTTGGTTTTAGAATTAGAGACCTCTTTGGGGTCTGCCTTTTGCTCTTCCTCTTTGGTTATAATCACAAAATGGCTTTCAGAGAAATTGAGTTTCTTCCCATGAGCCCCTCTAGCTCCATCATCCTTTGACAAACTTCCCAAAGGTGTCTCATTAATAGATTGCTTCCTTAAGCGATTTGAATTGACAATGAACTTAGGAAAAGGAAGACTCCTATTGGCTTTGTGTTTATTTGCATTGACTTCTTTGCTCTGAGTCTTAGTTTTGTTTAAGGCCATGGCTTCCCCAGACTTCGGCACTGCTGTGCTGGCAGGGTGTGCCCTCTCTTTTGCTACTGCCTGTGATCGCTGCTTTGGTCTGTCAGTACTAAGACTGATGGTCACATTCAAGTCCCTTTCAGCTGCTAGTTTTGATGTGTCACTGCTGGGACTATGACTCTTCAGGGGCTCCTGTTTCAAACTGACACGTCCCATGTGTACTGATATTTTGACTACCTGAGTTCCTTTTGCTGCTATGAATGAGATCTTTGGAGCCCCCTGAGCTGTCGTTTGCTTTGGTGTCCCCTGGTGAGAGGAGGCTTCAGGTTTGGTGCCTCTCCCGTCTGTCTTCTGCTTGTTAGGAGTCACAGGGAGGGTCTGCAGATGTGCAGGATGCCACAACGGCAAAACCTTGCCCCTTCCCAGGGCATTCTGCATTTTTCTTTCCCTCTGGGTTTGGTCCAAGTCCACCTCAACCTTGAGCACACTCTCCTCAGTTTTTCTAACGTTCTCTTTGCCCCATGCCCCTTTCCCATGTCCCCTTAGGGGAGGTTTCATCTCTTTTATGCTGCTGTAAAAAATTTTCCCTTGGTCTGGCTGAACTCTGAATCCTATCCGCTCCCTCCTCACAATGTCTTCCTTGATGACCCGAGTGTTGATCTCACTGAATGAGAGGCGGAGAGCTGCCATGTCAAAGAGCAGCCAGATGACAGAAGCTACAAAGATAAATGCCAAGACTCGCCCACTTCCTCGGAAAAACTTTCGGATCCTGTTCATGGTACAAAGCTTTCCCTAGCAGCCTGCCCTCCCTTAGCCTGCTTACCTTGAGTGGAGAGGGAGCTGAAGTAGCAGCAGCAGCAGCAGCAGCAGCAGCAGCAGCAGCAGAGTTGCCAGAAAGTGACCCCCTCCCCTGAACACAGCAGGAAGCAGCAGTCCAAGGGGAAAGCTCAGTTCCTACCGCTTGTCAGTCTCTGCCTGCGTGGCATTTCATAGCAGAGCATCTGTGCCTGCTTGGCTGGCCCTGGCTAAGTTCTGGTAAACACTGGCCTTAGGTCACTCCAGGAGCAGTTGATTCCAGCCACCGAATAGTTCAACATATCACTTGTCTTGTCTCCGGGAGCCCATGTCTACCTTCCTACAAGCCCAAGAAAAGGTGGGGGCCAGATTGAGACTGCTGTTTCTCTCCTCCCCGTTCTCCGTCTGCACGCTGTAACTCAACACCACTTCTCATAAGGAAAACATTTCATGCCATTACCCAGAAAACTTCATTCAGCTCTCACCTTCTGTGTTATGTGAGAGCATGTGTGTTTAAACGGCAATTAAAGAGGAAAAAAAGCTATCTAACTTGGAGGGCATGTGTTCCTGGTTTGTAACCCCACCTACCCTACTCCTGCTCATTAACCCTGTTGTACCCAGGTGCCAATGCTCTGCCTGAGGAATTTATCACTGAAGTTAACATTTCAGCTTTAAGACATAACAGCTTAAAGAAGGGGCCTGGTATATCCTCACTTCCAGAGATGTATATGTTTAGTTATTTAGATCATTCATTCAGGGGGTTTCAACGTATTTCTTTGTAAGCCAACTTTTTTTTTTCACTAATCCATCTGTTTTTATTATTATATTCGATTAAAAATAAACTTAATTTGTCATATTGCTATAAAAGTTTCTAAACACTTTGTTATGGTCTGAATGTTTATGTCCACCCAAAATTCATATGTTGAAACCTAATCATAAATGTGATAGAATTAGGAGGTAGGGCTTTTGAAGCTGATTTCATTATAAGGATAGAGCCCTCATGAATGGGATCAGCACCCTTACAAAAGAGGCCCTATTGCCTTGCCATTCCACAAAGTGAGGACATAACGAGAAGGTGCCATCTATGAACCAGGAAATGGGCCTTCTTCACCAGTCAACGAATCTGCTGGTGCCTTGATCTCTGACTTCCCAGTCTCCAGAACTGTGAGAAATAAATTTCTGTTGTTTATGAGTCACTTAGTCCATGTTATTTTTCTATAGTAGCCTGAACAGATTAAGACACACTTACTCTCAGTTTCAGTACTTATCTCATCATAAACCAGCAAGAAACAGTTTGAAGACCACACCAGGACTTGGACCAGATTTTGAGTGATGCTGGTTGACTGGTAGGGTAGTGGTTCCCTCACAGGCTTTTCATTAGAACCACTTGAAAGAAGATCCCCAAAACTCTGGTCAATTGATGAGAGAGGAGGTGGAGATGACAGTTGGGCTGATATTGTATTAAAAAAAAAAAATATATATATATATATATATTTTTTTTTTTTTTTACAAAGCTTCCCAGGTCTTTCAAATGTGCAGCTAAAGTTGAGAAACACTGGTCTAGAAAAAAAGTCTCAATTTTTTTTTTTGTTTGGTTTTTGAATATTGCCTATGAGACATTTAATTTTAGGTGTCTACTTGACTGGGCTAAGGAATACCCAGAGAACCAGTAAAGCATTATTTTTAGGTATATCTGTGAGGGTGTTTCCAGAAGAGATTGGCATTTGACTCAGTGCACTGAGTGGGGAGGAGATGCCCTCACCCAATGTGGGCAGGTACCACTAATTGGTTGAGGGCCCAGATAGAAAAAAAAGGCAGAGGAAAGGTGGATTCTCTCTTTCTTAGTGAGCTGGGACATCTTTCTTCTTCTGCCTTTGGACTAGAACTTTAGATTCTCTGGCTTTGGCCTTGGGGGCTTGTACCAGTCTGCCCCCACAACCTCCACATCCCCCACTAGGTTCTCAGGCCTTTGGCCTCAGACTGAGAGTGATGTTATTGGCTTCCCTGGTTCTCAGGCCTTTGGACTCAGAATGTGCCATGTTACTGGCTTTCCTGGTTCTCCAGCTTGCAGGTGGCCTGGCCTGAGGTTTCTCAGTCTCCGTAACCACAGGAGCCAATTCTTCTAATAAACTGAATAAACTGCCGCTTATTTATCTATTTCTATGAATCCTGTTGGTTCTGTTTCTCTGAAAAATCCTGGCCAATACAGTCTACAACTTGTGTGACATTCCTTCCCTGACAAATAAAGTACAGTCTAATAAAATCTATGCATTCCCATAACAACATTTGCCCAAATCAGAATATACATTTTGACATTGCCAAATCAGAATATACATTTGCCCAAATCAGAATATACATTTTGACATTGCCAGTTGTAAAGATTGTCCATAGAGTTTGAGAAGCACTTCTCAGGACCACTGTCCTTCTCTCTGAGGAACTCTGAGTGATTTGTGGACAACACTGCCGTTCATTACGCTAGTGTGGGGAGGGTCTAGCTTCCATGCTTTGAGGTAAACTTATGTTCCCAATGACTTGGTAGGGGAAGGAGAGATTCCAAATTCATATATATGTATGTATATATATCTCAAGCACTTTGCTAAGTTCTTTCCATTGACTATCCCACTCAATCCTCACAAGAATCTAATGGGAAGGAGAAAATTACAATATGTATTTTGTAGTCAGCAAATGAAACCTTAGAGAGGTAAAGCAACTTCTGGTAGAGACTGGAGGAGTTGGGTCTTGAATACATGACTGTGGTCCCTGTGTTTCAATATCACACAATACTGCTCTCTAGCTGTATGATCTTGCAGGCTAGTTAATTTTATGTGGTTACTGAGCAATAAAAAAAATCTGCTTTGCAGATTAATGTGAGTATATTTAAAAATGGTTTCAGTTATTGTTATATTGAAGGTACTCCTTAAATGTTAGCTATTCATATTGTTGCTAATACTTTGCTGCAATAGGAGTGTTGGGTGCATGTGGGAGGCAATGTACCAGCTCTTCCCAAAAAAACAAGTAGAAAACTAGTGACTAACATGATTCTGGCAATGGGGAAGAAACAAATCTGAGTATTTTATTTTATTCTTGCCATTCTTATTTCCTCTAATTATAGATTTAACAAGACCATTGTTCACTGAGAACTCCCTACATGCCCAAAACATGAAGTAGGTGACATTGTCTCTGCCCCTAACAACCTTAAAACTCCCCTCAGTAGAACGCCACCAGCAAAAAACATAGCACACATCTTTAGCATCCACATTCCAAAATAAAGTGAGAATTTTTTTAGCATCATGGATAAATGGTTTGCATTACAATATTGTTTTAAACATGAAAATAGAATGCTTTAAAATTATTTTACTCTGCATGATTCAATCTTGTCCAGCCACCATCCCACCCCAAATGGCAGTTGGAATTACTCAAATGTCTTTTAGGAAAGTCAACACTTGTTACATTCTATGCTTGGCAGTTTAAAACACTGCTTGAAATATATTCTTGTTTCTATATAAATTTTATCAAAGAGTACTGATTTCTTTTATCCCTCTCTGGTTTGTCCTTGCGAATCAAAACACAAATGACATGAAACAGGAGAGCGACATGTTAAGAAAATTAAAAGGGAATCTTGGTTTATCTATCATGGGTAAAGCAACATATTAACTCTGGCTTAGTCTTCAGTCTATTTGACATACAATTCAGAATGAAATGTGAAGAGTGGGTAGGAGAGTAAGGAAACATTGATTAAATATCCTAGAAATGGAGGAGTAGATTGGTTGTCAGACCTGGTCTAAAGTACTGACTTGGCCACTAATAGCCATATGACTATGGATGTGTCACACATGGACAAGCTTGTGTAAGGTTCTCTTCCCAGCCTCTTCTTGGTCTTTTCCCTTGTGAGTTTATGATAATCTGCGATGATAGTAGAAGCTGGTTATAAACCATACCACTGATTCAACACTATGTGTCTTCAGGCACTCAGTAATAATTTCTGTGGTCCTCATAGCTATACATCTCTCTCCTTTTTCTTCTCTTTTCTGACACACATGCTGTTTCACATCTCAGATCAATGAATTGCATAGGTAAAAGGAATAGAAAAAAAGGATATTAGGAAATTCTACCTTTTCATCAACATACATATTGCCCAACACGTGACCTTTATATATTGGTAAATGACAGTGCTTCTAAAATTTTAGTTGTATTAATTTCCATGTTACCAGCAGGAAACTAAATATGTAAGTGGGTTGATTATTTGAGGTACCCCACAGTTAGGGTGGCTGGCTTGTCATCCCAAGTGGTAGAATGCAGGTACCTTTGGCTGGTCAAATTTCTCAAGAATCTGTACATACTTAGTTGGAGATGATATCCGTCTGAAAATCTGGAGTTATGAATTATCCTTGGGAGACATTTGGAGGGGTTATTCCAATTATCAGTCTGACTCCAGCTTGTACTAAACATTTAAAAACATTTTAGTTTCTTCTTCTGTAAAACAGGTATAATAGTAGGAGGACTTGCCCTCTAATCTATTTGGTTGTTGTCAGGATAATCGTATTAATAGCAACCATTCACTGGGAATTTACTGAGGGCCTGCCACTAGTCACTTCACATTATCTCATTTAGTCCTCAACATTTAATTTTCACAGACTAGATCATAAACTGTTCAGCAAAACAGATCTGCATAAAGTTAGAGTGAAAAGTATATTTGTGTTATATTCTCATGGCAAATGTCTTTGAATCATCCTCATTGTTAATCAAGTAGGAGCTCAGTAAACACTGATTTATATCTAGCCGTAAATCTCCCTGATGGAAGTACAGAATCTTAGAAACACTGGTTCCAGCTCTCTGGCTTTGCATCTAGAGTTACTTTCTCTGGGTATTTGAAAATTTCTTGACTATGTGAGTATATCCTAAGTAACTACTATCTGTTTTGTTTTATGATATTTACTCAACTACTCACTCCTAAGTAAAAAGAAAGATGTAAAAGGAAAATTAATTTAAATGTATATTTTACAGAGAATAATGATTATCCATGGATGCATCACTGAATTTCTTTTTCCCCAGTTTTATTGAGCTATAATTGACTAATAAAATGATACATATATTAAATATTTAAGGTGTACAACATGACTTTTGATAACCTTATACATTGTGGTATGATTGCCTCAATGCAGCTGATCTCCATTATCTCACATAATTATCTTTTTTTGTGTGTGGTGAGAATATTTAAGATCTACTCTCTTAGCAAGTTTCAAGTATACAATATATTATTATCAACTATGGTCATCATGCTGTACATTAGCTCTCCAGAACTTACGAATCCTGCATAACTGAAACTTTGTATTCTTTGACCAATATCTTCCAACTTTCTCCATCCCCCAACCCGCAGTAACCACCATTCTACTCTCTACTTCTATGAGTTCAATTTTTTAGCTTTGGCATAGAGTGAGATCATGCAGTATTTGTCTTTCTATGCCTGACTTATTTCACTTAGTGTAATGTCCTCCAGGTTCATTCACAGTGTTGCAAATGATAGGATTTTCTTCTTTTTTGAGGCAAAATAACATTCTAGTGTGTGTGTGTGATGTATATATGTATGTATGTTGCACTTTCTTCATTCATCTGTTGATGGACACTTAGGTGAATTCCATATCTAGGCTATTATGCATAATGGTGCAATGAACATGAGACTGCAGCTATCTCTTCAAGGTACTGATTTAATTTCCTCTGGATATATAACCAGAAGTGTGATTGCTGGGTCATATGGTAATTCTATTTTTTAGTTTTTTTGAGGAAGCTCCACACTATTTTCCATAATGGTTGTACTAATTTACATTCCCACCATCAGCGTACAAGTGTTCCCCTTTCTACATATCCTTACCAACCCTTGTTATCTTATATCTTTTTCATCATAGCCATTCCAAAATGTATAAGGTGATATCTTATTGTGGTTTTGATTTGCACTTCCTTACTGATTAGTGATGTTAAGCATTTTAAAAATATACCTGTTGGCCATTTGTATGTCTTCTTTTGAAAAAGGTCTACTCATTTTTTTTTTGCCTATTTTTAAATCCAGTTGCTTTCTTGATATTGAGTTGAGCTCTTTGTCAATCAGTAGGAGCGCAATAAACATGGTTATATATTTGAGATATTAACTCCTTATTGGATGTATGGTTTGCAAATATAGTCTGTCATCCATAGGTTGTCTTTTCACTCTGTTGATTGTTTTCTTGGCTGTGCAGCAACTTTTTAGTTTCCTGCAGTGTCATTTGTCTATTTTTGTTTTTGTTATCTGTGCTTTCGGAGTTCCAAATAATCACCACTCAGACCAATGTCAAGAAGATTTTTCCCTGTGTTTGCTTTTAGTAGTTTTACACTTTTAGGTCTTCTGTTTAGGTCTTTAATCAACATTGTGTTGATTTTAAACCACAAAGGAATTAAGCAAACAAGCCTATTTACAATAGCATAAAAGTACTTAGGAATAAATATTTCTTAACCAAGGAGATGAAAGCATTTTTAACCAAGAAGGTGAAATCTCTGTGTACTGAAAACTATAAAATATTGATGAAAGAAATGGAAGACATAAACAAATGGAAATGTATACTGTGTTCACAGATTGAAATAATTAATATTCTTAAAATGTTCATACAAACCAAAGTCATCTATAAATTCAATAAAATGTCTATCAAAATTCTGGCATTTTTCACAGACATAGAAAAAAATCCTAAAATTTGTATGGAACCATAAAAGATTTTGAATAGTAAAGAAAATCTTGAGAAAGAAAAAGCTAGAGGCATCATGATACCTGACTTCAAAAATATACTACCAAGTTATAGCAATCAAAATAGTGTAATACTGTCTTGAGACAAGCCTGGGCAACATTATGAGACCCCCATCTCTACAAAAAATTAAAAAATTAGCAGGGCATCGTGGTGCACCTCTATGGTCCTAGCTACTTGGGAGGCAGAGGTGGGAGGATAGCTTGAGCTCAAGAGGTCGAGGTTGCAGTGAACTGAGTTTGTACTGCTGTACTCCAGCTTGGGTGACAGAGCAAGACTCTGTGTCAAAAAAAAAAGGTATATGATACTGTCATAAAATCAGTCACATAGACCAATGGCACAGAACAGAGAGCCCAGAAATAAATCCACAAGTTTACAATCAGTTGTTCTTTGACAAAACAGCCAAGAATGCATAAAGTAGAAAAGGTAGTTTCTTCAATAAATGGTGTTGGAAAAATTGGATATCCACATGGATAATTAATTTCAACTCATTGGGACTTCAGACAATACAGGATGAAGATACTATTCATCTAGAAAATTTAAATGGGAAAACCAAGTAAATACTAATTACTATTTTTTTCGGATTTTAATGTGATTTTTTTTTCCTTTCCAAATTCTCTCTTTCTCTTTTTTAGAGAAGAGACAAGTTGTAATCAACTGGATAATAACATCCTGTGAAACAAATCCATAAAAGGAAAGAAAAGTTTTAAAATCATATACTAAAAGGCAGGCTTTATTGCAATATCAACAGGTAGAGTAAAAATACAAATGGAAATATTATTCCATTTTAACTAATTCTTCCAATGAAGATGAATAACCACAACTTCTGGCAGTCATTAAACATTGGTTTATGTCTCTTTTTAAATAAAATTTGGAAGCTGACTAACAAATGACCTTATTTCCTAAGACCAAGAGAATCAGGATACCCTTTAGACATTTGTTCTTGAAAAGGGTTGCCTATATTAGTGATAAATCATAATTGGTTAAGCCTAAGTTTAAAAAAACAAGAACCCTATTATTGAAAGACAATTTATTGTGTTTAGACCTCAGTTTTCATTGATTTTTGAGTAGTGCGGCTAAGCCAACGTTTGTACTATACTACTTTACAGGTCCCTAGCCAATTTTTACTTAAAAAATATTTTAGTTTAATTAGGAAAAATTTAATAAATTTAAAAGAAAAACATTAATTGAGTATCTTCCTTGGACAAAGAACTGTGCTAGTCATTAAAATGAAGAAAGTAAGCAGGTTCCTGAAGGACATATTGTCAATGAGCCCAAAACTGGCAACTCATAATCTTAGTTAACTGAGTTATTAGTATTGGTTAATTATAGCTTTGGGGATAAAAGGAGAAAATAGCTCAGGGTGGCTCTGTAAGAACTTCAATAACTTAAACAGGAATGGTAGGGGGAACAATGATAGATTGAGAGAAAAGAAAAGTTCAAATTTAAATATGTTGTATTTGAAATATATGAAGATTTTGTAACTAGGTGTATATTTAAAAAATATTTATGGAGTACTGACCACATACTAGACTAGGTCCTGTGCTAAGCTTTGGGAAAATAAAGAAGCCAAAGCCCATAATTTAGTGTAGTTGTTTTCATTTGTGTATGTGTCCATGAAACATTTCATGAGGAAGGGCTGTTAAAATATAGATTCTGACGTTCTCCCCTCAGAGATTTCGAGGTTGGTTGTAGGGCCTAGCAATCTGGATTTTAACTGGAGTAGATAATGATTCTGATAGAGTTGGACCAGCAACCATACATTGAGGCTCACAGGTTCAGCGGCAGAAGCATATTAATATTAAAATAAGAAAACTGGAATAGCTTATTTGAAGAGGTGTTTGGAAAGGTGTCCTGGGTGTGATGACTGAGTGTGAATTCCTCTTATGAATAGGGAGAGGGTAATTTAGGAAGAGCAGTCTATGCAGAGGTAAAAGCAGGCTCAAAACATTGAGGGAGGAAGGCATGAGAATAACATGAATGGATAATTAAGATTTGTTTGATAGTACTAGATTTTACAGTAGATTGGCAAGCAACGAGGTAAAGATTGTTGGCTGAGCTTCAGTTGTATTTGTTCAAGATTTTGGATTTTTACTGTTCAAGGGCTAGAAGCTTTTTAAAGTTGGAGTGTGGTACTCTTAGGGTTTTGGATAGAGAGCGGGTGGGTGTATGAAGAATAAATTGGTAGTAAGCAAGCTGCAGGCTGGGAGACCAATTAACATAAGTGCTACATATTTATTGCCCTTCTTTCAAACAGTCTAATCACACATGGAATAAAATCTGAACTTTAATTGTACATGTTAATCTGTTTAAGAGATATTTTTCTAGATCAAGAGGGAAGACTGGAAGCAGGATCATTTCTACTAATAGAGTGGGTCTTCATTAAAGACACAGTTTCTTAAAGTGCACATAAGGCACAAATATACAAGCTATGCCCTCTGTTTCTAAACCTAACGTGTGTTTAACTTTTAAGAAACTGCCAAAATGTCCCCAAAGTGCTTGTATCATTTCATATTCCCACTGACACTTCCCCACATTTTCAGTAACACTTAACTTTTTAATTGTAGTCATTTTTGTGGGTATATAGTGGTATCTATTTGTGTTTTAATTTACATTTCCCTAATGACTAATAATTTTGAGCAGATTTTTCTGTGCTTATTTGCCAACTGTCTACATTCTTTGGTGAATTATGTCTTCAAATTTTTGATCCATTTGTTAATGGATTGGTTTTCTTATCATTTAGGGACACAAAGAAACCTTTAAGGATGATAGGTATGTCTACTGTCTTCATCCTGGTGATGCTTTCATAGGTATGGACACAATATCAAAATGTATTCAATTGTACACCCTAGAAATGTGCACTTTATTGTGTATATATTATACCTAAATAAAGCTGTTTTTTTAAAAAAAAATCTAAGGAAAGAATAAGGACAATTCCTGGACCAAAAAAAGAGTGCAGTGTTTTAGTTTCTTACTATTCCAAGCAGGAAAAAGTGGGCGATGCCATTATTACAGCTTCTAGATTCTCAAGAAATGAGGTCCCTACTTCTTTGGTCCTAAGAAGGAGCTGCAGTTCTGGTCTCCACAAGGTCAGTACAGAGTTTCTGGTTTGTGCAGTGCTGCCTTAGGCTGTTAAAGAGAGCAGGCCATTGTGTGCTCCCTGGATGGGCCCAGCCAGATGCCCTTCTCACTCTGTTCCCCAGGCACAAAGTACCCACCAATTCTTTTAAAACATTTAAATGGAAGCCAGTCTCAAAATTAGAGTTCGTCCCATTGCATCTACATTCAAATTGTTATGTTATCATTGAGTTGTATAACATTTAAAATGAAGGCCTATAGGCTTCAATTACAGTATTGTTTGAAGAAAATCTTTATAAAATCTGATATTTTTGGAGCAGAGTTGGGTAGGAGCTCCAGACTCCAGGTCTAGAGTCAAGATTGGGCCAGGGGTTCTTTCTAAGAATGACGGTGAGGGCTTTGGTAGTATAAAGAGAGTGGATATGGCCTAATCAGATAAAAATGTGTCCCCAGAGGAGACAAGAAGTGAGTTTACAAACACAGGCTTATTATTTAATTGTAAAAAAAGATTAGAGACACCTTTTATTTTGAAATTGTACCAGTTCCAGGACAGATAAAAATGAGTGGAAGAAAGCAAAGTTCAGAGTTTGGGCCTGGTGACTTCTGATTTTCTCAGAGAAGTACAAGATAGACCAGTGGTGAACAGTGAAGAGTTGAGGGTGAGTAATGTCAAAAGACAACACTGTAACAAATTTAGTTTAAAGATTTAACAGGAATTGGGGCAGTATCTCCTCCACAAATTTAGAAAAGGTGCTCTGATGGGCATGGTAGAACAGTTGGTTTTTATAAGACAGTCTAAGCAGGACCAAACATATAGCATAATACAAAAAGCAGATGGGTTAGCATAAGGTTACTTCAGGTTACTTTCCTTGCAGGGTTAAAAGATAGGATGTTTCCTGACTCTACCAGCTAAAACTGGCCTGTTTGGGTACTTGGCAATGGTCTTTCTCTCCTGATTTCTTGAAAGGTGAAATAAGCAACTTCTTTAGTTTGGTACCAAGGAACTTTAGCACGAGTGACTCCATTTTGATTTGATCTGTTGGGGCCTAGTTCAGGAGCTCAGTCCAACTCAATGGCTTCCTATAAATTTTATTGAACAGTGGGTATGGGGTGGATGCACTTGGTAAAGTTTGGAATCAGCTGTTATGAGGAGAAAGAAATGTGCTACCTCAGAACAAGAGTAAGGACTTCTCAGAGAGCTTCGAGAGTCCTGCTGGCATTTTAACCAATGCCTCTAAGCAAGGAGAGAATACACTGAGTGACAGTAGAACAAAGAAGGCATGTGGACACTCCCACAGCATTCCTGAGACAGAGTGATAAAAGGTGACAGGGAAGCAGATATGGAGTAATGATTTCTGACAAACTTGGAAAGAAGGGGATATCATGAAAGGATTTTAGAAAGTGGAATTGCCATATCTAAAAGCATTAGGAGAAATTCTACAGGCTAGAATAAAACGAAGGCACTAGAGATTTTTGTTGTTTATTTGTAGAAAGAGACATTCTTTAACGACTGCAGGCATGTTAGGATTTTGCCCTTTGAAAATCTATTAGTAATGATATAAAAATCCTTCCTTTGTCTCTTTTGGCAGAAACTGAATTAAATCTTCAGCTGCTCTCTGAATCACTCATTTAAAAGTTTCAATGATTCATATGCAAAGCTTGAGTTAAGACAACAAAGACCTGAGCGAGTTTCTGTAGGGCTAGGCCTAAGCAAAGTCGTCACGCAGAACAACATGAGTGCTGGGTCCAGGACCCTTGGCCCTGACAACCTCCATCCAAGCAGCGACCCCTATCCAACTTACTGCTGCCCTGCAGCCTCCCAGGTGCTGCCTTGGGAATGCCCTCAGAACGGGTCATGTCATCTGATCCTGACTCTCCTTCCTCTTCTCATCCATCCTCCTGAAACGATCCTATCCTCTTTATGGCCTCCATTATAGCAAAGAAAAGAGAAGGAAGAAGAGAGGAGTAGAAAAATAAGTCCTGTGGGAGGAGCAGACGGCAGGTGCTATGGAGGGCATCTGAGGGCTCTTTTCATGTGCTCTGAAGAAATGGGATGAAATGAAAATCTTTTTGAAAAAGCTGGAAGCTGTTTCAGATCTCCCCCTGCCCTGCTCCCCACCAACTCAATTCCTGCTCCCAGGGGAAAGTGCAAAATAACTTTCTGTGGAATGAAATGATGACAGTGACTTTGGATCCAATAATGTTATCATAACCTGGAAATTACCTTTCCATCTGAGGCTTGCAAAGTCACTGAACTGTGAAACTCAGGTTACAGTTAGAGAAACGAAAGAGACTTGAACTCAGGACCCTTTGGACATTTCCTTCAATATCAAAGAAAAGTTTTTATTTCTCTCCTCTGAAAATAGGGTAGGAAATGGGTAAGTGATAAACAGAGAAAAAGGCAGAAGCAATACCTAATTAGAAATCAAACTAAGAGAGGAAAAGAAAAATGGGTTCAGATTAATGTCAGGTTTGGTTATTCCAGGCTCTTAACTTCGTTGCTGTTATCACATACTTTCAGAGACATTCAGGTCTTGTGATGCCAAGTGCTTGAGTGTTTTTCTTACTCTTGGAAGCTGAGGATTAATACTCAGGGCTGGGCACACAGGAGAAAAGGGTTTGTCAAGCATCCACTCCTGGTTAAGCTAAAAAATGTACATAGAACTTGAAAGCACCCAACTCAGTTCCAGAGGGATGAAATAAGCCTAAAAATAGGTGAGCTCTGGTTGTATTGGGGCTGGCCTGGAAACACACAAGAAAGGAACACTTGAAAGAGAAGGAAGGAGGAGCGATGTGCATATTTTACATGGGTGTACACATTTGTGTCTACATATTTATATACAAATGTACAAACTCCATGTGTGCTTCATGTTTGTGTGTATTCATATTTATACATATGTATATATGTAGAGTTCACAGAGCATACCCACACAAATACACACCAGAGGTGCTGACTTTGAGCTCTGTAAGAAAAAATTTACTACTCGGGAAGAAATGAAACAGGCGTTTTGAGGACATTGGCCATACACTACCAGGTATACTACTTTTTGGAGGGCAGATCATATGTTTTGCATATGTTTATTTTGGGTAGGAGGAGACTCAGGAACAACATAGTAACCGCTTCAAAATTTTAGAGGAATATCATGTGGAAGAAGGGTTTAACTGATTCCATATGGTTCCAGAAGAGAGAACTGAGACTGAAGCATAGCAGATTTCTGTTCTAAATGAGAATGACTTTCTAACAATTAGTACTAAACAAAAGACACGTGGATTTCTTCTAAAAGTAGTTAATGATATGCCTGCTCTTGTAAATGACATGTGGCAGAGGATGAATGGCCATCTGTCACAGAAACAGTAGGGGGTATTCTTCCATTAGGTGGGGGTTTGGACTACAGCATTAGCTGGACCAGCTCCATTCTGAAATTCAATGGTTCTCTGAAATACATAAATGAGTTTTGAGGCAAGGCAAGTCAGATAATGGTTTTGGTTTACTGATTGCTTTTACTTCATTCAGTAGCTTAGGAGCAGAAAACTCCTATCTCAATAGTTCCTATAGATATCTATTTTTTTGCCTTCTGTTTGATTTCTGTTCTTCCTCCTTTTCTCTTTACCTTTAATTCTTGTGTTTCTATTATCTTTTCCTTTCTTTTCTTCTTCCTCCCCATGCCCTCTAGATATAAGGGATGGAGTAAAGGCAATGTTTGTCAAGAAAGCAACAAGGAAGAAAAAAGAATAGAGAAAGGAAAACTTTGAACTCAGTTAACTTTTAATTTTCACTTCAAATTTTGGCTGTGTGTGAGTATGTGAATGCATATATGTATACTGGATTGTGTGTGTGTTTGTGTTTGCGGGGGGTGGGATAGAGACAGAGAGAGAGAGAATGTGTGAGTAGGTGAGTAGACCCTCAGATGTTTGGAAATGCTGGAAGTTAGGTACCACTTCTTGTTGTCACGATGCCTAGGGGGTGCTAGTAGTAATTAATGGCAGAAGGGGAGGAACACTCTATGTCCTGCAATATGCATGTCAGTGCCATCCAATCATGTATTATACTACCCTACATAACAGGGCCCCATTGAAGAACACTAGGCAAAGGCTGTGGAGACAGACTGTCTGGGTTTGAATCCTGGTTCTGCCATTTTTAGCTTTGGGATCTTGGATAAATACTTTAAGCTTCTTGGGTGTTTGTTTTCTCATCTGTAATATGAAGGGCAATAAGAGCACCAACCTCACATTATTGTCAGAATTAAATGAATTAATATGAGTCAAGTGCTTAGAAAAGCACAGACACATAAAACACATTCAACAGTGTCATCTATGATTTTAATTTTTCTGAAATGGCTGGAAATGGAATACTTGGATTCATCTTATATGCTGAGTGTATGAAAGTCTCTATATGCTTTAACTGATTTTTAGGGAACTAGATAATAATGAACCAGTACTTATGAAAGTGTGGCTTATGGACCCCTTGATGTTGTGAAGTTTTTGTGATATCACATGAACACACCTAAGCTTTGGCAAGATAAAATTAATTTGCCTTGTTCTTTTTCTCTTCCTCACACTTAAGCAAACATATAGTCATATACCACATAACTATACTTTGGTGAGGAACAGACCTCATATATGACGGTGGTCCCATAAAATTTTAATGAAGCTGAAAAATTTCTATTGCCTAGTGATATTACAGCCATCTTAACTTCATAGCTCAATGCATTACTCATATGTTTGTGGGGATGCTGGTGTAAACAAACCTACTGTGCTGCCAGTCATATAAAATTGTAGCACATGTAATTATGTACAGTACATAATACTTGACAATGATAATAAGTGATTATGTTTCTGGTTTATGTATTCACTGTAGTAAAGTTATATTTACTATAATTTATTATCATATTTACTATACTATACTTTTTATCATCATTTTAGAGTGTACTTCCTCTACTCATTAACAAAAGTTAACTATAAAACAGTCTCAGGTGGGTCCTTCAGGAGGAATTCCAGAAGAAGTCATTGTTATCATAGGAGATAAAACTTCATGTGTGTTCTCATCCCTGAAGACCTTCCTCTGGGTTAAGACATGGTTGTGGAGGATGGTGATATGGATGATCCTGGCTCTGTGTAAGCCTAGGTTAATGTGTGTGTTGTGTCTTAGTTTTTAACAAAATGTTTGTAAAGTAAAACATAAAAAATTTTGAAAATAGAAACAAGCCTGTAGAATAAGTATATAAAGAAAGAAAATATTTTTGTACAGCTGTGCAATGTGTTTATGTTTTAAGCTGTTATTACAAAAAGTTAAAAAAGTTAAAAAATTAAAAATTTAATAAAGTTAAAAAGTTATAGTAAGCTAAGGTTAATTTATTATTGAAGAAATTTTAAAATAAATTTGGTGTAGCCTAAGTGTACAGTGTCTATAAAGCCTATAGTAGTGTACAGCAACAGCTTAGGTCTTCATATTCACTCATAATTCACTCACTCACTCTCACAGAACAACTTCCAGTCCTGCAAGCTCCATTCCTGGCAAGTGCCCCATGCAGGTATACCATTTTTTATCTTTTACACAATTTTTTTGTGGTACCGTTTCTATTTTAGATATATTTAGATACACAAATACTTATCATTGTGTTACAATTGCCTACAATATTCAGTATAGTCACATATCGTATAGGATTGTAGCCTAGGAGCAATAGGCTATGCCATATAGCCTAGGTGTGTAGTAGGCTATACCATCTAAGTTCATATAAATACACTGTATGATATTCACGCAATGACAAAATCGCCTAAAGATGCATTCCTCAGGATGTATCTCTGTTGTTAAATGACACATGATTATATACCCAACCATTCCCCTAATCTACATACACACACACACAGACACACAGACAGATGCCTTTGTAATAATAAAATGTAAGTCCTAGGATTTTTGTCACATGTATTTGCTTAATAAGTGGGCACAATACATGCATTTACAATATGTGGGAGGCTGTGGAATTTTGAAAAAGTTTTTTCTTTAATTCCTTGCGCTTGATAAGGTTCAAGCTTCATACTACAGACCATTCTTAATCCTACATTGATACTGAATATTATTTTATCTTTTAAAAGATTGATTTAATAAGCATTTCAAGATTTTGCCACAATCCAAGTACATAATCACAGACTCTAATGATCATTCTGTCATAAGTCAGTTCTAAAAGGCACATCTGATTAAATGGAATCTGTTAAAACATTGTAATGCCATAGAAATTGCTTTTATAAAAAATCACCAACATTAGCTTGTTTACTTTTCATTTTTAATTTATTTTATGAAAACAGAGTTAAGATTCTTCATAATAGTGTGTGCTTTGTATGGTGAACAGTATTTCCAAATGATTTTGTCCCATCTGTTTAAATACTTTCTCTTTCCCATTTGACCAACTAATTTGGAGGGAAATGCAAGGACATATGCAACATGTGGACAGAACCATACGATTTCCCCATGATATGATTATTAAATTTTTCTACTAATACGTATTGAGAAGTGTCAAACCTTTTCCTGCCATTCATGGATACATTTGTTGATGAACATCTGGCTCATGTAACCTGCATGTGCTGGATGCCATAAATTACATGGAAAAGCAGGAGACATCTCGCAGTTTTTTAAAATGTGTATACTCATGCATTTTTCACTATTTGTTCTAAGGATTAAAGTACTTCATATGGGTCAAGTGCTTAGAAAAGCTCAGATGCATAAGGCATATTCAGCAAATGTCAGCTATGATTTTGATTTTCCTGAAATGACTGGGCATGGGATATTGGGATTTGTATTACATGTTGAGTATCTCAGAGTTTCTATACGTCTTAATATGTTTTTAGGGAACTAGAATTAGCACTGAAAAGTCCCATGGAGAAGAAGGAGATATCTTATAACTTATTTACCCTTTTTCCGTTTGCCCCAAGAATACATGCTGGCAGAGCTTGTGGCTGCAGTGTTTACCCTAAGACAACTTTGCATTGAAATATCTCACTTTACTTATTGTTTTTGCATCATTCTAATGTATCAATTTTGGACACAAAAGACATTATTCTATTTACAGCATTCTGTTTTTAGTAGTGGTATTTCCATTTACAAAATATAGTAATTCTTGATTGCTGAAAATGTCAAATCCTAGAAAACGTAGCATTCCTATGTGTGATGTTAACATTGTTCACGAACAGTTGTTGGCCGAAGATTCATTTGATGAATCTGAGTTTTCTGAAATAGATGATTCTGATGATTCAGACGATTCTGATGTTAGCTCTGTTTAGAAATAACTCCAAGAACAGTTTTTATATTTTAGTTTCACATTGAAAATCAGTCAGATTTGCTTCAGCCTCAAAGAGCATGTTTATGTAAAATTAAATGAGCTCTGGCAGAGAGCTGCACTTTTTTGTTTCTAAACAGGAAGAGGGTTAAAATATGAGTGCTCAACTTACCACCTCACTGTAGGATTTGGGGACAGGGAATACATTGGTACTCTGTGTTTTCTACTCAATTTTGCCGTGAACCTAAAAATTCTCTAAAAAGTAAAGTTTATTAAGGACTCAGAAATATACTATTGGGATTATAAAATAATAATCATAATAATATCTGAGAAAGTCAGGGTCCATAAAAACAAACTTTAAATTACAGCCTTTCTCTCATTTATACCCCCACCCACAACACCAATAGGTGGGTTACCAGAATTTGACTTTATGAGGAATTTGATTTATCGATTTTTGTTTGTCTGCCTTTGAAGTAGCTCAACCTAGAAAACAAAGCTGACAGTCCTTTGTGGCGGTGTGATTGGCCTACTTAGGATACTACTGACTTGCCTAAGGTGCTCCTGTTACATTAGTTTATACAGTAATGATCTGGGTTATTTTCTTTTGATCTGCGTTATTTTCTCTTGTCTTAATTCTTTTGTGTTTTGTGTATTAAAGATTTAATCACATAAAAAATATGAGTACTCGCCACTCATTTATTCCTTGTTAGCAAAGACACGAAAGCATTGAAGAGAGAACCACATTTGTAAAAAGTTCTGCACAGGAAGGTAGTCTGGTGTAATAAAAAGTAGAGTTTGAGACCACCAAATCTCAAACTCAAATCTCAACCCCATTATTTTCTTGTGATGGGACTAAGGCACCCCAGTGTCTTCGCTCAGCTTTAGTTTCCTCACATGCAAGTTATGGACTTTAAGCCTATTTTGTTAGAGTTGTGAAAACAGGAGATGAAGAGGGTAAAATCACTTAACTTGGTGTCTGCTATATAGTAGATGCTTATAAAATGTTAGGTAGCAACTAACAGCCATGGCTATTATTATCTTTATGCTGAAATTATTTTTTAATTTTTCGATTTTTAATTTTTGTAGGTACACATCAGGTGTATATATTTGTGAAGTACATGAGATGTTTTGATACAGGCATGCGCTATGAAATCATCACATTACGGAGAATGGAGTATCCATGCCCTCAGGCATTTATCCTTTTTGTTACAAACATTACAATTACACTCTTTTAGTTATTTTAAAATATACTATTGAGTTACTGACCACAGTCACACTGTTGTGCTATTGAATACTAGGTCTTATTCATTCTTTCTAATTAATTTTTATACCCATTATATGTTGAAATTTTTGATAAATGAATACTGTTAAAGTATTGTCATTTGTTTTCAATTACAATATTATGAAGTAGTGCCTGCAGCAATAATAGCAATGAAAAGATTGAGGACTAGGCCCAACAATTTGCTGTACAGTTAGCAGATAGAAACCTACAGTCTTCAACAATATAGGCTACAGACTCTAGGGACAAGATATAAGAATGCCCTATGCCCTATGTGACTGAAATGTACACAAAACTGCTCAGCATGCATGGAATTAGTGTGTGTTTGAAAGTTTCCCCAAAGTAACCAATATGGGTTTGTGATTTGGATATAGGTAACAAATGAGTGTTAGGTGTGTGTATATGTATGTGTGAATGCTACTTAATTTATAATTAGAAGGAGCAAGGCTAAAGTGTAATACAAATAAATTACAAATCAGGACATTATGAATTTATTTAACAACTATCCATGCCACAAATGTTATGTGACAGATACTGCAGTATATGCTACAAGTAGAGGTGTGGAAATTTGTAAGACACAGTCCTTAAAATCAAGTTTTTTAGGCCAATAAACCAACACGTACAACACAGATAAATGATAAATGCTATAGAGAATTTTATGTAACTAATAATGTACACAGAAGGACATCTGCTTTGCTTGAAAAGGTCAGGGGAAATGGAAATGATTCTAGTAATGAATAATAAAGATTAAATAACAGCTTCCAGGAAGACAAAAAAGATTGGGTATTCTAGTCAGAAGGAACTGTGTGTGCAAAGGCACAGACTTAAGAAAATGTAGGTATGCGATAGGGTAGGGAAATGCAAGAAATAAGCCTAAAGGGGTAAACAGGGACCAAATCATCACATTATTTGTATAGGATATTACGAAGCAAAAGAAGAGGCCCAACAATCAGCAGTAGCAGGAAGAAATTTATCAGTTGCCCTTACAAGTTAGTGAACTAAGCATTTCAAGGGCTCTGTATCATTTGGGTTTTTATTACAGGTTCTTTTTTACAAGTTCTTCTTTCCCTATCCTAACCCTTCTCCCCAAGGGAGCCCACACGTTGTGACCACACTGATTGTATATTTGTGTGCTCCACGTAGGGCACGAACTCCTTAGAAGTGGAATGTTTGGTGGGAGAACAAAGGAGCTTGTATTTGTGTAATGCAGTGGAAGATCTATTGGTGAGCTGACAGTAGTTACAGCTTGTTCTGCAAAATGATCCTGGAGCCCCCTCACCCAACAAATAACAACTTTACTTTGATATCTAACTTGATTCTTTCATCTCTTACATTTATTTCAGGAATTAAGAACCCTTATGATGTCTTTCTGTGTCTCAAGTCTCGCCCCCCTGTGATTTCTGACCTGAGATGACTGTTCTTGCATGATTGGGTTCGCCATGCTGGGTTTCCCCAATCTTTCTCAATATTTCATGACAACCCCTAGCTGGAATTATCCTGTGTACCTTAATGATGACCAGTTAATTTGCCCTCAGATACTAATGGCTTACCCTGGCTCAATTGATTGACCTTTTCCAAGAGGAAGATTATTGTACTTAATGTTTTCATCATTATATCTCCATTGCCTCACTTTCTTGCCATACCCAATTTATGTTCTTTTGCAGTATTATATGTGTATTTGTAAATCCTTTTCAATGTTTTCCTTTTTTTTTTTTTTTTTTGAAACAAAGCTATTGAAATAAAGAATGGGCAAAAAGCAATCCCTTTAATAGTAAAGGGTCCTTTAATGTTGAAACTGAAGATGGGCCTTCATGGTGAAATGGTATGAAAGTAGGCTGACTTAGGTGACATTTTGAGCAGAGGAGTCTTTGGTCTTTCCTTAAATTACATAGCCCAAGAATGTTACTGATTTTGATATACCAAGGAAGTTCTTTGCTAAAATTCAATTGTTCTCACCCGTTTTGATTTTAGAGTTTGCTAGAAATTTTAAGGGTTTGCTTTAAAGAGTTATCAGAGCCACTATAACACTGGACAAACCAGCAATCCCTACTGAAGTGTAACAATGTTCCAATATGTCTACAATATCAACTGCAATTATTGAGCTCTTGATTTTGTCACTCTTCTTACTCTTTTTCCTTTTAGATGTAACATTTACTGTCTTGACCATGATTTTGAAAGGGATAGTTCCCTTGACCTTTCATGGGACTTGTGAAGTGGGTAGCTCATTTATTCAGCCCGCTGTTCTTAGCCCCTCATGGGAGGGGGAGC
Source organism: Pongo pygmaeus (assembly GCF_028885625.2). Taxonomy (NCBI): domain Eukaryota; kingdom Metazoa; phylum Chordata; class Mammalia; order Primates; family Hominidae; genus Pongo; species Pongo pygmaeus. Next base: position 56,746,018 of record NC_072384.2, on the reverse strand, counting down.
ATGCAGGTGAGTGAGTGCAGGGGCCAGGACAAGTGCTTCTGGGCACTGGCAGGAGTAGAATTTTGTGCCGTCCCACAGCAGCATCTAGGGGGGTATTCTTGATCCCCGGAGCAACAGAGGGCATGTGTTACAGTGTGCTCTTTTAGATTTGCCACCCATGGATGGCTTAAGTGTTTAATAGCTCAGAGTGACAGCCCTCCATATCCCAAGCTCTTGTTTGGCGTCCAAAAATAATCAGGTCACACGAACGAATTGAAGATGATAAAAGTGGAGGATTTGTTGCTGATGAAAATGGCTCTCAGTGTGATGTGGAGCTGGAAAGGGGAAGAAGGGGGAAAGTGGTCTTCCCCTGGAGTTTGGCCATCCCCAGCCAAACTCTTCTCCGAAGTCGCCCCATCAAGCCGTCCCTCTGAAGTCAAGCTGCTCCTCTCTGATGTCCTGCTGCTTCTTCTCTTCTCTCCTCCTCTGCTACTCCACTGCCAGTGGAGCATGGGGTTTTTATGGATGCAGGATGGGGGGCAGGCCAGGCCAGGGTGGTTTTGGAAGAGACAATATTCAGGCGGGAAAACAAGAATGCATGTTCTTACTTTGGGCCGCAGGTCCAGGCTTGAGGTTGGGGCTTTACTAGGGACCCTGCCCTTCTCTGCTTAGTATTTCCCTGCCTCCCATCCACATTAATTTCATATATCCTCACCAGGCATAGCTCTTAGGTGAAATGCATTGCATAATTCCAGCAGGCACAATTATTCTTTGAGAAGTATTATCATACTTAATGTTTTCATCACTATATTTCCAGAGGTATTCTTATACCTTTGGAGTTGTGCAATACTGTAGCTTTGCACATGTGTAAGCACACAATATTTTTCTGACTTGGCTTGGTTGTTACTCTGTGCTTCCTTAACCTGTGATTTTCACCATCTCCTTATAGTGATGTTCATCTCAGTGTTCATTTTGACAAACCACAGTAACATTGTCCAAATTAACTAGAATAAAATGAGAGTTTCTTCTTGATTTGAAATCTATCTTAGCATTGAGTCTTAGAGAATGGGACTGGGTGGGTGGAGAATGCTATGACTATTTGTGCTTTGATAATTTTGTCCTGATTACATGCTCTCATTTATAGCAAAAGTAAATTTTACCTGTAGATTAAAAGCTATTTATATTAGTTTTAAAATCTTTTGGGGAGCATGATCCTCTTTGCAGTCAGAGAATTTATACTCTAGGATATCAGCATTACCACTGATGATCATAAACACTTTAAGATACATGGTCTCTTGTTCCCTTTGTGTTACATAAAATACTGGGTCACCCTTTTGATTTCCCCTCAATCATTAGCTATAGGAGCTTTCTGGCAACACAGAATAATTTGTCTTGTTCTGTATTGTCACTACTTTGAAGAGTATCTCAACACTTAAATCAGAAACTCCTCATTTTCAAGTGTTGAAAATATAGCACTTTATGCTATTTTAAAGAAGTTAGAGTGGTACAGACTTAAGAGTCAACTTGTCCATACAAAAGTCACTGTCTTCTCAAGGGAGAAAGTGCTGTTCAAATAGTCAGGAACATGTGTATTTGTAGAGAAACTCAGTCTAGTTTATTGTGCTTGGAGTAGGAATATTTAGCCAGGCTAATAGAAATAATTTTCAGGTTCAGGTCAAGAGCACAAGGTTTAAAAGTATAGAATGTTGTCTTGGGAACTCCTTGTGAGAAGCTGTGGATGATCAGCTATCCAGATGAGCTGTGACAAAAAGTGGACTTCATTATTTCTTTTCTTTTTTTTAAAATTGTACTTTAAGTTCTAGGGTACATGTGCACAATGTACAGGTTTGTTACATAGATATACATTTGCCATGTTGGTGTGCTGCACCCATCAACTCATCATTTACATTAAGTATTTCTCCTAACGCTATCCCTCCCCCAGGCTCCCACCCCCTAATAGGCCCCAGAGTGTGATGTTCCCCTCCCTGTAAGGACTTCATTATTTCTAAAAGCTTCCTCTATCTCTTCCAAAAATAGTTTTTTTTTAAATGAAAAGGCAGTGACGTAATAACTAATTGCTATTGGAAATTTAATTTAGAGATCTTTATATTGGCAAAAATTGGTATATATATTTTTTCCTTTTAAAAGATCCTCTTGTTTCATTTTAATATAGCAGTAACTACCTTGATGTCAGGATGTTCCAGGTTGTAATGAAGCCAGTTTTAAGCCTCTAGTCCCTGTGTATTCTACCACTAAAGAAGAGAATAATTTTACAGTAGAAGATTATTTCATGATCCCTAAGTATCTGAAGTATTTTTCTTCCTTTTTCTCTTTTTCCATTCATCGATTCACAGTATCTATGTACCTGGTACCATGGCAAATGCTGGGAATATCAAAATGGAATAAGTTAGTGTCCTGGCTATCCAGAAGTTCTTTAATAGCAGGGAAAGCAGATGTATAAATACAGTTAAATAAATATCAAGAAAAATGAACATGAGAGGGCTCAGGGGAACTGCTGAGGAAGGAGAGGTCAACTGTGTCTCAATGGTTGACTTTGCCTTTCTGCTTACTCTGTGACCAACAACTCCTTTATCATCCTTGATTGTGAATTGGCCACAGGGCTTAACTTTACTTTTTCCATGAGTTCTTCTCTATAAATTCTGGCTTCCAATATGTCATCCTCTATCATCTGTCTACTGTCTGAAGTTTAGAAATTAGCACACAGAATGCAGTGGTCTAGCTATTACTTGATTAACTGAGACACTTAAAACAAATATTGAGTAGATTGAGTAGCCTGAACTTATTAATACAATTACCAAAAAATATAGAATACTACTGAAGAGTTAAAGCTTTCAAAAAAAAAGTATAATTTTAAGAAGTCATGCTCCCACTCTTCATGTCTGTACATAAAGCATGAACTCAAATGTCAATGGTTTGGGTTTGAATCTTGGCTATGACGTTTTGGAATTGAGTGACTTTGGCAAGCTGTCATTGGGTTTTTGTGAAAAAGAAATAAGACAGTGCATAAAGGATACAGCACATTACTGGTCATATAGTAAATGTTCAATAATCATTGGCTACTATTACTTCCTAATTGGCATCATCCTAATCTTACTCCTGCTGTTAAAAGATAGTACTTTTTCTTAGGAATGGACTGAAGCATTTACTTAAGTGATGTGATTTGAAGCAACAATGGAAAGAAACATCAAAAATATTATTTCACAGGTCTACAATACCTTGAAGTTCTAATGACTATTATTCAATAAATTATTAATTCTGAAGCTTTCCCCACATTTGGTATTCTAATCCATTAATGTCCTTATATGCAGAGAAAAAAGAAAATTGGCTTGACCCAAGGTACCTCCTCCAAACTTCTTTGACATAATTGACAACTGTGGACATTGGAGGAGATAATCCAAAAGGGCACTAAAAACAACTTCACCTATTTTACAATTTTATGAAAAGTTGCATATATTTGCCTCTACTATTTCACATTGTAGTCATTAGGTCTAATGCAAAAAACCAAGGGCATCAACCAAAAAATACAATTTAGATGGTTTTCCAGTTTCCTGATGTGTATGTCTTCTCAAAGTTGAAGAAGATGATTCAGCCTGTGGGAATGTATTGCTTAAGAATGTATTAATTTTTCTTTTACATCCTATAGGCACAAAGTGATGATGGTTGAGATATAGCCAATCCATCATTTTGCTGAGAAAAAAAATTTGGATAATATATAAAAAAGAAACATATACTTGAATTCTTTTGAATTGAAACAAGACAGAGAGAAAGCCGAGCAAAATGGATGAAAACAGGGGTGAGGCTGAGTTCAGCGAGGCAGTGGTTAGAGATTATTTTCCCCTGGAATTGCTAAATTTAGAAAGAGGCCACAGTGAGGCTGAGTGGCTGAGAACTTTAGACATCCACGCTCAGAGAGGTGGAAGATTAGAATATACAGAAGGGAGGGTAAGAGACACAAGGAATACCGTGAGAAGGGCTAACATATGTTTAATCAAAATCTAAGAGGAGAGAAGAAAAAAACGGGGCAGAAGCAACCGATAAAAGACAGTAAGCCAAAGATTTAAGAAGCCCTACAAACCCCAAGCCATAAAAAGAAAAGAATACTTAAGAAATTTTTTAAAAAAGGAAAGAAATCCCGAAAACTAAAGATGAAAAAAAATTTTTTTTAATGTAGCTGAAGAAGAAATGCTGGTTATCTTCAAAGAAGCAATAATTAGACTGATAGCTGAATTCTCCACAACAACAACAACAAAACAAAATAAAAAACAAACCAGAAAGCAATGGAATTAATTCTTTGAAGTATTAAAATGAAAACAATTGCTGACAAAAAATTCCATAGTTGATGAAAATATCTTTCAGAAAAGCGTCTTCAGAAAACAAAAATAGGCCAAGAAAGTTATGACCACCAGACTCACGTTCACAGTAAAAAGAAAAAAAAGCCAAGGGTATTCTTCAGGGAAAATAGAATAAAAATCTAAATTGAAGCTTTGAGATTCAGAAAAGAACAAGGAACAATAAAAATAGTAAAATTCTAAAATATATGGAAATCTAAATGGAAATTGACTGCATAATACTATAGTAATAATAATGATATCTTACAAAGTTTAAAATACAAAGAATTAACATATAAAATAAAAATGGCATATAATGTGGGGGTTAGGCACTTGAATTAAAACGTTGCAAGTTTTTTACTTTGTTTGGAAGATGGTGAAAGTATCAAGTTAGACTTAAATTTGTCAAGAATGTACATTGCAATTTCTAGAGTAAGTGCAAAAAAGTAAACATATATAAAAATTTCATATTGATAGATGGGAAAGCAAGAATAAAAAAATCATCAATCCTTTAGGAGAAATTAGAACACTTGCACACTGTTGATGGGAATGTATAGTGGTGAAGCTGTTATGGAAAACAGTATGCCTGTTCCTCAAAAAACTAGAATTGCCATAAGACTCAGCAATTCTATCTCTGGAAATATATTCCAAGAGGATTGAAGACAGGATCTATAAGTGATATTTGTACATCAATATTCATAGCACCTATTCACATTAACTAAAACACAGAAGCAATCTAAGAGTCCACTGACAGATGAGAGGATAAGAAAAATGTGGTGTATATGCATGATGGAATATTATTCAGTCTTAAAAAGAAAGGAAATTCTGACACATGCTATAGTATGAATGAACCTCAAGGACATTATACTAAGTAAAATAAGCCAATCACAAAAAAGACAAATTCTGTATGATTCCACTTATATTAGGTACCTAGAATAGTGAAAATCATAGATACTGAAAGTAGAATGGTGGTTGTAAGGGCATAAGGGGAGGAGAGCAGAAAAGTTATTATTTAATGGGCATAGAGTTTTAGTTCTGCAAGATAAGAGTTCTGGAGATGGATAGTGATGATGGTTGCACAAGTATATGATGTACTTAATATCATTAACTGTACACTTAAAATGGCTATGATGGTAAATGTTATGATACATGTATTTACCATGATAAAAAAATTTAAAGAAATGAATCCATCAATGCACTTGAAAGTAAAGTGTGAGAAAAAGAATAATAGAATGGGCAAAACAAACAGAAAAACAATTAGTAAAATAATATATTTGAACCATGAATATCAGTACTTGCATTAAATATAAAGAGATTAATGTATCAATTAAAAATATTTTCAGATGATATGCTGTTTACAAGAGACACACTATTTTAGACTATGATTCAAATATTTCAAAGGAATGTAAACATACAGCATGTTACTGAACTTCAATACAGTTGAGCAAGAAATCAGCCACAGAAAAATAACCAGAAAATTCCTATATATTTGGAAATTAAGTAGCATACTTCCAAGTAACTCATGAGTTAAGGAAAAAAATCACAATGAAAAATAGAAAATGTAGATGTAAATGATGATAAAAGTACTGCACATCAAAACTTGTGAGATGTAGCTAAAGCTGTGTTTGGAGAGAAATTTACAGTTTGAAATAGATATATTGAAAAAGTAAAAAAGCTAATAATCAGTGAAGTAAACATCTAACTTAAACAATCAAAGATAACATATTAGTCCTAATAAAAATAGAAAGCAGTAAAAACTAAAACAAATCTGAAAATAATATAATAGAAAACACTTATAAAAATAAAGATTGGCCGGGTACAGTGGCTCACACCTATAATCCTAGCACTTTGGGAGGCCAAGGCAGGTGGATCACCTGAGGTCAGAAGTTCGAGACCAGCCTGGCCAACATGGCGAAACTCCGTCTCTACTAAAAATGCAAACATAGACGGGCATGGTGGCACGTGCCTATAGTCCCAGCTACTAGGGAGGCTGAGGCAGGAGAATTGCTTCTACCAAGGAGGTGGAGGTTGCAGTGAGCTGGGATCATGCCACTGCACTCCAGCCTGGGTGACAGCAAGGCCGTCTCAAAAAAAAAAAAAAAAAAAGAGAGATTGACAAGGGGCTTCAAGATAACTAGAGGCATCTAGCACTTGCCTCCTCCACAAGAATAACCAAAATATTACATAAAATAGAGCATCTAATAGAGAAAACTGGAATTTAACACAGAAGTGACAGGAAACACCTGAGGTGTGAAAGGAGAAGGAAGCAGGCAGCCAGCCTGGCCAGGATTGGCTGGGAACCAGGAGTGGTTCCCCAGTGTAAGGAAAGTGTAAGTAAGAGACCCCTAGCAGTCCACATTCCCACTGTGGACTTCTGTAATCCTAGCCCTTCTGGAGAGCACCTCAATCTTAATGGGCTCTGAAACTAGCATAGGGAGCTACCTGGAGATTTTGTGATGGCATTGCTCCAGAGAGAGAGCTCACACCATGTCCCACCCTCACTACCCCCTGAGTCCTAAGCAGCTGTAGCACAATGCCATTTTCAGAGCCCAGTCCTCACCAGACTGCATCCTTCCCTGGGGCCCAATAGTCCCTACACACCCACATCCCTAGAGACACATTGACATATCTCCATATCTACCTGAAAGGCTGCAGTGATTCAATATTGGTTAGATGAGTAGAGTCCTCACATACCAATAATAACTTCAAATGTAAACAAGTTATGTTTTCCACTTAAAATATATAGATTGGCTGAATGGATTAAAAAATGACCCAACTATATCTAATGATATGCCACAAGGAACTAGAAAAGCAAGAACAAACCAATATCAAAATTAGTAGAAGAACTAAATGAATAGAGACCAAAAAATAATGTAAAGTGTATCAATGAAACTCAATAAACTGCTAGCTCAACTAATCAAGAAAAAAGAGAAGACCTAAATAAAATCAGAAACAAAAAAGGTGACATTATCACTGATATCACTGATAACATACAAAAGATCATCAGAGACTATTATGAACAACTGTATGCTTTTTTTTTTTTTTTTTTTTTTTTTTTTTTTTTTTTTTTTTTTTTAAGAATCTTAATTTTATTTTATAATGCTCCACAATACATTTCAGAGACATGTCTCTAAGGTTATCTGTATTCATTATCTATCTTTTCTGTCTATCCATCCACCTATCTTTCTATCTGTCCTCTCTATGTTAGGGTGTCCAACTTGTTCCTGGTTTGCCTGGGACTCTCCTAGTTTTACACCTGAAAGTCTGAATTCCAGATACCTCCTCAGTCCCTGGTAAGTTGGGATGATTGGTCACCCTGATTTGTGTAAGTGTGTGTGTATGTGTGTAAGTATATGATCCGATTCAAAGAGGTTTTTAAGAAATGCAGCGGAGAGATCCAGTTTTGTCCACTTTTAACTGAGATTGCTTTTACTGATCTACCCAGGGTGTAGATTTATAATCCTATGATGTTTAATAGATAATTTCACCTAACATCTTTTCAGTGTCTTATATCATCAAATAATTGCTATTCTTTTAAAGACTTTGGGAAGTCTCTCGGAGTTTTTTCCAGCTTTGTGATTCTACCTTTCCAAATCTAGTACATTGGAAAACCTGGAGGAAATAGATAAATTCCTCGACACATACAACTTCTAAATCAAGTTTAGCTGAAAGCTGCCTCCTTGCAGTCTGGCCTAAAGGTTTCTCTGTACATCATGAACTAACCTAAATGGAGTTGTAAACAGACAGTAGCATACTCTTGTGACAATCAGAGTTTTGGCTAATTAAAGGTGGCCAATTTTTCAAACTGTGTTCAAATAAGGCCAAGACTGAGCTGTAATCAATCCAGCTATTTCTATACTTCACTTCCATTTTCTGTATGTCACTTTCCTTTTTCTGTTCATAAATCTTCTTCCACCACATGGCTATGTTGAAGTCCTGAGCCTACTCTGGCTCGGGAGGCAGCCCAATTCATGAATCACTCTTTGCTCAGTTAAACTGTTTAATTTAATTCAGCTAAGCATTTTCTTTTAACACAACTTACCAGGGAAGAAAAAGAAAACCTTAATAGACCAAAAACAAGTAACAAGATTGATTTTAAAAAGTTTCCCAACAAAGAAAAGCCTAGGATTGGATGGATTCATGGCCGAATTCTACCAAACTTATAGATAAGAATTAAAACACATTTTCCTCAAACTACTTCAAAAACTTGAAGAAGAAGGAGGTTTTCCAAATTCATTCTCTGAGGCCAGCATCACCCTGACACCAAAACCAGACAAGAACACAACAACATCCTTCATGATTAAAACTTGCAACAAACTAGGCATCAAAGAAGCATAACTCAATATAATAAAGGTGATATATGACAAACCCACAGCTAATATCACACTGAATGGGGAAAATATGAAAGCCTTTCCTCAAAGAACTGGAGCAAGGCAGTGATGCCCACTTTCACCACTCCTATTCAACATACTACTAGAAGTCCTAGCCAGAGCAATCAGTCAAGAGAAAAAAAGAAAAGGCATCCAAAATGGAAAAGAGGAAGGCAAGTTATCTCTCTTTACAGACTACATGAACTTATATTTTGAAAAACCTTAAGACTCCACCAGAAAACCACTTAGATTTAATAAACAAATTCAGAAAAATTGAAAGATACAAAATCAACATATAAAAAGCAGTAGCATTTCTATACATCAGTAATGAAATGCTGAAAAAGAAATCAAGAAGACAATCCCATTTATAACAGGTGCAAAAAGAAATATCTAGGAATACCTTTAACAAAGGAGATGAAAGACCTCTACAAGGAAAACTAGAAAACACTGATGAAAGAAATTAAAGAGGACACAAATAAATGGAAAAAGTTCTCATGTTCATGAATCAAAGGAATTAATATTATTAAAATGACCACACTAAGCAATCTAAAGATTCAATGTAATCACTATCAAAATACCAATGTCATTTTTCACAGAAATAGTAAAAATAAACCCAAAGTTTGTATGGAACCAACAAAGAGCCTGAATAATCAAAGTCATCCTGAGCAAAAAGAACAAAGCTGGAGGCATCACTCTACCTGACTTCAAAATATATTACAAGGTTATGATAACCCAAACAGCATTGTTTGGGTATAAAATGGACACATACACCAATGGAACAGAATAGAGAATCCAGAAAGCAATCGACAAATTTACAGCTAACTTATTTTTGACATAGTTGCTAAAAATATACAATGGAGAAAGGACACCCTCTTCAATAAATGGTTGTGGGAAAACGACATTCATGTGAAGAAGAATGAAACTAGACCCATATCTCTTGCCATATATATAAATCTAGTCAAAATGATCAAATATCTAAAAGTAAGATGCCAAACTGTAAAACTACTAGAATAAAACATAGACAAAACACTATAGGCCATTTGTCTAGGCAAAGATTTTATGGCTAAGACCTCAAAAGCACAGGCAATGAAAACAAAAATAGACAAACGGGACTATATTAAACTAAAATGCTTTTGCACAGCAAAGGAAACAAGAGAGTAAAAACAACTTGGTGACTGAGAGAAAATATCTAAAAATGATTCATCTGACAAGGGACTAATATCTAGAATGCATATAAGAAAGTCAAACAATGCAACAGCCAAAACAACAACAGCAACAACAACAACAAATAATCCCACTAAAAATTGGGCAAAAGATATGAATAGACATTTCTCAAAAGAAGACAGAAATGGCCAACAGGTATGAAAAATTGCTCAACATCACTAATGATTAGGGAGACACAAATGAAAATCACGATGAGATATTATCTTATCCCAGTTAGAATGGCTACTATTAAAAAGGCAAAAAAAAAAATAAATAACGGATGCTGGTGATGATGTGGAGAAAAGGGAACCCTTATCCAGTGTTGGTGGGAATGTAAATTAGTACAGCCATTATGGAAAACTGTATGGAGGTTTCTCAAAAAACTTACAAGTAGAGCCAGCACAAGATCGAGCAATAACACTGTTGAGTATTTATCCAAAGGAAAGGAAATCAGTATATTGAAGAGATACCTGTACCCCATGTTTATGGCAGCACTATTTACAATAGCCAAGATATGGAATCAAACTAAGTGTCCATCAGCAGATGAACAGATAAAGAAAATGTGGTAAATAAACACAGTGGAATACTACCTGGCCATAAAAAAAATAAAATTCTGTTATTTGCAGCAACATGGATGAAACTGGAAGTTATTATGTGAACTGAAATAAGCAAGGCACAGAAAAACAAATATCATGTGTTCTCACTCAAATGTGAGAGGTAAAAAAATAGAACTCATGGAGATAGAGAGTAGAAAGATACTTACCAGAGGCTGGGAAGGGTGTGTGTTGGTGGTGGGGGGTGGGGGGTGGGGGGCGTTGGGGGAATGAATAAAAATTGTTTAATGGGTACAAACATACATACAAACATACAATTAATAGAAGAAATAATGTTTGATAGTACAGTAGATTTACTATAGTTAACAACAACATATTGTAGATTTCAAAATAGCTGGAAGAGAGAACTTGACACATTCCCAACACATGGCAATGATAAATACTTGAGGTGATGGATAGCCCAAATACCCTGACTTGATCATTCCATATTCTATGCATGTAACAAAATGTACAAATATTATGTATCAATAAAAAGCTAAATCTAAACATGCTTCTCTTAAAAATATAGAAATTGCCAAAGCCAGAAGTCTAATAGGCAAATAAAATAGATTAACTTGAAAAGGCTAATAAAATGGGTAAATGTTTGGTAAAATGATCAAGAAAAAGAGAGGACAGATAACAAATATAATAAATGGAAAAAATGACATTATTATAGAACCTTCAGAAACAAAAAATATCAAAGGAGAATATCATGAATGACTTACAGTAATAAATTTGAAAATTTTGGTGACATTGAAAAATTTCTAAAAAATCAAAACTTACCAAAACTGATGCAAGAATGGAAATATGAAATAAGTGTTAATATAAAGTTTTAATATGAAATAATAAGAGTATAAACCATCAATATCTTTTGCTATTAAAATATTGAATTCTGAATTCAAAAAGTAAACAAATTAACCTGAATAAAACCAAACTACGCTGACCAATCAAACAATATCTCATCTTTCCACAAAGAATACTTCCAGAAACGTTTGAATTCTATCAAACGTTTTAAGAATAAAGACATCAATTTACAGCAATTCTACTAGAAAATAAAAAGAAAACATTCCTCAACTTGTTTCATGAGGCAAGCGTAACTTTGAAATGAAAACTTCTTAAGAATATTTTGAGTAAGAAAATTGACAAGCCAATCTTACTCATGAACATAGATATAAAATCCCTAAACAAAGTATTAGTAAACCTGGAATGGCAATACACAAAAAGGATGATACATCATGATTAAGTTAGGTTTATTATAGGAATGCAAAATTGGTTTATCATCTTAAAAATCAGTGGACTTCACAAATTAAAAAAGAAAAATCATATAGTCTTCTCAATATATACAGAAAAAGCTTAGACTAGAATTCAATTCCCATTCATGATCAAACATCTTAGCAAACTGTGAATAGAAGGGAGCTCTTAATTTAATAAGGGGTATCTACAAAAACATCCAGAAATATAATACTTAATGAGGAATGCCAAAAACTTTCATCTGGATTTGAAGAATGGAACAATATGGCTGCAAATTTACTACATATTCTTCAATGCTGTCTTGAAGAGCCTAACTGATACAGTCAACCAAGACAAAGGAACAAAAGAATTGGGAATGAAAAAATACAATTGTCATTGCATTTCAGAAGATATAACTGCATAACTAAGAAATCCTCAGGCAGCTCTAAATAAATTATTACAATTTAAAAGTGAATTTAGCAAGATTACTGAATAAGAGGCCAATTAAAAAGATAAAAATATATAAATTGCATATCTACTACACTGTAGAGTCTGAAATAAGCTTCAAATATAAGTGTTAGCTAACTCATCTAGTTAAATCCAAAATTTCAAACTCAGAGGTGACTCTTATTTTTTTCTTTCACCTCCCTAGTTATCTGTATTCCTAGATATTTTATTCTTTTTGTGGCAGTTGTGAATGGGATTGCATTCCTGATTTGCCTCTCTGCTTAGATGTTGTTGGTGTATAGGAATGTTGCTAATTTTTGTACATTGATTTTGTATACTGAAACTTTGCTGGAGTTGTTTATCTGCTGAAAGAGCTTTTGGGCAGAGACTATGGGGTTTTCTAGGTATAGAATTATGTCGTCTGCAAACAGGGATAGTTTGACTTCCTCTCTTCCTATTTGGATGCCTCTTTTTTCTCTTGTCTGATTGCTCTGGCTGGGACTTCCAGTATTATGTTGAATAGGAGTGGTGAGAGAGGGCATCTTTGTCTTGTTCTGGTTTTCAAGGGGAATGCTTTCAGCTTTTGCCCATTCAGTATGATGTTGGCTGTGGGTTTGTCCTAGATGGGTTTTATTATTTTGATGTATGTTCCTCCAATGCCCAGTTTATTGAGGGTTTTTAACATGAAGGGATATTGAATTTAATTGAAAGCCTTCTCTGCATCTATTGAAATAATCATGTGGTGTTTGTTTTTAGTTCTATTTAGGTGATCACATTTATTGATTTGCATATGTTGAACCAATCTTGCACTCCTGTGATGAAGCCTACTTGATAATGGTGGATCAGCTTTTATATTTATATATAATATATATTTTTTTATTATTATACTTTAAGTTCTAGGGTACATGTGCACAACATGCAGGTTTGTTACATATGTATACATGTGCCATGTTGGTGTGCTGCACCCATTAACTCGTCATTTACATTAGGTATATCTCCTAATGCTATCCCTCCCCCCTCCCCCCACCCCACAACAGGCCCCAGTGTGTGATGTTCCCCTTAATGTGTCCAGGTGTTCTCATTATTCAATTCCCACCTATGACAGAACATGCAGTGTTTGGTTTTTTTGTCCTTGCAATAGTTTGCTGAGAATGATGGTTTCCAGCTTCATCCATGTCCCTACAAAGGACATGGACTCATCCTTTTTTATGGCTGCATAGTATTCCATGGTGTAGATGTGCCACATTTTCTTAAACCAGTCTATCATTGTTGGACATTTGGGTTGGTTCCAAGTCTTTGCTGTTGTGAATAGTGCCGCAATAAACATACGTGTGCGTGTGTCTTTATAGCAGCATGATTTATAATCCTTTGGGTATATACCCAGTAATGGGATGGCTGGGTCAAATGGTATTTCTAGTTCTAGATCCCTGAGGAACCACCACACTGTCTTCCACAACGGTTGAACTAGTTTATAGTCTGTGGGAGGAATTTACCCCAAATTTCTTTAAAATTCTCCGGAAGATTTAAGTCTTTTTTCAGTGGAATTCTATTGGTATAGTGATAGTTATTTGAAGAAATGAGTCTATTTTTTTAATGGAATATCAGTATCTGTGTAACTTTTTCCAGGATAGTAATGACCAGCAAAACCTCATTCTGGAGAAGCCATCATCAATAGTTAAATGGGATTTTGTTCTGTTATATTTCCTCAGCGCTTTTTTTCCCCAAGTGTCAGCGTCTCCTTGTGAACAGACTCTCTTTCCAAGTCCTCCCTGTGGTGAACCCAAATGTTGTTTATCAGACAGGCATAATTCAACTCACTGAAATACATCCCTGCCAATAGGATTCGTGCTATGAACCCCAGCCCCCTCTGCCTAGTAACATATGCACTTTGTTCTCAATCTGCGTCATGAAGATCTGTAGGCAGGTGTAGGTGGTACTTAACAGATGCAAATGTTTTATTTTTCTGCCTATTTCCTTTGTCATTTGGACACGATGGCAGAAAAACAGTCATGCCTCCATTACAAAGGGTTAGGTCTGAGAGTCAGCTGTCATGGCCACCCCCGACCTAATCTTCTCCAACGTGACCTGCCAGATCATGGGAGAGAAACAAAACCACTCTGCTGCTTATTTTAGTCCAATCACGCTTTGTTGTGTTTCTATAGCCGGGCTATGCTTACTTATCACACATACCTAACTAGCTTAAAAAGATGCCTAAATGGAATCTAGACTTAAAAACACAGTACTTGCTTTGACTCCTGTATTTAAAATGTGGTTGATATTATTTTCCTCCAACAGTGAAATGTTTTTAAACTGAATTCTATGAATTCTAGGATTCAGAAAATGGAAGTACGTTTTAATCTCTTAGTAACCCTCTATAGGTTTAGTAGACGTGAAAATATGAGAAGATACGTTCTAGTACTAAATTTCATTTTTTAGTCTCTTTTTTAACCAGGAAGAAAAGCAGGAAACTCCCTACATGTGAGTTTTTAAAAGATCCTGAATTCAGTTAAATCCTGAGATAAACAAAAACAAAACCCCAAAATATGTAACTTATCTTATTCCCTCTTGATTTTTCTAAGTTGTTGGATCTAAGGTTAATTTCAAGGTCACTTGTTGGTTTTTCAGTTGGATATCCCAGGAATTTGTTTGTTTGTTTTCAATTTTTTGAGATGGAGTTTCGCTCTTGTTGCCCAGGCTGGAGTGCAATGGCGTGATCTCGGCTCACTGCAATGTCCGCCTCTCAGGTTCAAGTGATTCTCCTGCCTCAGCCGCCCAAGTAGCTGGGATTACAGGCGCCCGCCACCAGGCCCGGCTAATTTTTGTATTTTCAGTAGAGACGGGGTTCCGCCACGTTGCCAGGCTGGTCTCAAACTCCTGACCTCAAATGATCCACCTGCCTCAGCCTCCCAAAGTGCCGGGATTACAGGCATGAGGCACCGTGCCTGGCCGCAGGAATTGTTTTTAAACTCACTGATAGTAGTTCTAATAAACTTAAAAGATTCTGAAAACAAGAAGATATGACTTGGTATCTGTAAATAAGATCATTTCAGAAATCAAAACTGTGACATTTGAGAAGGATCTAAACTTGGCATAGTTGTGTGTAGAAAAGGAACAGTGGATTTTGAAAGGATTAGAAGCTATGTGGTTTATTAAATCAC
The DNA here is from genome assembly GCF_028885625.2 of Pongo pygmaeus. Classification (NCBI taxonomy): domain Eukaryota; kingdom Metazoa; phylum Chordata; class Mammalia; order Primates; family Hominidae; genus Pongo; species Pongo pygmaeus. The sequence continues at coordinate 56,730,689 of NC_072384.2, read as the reverse complement.
TTGTTTATTCAAAATCTTTCCACCTCTTCTAAACAATGTACATGTTTATTTCTATCTTTGTTTTTGCATTTGAAACTGAAAATCACTTTAGCTTCAGGAGTATTATTTTTTATTTTTGTTCAAAAATAGATTTTGGTTGTCTTTCATTTATTCAGTGGATTTGTTGTATTCAATAAGGAGGGCTATTTTTAGAAAGGAGAGGAAAAATTCATATTTAGCAATCAATTGTAGTATTTAGATTGATGATGGCGTAAATCCCAATCTTTGTACTGTCAGTGGATAAGTGAGGATGGTCACTTCTGGTAGGCCCTTGTCTTTTAGTGGTAATAGTCTAACAGTGTGTAAGTATTGCCCACATTACCACAGGAGCCCCCCTTAATGTTTTTTCAAAAGGCCAAGTCATTACTTGAAACATCTCTATTTGTTAACATTAAATCAAGCTCCTTTATCATTGTTAAAAATTACTTAGGGCTTTCTTACTCACATTTCCTTCTTTCTTTCCACTGTGCAGGCATAGAATATTGATAGTATAAAATTTGTTAGAATGCTCAAACATAGGGTTTTTGGTGCTATTTTAAGAATAAACCTGTTTTTGCAGCATAGCCTATCATGGAATTTTTTTTAAGACCAATTTTAGAATCATTCATGATCCACTATGAATTCATGCTGAATGTTCAGAATTTTTAAAGCCCTTTGGCAAACAGTCATCTGCTTCTTGCCCAGAACATATGACGATTTCTCCAGGAGATTACACTCATACATGACAAACTCTGTTTAGAGCCTGCTCACATTCAATGACAGAGCAATGAGCTCTGAGCTCTGCCTGACCCCTTTTACTTTCTGACATTGGGGGAACAACCCACTTAGCCACTTATATTGGAGCTTCTCAAGGCAGAAGGCAGCCATCTTGGACAAAATCACATCAAGTTGGTTTGAGCCCAGCTATTGTAAGCAGTGATCATTTGGCTTAAGGGGACTTAGGATTTCTAACCACACCAACTGCTGTAAGGACAAGCTGACCTTACAGCTGAATGGTCTTACTCTGCCCATCTCTGACACTCCACTCATATTGCTGCCTTCGAAATTTTCCAAGCAGGAAGCAGATGTCAATCTCATTGTTCATATGCTCCCAATCTCCCTAAGACACATTACAAACTGTCCAAACACCTAATCACCTCACTCACTTCTGGTTCTCCAAGATTGTCAGAGCTTAGCAAATATTCATGTGAAAAGTTAAATGCTTGTCTCACTGGCAAGCATGCCAATTTTTCTTTGCTTGTGGGTGGGGAGCAGTTCCTTTCTCTTCTTTACAGGTTGGGGAAAGAAAATGAATTGACACAGCACTCTCTATCTGGATGATCTATTTCAATCTCCCTTTCTAATTTATTATCAATTCTCCTATAGACAGGAAATGGTTCAGTGTGATTGATGGAAGCACTAGATAGTTTCTATAATCTTAATTAAGTCTAGCATAGGTGTATCTACTTTTTTTTGTTTGTTTATTCAGAAAGTGAATGCACTTATTTCCTACTGTTTTCATTATTGGAACTTCAGCAAAATTTCCCAGACAATAGGAAAAGACTTCTTCAACATCCTGTTGCTTTATCTTATGGAGTACTTGGCAGATTGTTAAAAATTGTGGCTGGCAATTTTCATGATTTTGAAAAAGTTAAACAATCTTATTAAGTAATCACTAACTTTCTATTCATGTTTCTGATTACATTTCTGCACATTTAATCCTGAGGTGGTTAAATGCATGTGAAAAAGAAAAAAGTCATGAAATAATGTTTTCCATTTTCCCATTTCTCATGCCTTTCACTTTGCCAGAAGATATAGGATAACTTGCCTCCTATTGATGCAAACTATCAATAAGTGTTGAACTTGCTCTAATGCACAATAAGCTTGAGATTGGGAGTCTAAATACTCTCTCAATACAGGGTGAAGGGTAGATGTATGGGCTCCTGTGACTAGATGTGTGTGTGTGTGTGTGTGTGTGTGTGTGTGTGTGTGTGGGTGTGTATGTGTGTGTGTATGCTTCCTGGGGCTGTAGCAAGAGATTTCTACCAGATGTAACCGAGGGAGTAAAAAATGGGAATAGTAGCCAAACCAGATTCACTGGCAAAACTGAAGCTCAAATACCATAAGCAGAAATAAAGTCAGGAGTCACAGATCCAGAAGATTGAGGCTTAGTAGAAATAAAATGAGGGAATATATTGGGAATAAGTAAGAGGTGGTTCACAATAAAAGCTATAAACCCTGGTGGATACCTAAGTCTTGCTTTAAGGATCTATAGTATACGTATGCACTTGAGTTGGCCTAATTTAAAGAACCAGAGCTAGCCACGATGGAAATAGCTATGTTTTTCTTATTTAAAAGTCATTTTTTGGTGGAAACCAAAAATACCTATGAGAATGAAACTTGTCAAAACTGCTTGCATTTCTCTAAGGCCATTAGGCTATATATTAAACTCCTGGCAAGTTCTTATTTCTTATTTATGGTAACACAAGTCAATCTATTTTAAACATGTGATGCTCTCTGGGAAAACAACAATAACATATACAATATGGCGAACCTCAATGGGTCCAGAAGGCAGATATTAGTTTGTGGTGCGAACCACAAACTGCGAACCAGGGAGTAAATGAAAAAGCCCTCTAAATGATAAATGACAGTCGAGAGCTTACTCCAGAGAAGAGGTTGGCACACTTTCAAAACCTTACCCAGAATTGTACATAGGGTAAGGGAGCAGATGAGAAGCAGTAACATATTGACAATGGTGAGAAATAACAGCCAATTTAGAGGAAGGACAAAGGACTCTATGCAAAAGAGAAGCATATTAGGGACAATTTATCAGAGGAAAGGGCTCTACATGTCTTGTGAGTTATTAGGGAATTATTTCATTATAAACAGTTCACTAATTAATAATCAAAAAATAACTCAAGTTGTTATTACAGCCTAAATAATTAACGGTTAAATAATTTTCTAAAAAATATGATTTTCAAAAGTGACATTGTTGCCCAGGCATGGTGGCTCATGTCTGTAATCCCAGCACTTTGGGAGGCTGAGGCAGGTGGGTCGCTTGAGCCCAGGAGTCTGAGACCAGCCTGAACAATATGGCAAAACCCCTTCTCTACAAAAAATACAAAAAAATTAGCTGAGCATGGTGGTACACACCTGTAGTCCCAGCTACTCGGGAGGCTGAGGTGGGAGAATCACCTGAGCCTGCAAAATCGAGGCTGCAGTGAGCCATGATCATGCCGCTGCACTCATGCCTGGGAGAGGGGAGTGAAACCCTGTCTCCAAAACAACAACAACACACACAAAAAAACAAAAAAATTCGACATTATTAAAAGCGAGAAAAAAAAACCTATACTGAACAGTTGATTTTCCTGAAAATGTTAGAGATATTAGATTTTGCTCTTTGTGTTCAAGAAAACACATTTGAGTCTTTGAAGGCTTGGTTGAAAAATCTCAAAAAAAAAAAAACCCAAAAATTAACATTGTTAAAAAAGAAAAAAAACTTATTCTAAACAGCTGATTTTCCTGATAATGTTAGAGATATTAGATTTTGCTCTTTGTATTCGAGATAATATATTTGAGTCTTTGAAGGCTTGGTTGAAAAATGACTAGTGTACTACCAATAAGCAAAGTTGTCAATGACTTTTCTCATTGGAACTTTTCTGCTTCACCTTTACAAAGGAAGATGGCCGCTGAGTGGCCACGTTTAGAGTGGTAGTCAAAGAGAGGGTAGGATATGGGGTGTTTATTCACAGGAAGCCTGCAGAGTTAGGTATCTCTGGTCTACAGAACCTTTAAGACCAAATTTCCCATTACCAGTCAATGAGTGGTACTTGTTGAATTTGTGATGTGTGTCTTCATCTTTGTCTGCTGCCAGTGTTATCAAGGTCAAAGTTGAGAGATTATTTTAGGTAAGGGGAATGGAGCCAGAATTGAGATTACCTCAGGAATTAGTTCTCCCTAGAGTAGTAGCTAATTTGGGGACCCTCTGTGGTGATTGTTGGTGATTCTCACCACAAGAGATTCTCATCTCAGGATTCTGAAAAGAAAGAGTAGTAGAAACCATTATTTTTGTCGTCTTCTTTTTGCCATGGCTGCAAGGGAATTCATAGCCTTTCTGCCCTTTCACCATGGAATAATGCAGCAAGAAGGCCTTCACCAGATGACCCCTTGATCATGGATTTCTCAGCTTCCAGAACTATGAGCCAAATAAACTTCTACTGTTTATAAATTACACAGTATGTGGCATTCTGTTTAGCGACAATAAATCGGACTAAGATAGCTGGGTGGAATTATTCTCCTGTGATTTGAAAAAGGCAGGGTTTCTCAGTATTTTTATTGCTTCTTTGGTTTAGGAGATTTTCAAACTGACTATTTTAATTAAGATATAGTGTATCCATTGTAAAATGTAAGTTATTTATACAATAAAATTGGGGCAGGTTTAAAGGAGGACAAACTATTCTGTCATTTTTGCTTAATGTTTTTAGCAATTCCTTTTTCCTCATTCTTCCAAGAATCTGATTCTTGTCATTTGCATTATTTTGATTATTATTCTTTGGGTTATCTCAATTCTCTTTTTATAACAATAGTAAAGTAGTAATAGTTTCAATAGAAATTTCTTTGCTGTGTAAAAATATGCAAAACACAAGGGAACCAAGACCACTTAGCATCTCATTGTGCCCCTTTAACCCTTGCTCCTAACTAAACCATACCAATATGCACTTGTTTATCACTAGAAATGATAATATCAAATAATCTAAGAAGTAACTTTTCTCATGAGATGTATGTATAGGTATTCTCAATAGTTTAGCTTTAAATTCGAGAAGCAGAGAAGGACAATTATAATCTGCAATTTGGGTGAGGAGCAGGGAAGAATTGATGGACATTTGTTGAGCTGGGTACAAGCAGTACTAGCTATGTCTCCAGTCAAGTTGCATAACTTAATGGTCATACTTTGACTTTGACGTTTGCCAAAATTCTTTAAACCTTAAATACTCAAAGATTAAATGAGATAAAACACACATTCATGGAAATGAACTAGAGAGGCTGAGTGGTGATTCCTCCTCTGTATTCAGCCTCACCAGTGTTGAGCTTTTGTATTTGAGCCAAATTAGTGCTCTTTCTCTTTCCTGCTTTAGAATGAGCTGCTTCTCAAAAGGCTCTTATGTCTTTCTTGTAAAGAGACTTTTGGTAAGTGTACCAAAAAAAGAGTTTATCAGTCCTCAGTCATCTCCACTATTGATAAATCTGAGTCATAGAGTGAACATAGTTTAGTATAGAATGATGTATCAGGCTGTTCTTGCATTGCTATAAAGCAGTATCTGAGACTAGGTAATTTATAAACAAAAGAGGTTTCATTGGCTCACGATTCTGCAGGCTGTATAAGAAGCATGGCCCTGGGCATCTGTTCAGCTTCTGATGAGGCCTTAGGAAGCTTACAATCATGGCAGAAGGCAAAGGGGACCAGGCACATCATATGTTAAAAGCAGGAGCAAGTAAGAGAGAGTGGTGAGGAAGGTACCACACACTTTTAAAGGACCAGATCTTGCGAGAACTCACTACCATGAAGATAGCACCAGGCTGCGAAGGATCCGCCCCCATGATCCAAACACCTCCCACCAGGACCCACCTCCAGCTTTTGGGATTACAATTTAACATGAGATTTGAGTGATGACAAATATCCAAACTATATCAGATGGGAATTAATCTATAAATGTGTCTCCTCCCTGATTCATTAAAGCTCTGAATTGCCTTTTTGCTAAATTGCTTTGGAAACTTGGTATATGTTTTTACTGTTAATATTTCAGAAGTATTTTTCTTGTACATATCATCCGCTACAAACTGGTAAAAAGCATTTTGAAGATCCTTTGGGTTTTGTTTTTTTTTTCTTTTGGAGAGAGAGTCTTGCTCTGTCACCCAGGCTGGAGTGCAGGTGTGCCATATGCTCACTGCAACCTCTGCCTCCCAGTTCAAGCGACCCTCTCGTCTCAGCCTCCCAAGTAGCTGAGACCACAGTCATGTGCCATCACACCCGGCTAATTTTTGCATTTTTGGTAGTCATGGATTTCATCATGTTGGATAGGCTGGTTTTGAACTCCTGACCTCAAGTGATCCACCCACCTCAGACTCCCAAAGTGCTAGGATTACAGACGTGAGCCACCATGCCCAGGCTGAAAATCCTTAGATTAGGTCTATGCTGTCCACACAACTTATTGGGGGGGAGAATGTATAGGATCATCCACATCTTGGAGCTTTGTGAAAATGTCCTGGATGTCATGATATTCAGGATTTTTTCCTCTATAATAATATTGTAAATGTGGTTATCGAAGCAAATGTAGTGGTTACAATAGAGAAGACTATGATTTTGAATATGTGTGAGTGTGTGTGCACTCACATGCCCTTGGACAGAGTAGTGGCTAAACAGAGAACTACAGAGTATTGATGAGTTGAGCTTTCAGCACTTACTCATCAATACCGTGTATTTATAAAACATATTTTGAAGAAATGGTCATTTTTAAAATTTTTTTAAGTACCAGGAAAATAAATACCAAATCTTTGGCAAAGTCAAATCATATTTTATATTTTTCATTTGTGCAAGAGTAACCAGACCCATAATGCTATTGTAGAAGTTTAAGTTAGATAGGACTTACTTTGTAAAAGCCATTTATTTTTTGGTTTTTGGTGTACTGTTTTATTTTTAAAGGATATTTGTAAAAGACATTTATAAATTAACCTCATTTAAAATTAAAATTATTATATATGTGTGTGCATATATCATTCTTTGAATATAGTGCAAAAACTGGATAATAGTACAATTTGCCTTTTTATGCATTGCACAGCAATTGAAAAAGTTCTTATGAAAAAGCACAATGAATGAAAATAAAAGCAAGGCTCAGTAATTTGCAGGGAAGTTATGTTTCATTAATATGTGCCTCATATAAGCAGTCAGCATGTAAAAATAGATGGCAAAATCTGACCAGGAGTTTAAAATTACAAATTATACATAGAATGTGCACCAAATTAATTAGATAATTACTTGAGAAGCATAAATTTAAAAGATCTAATTGATGTTGTACATTTGATAATGAGTCATTTTTCTACAATTGTTAAATATAATTTGTCTCATAATGCTACCCTTTGGTAAATTGTTATAACAGTATATGATATATGTAGCTTATTAACAGTTTCATTAATTGCTATTAGAGGAAAGAAGCTATGAAAGCTGGTACACATAGGAACAAATGTTGAGGCAGATGGTTGAAATTAGTGAAACATGATCAGTTGCTGAACCAGTTTACTTAATTAGCTTTCTGCATCAGAATAGTTGAAATAAATTTGTCATATTGTCTTCAGGAAATTGAAATTCAGGAGATGATCATCACATATATTTTTAAAAATTAATAAGACAAAGAGCAAAGAACTGTGGGCTCTGACCCATGACCAATAGTTTATTCTGTTCTGAGAGTCTGCTCAACTGTTTAGAATGGGAGGGGAATTTTACTGTTAGGGAATAGCCAACTGCACTGACATCTTTTTACTGTTTGTAGCAGGGAAAACAGAGGGAGAAGAGCAAGTGGAAATTGGCCACTGCCCACAAAATTAACTTGATGCTGTTACTTCTTAGTTAATAATTTTCGGAGGAGTTGAAATGGATCTTTGAAATAACAGTTTCATAGAACAGTTTCCTTTTCAGCAAGATTTCAGAAAATCTCAAGAGATCAAAATTGTAATAATTTTCATGCTCGTGCATTTCTGTCCATATTGCTTTGTATGGGGGGTGGGAACTCAATTTTTAAGGTACTTGTCTTGGTTAATTCTTATAGATTTCAGTTTGGCATCCGCACCAATAGCATGAACAACAAATATTCAAAAATGGGGGAGATTTTGATAGAAATATGGTTTATATGTTGGAGAAACTCTGATGACATTTGGAATTGTTTAATGGAATGCTCTAAATTGTTAATGGAAAGCTCAGCTATTACATGAGTTATACCTGCTGAGGTTTATATAGGTTTGGAACAATTTGCTGTCCCTTCTCACAGGAATGTTTTTATATATTTGCCTTTTAGGACACATTTTTCAACTTTGTAGCAGAAGTACAGAACTTAGCTATCAGTATGAAAAGTTTCCAATGATACTGTCTTCATCTATTTTTTCAAACATATTACAAGTGAGTTTTAGATGATCATGTTTAACTACATGAATCTAAGTAACTATAAACATGCATAATCCATTATTGACACAGCTACCCTTTTCCCTTTAGGGTGTATAATGGGGTTCTTTCTGTTAGTGTTAGTGTATAAATTATTTCATTCAGAAACTATGGAGCTGTGGCTACTAGTGGTTTGGCCTCTGTCACCTTTTCTGTCTTTACCATCACTCTTGGCCTTGATTAAAAAGATGAGAGTAAGATCATTTTGTTAATAATACATTTATAGGCACTGTGTCAAGAGGGTTTGAACATTTCAACGTCCCACAGATATATTTGTGTTCTAAACTTAAAAAAGCTATTTGTATAATATGAAATTTAAAAATGAAAAGTTGAAATTAAGAAACATTTAGATCTCTATAACATAATTTTCAAAAATAGTAAATTGTTATTTTAGTAAACTCTTATATAGTAATACATAAGTAATATTTATTGTGGGAAGTAGGTCTGTTTTTATGTTTACTACGAGGGAAAAATTAATATGAAAATGTAGTCAATCCCTGTCAAGCTACCTTTCTATGTCCACGCTTTTATTCAGCAAAGAAAACAATGCATATCTTTACAACTTGTTCAAGGCCATCATATTTTAGTTCTCTAAACTCTTCACAAAAGAAAAGATTTAGTTAAGCATGATGTTAGCTTGTTAGAATTTAGGAATGAAATTCTATGGCTTCATTCAGAGGAGCCCAAGTATGATCATTCAAAAAATAAAAAAGGTCTATTTTATTCTTAAAACTAGTAACAGGAATAAGATAACAATGCCATTATAAATGTTTTGCATGTGAAAAATATAGAAATAAAAGTATATCATAAAGTGAGTAATGAGGCAAGTGGTACTACTGTTTTAAATATTGAGCAACATAGAACTGGTTTAAGCAAAATTTGAAGTCAGGATAGTTACTTTTGAACATTGTGATGTGGCTTGGTGACATAGGCTCTTAACTAAAATAAAATTATTAATTTATTCTCACTAAACTATTAGTATTATTTAGCATATGTCCCATCCTATCCCATGCACTAGATTTGTAATGCATTAAGATTAGAGACGTTGCCTCGTTAACTCATTTTTTTTCAGTGATTGAAAAAAATCAAACAAACTGACAGATGCTCAATGAACATGACTTGATTCAAAAGTTTTTTACCCTGAATGTTAAGACTATTTGGGAAAGCTGCCTCTACTTTGGATATAAACAGCTCCTACTCTAATGATAAAAATAATTAATCTACAAAATTATGTCTTATTTGTACTCACCAGATAGTTGAGGTTGCAAAGCAACTAAGATCACTGAATTTCAGAGGATGTCAAGACCCTCCAGGAGAGGTGGGCCACACTAAATTTGCCTTTGGCAGAACAAAGTAGAAAGAGATGGCAGCTATAAAATCAGATAAAAAGAAAACAACTGTGTGATGATAATTTTATGTGCCAAATTAACAAGGCCAACGAGTGCCCAGATACTGGTTAAACATTATTCTGAGTCTGTCTGTGGGAGTGTTTCTGGATAAGATTAACATTTGAATCAGTAGACTGAGTAAAACATATTGCTTTTCTCAACGAAGGTGGGTCTCATGCAATCTGTGAAGGCCTGGCCAGTGCAGTGGCTCACACCTGTAATCACAGCACTTTGGGAGGCCAAGACAGGTGGATCACTTGAGGTCAGGCATTTGAGACCAGCCTGGCCAACATGGTGAAACTTGTCTCTACTAAAACAACAACAACAACAAACCACAAAAAATAATCTGTGAAGGCCTAAATAGAATAAAGTGCTAAGAAAGAATTATTTCTATCTGTCTAAATGCCTCCAAACTGGGACAGCAGTCTTCTCTTGCCTTCAGACGCAGACTGAAACTGGAATTGATATGACTGGCTCTCCTGCTTCTCAGGCTTTCAGACTCAGACTGGATCTATACCATTGTCTCCCCTGGGTTTGGACTTCTCAGTGCCCATAATCACATAAGCCAATTATAATAAATCATTTTATATACATCCTATTGGTCCTCTTTTTTTGGAGAATCCTGGCTAATGCAAATTGAACATTTAAAAAATACTTAAAGGCCCAATAGGCCAGCATGATAGTTGAGAACCCATGGAAACCCCACACAAAGGAGAATCTGCAAGAACTCACCAATGCTTGTCCGTGGGCCCTAACCAGGTACTCCTGAGTAGGACTGGAATCACGGCAAATTCTTTGGTGATGCAGTAATGTAGATATGATTGGTTGCTGTTGAGGGAAAGGTGCAATGTCTAGCCCTGTTCTGAATCCTTTCCTCACATGAAAATAAAGGTGTTGCCACTAAGAGAGAAGCAGGCAACCTCCATACACCCCTGATACCAGCTTGGCTGCCATTGGAGTAGGAGTAGATGAGAAATGCTGTATATCACTAAAAATGGAATAGAAAAGTTACTTAAGCACATGATCTTGCACTGATGAAAAAGCAAAGCAGATCTTGGCTATCATGATGAGAGAGGAAGGAAGGATGAGAAGGCTAAAACAAGAAACTAAAAATCCCCTGGCACCTGCAAAAGCCTTGTACCTAGAAACAAGCTAATGCAGGCAGTATATTCTCTGGGAAAGGGGAAAGATACTGAACGGGGACCCGCTCTGTGGCATGGAGATGCATGGTCTGCTAAAAGGTGGGATGGAGCAGAAATACTGTTAAAACCCTCCAGCACCCTAGGTGCCTCACCCTAAGCACAAGGTAGTAGTAGTCTATGACTGGAGGAATTTGAAGTCTATGGTGAATCAAAGGTAATTAGAGTAACAACCACATCCAACTGAGTTCAACTACTACTTAGAGTGACCTAACCTCCATATTAACGAACTGACATAAGAAATGTGCCCATTTCCTGTTGTAAATTTACCTCACTCTCAATTTTTCTTCAGCCACGATGTCTACATTCAATGTATTATTATACAATACACACAAACAATAACAACGACTACGACAAATTACCCATTATCAAGAGATAAAGGAGTCAACAGAATCAAACCAAGATGTGATGAGATCATGGTACTTTAGATGAAGTATTTCAAAACAACTATGTTAAATATGTTAAAGAGTGCAGTAAAAAAGGTTAACACATGTATGAACAAATGAGAAATTTCAGCAGGTATATAGAAATTTAAAAAGAAATCAAGTGAGAATGCTAGAAATTTTTTAAAAACATGCTAAACAGAGAAGAAGAATTTATTTGATAAATTTTCTGCTGAATGACTTATCAACAGTCTGGATATAGCAGTGAAAGGAATTGTTGAACTTTGAGTTAGACCAATGCAAATTAACCAAACTAAAAAAGACAGAAAAATGAAGAAACAATAATAACAAGAGAATAGAATATTCACTAGCCATAGAATAATATCAAATAATCTAACATACATATAATTGAGGTTTTATGAGGAGAAGAAAGAGACTATGGCACAGAATATATTCAAAAAGATAATGGCAAATAACATTCCAAAATGAATAAAAGAGAGCAAACAGCAGATCTAAAAAGCCAGGGTTTAAAGCAGAAAAAATAATAAAAAAAAATACTTGGGCATATGAAAGCTAAACTTCTGAAAACCAAATATGAAGATCAAATCTTAAAAGCATCCAAAGGAAAAAAAAACCAATTATATATAGAAGACCAAAGATAACAATGTCAGCAGTCTTTTCATAAGAGGCTAAATAAGGCAGAAAGCGATAAATCAATATCTTTAAAGTACAAGAAAAAAAACTGTTAACTCGCTCAAAATTTTATACCACACAAAACTATCTTTTAACAATGAAAATAAAGTAGAGTACTTTTTAAGCAAACAAAAGATGAGAAAATTCATTGGCAGTGAAGTTTTGTACTATAAGAAATGATAAAGTTTTACAGTCAGAAGGACTGTGATACATGATGAATATCTAGATCTATACAAAATATTGATAAAATGCTCTAGATAGTAAAGATGTGAGAATATAAAAATTCATTTAAAATACTTCTGAAAGATAATTGAGTGTAGAAAAATAGTAACAGTACAGTGGGGAGACTGTAACATAATTAGGAGTAAAACATAACAAAATAATAGCACAAAGAATTAGTGGAAGGAAGTGATGTGTGGCTGTTACAACATATTGAAGTGATATATTCCTAAAATTTAGACTGTAAGAAGTTAAACATGTATATTGTAAATCCTAGAGAAAACAGTAAAAAAATTCAAAAAGCTCTATCTTAGAGGCCAATAGCAACGATAGAATTGAATAATTAAAATGCTCATTTAACACAAAAGGACAGCAGAAAAAAGAAGAGAAAAAGAAGAATATATAGATACTAATGCAATGGAGCCTGGTGGACAGAAGTGGCTGTTGGAGGCTTTAAGTTTGCTGCGGTTTACAAGGCCAGAGATAAGAATACCAACCAAATTGTCGCCATTAAGAAAATCAAACTTGGACATAGATCAGAAGCTAAAGATGGTATAAATAGAACAGCCTTAGGAGAGATACAATTATTACAGGAGCTAAGTCATCCAAATATATTTGGTCTCCTTGATGCTTTTGGACGTAAGTCTAATATTAGCCTTATCTTTGGTTTTATGGAAACTGATCTAGAGGTTATAATAAAGGATAATAGTCTTGTGCTGACACCATCACACATCAAAGTCTGCATGTTGACCACTCTTCAAGGATTAGAATATTTACATCAACATTGGATCCTACATAGGGATCTGAAACCAAGCAACTTGTTGCTAGATGAAAATGGAGTTCTAAAACTGGCAGATTTTGGCCTGGCCAAATCATGTGGGAGCGCCAATAGAGCTTATACACATCAGGTTGCAACCAGGTGGTATCAGGCCCCTGAGTTACTATTTGGAGCTAAGATGTATGGTGTAGGTGTGGACATGTGGCCTGTTGGCTGTATATTAGCAGAGTTACTTCTAAGGGTTCCTTTTTTGTCAGGAGATTCAGACCTTGATCAGCTAACAAGAATATTTGGGCACACCAACTGAGGAACAGTGGCCAGACACGTGTAGTCTTCCAGATTATGTGACATTTAAGAGTTTCCCTGGAATCCCATGGCATCACATCTTCAGTGCAGCAGGAGACGACTTACTAGATCTCATACAGGACTTATTCTTATTTAATCTATGTGCTCGAATTATGGCCACACAGGCACTGAAAATGAAGTATTTCAGTAATCGGCCAGGGCCAACACCTGGATGTCAGCTGCCAAGACCCAACTGTCCAGAGGAAACCTTAAAGGAGCAATCAAATCCTGCTTTGGCGACAAAAAGGAAAAGAACAGAGGCCTTGGAACAAGGAGGATTGCCCAAGAAACTAATTTTTTAAAGAAAGCACTGGACAACATTTTACTACTGAAGGAAATAGTCAAAAAGGCAAATAATGAAAAAATAGTAAACATTAAGTAAATGCTGTGGAAGTGAATTTGTAAATATTCTACACATGTAAAATATATAAAACTATGGGTTATTTTTATTAAATGTATTTTAAAATTAAAAAAGAATATATAGCACACATTTGTAAAAATAAATTGGTAAATTTAAAGCCAATCGTATTGGTAACTATATTAAATGTAAATCGTGTAAATTTGTCAGTTAAGAGCTAGGTATTGCCAAATTGAATTAACAAGGGCAAGACAAGTGTATTCTGTCTACAAGAATCTCACTTTAAATATAAGGCTATAGAGACATTCAAAGTTAAAGGACTTTGTCACTTTGACACTTGTCAAAAGAAGCTGAAGTAGGTATATTAGCATTACATAAAGTAGACTTGAGAACAGGAAAGATTACAAGAGACATAAAGGGATATTACATAGTAATAAAGGGGTAATTTAATCCAGGAAAAATAGCAATTCTATATGTATATTCTTCTAATATTAGAGTTTCAAAATATATAAATAAAAACTGATAGAATTGAAAGGATAAAGGGACAAATCCACAATTATAGTGGGAAAACTCAAAATTCCTGCCTCTATAAATAATACATGTGGACAAAAAATCAGAAGACTTAGAAAGTACTGTCAACCATTTTTACCTCATTGGTAAAATATTAGAATATTTTCCAACAAACAATAGGAAAAATTCTTTTAAGTTTACGTGGAACTGTTTAGTTAACATTAAGATAGAGTATTTTCTGTGCCATTAATAATTCTGCAAACATTAAAAATTGAAATCGCCGGGTGCAGTGGCTCATGCCTGTAATCCCAGCACTTTGGGAGGCTGAAGCGGGCAGATCATGAGGTCAGGCATTCAAAACCAATCTGGCCAACATGGCAAAACCCCATCTCTACTAAAAATACAAATATTAGCTAGGCGTGGTGGCTAGCACCTGTAGTCTCAGCTACTTGGGAGGCTGAGGAAGGAGAATCGCTTGAACCTGGGAGGCAGAAGTTGCTGTGAGCCCAGATCAGGCCACTGCACTCCAGCCTGGGCGACAGAGCGAGACTCTGTCTCAACACCAACAACAACACAAAATTAAAATCATACAAAATACATATTCAGACCAAAATAAAATCAAACTAGAATTTGATATCAGAAAGATATGGAAAATCAATAAATATTTGGAAATTAAACAATAAAGTATTAAACATTGTATTAAAAAATCACAGAAAAATTAAAAAATATTTTGAATGGAATGAAAATATGGCATATTAAATTTGGAGTAATATAACCAAAGAGCTGCTTAATTGCAAATGTGTAGAATCAAATGCTTATATTAGAAAATATTTTAAAAGGGTGAAAACTAATAATCTAACCTCCATTTAAAACTCTGTAAAAACAGGGGTAAATTAAATCTAAACAAACAGAAGGAAGAAAACCAATAGAAAAAAATAATAAAACTACAAGCTGGTTGTCTGAAAAGATTATTAAAATTGGTAAGCTTTTAAACAGACTAAGTAAAAAAGAGAAAAGGTAGAAATGCCCAATATCAGAAATAAAAGAGGTTACATTACTAAAGAAAATACGGACATTAAAAAGGTGAAGAGGAAATATAAACAAGTTTATGGTCATAAATTCAATGTTAGAAAAAAGAGAAAAAATTCTTTAAAGTTAGAAGCTTCCAAATATCACTCAAGAAGAAATAGATAACCTTAATATTTCTATAGATAACCTTAATATTTCTATGTCTATAGAAGACATAGAACTTAAAAAACCTTTCAACAAAGTTCTGGGCCCACACGACTTGACAGGTAAGTTCTACTAAACATTTAAGGAAGAAATAACACAAAATTTATGCAAACTCTTCCAGAAAAACAAGAGCAAATAAACTTCCCAATTCATTTTATCAAGTTAATATTATCTTATATCCTGATACAAAAATTATACAAAGACATTATAGGATAAGAAGACCACAGAACAGAATCTCTCATAAATATAGAAAAAAATGCTTAATAAAATATTAGTCAAATCTTGTGATATAAAAAAGAGTAGTGCATAATTATCAATCTAGGTTTATCCCAAGAATGCAAGGTTGGTTGAACCTTTAAACAGCAGATGACATAGTTTACTATATTAAAAAACTAAAAAATAGGAATAACATTATGTTAATGAAAATAGAGATAGTATTATATTAATGGATATAGAAAAGGATACAAAGTCAATCTATAAAAATTAGCTATATTTCTATATAATAGCAACTAACAATTGAAAATTGAAATAAGAAAAATGCCATTCATAATAACATAAAAACCCATCACATAATTAAGAGTAAAATTATATATATATTCATATACATATATGTGTGTGTATAGATATACATACATATATAGAGAAAGAAAGAGAGATAAATGCAAGGCTATTATACTAAAAATCACAAAACATTATGCAGCAAAATAAAGACATAAATCACTGGAGAGAAATACTGTTTTTATGGATCAGAAGATTCAATACTGATATAATGCCAATTATCTCCTAATCCATCAAACTTCAATTGGGCATTTTCTTGGTAGAAATTGACAAGATGATTCCAAAATTAATATGAAAATTAAAGGACCTATATTATCCCAAATAATTTTAAATATACAAAAATTTAGAGGTCTCACACTATCTGATTTCAAAACTTGCTGTAAAGTTAACCTAAATGAAACAGGGAAGTATTGATTTAAGGATAAATGTATTGAGTAATGGAATAGAATTGAAGCCAGAAGTAGATCCACACATGTATGGTTAACTGGTTCTTTATAAAGGTGCCAAAGTAATTTATTGGAAAATGAATAGCTTTTTTTTAACACATAGGATTGAAATAACTGGAATCTAGATGTTACATAATGAAATTCAACACCTATCTCACACCATATTAAGAAAATGAGATTGAAATAGATTATAAGCCTTAATGAAAATTCTAAAACTTAAAAAAAACTCTACATAAGAAAACATAGGAGAAAATCTTTTCTGCCTTAAGTTCATCAAAGATTTCCTAGATAGGACACACACACACACACACACACACACACACACACACACACAACCATAAAGGAAAATTAATAAGTTGGACTTTACATAATGAAAACATTTGTTTTTTGAATGACACTATTTAAACAGTGAAAATTCATGCTATAGATTGGGGAAAATATTTGCAAAACACATCTTTTGAAAGACTTGTATCCAGAATACATAATACAATCTTACAACTCAATAATAAGACAAACATCCCATAAAAAAGCAAAAAGACTTAACATTTCATCAAAGAAAATATACAACTGTCAAATAAGCTCGTGAAAGGGGACTGAACATTATTATTCATTGTGAAAATGCAAATTAAAACCACAGTAAGATACAGCTATGTACCTATTAACTTGGCTGAAATTAACATGAAAATAAGTATTGGCAAGACTGTAGAACTAACGGGAATCCAGAGCTAATGCAAAATGGTATGGCCATTTTGGAAAACAGTTTGGTAGTGTCTTGTAAAGTTAAATATATATCTGTCATATAAACCAGAACTCCTGTGCCTAGAAAAATAAAATTAAGAACTAAGAGAAATAAGAACATATATCTCTGCAAATATATGTATGCGAACCTAGCAATTTCATCTGTAATAGCTAAAACCTGGAAATAAACCAATGTTCATCAATTGATGAACAGATTAACAAATTGTAGTACAACCCCACAAGAGAATACTATTCAGCAACAAAATCAACAAATTGTTGATACATGCAAAACCATAAATAAATCTAAAAGCATTATGTTCAGTGAAATAAACAAGACACCAAATAATACATATTATATGATTCCATGTGTATGACATTCCAGAAAGGTTGCCAGGGACAGGTGGTGGTAAGAGAGGATTAACTGCAAAGGACCCCTGGGAAACTTTTGTGAGTAAATAGAAATGTTCCATATGCTGATTGTGATGTTGATTATATGAATGCATACATTAATCATAAAACTATAAACTAAAAAGGGTGAATTTTATTGTATTTAAATTATACTTAAATTGATGTGTGTTTAATGAAAAATGTATTTGTTTATAAAAATAGAATTGTAGAGAATTCGGGGAACATAAAGCCAACAGTGGCAGTCTAAGGTTTTGAATCTTTCTGAATCTGCATTTAAATCATCAGAGCAACTAAATATCAAAAGTCGAAACCCATGAACAGTATTTACCACAAAACTAGCTGACAAAGTATCAAAACAAACATGGATAAGCACAGACCATCAACGGCCATAAATTTATCAGACTATTGAATGTGCAGGAGAAAGACACAATAACTGGGAATCTGATGGATTTGAGAAAGGAGATCCAAAGAGCCAGTCATTATTCACTGGAAAGCACAGCATGTAGTGGAAAGTATCAATCTCAAATGGCCAACAATTCTTGTAAAACTACTGGACTCAAAAAACAAACAAACAAAAAACCGTCTTTTTGGTATTTGGACCAAAAATGTATATATTTTTTAAGGGAAGGAAAATGAGGTTCTTATCAGATTTCTTGCTAACAGTCACCTTTATTCTGCCTTCCCTGTAAGAACCACAACACAAGATAGCCAAAGAGTAGATGAAGGGGAAAATGTCTGTACAAAATTATTCCAGCTACTCAATGAAAACTCAGTGATGAAATTAGAATATCTACATGTTGCAGCTGGAGTGAATTAATGGATCTGGGCATTGAACATTAACAGCTGCTAACATTACAGAAAGAGCAAAGCCAGGCATGATATACTTCCTGATTAAAGAACACACCACCACATACGGCTTTGCCAAAGGCATAGGCTGAGTCTGATGGAACCTCAGGATCCAGGAGTTAATTTGAAGGAAATTCAGAGTGCGAAAGAATGTGTTAAACTACATTGTTAGTATAGTATCATCAAGGTCCAAACTGTGGAAACCTCTCAATGACTCAGGTTATTCAAAAGTTATGTTATAAGGAAAAGAAAGTGATGGAGGAGTAACCTGTAGATTAGAAGAGACTGGAGGCCGGGCGCGGTGGCTCACGCCTGTATTCCCAGCACTTTGGGAGGCCAAGGTGGGCGGATCACGAGGTCAGGAAATCGAGACCATCATGGCTAACACGGTGAAATCCCATCTCTACTAAAAATACAAAACAATTATGGCGGGTGCCTGTAGTCCCAGAAGCTCGGGAGGCTGAGGCAGGAGAATGGCGTGAACCCGGGAGGCGGAGCTTGCAGTGAGTCGAGATCGCGCCACTGCACTCCAGCCTGGGCGACAGAGCGAGACTCCGTCTCAAATAAATAAATAAATAAATAAATAAATAAATAAATAAATAAGAGACTGGAAAGACATTTTCTTGTTTTTTACTAGGCAAGATGAAATGGTAGTGTATGTAGATACATACTTTCATGAATAAAACCATAAAAAAAACAAAAACAAAGTGAGCACTATAAAAATCAGAATACTTGTTACCTATGAAAGCAGAGAGGTGGCTATGATTGAGATAGGACACATGGAAGGGCTTTTGGAGTGGCTGGAAAAATTCTATTTCTTGTCTTGGGTGGTGGTTCAAGGGAATTTGCCTATAATAATTCACTTGCTTTGTTTGAGTTTCTGTATATGTTTTATTTTACAGTAAGAAGGTTGAAAAAATAGTATAGAAGAGAACGACAATGATTTTTTAAAAATTACTGGCTAAGATAGAAGATTTAAATATGAATAGAGAATTATTTTTGGTAAGCAGGGAGCCTCCATTTTGTTAGTAAATTGTAAGGCTCTTTTCATTCATCCAACAGAAACACTTACTGCGTGCCCACCAAGCAGCTGGGACACACCGGGTGCTTCTGCTCTTGTAGAACTTAGAAGACACAGCAGTTATTTTTATCAGTTGGGGTGCAGTCAGGGAAACAGAATCACACAAAATCTTTCAACATATAGGATTTAATTCAGAAAATTGGTTATGCAAGTGATATAAAAGCTAAGAAGCCAAAGAGGTGTCCCAGAGGTTAGCAACATTAAGAAGCTGCTATTGCCCCAAGGATTGGAACGACAGCAGGAGGGGCTGTGTTGTCAGAACCTAGAACCTTGGAGCAAGGATGGAGCGGCATTCTAATAGCAGTGGAGCCAAGGAAGAGCTAAAGCCTCTGGTGGATATTCTCCATGAGTGAGAGAGAGACAGGAGAAATAACCTGACATCTTCTTCCTCCCCTCTCTGATCTTATCTCCAGTCTTTAGAAAATTATACTAGAATTTAGTACTAAACTTTTTCTTCCTTTTTACTTATAGTCATTTCTGGGAGAGCATGATAATTTGTTATGATAAAGTCTTGAATAACAGCATATATATATATTTGACATGGACATTAAAATGTATAACCGCATACTAAAACATGATATGAGAAGTTGGCTTTTAGAGAAAAAAAATTTTTTTTTTCTGTCATATGCGCACCTTAAGCTATTGGTAAGCACATTGCCAGAGCAGTGACCCAATCTTTCTCTTCTTCACTGACTAAAGAATCTTATGGACTGACACAGCATTTTTATTTTGGCTCCTCGTTGATCACGACTCTAGCAAGTGAACAGAAGGACTTATTTGTTAGAAATTCTGGTGAACGGCTTGCTGCAAGTTTAATCAAAACAAGTTTTGATTTAGACCAAGCTTGTCCCTTTGGCACACGGGGTGACAGTAGACAGTGACCTTCATGAGGTCTTGGAGGAGAGGCTAGATCAAAAGAAGTGTTTATTCTTAGGGCCCCTCAAAGGTTCTTTGAGAACTCTGTGCACATTTATGCAGAACTGATGGAGAACTTAAGGGGAACTGATCAATTTCGTGATCCTCAAACTATTTCTTGAAAATTTGTCAAAACACAACATGAACGCTTTATAATTTGCTATTTAAAATGATTATTTGACACCACTGTACTCTAGCCTGGGCAACAGAGGGAGACTCCGTCTCAAAAAAATAAATAAATAAATAAAATGATTATTTGAAATATCTTTGCACCACAATCTAATTTTAATGATTATATTCAATGTTTAGTGAAATAATCAAATTAGAACATATTTATTCTACGTAGTATCATTATCACTGTAACAAATCACCAATAGTAGAAGAATGGAAAACTAGATGTGAATATAATGGTTCAAAATAACTGAAACCTAGTTTTTTGTCACTTGCACTTCCAGATAATTGAAAACCAGGAAAAGTTTCAAAGAAGAGCCACAAAGTCAGTTCTGGTCAAAAAATCCTGTCAGAAAAAGTAGTATTGAGGACAATTATTCTCAAAAATGAAGGCTGAGGTGCTTTTACCCTTTACTTTTGAAGGTCACCATTCCTCTATGGCTGGAAGTGATTTTGCCCACTCTCTCCATCCCAGGGACATTTGGCGATGTCTGGAGAGGAATTTTGGTTGTCACAACTGTGTGGTTGGGGGATTTGCTACCAACATGTAGTCTATAGAGAGGCCAGAGATGCTGCTAAACATCGTATAATGTACAGGACAGCCCCTCACAAAAAAGAAGTATTGCCCCCAAATGCCAATAATGCCAAGACTGAAAAACACTTATCTATAGTCTCTGACTATTTACTTGTCTTTAAAACAAAAGTGTCTGAGATTTGGCCTATAAAAATACAGTGTTTCCTACCAGTTAAGAGCTACTTAAGTTGTAGTTACCTAAGAAAAGTTATTTAAACATTCTTGACTAACTGTAAACATTTGATAGACATTTCCCTCTTTTGGCTGTTTCAAAAATTATAGTCCCAGAGGCAGGGAAAATGAAGCAGATTGTCCCATGGTTGTGTATCATAAATGAAGGTCTTCTTTAGTAATATATTTTTTTTTGGCCAACCACCAAATGTTTGAGATCTATGATGTCTACTATTCATAAAAAAGTATTATTAGGCCTATTTAACAGATAGAGAAAGTAAAATTAAGAGAGGTTAAGATACAATCTCAAGGTTACCTGACCAACTAGTGCCACTAGCATTTTGAATATAGGTGTTATGGCAATGTTCAATTCCTGCTGTATCCTTCCATCAAGCGCTTTGCATACACATGAGAAACTATTCCAAAAATATAACAATACAAAATAATGAGTTTTAAAATTTTTTGTGTGTCTAGTTTACAGAGAAAGGGCATGGATTTTTTCTATTATATATTATTATCCTATCTTTATATTAATATTTAAAGAAGATCAGTTAACCTTTGAAGGACACAAGAGAATATCTCATTATTCTGAGAATTGGTGAGTAACAGGAAAGAAAACATGTTTATCTTGACTTTGTTGTGTGAATTCTATCTCAGGATAACCAAATTGTTGATGAAGAGAGAGATTTTTTTCATTTCTTTTTTTTAATTTATCTTTTTAAAAATCAGTAAACTTTATTTTTAGAGCAGTTTTGGGTTCAGAGCAAAATTAAGTGAAAAGTACAGAGTTTCCTTATACCCCTGTCACCACACACGCACAGTCTCCCCCGCTATCACCATCCCACACCAGAGGGGTACATTTGTTACAATCAATGAACCTACATTGACACATCAGTATCACCCAAAGTCCACAGTTTAAATTATGGTTCACTCTTGGCGTGGTACAGTCTATGGTTTTGAACAACTGTATAATGACATGTATCTACCATTTTAGTATGATACAGAATAGTTTTACTGTCCTAAAAATCCTCTGTGTCCTATCTATTTATGCCTTCCTTCCTCCAAAACCCTGGAAATCATTGATCATTAACTGTCTCCATAATCTTGCTCTTTCTAGAAAGTCATATAGTTGTAGTCATATACTATGCAACCTTTTAAGATTGGCTTTTTTCACTTAGTAATATGCACTTAAATTTCCTCAATGTCTTTTCATGGCTTCATAACTCAATTTTTAGTAATAAATAATATCCTATTGTCTATATGTATCACAGTTTATTTACCCATTCACTTACTGAAGGATATCTTGGATGCTTCCACATTTTGGCAATTATGAATCAAGCTGCTATAAATATCCATGTGCAGACTTTTGGGTAGAAATACATTTCAGTTCACTTGGGTAAATACCAAAGAGTATAATTGTTGGATTGTATGGTAAGAGTATGTTTAGATTTGAAGAAACTTCCAAACAGTCTTCCAAAGTGGTTGTACCATTTTGCATTCCCATCAGCAATGAATGAGAACTCCTGTTACTTCACATCCATGCCAGTATTTGTTTGTGTCAGTATTTTGTTTTTTGGCCATTCTAATAGTTGTATATTTGTATATTGTTTTAATGTGCAATTTTCTAATCACGTGTGCTATGGTTTGATTGTGTCCCTTTCAAAATTCAGATGTTGCCAGTGTGATAATATTAAGAAATGTGACCTTTAAGAGATGGAGGGTTTCTTCCTTTCTGATTAAGGGGATTAAGGCCCTTGTAAAACAGACTTCACGGGGCATTTGGGTAGGTGGCTATCTTGACCTTCTACCTCTGCCATGTGAAGATCCAGCAAGAGGCCTTCACCATACACCAAATGCTAGTGCCTTCATCTTGGACTTCTAGCCTTCAGAACTATGAGAAAATCCATTTCTGTTGTTTATAAATTGCCCACCTCGAGGTATTGTTATAGCATCACAAAATGGACTAGACAACATGTGATGATGGACAACATTTCATATGCTTATTTGCCGTTAGTATATCTCCTTTGGTAAAGTGTCTGTTCAGGTCTTTTGTCCATTTGTTAATTGGATTGTCTCTTTCCTCGTTGAATTTTAAGAGTTTGTATATTTTGAACAACAGCCCTTTGTCAGATGTGTCTTTTGTAAATAGTTTCTCTTGGTCTGTGACTTGGCTTCTCATTCTCTTGACATTGTCTTTCACAAAGCAGAAGTATTTAATTTTTATGAAATCTAGTTTATCCGTTATTTCTTTCATAAATTGTGCCTTTGGTGGTGTGTCTAAAAAGTCATTGCCATAGCCAAAGTCATCTAGGTTTTCTCCTATGTTATCTTCTAGGAGTTTTATAGTTTTGCATTTTACATTTAGGCCTATGATGATCCATATTTGAATTAATTTCACCAATGCCACACCATCTTGATTACTGTAGCTTTATAGTAAATCTTTAAGTCAAGTAGTGTCAGTCTTCCAATTTTATTATTTTCCTTTAATACTGAGTTGGCTATTCTGGGTCTTTTACCTCTGCATATAAAGTTTATAATCAGTTTGTCAATATCCATAAAATCACTTGCTAGGGATTTGATTGGAATTATGTTGAATCTATAGATCAAGTTGGGAAGAATTGACCACTTTACAATATTGAGTTTTCCTACCTATGAACATGGAATGCCTCCACATTTATTTCTTTCATTAGAGTTTTATCGTTTTCTTCATATAAATTTTGTACTATTTTGTTAGATTTATACCTCAGTATTTTATTTTTTGAGTGCTTATATAAATGGTAATATGTTTTTAATTTCAAATTCCATTTTTTATTGCTGATATGTAGAAAAATAATTGACTTTTATATATTAAACTTGTATCCCACAGCTTTGCTTTAATTGCATATTAGTTACAGAGACTTTTTTCAATCATTTCAGATTTTCAATATAGATCAAAAACAGTTTTTTTCTTAAAATCTCTATATCTCTTATTACTTTTTTATTCTATTGCATTAGCAAGAACCTCCAATATGATGTTGGAAAACTGCAATGAGGAGAGATATCTTTCCCTGTTTCCTGATTTTAGAAGAAAAGCTTTGAGTTTCTCACTACTAAGTATGGTGTTATCTGTAGTTTTTTTTTATTTTTTAAATGTTCTTTATCAAGTTGAGAAAGTTCCCTTCTATTTCTAGTTTGTTGAGAGATTTTATCATGAGTGGGTATTGGATTTTATTAAATGCTTTTTGTGCATATATTGATACCATCATGTGATTTTTCTTATTTAGCCTATTGATGTAATTGATTATATTACTTGATTTAAATGTTGAACCAGCCTTGTATAGCAAATTCCTACTTGCTTGTGATGTATAATTCTTTTTATACATTGTTAAATCCAATTGCTAATATTTTTAAGGGTTTTTGCATCTATATTCATGAGAGATATTTGTGTGCAGTTTTCTTTTCTTGGAATGTCTTTGTCTGGACTTGATATTAGGTAATACTAGACTCACAGAATGAAGTAGGAAGTATTCCCCCCGTTTCTGTCTTCTAGAGGAGATTGTAGAGAATGGATATATTTACTTCCTTAAATATTTAATAAAATTCACCAGTGAACTCATCTGGGCCTGGTGTTTTCTGTTTTGGAAGATTATTTATTATTGATTTAATTTCTTGAATAGAAATAGACCTATTCAGAGAGTCTAGTTTTTATTTTGTGTGTTATGGTAAATTGTGTATTTCAAGGAATTGGTCCATTTCATCTAGGTTATCAACTTTGTGTACACATATGATTGTCTGTAACATTCATTTATTATCCTTTTACTGTCCTTAAGATTTGTAGTGTTGCACCCTCTTTCATTCTGATATTAGTAATTTGAGAGTTTTTTCTTAGTTAGCCTAGCTAGAGGCTCATCAATTTTATTTACCTTTTCAGAGAAACTGCTTTAGGTTTTGTTGATTTTCTCAATTGATTTCCTGGTTTCAATTTTATTGATTTATTTTTATTTGTTTCTTTTGCTGAATTTTGATTTAATTTTCTATTCTCTTTAAAGCTTATGTGATTGATTTTAGATTTTTATTCTTTTATAATGTATGTATTCAATGCTATAAATTTCCCTCTAAGCACTGATTTCTCTGCTTCCTAGAAGTTTTGATAAATTGTATTTCTTTCCTTTCCTGCTCCCTACATTCTTTCTCTCCTTCCTTCCTCTGTTCTTCCTTTCTGTTTATAGACAGTCTCCCTCTGTCACCCAGGCTGAAGTGCAGTGGTATCATCATAGCTTACTGCATCCTCGACCTCCCAAGTTCAAGTGATCCTCCTGTCTCAGCCTCCTTAGTAGCTGAGACTACAGGCACACACCATCATCCTTGGCTAGTTTTTTCTTTTTTCTTTTTTTTTTTGTGGAGATGGTGTCTTGCTATGTTGCCTAGTCTAGTCTCAAACTCCTGGCCTTAAGCAATCCTCCCAGTTGGCCTTCCAAAGCACTGGGATTATGGGCATAAGCCACAGCGCTCAGCCAAGAAAATGTATTTTCATTTACATTTATTCCTAAATGTTTAAAATTTCTATTGAGGTTCCTTCTTTGATCCATGTGTTGTTTAGAAGTGTGTTGTTTAATCTCTGATCATTTTAGAATTTTCTAGCTGTCTTTCTGATATTGATTTTTAGTTTAATTCCATTGTGGTTTGAGAGCAGATGTAATATGATTTATATTCTTTTAAATGTGCTTAGGTGTATTTTTTTCTTTATCTTTAATTTTCCAAGGTTTGAATATAATATGCATAGGTGTCATTTTGTTTTATTTTTGTTTTTGTTTTTGCATTTGTCTTTCTTAGTGTTCTGTGAGTTTCCCAGATCTATGATTTGATGTGTGCCATTACTTTGGTGGGAATTCTCAGTCATTATTACTTCAAATATTGCTTCTGTTTCTTTCTCTCTTTCTTCTCCTTCTTGTATTCCCATTATGCATATGTTACACCTTTCATAGTTGTCCCACAGTTTGTGGATATTCTGTTCATTTTTTTCTTTCAGTCTTTTTTTCTTTGCTTTTCAGTCTTTTTTTCTTTGCCATATCCTCAAGCTCAGAGATTCTTTCCTCAGCTGTGCGCAGTCTATTAATGAGCCTATCAAAAGCATTCTTTATTTCTATTACAATGTTTTTTATCTCTAGCACTTCTTTTTAATTATTTCTTAGAATTCTCATATCTCTGTTTACATTATCTGTTTCTGCGTGTTGTCTACTTTTTGCCTTAAAACCTGTAGCATATTAATCATATATGTATATTTTTAAATTTCTAGTTTGCTAATTTCAACATTCCTGCTATATCTGACTGATTCTGATGCTTATTCAGTCTCTTCAAATTGTGTTTTTAACCTTTTAGTATTTCTCGTTAAATTTTGTTTTGAGGTGGATTTGACGTACTAAATAACACAAATTGATAAATAGGTCTTTAGTAACGTACTGTAAAGTGTAGGCAGAGGGAAGCATTCTGTAGTCCTATAGTTAGGTCTCTGACTTCTGGTAAGCCTATGCCCCTGAAATGTCAACTTCACCAGTGCTTCTTAGACCCTCCTCTTGCATCCAGCCCCACCCCTCCCACCCCCACCCCTTTGGTGTAACGGAATGGCTAGAGTTGCTTGGAGCTGGCTATTTCCCTTCCTCCAGGTAGGTTAGACTCCAATAAACCCCCTGTAGTTAGACTCTGGTAGAATAGTTTCTTCTGATGGCAGGCCTTGTTAAGAACAGAATATTCTCATTTATTTCAAAATGGTTTGTTTTCTCCTTTCCCTGTTGGAAGCATCAGGGGACTTTTCTTAAATATTTACTGTGAGGACCTGGTAGGGCTCCTGGAGGTAAAATTTACAAAAGTGTATGAGCCTTCTATGATTCCTGGTTCTCTAGGAGTTTTTAACTCTCTGAGTTGTCCACACTAAGCCTCCAGTGCCAAGATAAGTCCTTTAACTTCTTAATTTCCTTTTGTCATGTAACAAAATTTTGAGAATTTACTTATGCTTAAAAATAAGTCAGATATTATGAGAGATTTTAGAGGAAACAGGAGCCAAAATTCAGGTTACCAAGAAGAATGAAACTTCACACATAAATATGTTCACAAATATTTTAACTCAAGATGTAAGTAAGAACACATTAATATAGCAGAAGCGAACTGGGGAGGCAGGTAGTATAGCAATTGGGCACGAGTATCAACTGGAATTGAAGAGAACTGGATTTGAATCATGATCTGCTTTTTATTTTCTATAACACTTAAGGAAAATCAACTACTTGGATTATTCAGTTTCCTTACCTGTAAAATATGAATGATCAGAAGTATGTTGGAGCCTACTCCCACTGGCTTACAACAGCAAATTGTTAAATTTTAAGGAATTCGGGAATCCAATTATTAAAAACTATTATTATTAAAAATTAAATTGTATAAACTTTTGAGTAAGTAAATTATGTTAAAACCAAAGGAAATATATGCTCAAAACTCACTTCCTAATTGTTTTGCTAGATTTTACTACAACCTATGCTTTTGAGATTATTTACATAAATGATATCTAAAGGTTGAAAATAATTAATAATAATATACTGCATACCAATTGGCAAACAGTATAAATTGGGCTTAATTTATACTATTGTTGATTTTTATATTTAAGAATGTGATGATGAACATTACTATTGCAGATTAAATCTAAAAGTGTATTGTGTTTGTAATTTACATTGTGAAATAATACAAAAATTGAGAAAATATTTTTCTACTATTTGAAAATAATAATGTGATTCAGCAAAATAATCACTCATTCATTTATTAATGAATGAAGCCCACCATATGTCTTCTTTTTTTCACTTTCATTTTACTCATTAACCTTAAGAAAACATCAACTTCCATTTGTGTTAAAATTATACTTGCTTCTCAGATGTGACCGTGGGTTGGCTATAGATACAAGTCATTGACGAAATTCAATGAAAGCATTCTGTGAAATCAGTTGGCTATATAAAGGGTACTGTGTATTTGTTACTGTTTCAACATGATAAAACACCTAGGGCATCCAACACAATTTCTGCTACATGAATGGTTATTGTTAATGTGACTTTTAAGTATGTGTGTGTGTAGTGAAGAAGTAATTAAAGAGTAGAGTTTGATTTATAAGGAAAAGTTTTCAGAGTAGGTGTGTTTTGTAGTAGATTTTGAAGTGAGTTTGTAAACTGAGATAATCTAAGGCTGAAAGGTAAAATGAAGATAATTTCCTGATGTTCAATTTTGTATGTCTTGAATTATCGTGCCCATTTTCTTTAGCTTACATAGGCTAGTTTTCTTTGCTAGAATCACAGGAAGTTTTTTAAAACATACTGATTATTGGATGTCATAACGTATCTACTAAATCAGAATCTCCTGGCATTTGAAATGCATTCCTTGCAATCCCAGTGCAGTCAGTCCAGCTACGCCTGTGGACTGGGGTTTGGAAACCACTAGACAAAGAGAGGAGGACCTGGAGTTTTTCTTCAAATTCTGCTCTGCTTTTTCCTAGCTCTGTGAACTTGGGCAAGTTACATGACCTTTTTGTACTTTAGTTATCCCATCTCTAAAGTGGGAGCAATAATAAGATAATAATGAAGTTGCGATATTTAAGAAGACAGATGATATTCAGTACTGTCAAACAGAGAAAAAAAATCCTATGGTTATATATAACATAGTTCTTTTTTTTCAAATTCTGTAAGCCTATCTGTTGATACTTAAATAATTCTTACCTCATATACAAATAGTAATTTCTTAAAAACTTTATTTGTATTAATTCTATGAGAAAAATTGCTACTTCTTACTGGACAAATAACTGACATTTCAATTTAAAATGATCAACAGGTGATGTTTCACTAATAAAACACAAAGACTAAATTTTCTGTTTATTAAAACTAAATTCTATTTTTCTTTCAAATTTGATTAAGGAATCTCATAGTTATTATGTACTAGGATTTTTGTTTGGAATCAGATCTGTATACAAATGTATTAAAAATATATTCAACGCTAAATTGTATTAAGTCACTTGGCCATCTGTTTTAGAGAAATATACCAAGTGCTTAGAATTAATCCTGACAAACATTTCATAAAAAGTATGTGTGAAAAAATGTGCCTCAGAAGGGCTTGCGCCGAAGTACTTTCTCGTTTATGCCACAAGATGGTGCTTTTGCACTCTGTATATCCATTGAGAAAGTAATGTCTTTAAAATGGTTGACAAAAGACTTTAATTTTAGAAGAATCATTAGAGTTCAAAGTGCTTACCATTTCCAAAAAACACTCCCACTACACTCTTGAGTAGAAATGTTAATATGAAGGTGACAATGAAGAGAAATTTTTTAATCTAAGGGACAATTTGATATGTTTTTAGGCTGGGTTGTGGCTGTCAGTGTTATTTCTATCCATAACTGAGGAAAATTCCTCCAAGTAACCAACATCTGTATATCACTGTATAATCTCTGACATATTATCATATTTATTATGGCACCAAAACTGGAGCTTGTGAAATGCTAGTCACAGCAAATTCTCTTAATGCAGTTGGGTCCAAATGTGAGGAGAAGGTAAAGAGAGTCCTCTAAAAATGGAAAAGCTGTGCTTCATTTCTAAGATTACTTATTTCCTTTTGCATGTATGCCATTGTTTTATTCTTTTGCTCTTTATTCTAAAAAGATTGCTTAGCTTGTGCCATATTGAGATTTCATGGAATATTAAGTTTTGGGAGTTGAAGAGTCTGTATGTATCTTTCATTCAACCTCTTAGCCAAAGAAGGCATTCTTTGTATACCATCTCTTGATCATCCAACTGTTGTTCCATCAATAGGGGCCTTTCTGTGCTGGCTTTTTTTTTTTCTTTCTTTTTGCCAAAGCCTCTGTCATTAAAACTAGTGGAGAGCTTATTTATTCATTTTTTTAATTCCCTAACTTGTTTTCAGACTGTATTGACTTAAAAGCATTTCCTGAGGATCAAATATCTTACAGTTTCACTATATCTTGCCTTTCAAAATATAAGCTAGGAGCAAATTATATTTGAAAAAAAATCATTATTTACCTGCCTTGTAGGGTTTTTGGAGATATCGTATCCCAACATTTTTCAAGAAGCTTTCAGGAAACTAGCTACCGTTATGAAACAATTCAAAGTTTTTACCCACAAATAACTATCTGTGCTTTCATCTAACTTGAAATTTCAACCTCAGACCACTTAGAAGTTTCTTGTTGCAACCGACCAGCCTTTTGCTGGTGTCTTTCAGTGACAGTGCACAAGAATGAATGCTGTCTATATGAAGCATAGTCTTTTTTTTCCATTCAAGTAGAATCATTATTGTATATTCTGAAACTAAAGTTTTCACAACATTTATAACCTCTTGCCTTTGTGTATGAATGGGGATGTGGGTTGAAGGGAAGTGAAGCAGAAGGCAGAGGGGGTGGATATGGGGTTATCTGATTTCCATGGAGGCAGCAAGGCGACACCTTCACAACGGACTCACCTTCTGTAAGTAGCTCCCTGTCGAAAGCAACTACTTAAAGCTTCCCAAGGTCTCCAGAACAATTTTATTTGACCTTTTGTTAAAGACCGCCTCTACTAAGGAACTGATTATTCTGTTCCCAAGGGTGGAAAGTTGTGTCAGGTTTTACTACACTGTATATTAAAATTGTATCTACTCATGTGGTTTCTGCGTAGTACCATGGAATCCTTGATAATCTAAAAATGGAAGAGGAGAACACACAGCCATAATGCCTGACCTAAGGATTAAGTTACCTTGGTATGATTGCCGCCATCTTGAGTGTCATTACTCTCAAAGATAAGAATTTAACAGTTACAGCCCTCCTACGTACTCTGGGACTAGGACTGAAGCATCTATGACAATGGGGTGATTTACAGTGGAGTTACGAAAGGAAACTTTGATGTGATCTGCATCTATCTTGGTTAGCAATGCCTGCAGTGCATAAACTCCTTAGGGCTACATGGCAATGAGAGGGATGCCTTCACGCCTACTTGCTCAGGACTACTTGGCATACATTTCTGAGGTAAAAACAATTCATACGACTTTGCCAAGTCTGCCATGCTCATTGTCCTGTCAAAATTGAGAAGGGAATATCTATCATGCTGTACAATACGTTTGATTGATATCATGATATATTTTTATGGAAAAGTGTACTGCACTCCTCATAATTGTAAAAGGCATTTTGATATGAGGGTGAGAGAGTGATTCTGAGGACTGTACCCCCTAAACCTACATATTTAAGCTTTATGAGACTCCAGTGGGACTCTGAGCTAGAAAGCATCTGACCTAGTTGAATTTCTAATGCTTTTCGTAAAATGAAAGTCTGCATCATTATTCTACTTACCTGTTTTCTTTCTTCCTCAAATTACTTAAAGTGACCCATTTCGTGGTTGGCATAACTTAAGGATGCGTACTATGTAGGAAGGTATTGAATTACATTCCTTGTCCATTTTAAAACATGGAGGAGAATGCATTTCCAGGTAATGCTTCTTACCCATTGCTAACTTAGGTAGATTAACCAATTATCAGTCATTTAGTTCACAAGTATTTTCAACTTGACCAAAGGTAATAGTGTCAAAGGAAGAGGACAACAAACACCTAAGAAATCTCTCCTCTTGCCAAGAATTGAGATAAATGATAAGAAGCTGTCCTTGTGTTCTGATGCCACAGACAGGATTAAAATCATGCTGAAAAAGGCAGGGTAATATGTTTAATCAATCCATTACATTACTTGGGCACATCCGAGTGTGGTATGAGGATTCAGTATGAAGGAAAGAAAAAGCTGACCTGGAAGTCTGGGTCTGAGTGTGGGATGCAGGGAGGACAGCTGGATATTCCCACAGGCAGGAAAATGCGATATTGATGGCTCATCACCTGACTGGGGCATCTTTCAAGTTTTATGCAAAATGTAGCCACTGGTAGCTTTTAAATAATGAATTGTGGCCATTGACATCAATTCCAATGGCAATTTCTTCTAACATCTGACTAAGTTTGTCAGAGGATAATTATTTACCATTCTGATGAATCCAGGCGGTCTGCTAATTAATTCTTCAATGGGATGCTTGCCATCCTTGTTGTTCCTTAATACTGCATGCTGAGGGTTGTGCATAAACGGGATTGGCACAGGGCCTACCATAATGATTATACAGGTTGAAAGCCTGGTGCCAAGTGTTATTTAATTCAGTTTCCCTGAGGTCAAGGAGGGAGGACTTCTGCTGTGCCATGTATTTATAATTTTTGGAAAAAGAGTAGGTGAAAATGTCTACATTAGACAGTTTTAAATATTCCTATCTCAGTGAATATTGAAAACAATAATTAGGACTAGGTGGAAATGTATTACAAATCTGAAAATTAGTGTTAAGTACATTAGACTGAGAAATTGGTAACATATTAATATTTTTAATCAGTAAATATAATCACAAGACAATTTATCTGTGATTCTTCCGAGACAAGGACATAGGGATCAAGCAAATGAAGTGGAAGGTCACCACACCTGACTAATAAGGAAAATAAATGAGAAATCAGGTTAACATTTTAGACAAGTCTTTCTTAAAAGATGGGGCTGGCACAGATTAGACTTGTCTACTAGCACAGGACTAATTAAAATATGTTTAATTGATAAAGATTGTTGATTAGTTATGTTTTCTTGTAACCTCTGCTAGAAATCTCAGATCTGAAATTATACTATTCAGTTTCTATACACTGCTTTTTAAAAAAAAAAATTCCAACTTATTTTATGTTAAACTACATCAGGGGATGCCAGTTATGAGCAATATTTCACTTAGGACAGACACCCAATTAAGTTGACCTTGTCATTAAGAGAATCATGTGTTTCATTGCTGAATTTAAAGCTTTGATAATCATTTTAATGGTGCTTCAAAATGACCAGAAATCCCTAGCAATAGGGATTACAAATTTTCACATTTCCCCAGGCAAATATAGGACAAGACAGGCCACCTAGTCATGTTCCAAAAGGCTTTTTCCCTTCTGTATCAGATAAGTATTTATGGCAGACAAGCTACCTCTAGGCTTTATCGATGATGATGATAAACTGAGAAGGAATGACAGCTGAAGGAGAGAGGAAAAACACGAAGGCGAGCAGGAAACCTCTACTGGGGCGTCAGTGTGCATCAGCGGTTCCACAAAGCATCCGCAGGAATGTAGGGGTGGGGAGGTGATGAGGAGTGTGCGGACTGACTCACTTAGCAACAATACAGTTTTAAAAATCCCAGGAATTTGAAGAAAGTGAAAGAACCCTTAAATCCCACATCTGATATTTTCTGAAAATTGATCCATAGTTTTATTCCAGATAGTTCATGGGCATTATTATCCTCCCATCTTTGGAATATCGTAATTTTTGAACATTACTAAGACAAAACAAATATGGTCATGTAGTACTAGAACTCAAGCAGTGCCTGTCTTCCAGGGAACGCCAAGCCTTTTGCAGATGCTTTCTTCCTCTGCTATGCTCTCCCAAGACTAGGAAGACTCTAAAAACAGTTGTTGGGTTGTTTCCTAATTATCTTAGATGCCTACAAGAAGATTACTTTCTGCAACTATGATTTGTCTGAACTAACCTCATTTCCCATCCACTAAGGCAGAAGCTGAAACTTTCATTCTACTTCAACTCAAGAATAATTTAATACCATATTTGTAGTTTCATCATTTTTTTAAAAAAAAGTATGGTTCTGGTTTATTTTCTGAACAGATCTGAAAAGGAGGCAAGGTACAAGGCCTTTCAGTTATCGATTTTCATAGTAGGTGTATGGCAAATGGAGTTCTCACTGATGTGCTAATGTGGGCTTTTTGTACTTCCCTCTTCCATAAGAACTACAGACACTGTGACCTATGTACTCTTTTTGATACGTATAATTTCTTTATGCTTGCTTTCCCAAACCAAATAAAAATCCTGCTTACACTGATGACTGGAAACTTGTATGTCTTAACCATACACTTCTTGAGAGAGACAGGCCAACAAGGCGCTTGGGAGGCATGCACACACGATTGCTATTTCTTCTTTCTCAACTAGACACTTTCAGGTGTTCCATACCCTTCTTAAAGTAACATCCTCCATCCATATTAATTAGCAAAATTGTCTCTGTTGACCACCCTTCAACATGCCATATTAAAACTCCATTTCATAGGTGCAATAGTGAAGGCAACACCATTATCCTTACTCAATGTGCTTTTCTACATTTATATTTTTACTTGTGTGTTGTTGATTGAATCCTTAAGCATCACACTACAGCACCAGTGTCTCCAAACTGATTTTAATAATAAACTCCATTGCCAGTAAATCTTTTTAGCATGCGTTTGCCCTACAAACTGTGAATATTTGTTTACTAGATTATATGCATACAGGACTACACTACATATTTCTTTTATAATTATATAGTATAGTAACAATTTAGTAATAGCACAGTAGTAGTAATAACAATAAAGTGTATCAAAACTAGTATGTTTATGTAGACTAGAGCAAACTAGTATCTAATATATTATAAAATACTATAATTTATTTACTTTGTAACACATACACAAAGGATGGGAAACAAAGAGTACGATATAATAAAGCCAATGTAAATATAAGTACAAGGCTAATTATTTTCCTTCCAAACCTAATTGACTGTCTTGTACAACACCCTGGGGTTTGTGCATCACCTTTGCCAAATGCTGTCATATTCTAGCAGAGAACATGAACGGAATTGTTATTACAACAAAAATATAATTTAAAATTATTTTATATCCATCTTTAGAACACATATTATGTAACTCACTGAATTATTCTTTGGCTTCACTTAGCAGTTCTTAAGACAATATAATAATAAAAGTAATTTGCATCTCCTGAAGGGGTATTTGTATGGTAGTGAACAGAATATCTTGAGTAGTTATGAAAAACTGGCCTGATATTTATAATTTTCTCTGGTTACACTGAAAAGTAAATAATAAACAAGTGGTTCTGTGACTTTATGGAGGAAAAAAGGAGATATAAAGACTAACACATCTTTTCAAGGTGCATGGAGAGAGACGAAGACCAAAGCAGGAACAGAAAATAGGTCCCCCAGCCTGTGTTCTGAAACAGTCACCTTGGTGTGGTACCTTGATACAATAGTATTTGTAATTTCTACAATGAAAGAATACGCTTTCATTCTTGTGCATGTATATAGTGATTTTTTAATAGTATGGTAAGGTCACTGGTAAAGTCACTAGTTGTAGCCTTCTATATAACTCTCATATGCCCTTAATTGTTCTCTTTTGGATAATCTTTCGTTAAAAAATATATAGTTAATAATGAGAATACATATTTGTTTTTCTAGTTGGAGTTTTCAGACTTCTTAATTGGCACAGAATTTTAATCAATCTGGTAAGTTAATGTTGACTGATAGTCTCTTTTTTAATATTACCTATATCTTGAGCAGGTATACATTGCCTTCTAAATATCATTGCAAAAGGCTCTTTATCTTGTTAATTCATGTTCCTAAAAAACAGTTTTTTGGTTTTTACTATCTTATTTTACAAATATAGTTGATTCTCTTGAGAATTTGTTGAAAACTATGGACTTTCTCCCTGTGAAAATGCACATATTTACAAAATGACACTAGGTTAAGGCCTTTATTCTAGTATGATTATAGTATTAAAAAACTTTCACACCCCTCAGTTCATAGGAAAATTATTTTCAATAAAGTTTTTTTATAAAGTAAAACTTATTATTTTGCTGTAAACTTTATATGCAGAATTGTAGATGTGCTGCAGAGATAGCAGTTTAAAACAGCAAAATAAGGAAACAGTGAGGAGGGGAGTTAAATAAGGGGCAGTCTTTCCCTATTATGACTGACCTTTTTTTTTTTTTTTTTTTTTTTGAGATGGAGTCTCACTCTTGTCACCTAGGCTGGAGTGTAGTGGTGCAATCTTGGCTCACTGCAACCTCTGCTTCCTGGGTTCAAGCAATTCTCCTGCCTCAGCCTCCCAAGTAGCTGGGATTACAGGCGCCTGCCACCACAACCAGCTAATTTTTATATTTATTTTAGTAGAGATGGGGTTTCACCATGTTGGCCAGGCTGGTCTTGAACTCCTGACCTCAGGTGATCCACCTGCCTCGGCCTCCCAAAGTGCTGGGATTACAGATGTGAGTCACCGTGCCCGGCTGACTATTTCAACCTTTGCAGATGGTTGGGTCAGTGAGAGTGGCAAGAGAATTTCCAAAACCGTGGGGTTGATTTCAGAATCAGGTGGATAAAGTCTGGACTCTAAGGCTCAGGCATCTCTGGTGGTCTGTCAAGAGTATATTTCCCATGGTGGTAAAGAAATAGATGGTCCACGAGGTTTGGGAGCTGGGGATCAGAAACAAAGCATGTGAGAATGCAGGTCAAAGAGTTAGCACCATTGAGAGAGAGGAAGGAAAATTCTGTATGAATCAGGAATTATTAGCCCATGAACTATAAAGAGACTTATTTACCAAACCATGTGAAAGATTGATCTCTAAGGGTAGGTCAGTTTGAGAAGAAAAACTAGGACTTTCTTCCTTGGTCTGACTGAACCTAAAGGAATTTTCCCCACTTAAAAATATCAGCCCTGACAGAAATTGTAGACTGTACAGGGCAATATTGAATTTGAATTTTACTGAGTTGATAGAGAATGCTTTGGAATTACATTATCTTAAATACTTAGAGTCAATGTCTAAATTCCTTGAGTCTCTTTTGTAAATTACTTTAATGCTTTACTTATTTTATTGAGTCTGCTAGATCAATTCATTGTACATTATTCTGCCACATTCTGGGAACTATTTGTAGACATTGAATGCTTTCAAATCCTTTCCTGCCCAAGGCCTTTGTGCTTGTGCTTTTCTCTGTACTCTGCTTTTCTCTGATATTTATGAGGCCCTCTCCCTCTTCTCCTCAGGTGTTTACCTAAATAATATGTTCTCCGTGAGGTAACCACCCTACTTGAGGTTACAGCCTTCCTCTAAGATTCCCTGTCCCCTTTCTTTGCATTGTAATTTCTCTCATCATTTATCATGATGCAACAAAAACAATGTCTTTTTATTTTTCATGTGCGTTTTCTGTCTCTCCCCAATATAATATAATTCTATGATGGAAGAGTGTATGTCTGTGGTTTGCTGCTGTTTCTCAAGTGTCTGGAACAATGCACATAAACAGGCATTTGATAAATACTTAGTAAACAAATAA
This sequence comes from Pongo pygmaeus, assembly GCF_028885625.2. Classification (NCBI taxonomy): domain Eukaryota; kingdom Metazoa; phylum Chordata; class Mammalia; order Primates; family Hominidae; genus Pongo; species Pongo pygmaeus. The sequence goes on along the minus strand of NC_072384.2, from coordinate 56,693,275 downwards.
ATGAAAGACGGAAATAGGTACTTTCATTTATTCACCCAACAAACATATATGCAGTGACTTCTGAGTATAGATCACCATAGTGGTCACTTGGGATATGATAGTGAATAAAAAGGACCTGGTCTCTGCTCTGAAGGAGCTTACAGTATATCCAGGACACAGGCCCATAAGTAAATAAATATAACATGATGTTATAAATGCCATAAAATACTGAGAGACTGCAGAAGAGGGAGCTGTTAACTCTTCCAGGAGTAGTCAGGGAAGAGTTTGCTGAGAGGTTGACTTTTGAAATGCATTCTTAAGAATGAGTAGGAATTCACTAGGGAAAGAAGGGTTGGAAAGATAGAGCAGGTTTCATTTAGCATGCATAGATATGTAGTTACAGTGAAAGAGACTGCTGCTGGGGCAGTATTTTCAGGCATGTGAATATAAATGGGAAGAATGTGTGACCGTCACCCCTTTTTACACTGTACCTCTGAAGATCACTCTTGGCTAGCAGCATTAACTGCTGGGTACAATATTTCTATCTTTGTGGTCCTCTTCGCCTCAGCCAGTATGATGCTTTTGCTTGAAAAAAGCCACCTCATTCTCTGATTGTTTTATGCCAAGTTGGTGTGTTGCCTGTGATTGTTTCCCAGCGTTCCACAGCTTGAAGTTTGCTTTAGTGTATCCTTATGGTGTTTCTTATGCCTGCCCTGCTTGCAGGCTACATATGTTGTACCATTTTACACTTGGAGACCTTCCAAAATGCATGAGAGTGAATGAGACCAAAGTGGTTGCCTTTAACCAGAGGGGGTAGACAGGCAAAGAATCCTGGATTCCTAGAATCAAAGAGTTGAAACAGCCTTGAGAAGTCAACAAGACAATTTTCTGGATGCTTGGCAGGACGGCAGAAAAGATTTTCCAGGAATACCACTAATATTTGTTCATATATATTACTAAATGAACTTTTAAATTAATTCTAAGTAACAATTGACTATTAAAAATTAAGCAGCAAATGCACAGATCTTATTTTCTCAGAATAATAAAAGTTTTCATTTTGGGTGATGTATTTATTCATGCAAATGATAGATAGTATGATGTTTAAAAAATGAAATAAATGTAATAGTGGCCTTCCATTTCCTGGCATATGTAACTAAAACTATTAAGAAATTAAAACCTTCACTCTTTTATAAAACATGATGTTTGGAAGGAATTCATCTTTGAGAGGTCTATTATTGAGATAGAATTCTTTTTTCCTTATATTGATACTGATCTTTCAGAACAATGCAAATAGTTGATACTGGTTAGAAGGTAACCTTTTGTAAAGTGATCACATCTAAGTTTGTAATTGAGGCCTTATGAAACTCAAAACTTTCAAAAAGAATCACTCTCAAGGAGTACAAATCTAGAAATATAAAGGTAGACACAAATTATTGGAGACTGTTCAAGACATGGCTTGTTCAAGAAATGTAGTAGGTACTATGACATACCACAAAAATACAGGCATGATTTATTGTTTCAAAGAGATGGGGAGATTATACATACTATGCTAATGGGGAGATTACACATCTGAGAACAGTGCGTGGTATACGCTCAACATTCTGAGCAGCATTGCAATGACAGTATTGTTGAGCATTCTGAGCAAGTGATACCTTGGCAAGTGCTCCAGACATTTAGTGGTTGGGGAAATTGCTGTGAGATGAAGTGGATAGAGGGGATACTCATAGTAGAAATAGAACCTGAGATGTTTTGCATGGATAAGGAGAAACAGCAAGGACACCACGGACTAGCAACAAAAAAACCACACAAGTAAATATGTAAAGATGGTCAAGGGTAGAACATACAAGACCAAATTGTAAGAGTCAGCTTGAAAGGTTTGATAGAAGCCAGAATATATTTGGTGTCTTAAATGCCAAGATGGTAATCTAATTTTTTGTTTGTTTGTTTGGAAATGGAGAGCTGGAGAGGATTCCCAGCAGAGCAGCAGCATGATGAAATAGTGCTTTAAAGTAGCATGATTCTTGGTCCTTAAGGTACAAACAAGGAACAAGACTAAAGAATTGTTGGAGGTCGGGCACGGTGGCTAATGCCTGTAGTTCCAGCACTTTGGGAGGCAGAGGCGGGTGGATCACTGGAGGTCAGGCTGCTGTGGCCACCCAGCTCTAGTCTATTCTAGGTGGAAAATGAGAAACAAGGGTGGAAACAACACGTATTTCCTGTGTGTGTGTGTATGTGCATGTGTGTGGAGGCAGATCACTAGAGACCAGCCTGGCCAACATGGTGAAACCCCGTCTCTACTAAAAATACAAAAAAAAAAAAAAAAAAAAAAAAAAAAATTAGCCAGGCATGGTGATGCACGCCTGTAATCCCAGCTACTTGGGAGGCTGAGGCAGGAGAATTGCTTGAATCCAGGAGGTGGAGTGAGTGAGCTGAAATCGTGCCACTGCACTCCAGCCTGGGAGACAGAGCAAGTCTCAAAAAAAAAAAAAAAAGAATTGTTGGAGAATGTGTATAAGGATCATCTAGAATAATTAAAGCAGTGGCTAAGAACAACAGCTCGAGAGTCAGACTATACAGGTATGAATTCTGGTATCTCCACTTACTAGTTGTGACCTTAGAAAAATCAGTTAACTTCTCAGTGCCTCCTTTTCCTCAGCTATACATTATAGATATTGACAGGGATTCCCTCATGACTTTGTAAATGAGCTGAGATGCATAGGATTTTTGGAACAGTGCACAGTAAAATTTTAATAAATGTTAGCTATTTTTATTATTAAAGAACAGTGCTAACTAGCTATCATGCAGAGATTATCGATCAGATTTCTATACCACCTCTAAAATGGAAGTAATGCCGACTCCTACATTGCAGACATGTTGTCACGATAAAATGAAAGAATTGCTCTAAAAGTCCCTGGCACAGAGCAGGCAGGGGTAATAATTAATTAGTTGGTCCATGGCCTCAACCCCAGGCCACAATTTAAATTTAATCTCTTAGTTTAGATGGGTTTGTTTGGTAAGATTGAAGGAGGAATCCCTGTAGTCTCTGGACTCAGAAAACAGACTCAGACTGACACCTTATTTGGGTTTCCTGTAGAATGACGAAGACACAAAGACATGAAGAAAAGTCTTTGTTTGGGGAAACTTGATACTTTTCTGTTATTGCCAAAACAAACCCATTTGGACAAATAAAAATTGATTTGGAAATTTTAAAATAAAAATTGCAAACCAAACAGGATGTAGCCTGGTTAGGGAGGAAATGATTCACTGGATTAACGTAATCAAACAGCTCTATTTGTACAAGACTTAAACAATCACCAAGTTCTATCTTCAACACTTAATGCTGCTGTGGCCGCCCAGCTCTAGTCTATTCTAGGTGGAAAATGAGAAACAAGGGTGGAAACAACACGTATTTCCTGTGTGTGTGTGTATGTGCATGTGTGTGCATTTGCATGCATGCACACACATATACTTAATGCCTTTGCTGGCTATCAACTTTTCTTACAACTGTGTGCTTCCAAATGATTTTTAAATTTCAATGTGTTTTTGGCAGAGGACAGATTTCCTTTCCATGAATAAAAGGTAGTGAGAGCAAAGGCACTAAGTAGAAACAGTCTGAAAGTCAAAGGAATACTGTTAAAGATCCCTCTCCTTTTCCTTTTCCTGTAAAAGATAGGGTAGAAAGTGGCATGTGGCTAGAGGATTTACAGCCACATGATGGAGGACGGGAGAGCTGTCACCTGCTTTGCTACGCAGGGTGCCCAGCTTAACCCATCTTTCTTTGGCAACTGTGCCCCAGTGAGAAAAGCTAGCAGTCCATATGTTGAGTAGGCACCATGCCATTTTGACAGGCGTGAGTGTCGGCAAGAAAGGGACCATGTATGAGCATCAAATGTGTTTGTTGTGGGAAGGATTCTAGGCCAGGAATATTAAAATAACTGTCTGTCCTTAGCTCTAGCACATATGGTTAAGGAGATATGCTATGATGACTCACATTAACGTTGGAAAAAATATATATAGAATACGCAACCATGCTAAGTAAGTTTCTGATGTTGATAAATTGGGCCTGTAATCTTCACAAAGAAAGGTTGTAGAGAAACATACATAGCAATAATAGACTCCCTTTTATGTATTAAATAGAATTTACTAAAGACTAAATTCATGCACTATTATAGTTCTCCTGAACTGGTGAACAAATTGGAGGATCCTATTAGATTTTTGCTGAGAGGTCTTCAGGTATTTCCTAACACTATTTGAAAAGTAAATGGGATAAAATGGGTTCATTTAATATTTCAATTCCAAAGAAATTAAATTAATGTTAGCAATGTTAGTTCAACTATTTTTCTGCTACAGGGACCATTTGTTTTAAAATCATTAAAGGATTTTAAATGACACTGTCCTGACATTTGGTGTGATTAAATTAAGGGAATTAGTATAAAGACATTTTGTCTCTCCTTAGCTTTCTAAATGAATAGTACATCTTCCTAAGTAGTAAAAAGAATTACTGACCTATTTCTGTATTTATATTGACTTGCATATGTGTTTGTTGACTTTCTAAACATTTAGGCTTATCACTGCTTCAATTCACAATTGTCCCTTCAAAGATTCCAACAAGCTTGCTTAATTCCTTGGAAAGGCAGCATTGTATGGTGCTAAGGATATAGGATTTAGAGCTTAAGACATGTATGTGAGATTTGATAGTAGTCCATAAGGTGTTTAAACTTAAACCTATATGCATACATACACATTTCCCTCTCCAAACCCACACAAGCTTGGCATTTGTCATTTTTAAGTCTAGAAAGGCACATCTAGTTTATCTCTAGCTCTAGTAAGTTGGCCTCCTAGGGAAATGCCCTAGTAACAATCTAAATATGTATCAGGGAGGCGTCTCATTAAGCAATGTGTTGTTTCTCAAGATCATGTTTCTCAAAGATGAAGAAAAACTTTTAACGTAGTTTATAATTTCTTATATATTATGTTTTTTTTTTAATTGTGTGCTTCCCTTAACTAGCATATAATCCACAGAGAAGAATTTATTGCCTGTTACTATTATTATTTATTTTTTGAGACAGGGTCTTGCTCTGTCACCTAGGCAGGAGTGCAGGAGAGCTATCTCAGCTCACTGCAACCTCTGCCTCCCAGGCTTTAGCAATCTTTCCACCTCTGCCTCACAAGTAGCTGGAATTACAGGTGCATGCCACCACTCCAGCTAATTTTTGTATTTTTTCAATAGAGACAGGGTTTTGCCATGTTGCCCAGGCTGGTCTGAAACTACTGAGCTCCAGCGATCTACTCGCCTTGGCTTCCCAAAATGCTGGGATTACAGGCATGAGCCACTGTACCCGGAGCTTGTTGTTATTATTATTCATTATTTTTATTACTGTGTCCCAAGAACATATCTCTAACAATGTCCAGCACATACTGGTATCTCAATAAACATTTTGTTGAGTGGATGAATAAATAAACTAGGCTTTTCTATGGTGATGGTTAAAAAGGCAGACGTCTAGGTTAAACTCAGTGGTGGTGCCAAGGGCAGTAGCCAACATAGTCTCCATCAGCTCCCTTCATTCCCAAATAAAAATCTTACTTTTAATATGGCCAATGTAATCACTTTTATATAAAGTGTGAATAAAAGTTTAGGAAACTTTTATATTGATATTGATCTGTAACATACACACTAAGTTAAAAAGAGTGTGCTTTCTTTACAAACATAGCCTCATGGCAAACCTCCCAGCTTCGTCTTCCAACCAGATGGCCTCCCCTAAGCCCTACCCTACATAGAATTCTCAAGATGAAGCTGGCCCTCCTCAGATCCAAATCAGAGTATCTATGGTAGGACCAGGAATCAGCTTTTTCCACAAGCTGTGAGGTGAGTCTAGGTAACACTAAGGTCTTAATATATACGACCTCAGAGCTTCCTATTCTTACATGGATTCTTTACTCCTTGTTCTAATTCAAGGCTCTTACAATACTCACTGACTTTGCAGTGGTAGCTGTAAATCTCAGAGATTTGTGATTGCCTGAAGTTGGATGAAAGTTGATTTCATTATCCCTTTTGTGAGACTGAATGAATGACGAAGAAATTACACCACAAGCTTGGACAGGGCAATAACAGTGAAACTGGATGTTACTTTGAATGCAGACTTCTTGTTCTGCAAAAACTACAGAACTATTCCTGGAAAAACAAGGCAATAGCTTTTATTTATTTATTTATTTAATCCTGAGATGCATATAGGTAGGGCCAACAGGCATATACAGTGCTTTGATGCATATGAGAAAAATAGCTTTCCCCAAGGGGACAGACTTGAAAAAAGTGCCCCCCACTGACAATGCCAATTAGAAAAAGGTGTCTGCATCTTAAGTTGACTCCAGGATGGCTGAGAGAAGTCTGGCCTTCCAGCTACTCTGGTGTCTTCTTGGCTGAAGCCTTAGGTGGAGTGCAACAGCTCAACTGCACAATTATATGAGGTAGAATTCCTGATACTGGGAGTCAAAACCTGGTCTCTGGTGATGGGGCAAGAGTGAAAGAGAAAAGTGGGTCTTTAAGGGGATACCAGTGGTTTGTTGGGTCCAAAGATGAGCTCTTATCTTTGCTATACAAGAAACATTTTTGTTTTAAAAAGTGCCTTTTGGTAAAATGTAATAAATCTCCTCTTGTTTGAATGACAGAGAGTTTTAATTAATACTTTTGAGAAAACCATAAAGTCATTTATACAGTACTGATGGTACTGAGGGGAGGGATGGACAAGCTCTTATAGTGGAAACAATGAATCCCTTGGCAGTTACAAGAGGTTAGAGATAAAATACTTACTTTTGAGTGGAGAGCTCCTATGGCTACCTACAGATCTCCATCTCTGCTACATACAGGCTACGTGATTCAGGGCAAGTCATGTCACCAATTTAAAATGCACATCTACTTCTTGGGAGTTGTGAAATGCTTTAACTAGTGCTTTATAAATTGAAGAGGGTCAATGGTAGTGATTATTTTGGAAGAATATATTTTATCATAGTAGGGACTTTGAAAAGTTTTTAATGCCTTTGAAAGCCCATGTGTACATTATACATTTCAAAGAACAAAATGTAGACCTTTAAGATCTGAATGTTTGTGTGTCTTTTTCTGCAATGACTGCCTTCCTGAGGAACGAATTCAAAAGTATTTGTGCAATACTGTCATAATATAGTAAACGTGGTTAAATGAGGGAAATTGCTTTTTCCCAAGGGGTCAGATTCAAAACAAGTACCCCCTGCTGGCAACACCAATTAGAAAAATGTGTCTGCATCTTAAGTTGACTCAAGGATGGCTCAGAGGAGCCTGGCCTTTTAGCTATTCTGGAAGAGGTTATCACAAAGAATAGATATTAAGTTGGTGCAAAACTGATTGCAGTTTTTGCCATTGAAAGTCATGTCAAAAACCACAGTTACTTTCGCACAAACCTAATAATTCAACCCTCTGGGGAATTAACATCAAAGATTATGGGAACAGTAAGGGTTGTTTTTGTTGTTTATTTGTTTGTTTGTTTTTGCTAGATATGATTTTTTGTTTTTTTTGACGGAGTCTTGCTCTGTCACCCAGGCTGGAGTGCAGTGGCGCAATCTCGGCTCACTGCAAGCTCCGCCTCCTCCTGAGTTCACTCCATTCTCCTGCCTCAGCCTCCCAAGTAGCTGGGACTACAGGTGCATGCCACCATGCCACCATGCCCAGCTAATTTTTGTGTTTTTAGTAGAGATGGGGTTTCACCATGTTGGCCAGGATGGTCTCGATCTCTTCACCTCGTGATCCGCCCCCCTCGGCCTCCCAAAGTGCTGGGATTACTGGGTGAGCCACCGCGTGCGGCTCAGATATGACTCTTAATGGGTCAAAAGGGAGTACATAAAAAAAAAAGAAAAAAATTCAAGAATTTTTTGAATAGGGCATCTGACTGGTTGGGATTTTTGTGATTCTCAAAGTTTAGAGTTCATTAGTATATGTTAGAATCATCTGCATCCTTGTTTGAACTGTCATTCTTGAGCTCCATCCCAGAGGTTCTGATTTCTTAGATCAGAGATGGGCCCAGAAATTTTACTTTTAATAAGCACGTGATATAGTCAAACTCCTGGTGAAGGGATCTTCCCACATTAGCCTTTCGAGTAGCTAAGACTATAGGCATGCACCACAATGTCTGGCTAATCTTTTTATTTTTACTAGAGACAGGATGTCACTATGTTGCCCAGGCTGGTCTTGAACTCCTGGCCTAAAGTGATACTCCGAACTTGGCCTTCGAAACTGCTGGGATTATAGGCTTGAGTCACTGCACCTGGCCCAAAGCATTTCTTTTAATGACTCACAGAGTTGTAGACAAGAAAACATCTTCATGAAATCTGCTCTAGATTTTTTTCATATGCTTTTCAAATATAGAAAAAAAAATCTTTGATGTTTGAATAGCCATTCAATATCTTTGATGCTATAACTAATTGTTTGCAAGTGATCCTGTCATGCCAAGAACTATTTGAGGCTTTTGAAAATATATACAAAAAGTAGAAATGTGTTATACTTACATGGAAACATGCTGACGGTTTACCTAAAGCAAAAAGAACAATTTAGCTTTGAGGTTTCTTCTTACACAGCTTCAACTACTGTGTTATAATCTGGGCTGTAATTAAAATCACCTGAAAACTTTAGTCAACTAATTATCTCTAAGTTCCATTCTAAACCAACGAAAAATGAACTTCTGGGGGTGCAGATGAGGTAGAGATATTCTTTAAAAGTTGTGCAGATAATTCTGTTCTACCAGGGCTGAGAATCATGATTAAACCAAAAGATAATAATTAATACAATTTCTGGTTTGATTTTTTTTTCTTTGGCATGTGATTAAGAAAATTTATCTGGTTTCTGTTCTCAAATACTTTTCGGAGACTGAAAGTATTAATTGCATTTGAAAAATATTTTAAAATGCGATTTCTCACCTCATGGAACTTACTAATTGACAGAAAAATATTTTTGCCTCCAAGGACAAGAAGATACAGCCACAATGCTGGCATATTGATTTAAATTGTGAGAAATATTCCTTCGCTGGCTAAGATTGAAATTAGTAGGATAATTTTGCAGAGGCTGTTTAGGCTCTCTTTAGATACTATGGGCTATATCTGACCACAAGGAAAATAGTAGTAGCTGGGCCATAGCCATGGGATCTGAGTGCTTTGGTTTCCTATAGGCAGAGTTAATAGAATGAACCAATATATTGAATAATTTTAAATTCTACAAGTATTTATTAATCATATAGTCTATGAACACTACAATTTATTAGTTAGAAGGATTTTGACTATAAGTAACTGTATTAGTCTGTTTTCATGCTGCAGATAAAGACATATCCAAAACTGGGTAACTTTTATAGGAAAAAATGTTTAATGGACTTACAGTTCCACATGGCTGGGGAGACATCACAATCATGGTGGAAGGCAAGGAGGAGCAAGTCACATCTTACATGGATGGCAGCAGGCAAAGAAAGAGAATGAGAGCCAAGCAAAATGGATTTTCCCTTATCAAACCATCAGATCTCATAAGACTGATTCACTACCACGAGAACAGTATAGGGGAAACCACCACCATGATTCAATTATCTCACACTGGGTCCCTCCCACAACACATGGGAATTACGGGAGTACAATTCAAGATCTGGGTGGGGACACAGAGACAAACCATAGCATTCCACCCTGGCCCCTCCCAAATCTCATGTCCTCACATTTCAAAAACAGTCATGCCTTCCCAACAGTCCCCTAAAGTCTTAACTCATTTCAGCATTAACTCAAAAGTCCACAGTCCAAAGTCTCATCTGAGACAAGGCAAATACCTTCCGCCTATGAGCCTGTAAAATCAAAAGCAAGTTAGTTACTTCCTAGATACAATGGGGGTACAGGCATTGAGTGAATACAGGCATTGGGTGAATACAGCCATTCCAAATGGGAGGAATTGGCTGAAACAAAGGGGCTACAGGCCCCATGCATGTTCTGAAATCCAGCAGAGCAGTCAAATCTTAAGCTCCAAAATGATCTCCTTTGACTCCATGTCTCATATCCAGGTCATGCTGATGCAAGAGGTGATTTCCCATGGTCTTGGGCAGCTCCGCCCCTGTGGCTTTGCAGGGTATACCCTCCCTCCCAGCTGCTTTCACGGGCTGGCATTGAGTGGGGACACACAGCCAAACCATATCAGAAAAAAAACACTGATGATAGTATCGCGGTTTACTATCTCATAAAACTAACGGCCAAGATGTTTGGTGAGCTTTGATTCAATAATTTCATGCAAACTTTCTGTTATTTCTGACCTTCTCCTCTGCTATCTTAGGTGTCGACCTTATGCTGAGACTGGTTCTTCTTGCATTTGCAAGGGGGAAGTAGTTCCTCATGTCAATTGACCCTGCAGGTCTTCTTGTTCCCAGTCTGCAAAAGCCAGAGATGAACGTTTTATGTCAAGCACAGAATGCAAGTCTTTCCTTTTAGTCAGGCCACATCCATGCCCCTAAACCTGTAGGAGACACCAGGAGGGAGCTATTTGTGGAAGAACCAGAACCCAACTCTGCAACTGGTGATGAACTCAACTTCCCTATCATGATAGGAAGGGGTGAGAAGCTAGCAAAATTGAGGTTCTGGCAAAAAGAAAAGAAAGACAATGGAAATTGGCTAGTCTACCCAAAGTTTTCAGAATGTTACATTATTTGGATTTCTAAGTGAATGAGACATTTTTATCTGCCTTCATAAAGAGAATCTATGCTTTTTTATGGACCCCTGTGCTTTTTCTAGAGCTAATTATTTATAAGTGCTATCAAATAATTCTTAACTAATTACAAATTACACATATTAAGTGATTCAATTTATATCAAGTTAAGGGATTTAAAGTTATATAAGTGCATACAAAGAAGAGACATTTATCTAACTTCCAGAGATTATCATGCAGTGTTCAGAGCAAATCTGGATTTGTCCTTCCAAGTTTAAAAAAGAAGCATTTACCTTAAATTGCTTAGGGTGGTCTTTTGCAGTAAGACTGGAGTACGTTTCCTCTTTGTTAAAATGCTTTTCATAATCCCAAGACCTTTATTGCTTGGAACAAACTCAAATATTAATTTGAATATAGCATACGTTTTGATTTATTGTAATGGTAAAGAGCTCAGATGCTATAGCAGGAAGCCTTTGAATCCTTCCTGGTCTCCCCACAGCCTCTTATTATTTGTGTCATCTTGGGTTGGATAATAAGCCATGCTGGTCCTTAGTTTTCTTGTGTGTAAAGTGGAGTGAATAATAGAACTTCCTTCATAGGATTGTTTGCATGATTAAAAGTGTCAGGACAAGATCTGTGCCTATATCATAATGAGAGCTCAATAAATATAAGCTAATAGTATTAGTTTCCTTAATAATCATTATAGGTTTATTATTAAAATGTTCCTGAAAATTATACTAATATAAATAGTCATAATTTATTAAGTCCCTACTATGTGCTAGGAACTATGTAATTATATAATTATAAACTACATATAGGAAAGGAATATTCTCACCGTTTCACAAACGGATGTTCAGAGGATTTGAGTAACATCTTCTAGCTCCCACAGATAGGAGACAGTTGAGCCAAGATTTTAACTCCTAACTTTCTATCTCTAAAGGCCTCCACTCTTTCCCTGTTTCATAAAGTTAAATCACTTTCTTGACATTTTATAGTCTTGTGACAGGGTTTTACAGACTTTTTAAGGAATCTAAGCTCCATTTAATTTTTCTCCAAAGTATTTACAACAGTTTTAAATGAAATAATAGTAAGTAGAGCTAGAGGTCAAATTTTGCAAATTTGGCATTACCGGCCAAATCTGGCCTACATATGTGTTTGTTTGGCTTATACAATGTTTACATTTGTCTGACTTGATTACCGATGTTTAAAAGTGGGAGACTTCACATAAGAATGAAAGTTTATGGCTTCTATTGAATTTATGAAAGTTCTGGCAATTCTGGTTCCATGTGCTTCCTTAAAAATCATTGAAATTTAGCTAAGTAAGGACTGTACCCTTTTAGACTGGACCAAGTCTCTGGCTTGATCATTCCCACTTACTTTAGTTGCCAGCCTCTCCCTGTAGATTGCAGTTTGTTTTGTGATCTTGCTGTAGGTGGGGAAAGTGATTTTTAAAATATGGTTTATTTTTCTTGGAGGAAAATGAAATGATAACATTAACCTTTCACTTACTTTTCCTGGTGTAGACTTAAATATACTGTTGTCAGCAAAAGTCTATTTCCCCATTTTGACACCGGAGCTGAAATGCTCTTTAGAAATGTGAGTCTCAGAAAAGATTCTCAAAAAGGGGACACTGTCATGTTCTCTGCTTGCCTAATAGAGGGCTTTCTGATTTGGGATTGAGCAAGGATAAACAACCAGCCTTAGAAGCATGTCCCTAAAACAGCACATTTCCTTGACGTCAGATCAGGTTTTCAAGCCATTAGGTCCTTCGTTCAGTGAGTATTTAAGATCTTAACACATGAATCATTCATAGAGTGAAGGAAAGAGCCTGCGGAATGTCTTCCTCTGTGGCAGGCATATGGATGAGATGTGGTATTGGAGGGTGTCCAAAACTCAGATTTCCAGAGAGCTTGGCAAGAATATGGAGAGAGGGATTAAGAAGTAGGAGGTTGTTTTAAAGCTTAAAGCATCTGTGCCAGTGGGACAAAAACACCACTACCTTTACGTTTTCCGCCTCTAAACTAACGAAGTTCTGTGGTTGTTTATTCTAGAAAAATAGGCGTGCCTCCCTTTAGGGAAAATCAAAATGCAAAATTCTACATTTACAAAAAAAGAGAGATTGGGAATTTATGTCATAGAGTACTGTCCTTTATAGAAAGATCTTCTGCAGTCTTTTTCCCCCCAGAAAATAGCCTTCCCTAGGACATTTGTGTTATTGTTGTAGTTATAAAGAATTATAAGCAGATGAGAAAACTAGGGTTTGAGAAGTTGCCAAGTGTTCGTAGCAATCTCTGTGAGACCCGGGTTGAACTGGTCCTGGTGTCCTGGGTTTCTCTCATCCTAGAGAACAGACTCAACACTGTGCCCTGTGCCTCTCAAACTGCCAGTGCACCTTGTTTTCACAAAATAGTATCACCCAAACCACAGACCTGTAGCTAAGACTATGCATCCTGGTTCACTTGAAACTAAGTATCCTTTCTATATATTAAAGATCTTTTATTTAGAAGCAAAGGAAGAAGGTACTTGAAAATTATTAATAGCAACATTTTGGCACCTTTGTTCACTGAATTGTGGGGAGGTAGCTAAAATGAATAGCAGATGTGGGAAGGACAGTAACAATAAGGCTTCTGTAAATGGAAAAATCCCCAATATCTTTCAAGCATTTTCCAGAAGACTGAACTTTTGTACACTCTTTGTTGTTTTAAAATGTGCTCATATTGCTTGGGTGTTTTATTCATAATGAGACAAATCACATTCATGCCAATGTACATGTGTGTTTTGAAATCCAGTAAAATAAAGCAAAAAAAAAAGTACGGTAAAATTTCACATAAAATAGGCTTTTGGTTTATATTTACGGCTGTAGTATCTTCTTTAAAGATCTTATGTGAAGGGAAAAACACTTTAATCATATGTAGTTACTTTTAGTCATATAACCTATTTGATTGCTTCAGAAGTTTGAGGCGGCATAGGTTTATGTAAACCCTTAATAAAATTATGGTTTAGTAGAAAAAAGATACCTGGGTTGTTTATTTTTCAATTAAAAACAATATTCTTAATACTTATTTGAGAAAAACTTGTTTAGTGAAGAGGTGGGTTAATGACTAATAATTCTTTTAGATATGGCCACAAAATGGTAAGCGCTCATGTCTGTGGAGTAGGAGGTGAAGAAAGAACCAAACGCATGAGGTGATGATGAATAATTCTCCATGAGCAACCAGCAGTAATCATTTCCACAGCCATATTTAAAGTGCTGCATTATGTTTGTCAAAGATCCAACCATGGACAGTAGACAATTTGGTATGTTTAAATTTTGCTTTTTGACTCATGGAAATAAACAGTCAGCACCTCAATTCAAGAACAGAGGCTCTCCAGCAAAACCAACAGCACACCAGGAAGAGGTTTACATATCTATTTATTCACTGGGCTGAAAGTAAAAAGACTCTTACGATAAAGAAATCAAGTAAAGTTTTTCAGCAAATGATAAATATGGAATATTTAAAGGTTTCAATCAAGGCAAACATTGCAAATAGATGGCATTTGAGTTTGTAATATATTACTAAATAAAACCAGTTAACCTATTGATCAGCACAGATAACAGGATTTATCCATTTGTTAGCAATGCTATTACACATGTAAAATTGCATTAATTGTGCACTTAGGCATGTTTTATTTATGTGGCATGAATGGTCCAAGTTTATCCAGGTGTCTTGTACGCATACCCTTTCGTTGTACCCTTCGCTGCCTCTGTGATTGCCCATGTGACTTGCTTGGACCAATGGTTGGCAGCAAACTTGAGACAAGTAGAGTCTTGAAATAGCACTTGTAGGTTTCTGGGTTTTTTCCTCCTCAATTTTGCCATGAGAACATGCTTAAGCTCACCTGCTGAATGATGAAAGACACATGTTCTAGTCACTTCTGTGACCATAGCCATCAGATATGCGAGCGAGCCCACCTGAGACCAGCCCAGCAGAATTCAACTTGATTTGCTGGCTTGAATGCTTGTAAGCTTAGTAAAGGCTATTTAAGACATTAAATTTTGGGGTACTTTTATCATGCAGCATTTATATGCACTAGAGAGGAATACTTGAAGAAAGACATTTAGAATAAAGATATCAAGAAAAATAGATGTAAATAACTATGTTATTGCAATTGATACATAAGAAAAAATTTTTAAAGTTTCAATCATGGAAAACATAGTAATTAGATGGCATTGGAATTCTAGTTATTGTTAAAAGAAAATCTGTAATCAGTTGACCAGTATAGATCTGTCAAATATTTCTTTCTTTAACTAGATAAGTTGTTACACATGTAAAATTGCCTGACTTGGGTACATATGCATGTTTTCTCTGATTGCCTTATAAATGTGGCATGAATGTGCTTATATGGTTAATGCTGTTCTTTTTATGTGTCTTTCTTCATTTTATGCTAGAGTTCTCAGCAATTGGATTGATGTCAAAATTGGAACATTTTCAAAATACTTGGGATAAAATCAAGGAGAAAGCGAGGTGAAAAAATCTGTAGAGGTAAAACAAGAAAAAAGGTTTTACATCAGAATATGTCTATCAGAGAACTCTTGTGATATGGATCTACCCAGATGGGCAAGTATCAGTCCTATTGAAATAGCAGCCTTCTTAAATAATTTCCACTCAGATAGCATAGTACAAATCAATGAAGCCTTTTTTGAGAGCAATATGATATAAAATGAGTCATATCTTAGTCTTCTTGCAAATGTATATTGTCAACTATGAGGCCCTTTGGAAACAGGTGGATGGCACGGAGTTTTATTTATATTGGTTTATAGAAGTATACCTAAACTGAAGACATTTTGGAACTTTCTGATTCAGGGGTTGTATATTCTCCTTCTGCTACTACAGCTGACCTGGTTGCAGAGACCTGGGTAAGCCATCCATTTTTCAATTTGGAAAAGATTTTGTGTATTACCCAGTTCAGCTCCACAGTAGAACAAGAGTCCCTTGAAAATAGACCTGTGGTCTTTGCTTGGCCATTTTCAGTTACTGACAACTCAAACTTCATGAGGCAGCCTCGTCATCCTTGTTTGTTGGAAGATTCTGTTGTTTATTCATAATCTGATCCTCCTCATTGCTGACCATAGAACAACATAAAGTGTGTCTGTTTGTTCTTCAATGTGACTGCACTGTCAATGGTCAAGATGACTCTTACACCCACAGCCCCAAGCCCTTTTAGTTTGCATCATGCAGTGAGATTTCAACACTCAGGATCATCACAGTCACTCTTGCTGTGCACACTCTGTTTTCAAATATCCTTAAAGTTAATGAAAGCAAATAATTTAGGTGTGTGTGATTACTGCAGAACTCTGGTACCACTTCTTCTCTTAATCCAATCTCTCTATTTCCACTAATCCATCACTACTCCACAAATTGATTTAGCAGTTTTTATCAGTTAGAATACAATAAGAAAATTGAAACTACCTTAGATATTTCCAACAAAGAAAATTCAATAGAAGGAATGAGTTACATAAGCAATAGACAAGTTGAGGAAATGGGGAAGCAACCTAGAGAACAGCCTCACCCCAGAATGCTTCTGCCTCTAGAGAGCTGGAGGAACAAATGTGGGTGGTGTAACAGAGCCTGAGATCTGAGTGCACCCAGTGGAAGGGAAACCACAGTGGGTCTTCCTGGTAGAAGTTGAGATCATTAGGGGAGGGACTATCCAGCAGGACCCAGACCCATGGACCTGGAGCCAACGAGGAAAAGTACCCACCACTGGGGATAGCACCTGTAGGAGTAAGGAAAAAGAAGAGGGAGGAGAGGAACCTATAAAGGAAGCTAAAAAAGGAGAGCTAAAAAGCATAAAAACAACTAAGAGGCTGGGTGTGTGGCTTACACCTGTGATCTCAGCACTTTGGGAGGCTAAGGTGGGAGGATCACTTGAGTCCAGGAGTTTAATACCAGCATGGACAATGAAGTGAGACCTTGTCGCTACAAAAAATAAAAAAAAAGTATCCAGTCCCAGTAGCATGCACCTGTAGTCCCAGCTACCCTGAAGGCTGAAATGGGAAGACTGCTTGAGCTCAGGAGTTTAAGGCAGTAGTGAGCTATGATCCTGTGATCATGACAATGCACTCCAGCCTGGGTGGCAGAGCAAGACCCCATATCTTAAAAAAAAAAAAAAAAAAAAATTACAAAATTGAAAACTAAGACAATGTGGTATTAAGGGAAAAAAGAATTTAGCTTTTGAAAAGTAAAGATAGGAAAAGGACTAATAGTATTAATTGGTTCTGGTTTTGGCCAGAAGGTCTCTGATGATATTTTCAGTAAAGTGATGGAGAGGAAGATAGATTACAGGCTGTTAAATAAAGAAAAGGAGATGAAAGAGTGGAACATGGTATAGATAACTCATAAGAACTTTGACTTCAAAGGAAAAGTGAAAAATATGTCTAATAGGTATTAATTAATATGTAATAATAAGCTAGATGTAATAATGAACTGTTGTATGTTCTTGGTCAGGAAAGGAGTGAACAGTATCTCATTAAGAAACTCTTGAATGCATATACATTTATTTTAAAACATAATAACACTTGGCACATTATAATAATTGACAATATTTACCAAGTTCTTGACTCTATGCCAGGCATTGTGATTTGCATTTACCTATATGAATGCACTTAATTCCCACCAAAGGCTGATGTTTTCTAGACAACTCTGAGTTTCTGCTGTCTTTGATTGCTGCTGGACATGTAAGTTAGTTCAAGCACACCTCTCTTCTTATAGACTCATCTTGGTATCAGTTATCCAGGAAATAATGGAGAGCAGTGAGTACTGTTCACTTGGCTCTAGCCATTATTATGTTCCCTAGTATTTCCAGCTATTTATCTGCCTTCATGGCACACAGCGTGTTTGCATTTTCTGACCCCTTTGCTGTTAGTCATGTGACTGTTTATGGCCAATGAGATATGAGAAGTGCTGTGTGTTACTTCTGGGCAACAGCAATTCATTGCAAATGCAAGTTGATCCAGGAGTGTCTGTTCCTCTGTAACGTAGGTGAGCAGTATTCTATACACAGTGGTTGCCTCACGAGCTCACTCATAGGGAGGTGAGCTCCTAGGCAACTCATAATTAACTTTTAATGAAAAGAAAATATAAACATTTGTGGTTTTACTGAAATTTGGGGCATATATGTTATCTCAGCATAACCAAATGGATATATTTTCCAAATCATTCTTCTTTGTCCTCTGGAAGCTATACTACAAAGCAAATAAACTCCGTCCCATTATTGGCCTGGGAGGAAGCATAGAACAAAAGTTTTGGTGCGTATACTTTGGGCTGAAACTGCTCCATTTAAAATGTTGGTTCCACTGCTTACTAGCATGGTGGTCTTCAACAATTTATGTGATCTCTCAGTGTTTTACTATTCTCATTTGTAAAATGGATATACAAATAGTATTTATTTCAAAGAATTTCTGAAAGAATAAAGTTAAATTATTATATAAGGTGCCTAGCACAAAGTTCACTCATAGTGATCATTCAAGAAGTGTTTGCTGTTATCATTGATCACTTACCCCAAATTCTTCCAATTTTATACCTTAACTGAAGTTTCCTTGTCCATATATACAGATATAAACATATTCATCTGTTGCTCATTTTTTAAACATCCTTAGAGTCAGGAGTTCATATTGGGATCTGCATGCTTCTCAGAGCCACTTCTAAAATCTCTACTCTTTTGTATTCATGCTATTTGGATATGTCACACTTGGTTCATTTCTTATTTCAATCATCTAGTTATCTCCAAGAGATTCCTCTTTAATTTACTAGGAAATGTGGAACCTCGCTCAGCTTTTCCCCTTACCTTTAAGTGCTTCCACCATTATCCCAGATTTCATGTTGACAAATGATCAGAAAACTCTAAATTGAAAACACAATATGAAAAACAAACTCAAACCCAGATTTTCACTTCTCAACTACCTTGCTGCCTCTACTTCACTTGAGAATGCAAATTCACTGTAGTAAATAACATCAGATGATATGCTTTTTTTTTTTTCTAGACAAGCTCCCATTCTGTCACCCAGGCTGAAGTGCAGTGGTGCCATCTCAGCTTACTGCATCCTCTACCTCCCAGGCTCAGGTGATCCTCCTCGCTCAGCCCCCAAGTAGCTGGGACTACAGCCATGTGCCACCATGCCCAGTTAATATACACACATATGTATGCTACTAATGTGTATATATACACACACATATACACACACATATGTAATAAACTCCCTTTTATATATACATACATACACAAAAATAAAAGGGAGTTTATTAGAAAGAATTGGCTTACATGATTACAAGGTGAAGTCCCATGATAGGCTGTCTGCAAGCTGGGGAAGACAGAAACTGGCTCAGTCCGAGTCTGAAAGTCTTAAACCAGGGAATCCTGACAGTGCAGCCTTCAGTTTGTATCCAAAGGCCCGGGAGCTCCTGGCAAGCCACTGGTGCAAGTCCCAGTGTCCAAAGGCTGAATAACCCAGAGTCTGATGTCCAAGGGCAGGAGGGATGGGAGGAAACATCCAGCACAGGAAAAAGATGGAAGCCAGAAGACTGAGAAAGCCAGCTTAGCCCACCTTCTTCCTCCTGTTTTGTTCTAGCCACACCGGCAGCCAACTGGATGGTGCCCACCCACATTGAAGTTTGGTCTTCTTCTCCCAGTCCACTGACTCAAATGTCAATTTCCTCTGGCAACACTCTGACAGACACACCCAGAAACAATACTTTACCAGCTATCTAGCTATCCTTTAATCCCATCAAGGTGACAATATTAACCATCACAGTGTCAAAGTAAGAATACAAATGTCAAAGTAAGAATACAGAGTAAGAATACAAACCCTCACTCAGTACCCAAGTCTGTATTCTAGACAGACTTTATGGTATGCCACAGAATAGCAGTGTTAAAAAGACAATGCAGATTTGTAAGATTCTATAAGATATTATTATTATTTTTTTGTGGACGAGCCTCAAGCTTTATATCTACTGTATTCTGCAATGTGTCCAAAAAAGTGTGATTTTTTTGGACTGCTTTTTGTCCAATTATTATTTGTTAAATTGATTTTAATATGATTTAAATGCAAAATAGAAGAAAATCACTTGAGTCTTTAATAAGAATTTATATGTCATCAAAGGCCAGTCAAATTCAGTGACTGAAGCAAAGATGATAGGAAATGGTGAGCATTGTAATAAAATGGAAAGCATAGATCCTGCCTAAAGATATTCACATTCATGTTTTAGAACAATATTTATACCAAACAAAATATATAAGTGGGGTAATGTTGACTCCCATTGTTTCCACTCTTGCTTCAATAATAGCCTTAATTAGAAGGAGCTTTGGCTGGAGATAGTCAAAACTGTAGCAGAATTTAAATTTTATAGCAAATCTTACCCTTCTTGGTTCAAGTTGAGGATTAATTAGAGTTCCCCACTCCACAAATACTTTATGAAAGCAAAAATAACCTACTTGTTTGGAAAGGATACCAAAAAGAAAAAAATATGAAATTATGTTGTCTAGGTGCATTCCTAAAACCACCAGAGAGAATGTAGAGAGAGAAGGGGAGAACTTTTCTGCCCTACAGGCTACATGGTTTCTTTTTCCTTCAGTATCAAATCTAGATTTGTCTGGGGGACTTTCAAAGCCCTCTAAAGGAAAGCAGCAAAAATAGTAACTGCTGAGGTTCTGAACTAAAGACTTACCATTATGCTCTAATCTAGTCAAGGGAAACCAGTTCATAAAAGGAATATCAGACACAGGGTGATGGTGGTGGCAGCCCATCTGGAGCAGCCACTATGGGGACACCAGCTGCAGTGGGGGAGGTGTGGCCAGAGCTGCACACTCCGTGGAGTGGCAAAGGCCGGGAGCAGGTGGGAGTCTTGCCCCCTACTGTGTTGGCAGAATGGAAGCCCTGAGCTCTTGGGTACAGCTGCAGCCACCTAGCCATGGCTCCAGACGTGGGCATCCCTGCAATCTCAGGGGTCTGGGAAGCTCCCTCTGCCCCCACAGGCTCAGAAGTGCCTGCTCCCAACTCCCTAACGTCTCCCCACTTCCAGTGCCCACTCTGATTTCAGAGCAATGTTGAAGCTAAGCCCAGGCGCTCTCGTGACCTGGCCAGGTGTGCATGCACTCAGGGTGGTGCTGACATGCCAGCCCCCTGCTGCCTAGGTCCTTTCTGAAGCTTTGGGCAATTCTGAGCTCAGGGAGGGAGGCCAGGAATGGGTGGCTGAGGGTGGCTTGGCATGGGCCTGCAGGCACCCCTAAGCACAAACAGCCTGGGCACCATGGTTGGCATGTTGATGATGGTAGGAGGCAGACAGGTTCCTAGATGGGAAAGGGTGGGTCCTCAGTGAAGCCCCACCTTCAAGTCAGGGATGGCCTGAAGCCTGGGGGCAGGCTGCCAGTTCCAGGTGGAGTCTGTGACCTGGAGTGAGAACTTATGGTGCTTTCTCCAGGCCTGCTCATGGCCACCCATGGACCAATCAGCATGCACTACCTCCCTTCTGAGCCCATAAAAACCCTGGACTCAGCCAGATTCACACACTCATCGGGCTGACTTGCTTGCAGAAAGGAGCTACCTACTATGGGTCTCCTCTCTGCTGAGAGCTGGCCACTCATCAGGATGACCTACCTGCAGAAAGAAGCTATCCACTTCAGGTCTCCTCAGAGCTGTTCTGTCACTCAATGAAGTGCTTCTCCATCTTGCTCACCCTCCAGTTGTCCACGTACCTCAGTCTTCCTGGACATAGGACGAGAACCTGAGACCTGACAGTTGGTGGGACGGAAAGAGCTGTAACACAAACAGGGCTGAAACACGTCCCCTACTTGCCACATTGTGGCCAACAAGAAGGAATGAAGAGCTGCAACGCTTCTGGGACCCCAGACCTGAGAACTCCCCAAGCCAGGACTGTGACACACTGTAACACCCTCTTTGGGGCTCTGTGGTTCCTGGCATCTCC
The DNA here is from genome assembly GCF_028885625.2 of Pongo pygmaeus. NCBI lineage: Eukaryota > Metazoa > Chordata > Mammalia > Primates > Hominidae > Pongo > Pongo pygmaeus. The sequence continues at coordinate 56,671,648 of NC_072384.2, read as the reverse complement.
AAGCTTTTTGATGCCATCATGTTCCTCTTGTCCAGACACTGGTGCCTATAGTGGAAGCTGCTCAGGGTACGTCTGGTCCAGCCATAGCCTCGCACAGAGCCAACGCCTGTGCTGGCTCCTGGAGCTGCCCACCCTGCCACCACAACTGGCACACCTGGCTGGGTGTGGTGGCTGGACCCTGTGCTTGTTTGCTCACACACTGCTTGCCACTCCACACCTGGCTCGCCCTTGTCAAGTGTGGGATCCAGACTGGTAGCACCAGCCAAGTGAAGCCTGCTGGGCAGAGGGGGCGGAACAAGCCCAGCAGGAATAAGCAAAACCCAAGCAGAGGCGCCACTGGCCACAATGCTTTTCTGGCTGGTGAAGGAACACCCTGAGGATCCTGTGACAATGGTATGGCAGCTACCACTGCCCACCCAATCCTCTATGTCATGGCCGACTTTGCTAGTTGATCTGATATTCTTTCCGGATGGAGCCCTTTCCAACTCTCAGAATTGTTCTCAATACAGAGATTACCACTATTTGAGTTTTATATTAATTAGGTCAAGGTCTACCTGGAAGCATTTTTTTTTCTTTAGAGACATGCAGTCTTTGAAATGATAGCATAGAGCCTAGTAAGCACTGACATTTCTATTTAGAGAGTGTAATGAGTGAAAGCTGATTCAGTGATATAAACAACTCACTGTGGATATGAGTCTTTTAGTGTCATGACTATATGCTTAATTTTTATGCTTTACCTACTGAATCAAGCCTTTATATATTAACTATAACATTCTCCTATATGGCCTCTTCCTTCCTATCACTCCCACATATTTACTAGATTAATCTATCATAAACTCCACTGTCATCATATCACTCTCCTGTTCAAACAATCAATTGTGGTTTTCTACTATATCCAATTGCTCTGTCTATAGATTTTGTTTATTAAAATAAAAAGGACTGTGATTCACAAAGTTTGGGAACCTCTGAGTTTCCCTGTTGCCATAGGGAATGTCAGTAGAGAAGGAGTCTCTATTTATATGGCATGGAGCAGTAGTGTTCTACACAAAAATCAGTTTGGGAAATGTCAACATAATGCAGGCATAGACACATATTCACTTTATGGAGCATTTCCTGATTACAAACAACCTGATAAGAAATAGAATTGCATAGGTTGATAACAAAAATACAATTGAGAATAAATACTCTGGAATAATGCTGTACATGGAATCCATGCTTTTGTTTGCAGTACCACCATGCTTAATTCATGACTTGCCTATTGTCATTATAAGCTGGTTTAGTTTTGATTTTCTTTATTATTTCCTGTTTTTCTCCGATGCTTTAAGAATGGCTTCCAAGGCCTTATTTATATTTCTAAATTAATGGATTGTGTAGGGAAATAGGACCAAACAGTGAAAGAAAAAGAAAGTAAGCACTCAAAAATGAGTCCATAAATGAATTTCAGAGTAATGTTTGCTGACAAAATTGTGTTGTGATTTTCTTTTTTCCTGGTTTTCCAGCCGTGGATAACAATGCCATACGTTTGTTTTTATGGTCTTTACTTTGTCTTTTATAGGGTCTGATAAGCAATTTGAAGTCTGAAAATAAAGATCAACTTTTTGCATTTCCAGGGTGATATTAGGACTTCGTGGTTGTTTGCACAGTTCCACTTAAAGATCACAATCTCGAACACATTGATGAATAAAAATGTCTTCTCCATACCAAAGTAAACCTGTAAATACTGAACTGTAGAGCAAGCTAGGGAAGGGCATCACACAATTCTTGCCTTTAAATAAAAATATATATGAATCCAAGTGCATTTCTTTAATGTAAGAAAAGGTGCAAAGCAGTCGTGTGGAGATGTGAAGGTGGTGCAGTCTGATACTGCAGATGCAGTACCCGGCATCCTTGGTCCCCAGTGTGGTTGGCAAAATCAGGAGCCACAAAGGTGTCTTTGTCCTCATCCTTAGAACCTGTGGATGTGTCACCTTATATGAAAAAAAAAGGGTCTTTGCAGATGTGACTCAGGTTACAGACCTTTAGATAAGGAAATTATTTTAAATTATCCAGGTGGGCTCGATAAGTTTTTAGAAGTAGAAGAAGGAGGCAGAAGAGTGGGTCAGAGGTATGTGACCTGAGAAGGACTCACTTACTGTTGGTTTCAAGATGGTGGAAGGTGGCCATTAGCCAAAGTATATGCTTCCCTCTAGATCTTGTGAATGACCCTCAGTTTTCAGGCAGCAAGGAATATGAAATTTTCTCTATGCTGGGAACCTCTATTCTAGGAAAGGAGCATAGCTGGCCAATACCTGATGAGACCTATACCAGACTTCTAACTTACAGAATTGTAGGATAATAAATTTGTGAGGTTTCAAGCTACAGTTTGTGGTCATTTGTTGCTGCAGCAATAGAAAAGATGCACCAAGTAACAAATAACATTAGGTAATCACAATGGAAGGACATAATGGGAAATAAATACAGCAGAGATTTCTATAGCTGGAGTCTGTCTCCATCAAGCAGCTTGTATTCTCCCCTGTTTTATTGGAGAAGGCCTATGTCATATGCACTTTCTATACATATCTATTGATTGTCTTCAAATTTAGGCATCAGGACATCCCTGGAGAGTGTTTTCCTTGGAGGGCATGTGATTAACAAATACTTTTGAATACTTCTCCTAATATCTTATCCTAAGATATTCCTTTGTATATTGGCATTTTGCCGTTTGTAACAGAGTGACAATTATAGTTGAATTGTAAATATTTAAAGTTCTAAAAAAGTCAAACTTGTTACCAGAACTGATTTTGTCGTATAATAATGTAATTATAAAACAATATTAATAATAATGTAGTATTGCTGTTTTCCTCATACACCCACTCATTTTGAATTCTTATTCCATTGTTAATTCAACTGTTTTATGATTGCGATGTTTTATTTTACATATGCTTAGAAAAGTCTCAAAGCCAATAGGGCAAACTCATGCATTATTGGTATTATAGTAAATATTTGCACATTTGCTAATAAATGTTTAACACATACTTTTAGGCCTTGAACTGACTCTAGATTTATTTGACATTTTCCTCTCTTGTTGTAATTGAAAGATTTAATCAATTTATTTAAATTCATCCATTGAAATTGTACTGAATACTTGCTGGATACTACACACTGCTATAAGAACAGAGAAGATAAAGTTAAACCTCGTAGGTCTCGCAGCCAATCTAGGGAGTCATAGCAGTCAACAAGTGGGAGAAGATTCCTGCTGAGCCAGAGAACCAGTTGGGATAGGCACCATCTGTGTGTAAAGCAACCTTTTTTTCACATCTAATTATATCCCCTAAGTTTTATGTGGCTAGAAATTACTTGGAAATGATCTTGAATTTTGATCTCATCACAGGTTGAGACATTCATGTCAATTTATTTGAATTAGGATGAATAATTAAATTGTAGAGATTTGACTGAAACTACCTAGGAAAATATCTAGAGAAAATATCCCTTAGAGGGAAACTGATGGCTGGCCAGAAATTTCAGAGTCAACAGCAGAACCTGGGAATTAGAGGAGAAGAACATATGGCTCTTAGGAGACCTTGATGGCTCAAATACTTGCTGGGTAGTATAGTGGTTATGAGTATAAGCTTCAGAGCCAGACTGCCTGGGTTCAAATGGGGGCTCTGCCATTTAGTAGCTGAGTATCCTCCAGTAAGTTATTTCTATGTGAAAAATAGCACCTATATTAGAGAGTTTTCATAAAGATTAAAATGAGGCTATAGAGTCACTCCTTGGTATCTGCTGGAGATTGGTCCCAGATACCAAAATATTCAGGACCTCCCTCCCTGGATACCAAAATATCCACAGGTGCTCAAGTTGTTTATATAAAATGGCATAGTATTTGTATATAACCTAAATACATCCTCCTGTATACATTAAATAATCTCTAGATTACTTATAATACCTAATATAATATAAATGCTGTGTAAATAGTTATTATACTGTATTGGTTTTTAAATTTGTATTGCCTTTTATTATCATACTTTTTTACTGTTTAAAATATTTTTTCAAGTATTTTCAACCTACTGTTGGCCAAACCCATATATGCGGAATGGAGGCAGAGGGCCAACTGTATATCTAAAGCACTTATACAAGTTTCAGACATGTATTTGGCTTTCAATAAGTGTAGCTACCATTAATATCCTTAGGATGAAGAACTGCAGGGCTTTTCTAGAGGAGCTGAGCACATTTACATCTATTGTATATTGCTATTTGTAGATGAGCAGGAAGCGCAGGAGACCCAGTAGGCAGTAAAAATATTATTTGGTGGCTTAGAGATGAAAGGCAGAGGGAAAGCAGGGCTCATCCTGGAATGCGATGGCATTGATGGTGCAGGAAATAGCCCAAGGAATCTTGGTGGCACGATGGACTGCCCTTAGGCAGTAACAGGCAGTGATCCAAGCAGAACAGGAAGACCATGACATTGAGTGGAGTGGCAAGGGAGACTGCTGCTGAAAAGACGTTAAACAAAAAGGCTGTCTGTCTGAGTAGGTTTACAATCAACCTATTGTAGGAGCACCTGTTGGAGAATCCTCCCCATAGAGATTTCCAAGGACATTCTAGAGGGAAGTAAGAACATCTGTAAAGAGAAGGCAGCAGGGGTTTTGTGTTGGGAAAGTAAGAGGTGCTTTCAAAGCAATAGGTTTGCTTCTTACAATGTGGCCTTAAGTGTACCTACAATTTGGTGAGAATTGGGGTTCCTTCAGGTTGTATAAACTACATACTATATAATGTGATATCTAAAGGTCAACCGGGAGCTCAGGAAAGGAACACATTTGGCCTGAACATACTGAAAAGGTTGAAGTGACACATGGAAAAACAACTTTGGGAAAAGTTAAAATAAGATATGCTAAGGCTGTGGGTAAGGAGGGAGCTTAATTCATTTTCTTTTTTGCATTCTACTTATGTTAATGCCTTAACTTATAATGGTGCCTTATATTTTGGTTGCTGTATAAGGAAATAATGTTCAATTGGCTTTTGACGTCTCATTGCTTACAAACTCAGATTATACTGGTAGAGTCTGTCAATTATTTACATTTATTATGCATAGTTTATACACTCGATTCATAAGCAGTGAAAAGATTGTATGCACACTAAAAACTCACATATTCATTCTTCAGAGAGCATACTTTCCAAATGGTTGTAGCACATCAGAGAAAAATGTCACAAATCAACTATGAAGAATATATATATTCTTCATATATATATATATATATATATATATATATATATATATGCTGGCCACTATAATGCAGCAAACTATGTACACAGTAATTAAAGGGAACATAAGGATACACATGTGTGTATGTGTGTATTGTTTTATACGTGGCCCCTACTCCCATGATGTAAAACAGTGCCAAAGGAACTCGTAATCCTAGTAAGCTTTCATATTTGTGCCTACTTATACAAGCTACATTTCTGAATTCATTAGTTAATAGTACAGATATATAATAAAATACAGTGTTGAAGTCGGATTCAATCAAATTCACTTCACATTTTGCTGCAATAATTGATCATAGTCCCTAAATCGGAAAGAACTCGGATGTCAGATACTTCAACCTTTCTCCCAATGCACAATGCACAAACCTTTCAACAGCATTTCTAAGAGATTACATCTAGTATATAATTGCCACTTCCATGCCATTGATATTTTGATATCTTTCTCCAGTTTCTGGTTTGCTTCCAGTCCCTTAAATAACATGTACCAGATTGATGTACTTTCTCATCTCTTTTCACTCCTTTTCCCTTAATGTCTTTCCTGCTCTTTCTTCTTTACCCTTCTTTCCTATAGTTTTCAAATAACAACTATAAATATGACTTTTCATCCATAATTTTATCTTGAATTCTGATGTTCAGTCACAAATTTTCATTTTGTAGTCCCATTAGAATTATAACTGAATATGTCTGAGAATTTGGGTTCTCTATTTTGTTTGATATCACTACACTACTCTGGGTTTAAAACTCCAGGCATTTCTGCCCTTCCTCTCCCTCATTCTGTATTCCAATTTAGTAGAGAGGGAAAAATGATCTGGAAACTCATAGAACTTGGTATTGGTTTTAGCCTCATAGTTAACTCCTTCCAGAACCATTGAACAATTCATTTAATTGCTTTGAGTTTCAATTTATCTAACAAATGAGCTGATTGGAATACATAATTTCCAAAGTCCTTTCCAGCTATGACATTCTTTTCTTATATACCCAAATCCTATCAAGTCTTTTGCATCAATGTTTCTTTGCAACTATCCCCTTTATTTCGACCTTACCTCCACTGGCTCTACCTGCATGACTTCACTTAGGCTTTCCTGTCTTCAATGGATTTTCCTCATTTAGTTATTTAACTTATCTTTCCAATAAATTCTTGCCAGAGTAATTTTTCTTAAACGTAACTATGGTGATATCACCTTCTTGTTCACAGCCATGCAATGACTCACTATTTCCTAAGCATAAAATCTAAATCCTGTGGTCTAACTCCAAACTATGGCTTCATCTCTTATGTACATTATGTACAGTTCTAGAGGTAACTTCAACTGCTTGCTCTTCCTATACATATCTCTCAATTTCTAGTCCATGTTCCTTTGCTCAATCTGTTTCCTCTGCTTGGAATTCTTTTTCTTTCCATTTCCATAGGCCCACATCCTATTCATTCTTCAAACCTCATATATTTGTTGTGAGAATCAAGTAAGATGCATGGAATGTACTTTGCAGAGTTCCTTCATGTTATGTTCTTAGTAAATGTTGACTTTATAGCTTTTGGTATTTTCTAGGTTAGAGTACTAATTTGTGCACCTTCTGGACTCAGTATTTAGGAGTGAGTTTTAAACGATATTGTTGGAGTACTTTATTTGAATTTTGTTTATAATTTTACAATTTTTAAAAATTGCATTTGGAAGTATATGCTGAACAATTTCTGCTTTGGAGAATTTATTTCCAATTTCTTCATGTCCTTGAGAATTGCCACTTTTTAAAGGAGTCCCTGTGCATTTTCTGTCTGGAAAATGTGAATTTTAATATATCTTGAATTCTCCAGGTCCTTATTCATTTGTGTTGAATTGATTTGACATGGATAGATGTAATGCACTGAGGTTTCATACTATGATTATGATTTTGTTAAAAATTATTTATACGACTTTTTCTCCTTCGTGTTGTTCTTTGTTACTTGGCACATACATTTGATAATGAATAGAATTTCTTTTAGATTGCTTCTTTTATAAAGACAATATAATCTTCTTTGCATTGTTCATAGTTTTTATTTTGAATTTTACCTTGGCTGATGTGAATATTGCCACTTCTGCTGTCTTTTTGTTTGCATTTTACAGATATGTCTTTGCCTATCCTTTATTTATAACCTTTCCAAGTCATCTTGTTTTAAGTTTGTCTCTTGTAAACAGCATATTGTTGGATGTTGTTTTCTACTCCAATCTAAGAGTCTTTGCCTTTTAATTGGGGAGTTCAACACATTTACATACATTGTCATAACTGATATGTTTGGTCCTACTTCTGTCATCTTGTTTTATGGATTATATTTTCTGTGCTTCCTTGTCATTTTCTATGTTTCCTCTCTTGATATTTGGACCATATTTTGTTTGCTTTTATCTTTTGAAGAGATTTAAAAGAGAGTTTTAAATTCTACCAATTATATCTTTATCTTGTATACATTTAAACCAATATTTCTCTAATTAGGATATTTAAGAGCAAAACAGTATCTTTGGTCTCATTTTGACATACCATGCTTTTATTTTTCCTCTTTCCCTGTGCCAACTCTTAGTTCATAATGTATGGTCTTCTCTTGTCTTCTTTTTCAGTAAAAATTTTCAATAGAAAGTTGCAAATGGGTCTGTGAAGTACTTCTGGCACATCATCAACCCTTTCATTTTTCTTGATAAGCATCTTCTCACTTTGTAACACTGGAGGAAATTAAGAAAGGTATTGGGATCAAAGCCATGTCTACTCAAGTTAAAAACAAATTTGGTGAAATGTGTCACTAAAGTCCAGCTATGCTATCGTTATTTCAGTTCTCAGGCATACTAATCATTTTTTAATCACTATGTCTTTGACCAAGGCTTGATATTTTTCTTTCGGTCTCCCTTAAAGTTGCCCTCAGCAACAACTTCCTCAGCTAACTGAACAAGAGTGAATCTCAATACCCCATTCTTTTTTTTTTTTCTTAGCTTTCTATTTTCCTTCATAACATCTATCACGATGTTAATTATATGTTAACTCATTTATTTGCTTGTTTAATGTGTATGCACTTGATCAGATGATAAGCTCCAAAAGTACAAAGACCATGTCTGTTTAATTTACCACAGTGTATCCCAGGCCTACCACAGTGAGTGCTTAGGATGTAACTGATAAATAAATGAATTAATTGATGACAAAGTGTGGCAGTTTAAGACTGCTATAATCTTTTATATTTAAAAAAAAGTCTCTGCTTAAGCCAAATAGCACCAACTCTTGATCTCATCTAGTACAGTACTTTAAGCACCCTGTATTAAGCAATCCTCACCCTCAAGTATTTTTTTTTTTTGAAATTAGATAGTTCACAAACACATTTTAGCACTGGGCTCAACAACTGTAATGCTATATACACACCCATTAATTCCTACCATGAATATGCTGTTATTCATGGCTGCTGTGGATCTGCCATCTCAGAGATATCCTGAGGGTACCATCACGTTTGTTGGACACTAAGGTCTCTTTCATGGCTCTGCTTGTTAGTGGTGGCAGAGATTCAAGTTACCTTGAATTACCAGTGGCGTGTCTGTATAGGTCCACAGCAACTTCAGTCCTTGCCTCCTGAGAAGAAAGAATTGGACTGAGGGGCATAAAGCAGAAAAAGAGACCAAGGCAAGTTTCAGAGCAGGAGTAGAAATTTATTTAAAAGGCTTTAGAACAGGAAAGAAAGAAAAATTTACTTGGAAGAGACCCAAGCAGGTGCCTGAAGGTCCAAGAGAGAAAAGAGAGCAAAAGCAAAAGAAGACAGCAAAAAATGGAGCCTTTAACCTTGATCCTAGGACTTCATAGGCTTTGCTCTTTCCCATGATTGTTGTTTTAGGGTGGGCTTTCTGCATGTGCAGTGCCCGCCTTACCCTTGGGAACTGAGCATGCCCAGTGTGTTTAGGGAGTTATATGCATGCCCATCTGAGGCTTTCTTCCCTTTTCCGGTGGAGTGTGCCCCCGGAAGATCATAGTTCACTATTTTTGTCTGTTAACACACGTGCCCAAAAAGTTGCTTCTCCCTGGGGCCTGCATTCGGTTAACATTTTTAATGTTAACCAGTGTGGGCCATCAACAGACTATCTCTCCTTGGCTGCCGAACTATTATTTTTGGAGAGGCAATGTGATAATTGCCAAACCATCATTTGACATTCCTAGTGGGTGCGGGGAGAACTCTCTCTTGCCCTGCTCATTATCTACCTAACTATCTGTAACATGCTGGTTGTTGATATTAAAATACTAGAGCCCATTTTGTAGAATTCTACTATGTTTTTCTCTTTCTTTTCTCCTTCCTTCCCTCTCTCTCTCTCTCTTGCTTTCTCTCTTTCTCTCTCTCTTTCTTTCTCTCTTTCTGATGGAGTATCGCTCTGTTGCCCAGACTGGAGTGCAATGGTGCAATCTCAGCTCACTGCAACCTCTGCCTCCTGAGATCAAGTGATTCTCTTGCCTCAGCCTCCTGAGTAGCTGAGATTACAGGCGCATGCCACCATGCCTAGCTAATTTTGTTTTTTTAGTAGAGACGGGGTTTTGCCATGTTGGCCAGGCTGGTCTCGAACTCCTGGCCTTAAGCAATCTGCCAGCCTCAGCCTCCCAAAGTGCTGTGATTATAGGCATGAGCCACCGTGCCTGGCCTCTACTATGTTTTTCAATGCAGCGAGAAGAATGTGTATGTTTTCTAGTCTGTGATAAGCTTGTCATGGACCAGGCAGCAATGTTATAGTTGCCCTAAGTGCCTCAGGTCCTTTGTGAAAATAGTTTGTTGTCTTTACGTGTAAGAACAGCTCAGGTGCCATTCAGTGGGGTTGAGTGTGGAGCAGAGACCATTCTGACCTTTCCACTTATCATCTCTATCTGTGGACTAAATACAGCAAAACATCCTCTCCTTTAGTTACAGGAATGTCAACTACAATCTGTCTTCCTCTCCTATTTATCAATTTTGCTCAGATATGAGAGTTAGGCTTAGGATAAGATCTTTATTGTATACTTAAGAGACAATAATTGATGCTATGCTTTATTATAGTTAGACATTTATGTAAGTTATCCTAGATTTCTGTTGAAAAGACTGTTTTATTCTCCCCTGAGAAGCAACTTCATTCTAAGGGTTAGCTAAAAGGAAAATAGAAATTTTGTGGTTTATGACAATGAATAAGATTCTAATAAAGACAATTGACTGATAGGCAAAAAACTGAAATCACCAAATCTTTCCATCTAGGCCAGTGTGAAACTCAGTCTTTGGCTTCTGATGAGTCTACCATGATACTGACAACCTACCAGCTGAAGAGAAGTCTCTGCATGGACTGTGCGAAAGAGATTCAGAGGCGTCTACTGAATTTCAACCATAAATTGTCTAGTATAAAGGAAGATAAGTGTCCCTGCTGAAGAAGAATGGAAACATAATGGAATCAATTCAGTGTGTCTGTGGAAAGAACTTATTTCCCCATTCCACCAGGAACCAGGCAAGTGGCAGTTCTCTTATCTATGCTAAATAGTCGAAGGCATCCTCACCACTTACTCAGAATAATCCTTTTTTAATAGCAGAGAAGTCTCATCCAGAAAAGTGTTGTAAGAAAATATATTGTGGGAGCCAGGATTCTCTTCGAGGCATAGAGAATTTTGTAACAATGAAGGGCAATTTTATCATCTTTCTCTTGAAAACAATTCCTTTACTGTCTCTTGGGCATATTGATGACCACATAATAGTTATAAAGTTCCCTATTTCCTTTTCAAAAGGGAAAATGGGATAATCAGTAGAAGATAGGGGATGACAAAAAGACATATAGGTGGCCTCCTTTGATATGATGGGCCAGTTAAAGGGTAAATTGTTGTGGGGTATTAAACACCACCATCCACGATGAGGAGAATTAACAAGGGAATTCCCATGCAGTAAGATAATGAAGACCTGGACGTGTAGAGAGCATTTGGTCAAACTTCTTTCATTATGCAGATGAAGGAACAGGGTCCCAGAAAAGAAAACTGTAAGTCACATAATTAATTACTAGCGGAATCAACATCAGAATTAAGGTTTCATCACCTCTTGCATAATCCTTTTCCTCCTGAAACTAGGTACAAATTGAAATCATTTACAAAATATGCATCTCTCTGAGTAATTATGACACTGTGTTTTAATTGTCTACTGTTGAGTTTATCTTCCTAAAGAAACTATTGATTTCTGTAGTGAGGGGCTTATAAACATCTTTGTATTTCTTGGATATAGCACAGTGTCTGATACATATGTAATATTCAAAGCTAATTATATGTGGGAAAGAGTGAATAAGTAAATGGAGTTCTTTGCAATCAAGTTGATCATTTTTCTTTCTTTTTTCTAAGTTTTGAAATTTTCTGACCTGCAGTTTTATTCCTTTTGAAATGAAAAACAACTCTAAAGAGTAATAACAAATGTAGCCAGGTCTGTGTTGTACATAGATAGGTTTATGTGATGTTTCTTTGTGTCACTGACTCTCAATTATCTCCTCATATATGTGAGACATTCATTTTAGAGAAGAAAAGGGAGGCCTCTGATTTATAGGTAAGCTTGCTGCTTTATTCTTTTGGTATCCTCACTCAATTTTTTTCATCTCATTTTGAATGTAATGAAGATTCATTTAACAACCTATAAGGGCGTAATATGAGAGTCTAAGTTTCTTTGATAACCCCAAGGAAGTGCTCTTGTTAGTTCCCTTAGGAAAGGTATTAATTCTGACACAAATCACTATTTTCTATGTTCCTCCAAAGAGAAAGTTTGCAGTATAGTAAAGGATAAATGTTCTTTTCCATTTTGGGCCAGATAAAATCCAAGACCTTTTGAAGGTGGATATAGTGGCCTTCTCACAATTGCCTGGAGTATGCTAGGGAGGGCCTTGTTGCTTGGGAATGAGAGGTCCCTAATAGTGAGAATTAGGTTTAGCAAGAAGTATTATGGGCTTTCAGGAGTCCTTGAAGTTTACCCTGGCTTTGACCTCTGTCCTTTCATTTTCTTTATCATTGTTTGCATGGACTGAGAGAGAAATGTATTACATTTTGGCATAGGTTTTTACTTTGGTCTCTGATCTTTCGTAAGTTTGGAGTTCTGAAAATACAATGTCCTTGTACAAGCTGTTTGGTTTCATAAACTATTTTGTGATTGTTTAGGAAGACAAAAAGATTAGTTCAAACATTGACTAACACCATATTTTGAATAGGCAAGGATTCTAATTCAAGCTACAAAGGTTGATGTATTTGTCTTTTTAGGACCATGGTAAGATTTTGTCTATCAATAGTAACTTTGTTAGGGTTAGGTAAGAAAGGTTTTCTTGTATTAAGGAAATACTATAAATGAGGTACTTTCTTTAGACAACTCTTTTGCATTGTTCAAAACGAAAATCACTGAAGTCCTGTGGTCCTGTGGGAAGCTGACTTGAAGATTTTAAGTCATATTTTTAACAGTATGTGCATAGGTAGTTAAGTAATTCCATAAAAAATAATACATCATTGATGTGCTGAATATGTTAATTAGCTTGATTTAATAATTCTACATTATACATGATATCTGTATACATATATCAACCTATCATATTCTTCTTCATATATGTATATAATTATGTTTTTCAAATCAAAAATAATAATTTATAAGAAAAAAGTTTGTTCGCTACTATATATACATATGTATATTTTATATATGTTTTTATTATATACAGAAATTACATAGTATATCTACACATATGTGTACACGCATGTATCTGTATATGCTTACATGTATGTATGTATATATGCTATATTATATATACTACATACACATATAGGCATATAAGCATATATAATGTATATTACATATGATGTACATATGCATATATGATAGATATGTATGCAGTATATAGTGACTATATGTGTGTATGTGTGTATATAGATGGCTACAATAAGAAAATATATGTAGTACCAAGATAAAGATTTTGCAAAGTGTGGTAGTAGTACACCATCCTCTCTCCATGGGAATTTTCCTCAGGTCCCAGATGGGGCTTGGCCTGCCTGTGTCTCTTTGATGAACAACCAACTAAGATGCCAGCTTCTCAGGTAGGCAATGCCTATTTCCAACCTTTTCATACTGGTTAGTAGGGAGGTTGGAATCAAACTTTTCTCCTTACCATAAAAACCTATCTAAATCATCTGAAGCTGAACAAAGGTGAAAGCCAAGATTGTGGAAGTAACAATAAAAATACAATGGTTCCCTTGGCTTTGACTTCCCCCAATGGTTGCAAATTGTGGCCCAGGACCTATCTCTTTCACAGAATCATGTACATCCTTTTACAATAATTAGATAATTCTATACCCTGTTAATGCCTGTGGAACAGTGATGACCTGATGTTTCATAAGGTATCTGTGTGAATATGTGTGTAATTGAAGAAAAGAAAATAAAAACTAATACAATTTCACCTTGTTACTTTTGAGCAACCATATTGGTAAAGAAAAAATGTATGTTGGTAAAATGAGAACTCTTGACTTGAGTACAAAACATATGTCAGTTAATAACAGGAAAGAAAAACTAAAACTTTTTTCTGATCTTTGGACTATCTGTTTGCTTCACTGAGTAGCAATTTTCACTCCACATGAATCATACAGAGTTTAATGTTTCTGGTCAGTTTCACTTCAGGACACGAAAGCCAGTAACAAAGTGCTGTGGGAAGATAGACGAGTTATTTAAAGATTATTTATATCTTATGATTGCTGTATCATCAATAATAGAATATGCTGACATTAAATGACAAAATAAAACTGTTAGACATGCATTGTCCATAGGCACTGAGACCATGCACAGTGTTTCTGATCATACACAATTTATAAAAAGAAAATTCAGGCACTGTATAAGAAAGTATTTTTTCAAAACTATAATAAATATTTTTCTACATACATATGAAATAAAAAATTTATTTAATAAAGATTCTTCTGAAGAGCTTATATAAACCAATAATCACAAATCCTGATATCTAGCTACAAAAATAAAAATGGGAAGCCCAATAAGAGTCATTCTGCAACTCAGTGGACTAGGCTCAGTTCTGTTTGGCATGTTTGGTAGAGAACCACATCCTAAGGACTGAAGACTGGAGAAGGGAGAATTGTATTGAGGCAACCACTCTCTAAAAACATGTAATTGAAGAATAAGGAGCTGAAATTATGCCAAGTAAATATGAAATTTTCAATGATTAAAAGTATCTGGTTTACAGGGGGTATGGTAAATTTTCAAGTTTACATAGGAAACAATTTCCTGGATCAAATTTTGGTCCCATGCATAGTACACCTATGCCAGAAACTCAAGGCCATGCTGTAGAAGAAGTTTATCTTGGGCTTGATGCAACTACAGGAAATTCCATTTTCTCCAGAGATGCCAATGCTTTACCTCTTCCCATGTGCTAAATATACTTTTAAAAAGTTTAAAAATACCTTGAGAAAGACAAACCTCCACACTTAACTAATCAAACTGTGTGTGAGTTCCTTTCTTGAACCGTAGTTGATCTTGTTTGAAGAGTTCCTGAAAAAAATGTGTGAAAGCATAGAGATGGCTTCACCAGGAACATCAAGACTCTTTCTTAGAGCCTAGCATATGATCTTTGTTGATGTTTCAAGCCAGATAGCAAAGAACCAAGGAGAGTTTGTCAGCCTTTCCCTGCCAGCTACTAGTTGTATAGCTAGTACTGTTAATAATAATTTAAATGCTTTAGTTGTCAGTCATTGCTCTTTCTTTGTAAATGTTACCCATTTCATAAATAAATCAAAACCTGCAGACCTTAGGTTTTGAGAAACTTGAATGCTTTTGTTAAAATTGTATGAAGCAAATTCACAAACACATGATTTATATTATCTCAGTGCACCACTGGAGATGATAGAATATACTATTTAAATTAACTCCTCTCCCAACAAATGAAATCAATTCTCTTCTTAGGTTACTTTTCAGCTGCCTTTTGTCTTGTTGCAGAATCTTTTCTATTTCTCTCACTCATTCATCTATTGTGCCCTTTCCTTGATCTGATAGCATTAAACATATAATTAAGTCATAAAGGAGGGAACTGATGAGTATAGCAGATGGTAATTGCTTCCTACATTTGAATGAAATGATATGCATTGCTACAATTTACAGCTCTCGCCTCATATTTTATTCAGGAACCTTTTATCTCTTTTCCTGCAGAATTATTCTGCAATAAATTTAGACATCTTATCAATAGCTTGGTGATAGTAGCAGAAACAGAGAAAAACTGAACTTTGTGCATCTTAATGTTTAAAATAATTTTCTGCAATAATTGAATTATCTGTCAGTGAACATTCACCTAGAGAAAGTGAATATTATCTTCCCTTTCCTTGGGTCAAGCCTGTGATTAAAGGAAAAGAAAGACCCTTTAGTTTGACAAATTATTGACTGAAAAAGTTTGAAACTAAACAAAAAGATAAGAAAATTTTGGTTCTGTTTTTTTTTTTTTTTTTTTTTTTTTTGGAAAGGGGAAGGGAACTTTTCTCCTTTCCATGCCCTGTCAAGTACACAACAAAAGGAGAGTAGAGATGAAACTGTCTTAGCTATTACCCAGAGATCCTGAGGTAATTAACACTTAGCCTTTAGAAAATTATGGGGAAATTTGGGAAGTTCAAGTCGTGCTCCATTTCTTTCCTTGGAATTATGTCCCATGGGGTCCATATTACTTACTAAATGTTGAACATGTGGAAACTGCTCCTGAAAGTCATTGTGTTGTCTCCCAGGACCTGAGGGTAATTTGCTACACTGCAGGGTCAGTGCAGTAAAAACAATAAAAGCCCTCTCTGGCATAGTTACAGTATTTGAAACCATTGTTAAAGAATGTGATTTTGAATGACTCCAGGTCTATAGGAGACAGGCAGTCTCTCTCAATAATGCATGTAATTTCTTTTCCCTTACAACAGAATTTTCTATCATCTGTAGGAGAGTTGTTATAGGTTTTGGAAGTTTAAACATACACAAATGCATACAACACACATGCATATGTATACATTCAGCCCTATTACAAATACCTCAGCTCTAAACTTGTTGGCTTAAATCTATCATGTGATGCAGTTTTATTCACACGAACATATATCTGACATGCCAATTCAATTCAGAAGCATCACTCTGTGCTCCTACATAGTTAGCTGGCAATGGAGCTCTTATGAGAGGAAAAGAAAGAAGTCTGATTAGCCACTCAGTATTTCCATTGTTGGTAAGAAGGGCAGGTCCCTGGTGGACTGCAGAGCATCATTTTTTCATGGCTTCTACTTTCTCCCTAGCTCATCCACCTCTCTCTCACCTTGAAGCCCCTCTCTCATGGGGTATGGGGAATTTGTCTTTTGTTCCATTAGCAATAATCAAGTTCTGAATAATATGTTAGAAGATAACCCAGCTTCCTCTCTGAGAGGCATGCACATTTTTAAAAACCCTGCTTAATAATGAACATATTTTATATTTCAGATATAGTACTATTTTATGTATTTATTCATTATCTTATAGAAAAAACATTGGTTGAGCACCAAGCATGTGCTTGGCACTGACCTATGCTTTAGAGATAGAAGTAAAAATAAATATAAGACTGCTTTTCATTCCAGTCTAGGATCAGACAGAGCAACAATACAGAGATGTGTGGTTTGGTATGGAAGCCCAGAGGAGAGGCACCTAAGTCACACTAAGTGGACATAATTGGCCTTCCAGAATTTGTGACCTTGAACGAAACCTTCAAGGAGGAACAAAATTAACTAGGCAATTCCAGGCAGGTGCTCCCTGTGTAAAGGCTTCTGGAGAGTAGGGGTGATTTGGTGTGGATGGAACCAAGTGTGAGTGAGGGAAAGAAGCAAAGGATAAGGTTAGAAGAATAGGCAGTGGTTATAGTGGTGGTGAGGATGTTTTGGAGGTAAAATGTTTCAGGTAAGAATTTTAGAAACCACTGCAAATATTTACTCTGCAATGACAGATTAATATCCTTAAGAACAATTTTTGGCACATCGATTAAGATTCAAGAAATGTATGGGAAGCTTATTTTTATAAAATACATCAACATTGTTATTCACAAGGACTTTGTAAATATTATCTCTATTCAAATTTGGAAAACTGAAGCTTGAGGAGGTCAAATACCCTCTCCAAGTTCATGCTGATAGTAAGTGATAGAACAAATTCTTGGATTCAAACACTGGTGATCTGATTTCAAAATCTTTGTTTCTTCTATTACTCTTTGCAGCCTGTAGGCATCTGCAGGCTGTCTTTTCACAGCATTTAACTAGGGCCTGTACTCAGTAAGCCCATGTTACAGCTAATTCAATTAATAAAATATAAGACAATTTATCTTGCATATATTTTCAAATTTGAATTGTCTTGGAGCCTGGATTATGAGTATTAGAAAGCTTACATATTTCAAGCGAGCAAAATTTGGTTATTTTCTTTAGTAGTATGATTTAATAGGTGATAGATGGAAGATATTCAGAGTATTGTAGAAAATAAACAAATTAACAGTTTGGCTTAACGGATGGTTCCCTTTCTACTAGTACCCTCCATAGTATTACTATGTTCACTTAGAATGAATCCCTTTATTTTTTGAGCACACCCAACATTTCATTTGCTGGGGCATAGTGCCACCATTCCTTAGCAAACAAAAAATAATTATTGGAAGAAAATTCTGTGAAAATATTTCAAAGTATAAATCCCTTTCTCTAAGTTTAGCATTATCTTAAAAGAAAGAAAGCTAAACAAACAATGACAGATTAAAACAGAAAAAGCATTCTCTTAACATAAAAAAGGAAATTATTGAAGTCCCCGTATTAGGCACATCTGAAGATACTGTGTTTAAAAATAAAATATGGAGGGGGAGTCTTAATTAATCCCCCCTTCTTAAAAAATTTCTAGGTGAATTTCATAGGCAGGAAAAATATAGCCAAAATTTATTCTGGATCTTTGAAGATTTTAACTTTAAAAGTTCAATTAAAAGCTTCCTTGTCAGAAGGATTATAAAATGTATTATGCATTTTTAATCATATCAACTTATAATACTAAGAAAGGGGAAATAATATAAATGGTCAAGCATAATGTAAATTATTTCATGTTAATTTTTAAGATATCAAAAAGATGTTTGCTTTTATTCAAAATGAATAAAGAGAATGTCCTCTCTTTTTAAAAAGCACTTCAATTTTTGAAATGATCAAAACTCTGACACTGCAAATGAAAGGAAAAAGTAAATTCTATGTCAACCTTCTGGCTTGTCTTTCAGTTGAATGCAGAAGTCTGGAAAAGACTGCATGCTGGGGAGAAGAATGAGTGAGAGATAGAGGTTTGGGTGATAGTGTATAGAATGTAGTCTGTAGAAGCCTATTCCAACCTTTTCATACTGGTTAGTAGGGAGGTTGGAATAAAACTTTTCTCCTTACCATAAAAACCTATCTAAATCATCTGAAGCTGAACAAAGGTGGAAGCTAAGATTGTGGAAGTAACAATAAAAATACAATGGTTCTTATGGCTTTGACTTCCCCAGATGGTTCCAAATTGTAGCCCAGGACCTATCTCTTTCACAAAATCATGTACATCCTTTAAAAATAATTAGATAAATGTGGTTGGAACCACAGGTGTGGATGGGAATGTTTACAGATCATTTGTAAAATGAGAAGAAAACCAAATTCAGAACTCTGAGAAACAACAACATTTAAAGGGAGGAGGGGAGTGGAAGGGAGGTGAGCCCAAAAATATGATGAGAGATGGCTGGAGAGATGGGTGAAGACTCAGGAAGGGATTGTCATAAGAGTTGAGAGCTGCAGAGCATCAGGAATAAATGTTATCAGGAAACATTGCTATTGAATATTAGCTAATTGCATGTGACAATGAATAGGTCTTTCATGACCTTTAAACACAAGGATGTGTTTGTCTGAGGGAGGGTTTGCCCCTACATTAGCAACTAGCTTTTTAGAGGTCTTTACAACCAGCAGCTTTATAACCAGCAACCAGCCCTAGAGGTCTTTACAAGTATCAGGTATTATAATAAATATTTAGTATTTAAGTGGAAAACAATTTCCTATTATAAATTAAAGACATCTGCCAAATGATAGGATATCAACCATTAGGTAGCCTATCCAGTTAAATATTTTCATCTTTTGCTAATTTCTCCTAGTTGTTTATCAAGTACTAATTCCTTATCTCAAGTAATTTTAATATTATTAAATAATTGACTTCCAGAATTCTAGCACTCAATAAGAAAAGTCTAATTTATACCCAAGGCCAGATGTCCACCTGTTTCTACTTCCTGTCTTCAACTACCCAATGGAGACTCAATATACTCTTACCCAATTTCATGACATAAGGACTGCAGTTCTTTTTACAGGACTGATGAACTCAACCATGTTAAATCTTCAAAAGGTTTTTTTTTTTCTTTTTTCCTTAACCTTTAACTGGGTGAAAATATACATATACATTCTCTCCCTTCTGCCCTTTTCTTTTTTCTTTTTTTTTTTTTTCTGTACTAAATTCACAGCTTTTATCTTTTCTCTTTCTCTTACAATTTTTTTTCTGGTCACACTGTATTTCTGGCTCTTTCTCTCTTTGCTTTTCTCCTACCTCTCTGCTCTTTCTGCATTCTTTCATTCTTTTTATACCCCTTGTTATACTCCTTCCTGCACCCACTAACTTACCCCAATAGTAATTGCTGAGTATAGATGTCACAAACGTAAATGGAGGATTATCATGGTGGATGGGAGGCAGGACTAGATCGTAGCTCTGACTCAGACGAACAGAGCAGCATGCAGAAGCTCGAATTGTGAATTTTAGCTCCAGATGGAGTACAAGAACAAACCAGCAATCCCAAGAGGACACACAGACCCTCTGAAGGAAGCAGACTGCTCCTGCGCTACCCAGGAGGCACCCCAAATACTGTGAGTGCCCCAACTGCGGAAAGGGAGGTCCTCCTCTTCCAAACACACATTCCCAATGGAGAAACTGAAGGTCTGTTTGTAGGAGAAATTTCTGACTGTACCTGGAGCTGAGTCAATTTAGAGAGCTGAGAGAAATACAGGGGTAGAGGAAGCAGTGGGAAAGGCCCTGGGAGCTTGCTGGGTCCCCAAGCAGGCCATTCCTGCCTGGCACCACAGAGATCCATCGGGAGGGTGGTCAGAGGAGCAGGGGAAACACCACAGGAAGAAGGAAATCTCCAGCTGAACTTTGTAACAATTTGAGCCAGGTGAGAAGCCTCCTGGCCAGAACTCCGGGGAGAGCACAAATCCAGTGTGCAGACTCCACAGGTAGGGGAAGAACCAAGCCCTTTGCTTTCGCAGCTGGCAGGTGGGTATCCTGGGGCAAGTTCTCAAGCCTGGCTTGCCTACCGCCTGGAAACAGACTTGGGGCTGTTGCGGGGGGTCACGGTTAGAGTAAGACTGGCACTTCGGTTTGTGTGGGAGCTGGGTGAGGCCTGCGATTGCAGGCTTTCCTCCACTCCCTGACAACCTGCATGACTCAGCAGAGGCAGCCATAATCCTCCTAGGTACGTGACTCTATTGACCTGGGAACCTCACCTCCATCCCCCACAGCAGCTGCAGCAAGACCCACCCAAGGAGAGTCTGAGCTCAGACCCCACCTGGTGGTCCTTCCCTACCCACCCTGGTAGCTGAAGACAAACAGCATGTAATCTTGGAGTTCTAGGGCCCTGCCGACCACCAGTTCCTCTCCATACTACCATAGCTGATGCTGTCTGTAAAGTGCCACTTCCTGGCAGAAGCCAAGCAGCACAAAAATAGAGCATTAAACCACCAAAACTAAGAACCCTCACAGAGTCCATTTCACACCCCTGCCACCTCCACTGGAACAGGTGCCAGTATCCATGGCTGAGAGACCCATATATGGTTAACGTCCCAGGACTCTGTGCAGACAACCCCCAGTACCAGCTCAGAGCCAGGTAGACTTGCTGGGTGGCTAGACCCAGAAGACAGACAACAATCACTGCAGTTTGGCACACAGGAAGTCACATCCATAGGAAAAGGGAGAGAGTACTACATCGAGGGAACCCCGTGGGACAAACAAATCTGAACAACAGCCTTCAGCCCAGGCCTTCCCTCTGACAGAGCCTACCCAAATGAGAAGGAAGCCCCAAACCAACTCTGGTAATATGAGAAAGCAAGGCTCTTTAATACCACCAAAAAATCACACTAGTTCACCAGCAGTGGACCCAAACCAGAAAGAAATCCCTGAGTTACCTGGAAAAGAATTCAGGAGGTTAGTTATTAAGTTAATCAGAGAGGCACCAGAGAAAGGTGAAGCCCAATGCAAGGAAATTAAAAAAAAAAAGTGATACAAGGAGTGAAGGGAGAAATATTCAAGGAAATAGATAACATGAAGAAAAAACAATTAAAAAATTCAGAAAACTCTGGACACACTTATAGCAATGCAAAATGCTCTGGAATGTCTCAGCAATAGAACTAAACAAGTAGAAGAAAGAAATTCAGAGCTCAAATTAACCCAATCCAACAAAGACAAAGAAAAATGAATAAGAAAATATGAACAAAGCTCCCAAGAAGTCTGGGATTATGTTAAATTACCACTGCTAAGAATAATCAGTGTTCCTGAGGAAAAAGAGAAATCTAAAAGTTCGGAAAATATATTTGGGGGAATAATTGAGGAAAACTTCCCTGGCTAGAGACCTAGACATCCAAATACAAGAAGCACAAAGAACACCTGGGAAACTCCTCACAAAAAGATTATCACCTAGGCACACTTTCATCAGATTATCTAAAGTTAAGATGAAGAAAAGAATCTTAAGAGCTGTGAGACAGAAGCACTAGGTACCTATAAAGGAAATTCTATTAGATTAACAGCAGATTTCTCAGCAGAAACCCTGTAAGCTAGAAAGGAATGCGCCCTATCTTCAGCCTCCTCAAACAAAACAATTATCAGCCAAAAATTTTGTATTCAGCAAAATTAAGCATCAGATACGAAAAAAGGATTCAGTCTTTTTTAGATAAACAAACGCTGAGAGAATTTGCCACTACAAAGCCACCACTACAAGAACTGCTAAAAGGAGCTCTAAATCTTGAAACAAATCCTGGAAACACATCAAAACAGAATTTCTTTAAAGCATAAATCACACAGGACCTATAAGACAAAAATACAAATTAAAAAGCAAAACAAAAAATAGAAACCAAGGTACATATGGAACAAATAGCACAGTGAATGCAATGGTACCTCACATGTCAATACTAACATTGAATGTAGATGGCCTAATGCCCCACTTTAAAGACACAGAATGGCAGAATGGATAAAAACTCACCAACCAAGTATCTGTTGCCTTCAGGAGACTCACCTAACACATAAGGACTCACATAAACTTAAAGTAAAGGGTAGGAAAAGGCATTTCATGTAAAGGACACCAAAAGTGAGCAAGGATAGCTATTCTTTTATCAGACAAAACAAACTTTAAAATAACAGCAGTTAAAAGAGACAAAGAGGGATATTATATAATGGTAAAAGGCCTTGTCCAACAGGAAAATATCACAATCCTATACATATATGCACCTAACACTGGAGATCCCAAATTTAAAAAACAATTACCAATAAACCTAAGAAATGAGATAGACAGCAAGACAATAATAGTGGAGGACTTCAGTACTCCACTGACAACACTAGACAAGTCGTCAAGACAGAAAGTCAAAAAAGAAACAATGGTTTTAAACTATACCTTGGAACAAATGGACTTAACAGATATATACAGAACATTTCATCCAACAACTACAAAATACACAATCTATTCAACAGTGCATGGAACTTTCTCCAAGACAGACCATATGATAGGCCATAAAACATGCCTCAATGAATTTAAGAAAATTGAAATTATATCAAGCACTCTCTCAGACCACAGTGGAATAAAACTGAAAATCAACTCCACCAGGAACCTTCAAAACCACACAAATACATGGAAATTAAATAACCTGTTCGTTGAATGAGCATTGGGTCAAAAACAAAATCAAGATGGAAACTAAAAAATTATTTGAACTGAAAAACACTAATGATACAACGTATCAAAACCTCTGGGATACAATAAAGGCGGTGCTAAGAGGAAAGTTCATAGCCCTAAATGCCTGCATCAAAAAGACTGAAAGAGCACAAACTGACATTCTAAGGTCACACCTCAGGGAACTAGAGAAACAAGAACAAACCAAACCCAAACCCAGCAGAAGAAAGGAAATAACCAAGATCAGAGCGGAACTAAATAAAATTGAAACAAAAAATGCAAAAGATAAATGAAGCAAAAAGCTTGTTCTTTGAAAACATCAATAAAATTGATAGACCACTAGAAAGATTAACCAAGAAAAGAAGAGAGAAAATCCAAATAACCTCATTAAGAAATGAAACAGGAGATATTACAACTGACACCACTGAAATACAAAAGATCATTCAAGGCTACTATGAACATCTTTATGCTCATGAACTAGAAAACCTAGAAGAGATGGATAAATTCCTGGAAAAATACAACCCTCCTAGCTTAAATCAGGAAGAATTATATACCCTGAATAGACCAACAACAAGCAGTGAGATTGAAATGGTAATTAAAAAATTACCAACCAAAAAAAAGTCCAGGACCAGAGCAATTCACAGCAGAATTCTACCAGACATTCAAAGAAGAATTGGTACCAATACTTTTGACACTATTCCACAAGATAGAGAAAGAAGGAATACTCCCTAATTCGTTCTATGAAGCCAGCATCAACCTAATACCAACACCAGGAAAGGACATAACCAAAAGAGAAAACTACAGACCAATATCCTTGATGAACATAGAAGCTAAAATCCTTAACAAAGATACTAGCTAAGCGAATCTAACAACATATCAAAAAGATAATCCATCATGATCAAGTGGGTTTCATACCCACTTGGGTATGCAAGGATTGTTGCACAGGAATGCAAGGATTGTTTAACATATGCAAGTCAATAAATGTGACAGACCACATAAAGAGGATTAAAAACAAAAATCACATGATCATCTCAATAGATGCAGAAAAAACATTCAACAAAATCCAGGATTAAAACTCTCAAGAAAATCAGCATACAAGGGACATACCTCAATGTAATAAAAGCCATCTATGACAAACCCACAGCCAACATGATACTGAATGGGGAAAGTTGAAAGCATTCTCTCTGGGAGCTGGAACAAGACAAGGATGCCCACTCTCATGACTCCTCTGCAACATAGCACTGGAAGTATTAGCCAGAGCAATCAGACTACAGAAGGAAATAAAGGCATCCAAATCGGTAAAGAGGAAGTCAAACTGTCACTGTTTGCTGATGATATGATAGTTTACCTTGAAAACTCTAAAGACTCCTGCAGAAAGCTCCTAGAACTGACAAAAGAATTCAGCAAAGTTCTCGGATACAAGATTAATGTACACAAATCAGTAGCTCTTCTGTACACCAATAGCGACCAAGAAGAGAATCAATTCAAATATTCAACCCCTTTTACAATAGCTGCAAAAATAAAATAAAATACTTAGGAATATACCTTGCCAAGGAGGCAAAAGACCTCTACAAGGAAAACTACAAAACACTGCTGAAAGAAATCATATATGACAAAAACAAATGGAAACATATCCCATGCTCATGGATGAGTACAATCAATATTGTGAAAATGGCCATATTGCCAAAAGCAATCTATGAATTCAACACAATCCCATCAAAATACCACCATCATTCTTCAAAGAATTACAATAAACAATTCTAAAATTCATATGGAACCAAAAAGAACCTGCATAGCCAAAGCAAGAGTAAGCAAAAATAACAAATCTGGAGACATCATTCTGCCTGATTTCATACTATGCTATGAGGCCTCAGTCACCAAAACAGCATGATACTAGTATAAAAATAGGCACATGCACCAATGGAAGAGAACAGAGAACCCAGAAATAAACCAAAATACTAACAGCCAACTGATCTTCCACAAAGCAAACAAAAACATAGGGAAAGACACCCTTTTCAACAAATGGTGCTGGTATAATTGGCTAGCCACATATAGGAGAGTGAAACTGGATCCTCATCTCTCACCTCACCCAAAAATCAACTCAAGATGGATTAAGGACTTAAATCTGAGACCTGAAACTATGAAAATTCTAGAAAATAGCATTGGTAATATTGGCAAAACCCTCCTAGACATTGGCTTAGGCAAGGATTTCATGACCAAGAACCCAAAAGCAATTGCAATAAAAACAATGATAAATAGTTGGAACTTAATTAAACTAAAGAGCTTTTTCATGGCAAAAGGAACAGTCAACAGAGTAAACAGACAACCCACAGAGTGGGAGAAATTCTTTACAATCTATACATCTGACGAAGGACTAATATCCAGAATCTACAATGAACTCAAACAAATCAGTAAGGAAAAAACAAACAATCCCATAAAAAGTGGGCTGAGGACATCAATAGACAATTCTCAAAAGAAAATATGCAAATGGCCAACAAACATGAAAAAATGCTCAGCATCACTAATAATCAAGAAAATGCAAGTCAAAACCACAATGTGATACCACCTTACTCTTGCAAGAATGGCCGTAAAAAATAAAAAAAATAGTAGATGTTGGCATGGATGCGGTGAACAGGGCACACTTCTACACTGCTGGTGGGAATGTAAACTAGTATGACCACTGTGGAAAACAGTACGGAGATTCCTGAAAGATCTAAAAGTAGAGCTACCATTTGATTCAGCAATCCCACTACTGGATATCTACCCAGAGCAAAAGAAGCCATTATATGAAAAAGATGCTTGCAAATGCATGTTTATAGCAGCACAATTCACAATTGCAAAATTGTGGAACTGACCCAAATGCCCATTAATCAACACGTAGATTAAAAAAAAAACTGTGGTATATTTATATGATGGAATACTGCTTAGCCATAAAAAGGAATGAATTGATGGCATTTGCAGTGACCTGGATGAGATTGGAGACTATTATTCTAAGTGAAGTAACTCAGGAATGGAAAACCAAACATCGTATGTTCTCACTGATATGTGTGAGCTAAGCTATGAGGATGCAAAAGCATAAGAATGTTATAATAGACTTTGGGGACATGAGGGGAAGGGTGGGAGGTGGGCAAGGGATAAAAGCATACAAATGTGGTGCAGTGTATACTGTTCAGGTGATGGGTGCAACAAAATCTCACAAACTACCACTAAAGAACTTACTCATTTAACCAAATACCACCTGTACCCCAATAACTTAAGAAAATTTTATTAAAAGTAAAAAAATTAAAAGGAAAAATCTAGTTTTTGAAATTTGCCAATTACAATAACAGTCAAGTCATATCAATTGCTAAAACTCTTGGAGGACTCAGAAATTTTCTCTAGGATCCCCACTAGTTTTAATGTCTACCCTTTTCTAAATCGACTTGCTGGCTATTAAATGCCAGCGTAAGAGAGAAATAAATTATATTATTTTACCTTTGAAACATTTATATTGCAATAATATTTCCGACTGTTTTTATAGCAAATATACCCTATTTAAGTTACATTTTGGGCTAAAGAGACATTCAAAGATTGCTTCAGAAATGAACTATTCCATTTATAACATCATTTCCAAGGGAAAATGTGTGCTAAGTTCCTAACAACTGATTAGCAAATTAAATTTTGAAATACAACCTGTTTGTTAGCAAGGAATTGCCTGTAATTAGGAAGGTAAATCTGTTGGGAAAAAATCAAATAGGTGAGCCAAAACGCAGAAGCTTGTGTTGTGATAAGAAAGCTAGTGTATATTTGTATATTGCATTACTATTTCAAACTGCGTTCATACACACACGCTCATCTGAGTGTCACAACAACCTTGAAAAGTAAGCAGGGAAGTGTTTTTTGTTATCCAAAATTTGCAGAAGAGAAAAGTGACTGAGAGGGGTTAAGCAACTTTCACAAGTTCAGGCAATTACAAGGCTAGGTGGAACCTGGTCTTCAAATTCAGTATCTTTCCCAGAATAACTGCCTTTAATAGTGGGATCTGTTTAAGATTTTAATTGGAAACCAAAAAGTTCTGTTGCTGCTGAAGAAAATGTTTGAAAGCTACTGCACTAAATGAATATGGCCAGCATGATTTTCCAAAATGGAAGTTAGAAGTCAAGCTGAGGTATTTCTCCCCAGAATTCATTATGTAGAAGAAAAACTCTTTCCTTTGTGCAATCATAATTCTGAAATGGAAATGTGAATGAGTAAACACACGGAGTTCCTACTATGAGCTGAGCTCTTTGCTAGACTTCATTTCATTAAATCCTTTTGAAAACCATTTGAAGTAGTATTATGTCCATTTTACTGATGAGGAAACAAAGGCTCAGAAAGGTTATGTAACTTGCCTTGGCTACCTATTTTGTGAAGAGCAATGCAATGATTTGTACCTCGATGGGGCTAACTTCAGATTCTGTCCTCTTATCTACTACTCACACTCAGTGAACTGCTTTCCTGCTATTTGGAGATGCATTACTATGCTCTGAAAAGGAAATGAAATAAAGTATATGGGTAGATTACTTTTCAATTCACCTGCATAGACAGAGGCTACAGCACTCTACTACGTCAGGAAGGCAGGATGACAGAGCCTCCACTCCAAAGTCTATGGTTTTATTTTTATTTTTTAAATTTTTATTTTATTATTATTATACTTTAAGTTTTAGGGTACATGTGCACAATGTGCAGGTTTGTTACATATGTATACATGTGCCATGTTGGTGTGCTGCACCCATTAACTCGTCATTTAGCATTACGTATATCTCCTAATGCTATCCCTCCCCCCTCCCCCCACCCCATAACAATCCCCGAAGTGTGACATTCCCCTTCCTGTGTCCATGTGTTCTCATTGTTCAATTCCCACCTATGAGTGAGAACATGCGGTGTTTGGTTTTTTGTCCTTGCGATAGTTTGCTCTGAATGATGTTTTCCAGTTTCATCCATGTCCCTACAAAGGGCATGAACTCTTCATTTTTTATGGCTGCATAGTATTCCATGGTGTATATGTGCCGTATTTTCTTAATCCAGTCTATCATTGTTGGACATTTGGGTTGGTTCCAAGTCTTTGCTATTGTGAATAGTGCCACAATAAACATATGTGTGCATGTGTCTTTATAGCAGCATGATTTATAATCCTGTGGGTATATACCCAGTAATGGGATGGCTGGATCAAATGGTATTTCTAGTTCTAGATCCCTGAGGAATCGCCACACTGACTTCCACAAGGGTTGAACTAGTTTACAGTCCCACCAACAGTGTAAAAGTGTTCCTATTTCTCCACATCCTCTCCAGCACCTGTTGTTTCCTGACTTTTTAATGATCGCCATTCTAACTGGTGTGAGATGGTATCTCATTGTGGTTTTGATTTGCATTTCTCTGATGGCCAGTGATGATGAGCATTTTTTCATGTGTTTTCTGGCTGCATAAATGTCTTCTTTTGAGAAGTGTCTGTTCATATCCTTTGCCCACTTTTTGATGGGGTTGTTTGTTTTTTTCTTGTAAATTTGTTGGAGTTCATTGTAGATTCTGGATATTAGCCCTTTGTCAGATGAGTAGGTTGTGAAAATTTTCTCCCATTCTGTAGGTTGCCTGTTCACTCTGATGGTAGTTCCTTTTGCTGTGCAGAGAAGTTCTTTAGTTTAATTAGATCCCATTTGTCAATTTTGGCTTCTGTTGCCATTGCTTTTGTTGTTTTAGACATGAAGTCCTTGCCCATGCCTATGTCCTGAATGGTATTGCCTAAGTTTTCTTCTAGGGTTTTAGTATCTCCTGGAACTGGTTGGTATGCAGCCTGCTCAGTTGTTCACAGTGGCCTTAGAAAGATCCCCAAACCATGAACTGTTATACATATTGGATGCTTTGGAATTGCTATTCTGCTTAAATCTATATGTAATATTTATATGGTTTTGATATTTTCAGTTTACTTAGATGAGTGTGTATCAATTTTTACTTGATGTACAAAAATGAGAAGCATCTCTAGTTACAAAGTATACAAAACAGTCGACTCTTAGAAGACAGAGGATGTTAATTTTAGACTATTTAGCTTGTTCTGTGTAACATCATTTGGGAATATGGTAATCATAGCAATATTTCTTTTTAGATGCTATTTTTCCTGCCTCGTTCAACTCCAGGAAGAATTCCGACATATCCTATTTAGTCTTTTCTCTTTTGCCTCATGACTGCTAAACCTAAACTTTATGAGTATCCTTAGGTATGATACTCAGTCAATCCCCAAACATTTATGGCTCACTTCCTACTCTGGGAAAGTATGCTAGGTAAAGTAGGGTAGGATGGGAATGAGAACATTTTCTTCTTCTCCAGTCTGATCTAGGGCCTCTTCATTCATACCCAACAATACACAATCATTTCCAAATGAATATCTTCATACGGGTTCAGAATGGGGTGAGAACTGCCACCAACTATGGCAAGAGAAGATTCCTGGTGAATTAAATTCAAGTTGGTCCATGTAAAATGAATAGGATTTGAATAAATGGAAAGAAGGGATGGTTGGGGCAGAGCATTATCAAATCACAAGTTCAGGGGAAGGAATTAGCAAGATGTGTTCATAAAACAGGGATAAGACTGCTGTTTATCATGAACAGGTATTTCTTGTGAGATAAAAGTGAAGTTAAATTTGGGTCAGATTTCAGACTCCCTTATGTGTTGGGTTACTGTAAGGAACAGCAACAACTAAAGGCCCTTGAATGCATACTGTGTGTTTCAAAGTATTAGAACCTCATAATAAATGTATGAGATATGTATGATTATTATCCCCATTTTATAGATCAGGCAACCAAATCTCAATAACATTAGTTAGCTGGTAAGTAACTAACAAAGTCAAGATTTTAGTAATGTGGAGCTATGGAAAAATTAGAAAGAAGAGTGTGACTTAAAAATGTAAAATGGGGCCGGGTGTGGTGGGTCACGCCTGTAATCCCAGCACTTTGGGAGGCCGAGGCGGGTGGATCACCTGAGGTCTGGAGATTGAGACCAGCCTGACTAACATAATTAGCCAGGCGTGGTGGTACATGCCTCCAATCCCAGCTACTTGGGAGGCTGAGGCAGGAGAATCGCCTGAACCTGGGAGGCGGAGGTTGTGGTGAGCCAAAATCACGCCATTGCACTCCAGCCTGGGCAACAAGAGCAAAACTACGTACTAAAAAAAAAAAGGAAAGAAAGAAAGAAAAAGAAATGTAAAATGGAGCTATTGGAATATTCATCTGGTAGAAATTATCAAATGAATTGGATGTGAAAAAGGCAGAAAGCCTGCCAGGGAGGCAATTTCTCAAGCCAAGACATGAATGAGGGCCTGAATGAAAAACAGACACCAAGGCATGTATGAGGACCTGAATGAAGAAGAAAGCTATGTCTGAATATTGGAGTGATAAAGACAGAAGACTCAGACATTTATCCAAGGTTTCAACTGGAAGAATTGTGGAAGGATTACAAAAGGGGGTGGGGGTGGTCCCTGCAGGAGAAGGAAGCTTGAAGGCAGGAGTACTAATAGATGCAATCCCTGTAGTATTAAATCTCAAATATTAATAAATGGCAGAAATCAAAGAAGAATCTCCAAATAATGGTAAGTGCTATAGTAGTCAGACCCAGTTCTTGATATCTTGCTTTAAGATTGGTAGTGCTCTTTAGTGACCAAATTTGACCCTTACTATGATAAATAATTGTGAATAATTGGTGTAAGGGACTACCTGCATTTTCTTTCATATAATATGTGTGTGTGTGTGTGTGTGTGTGTGTATTTTTCACACCTCTGCTTCAAAATCTGTTTTGCTTAGAGAATGCTGTTTAACAGAATTATGATTCTGACTCCAGTGCTCTAATGTGCCTGCATGTTCACTAAATTCTAAGTGCCTCACAAACAGGGGTTGTGTCTCAGTTATCATTTTATCAAGCACAGAGCCCAGCAATGGTAAGTGCAAATTAAGTGCTTATTTAATGATGATGTGACAGTACATGAGGACATCCTTTTGATAATGCAAATAAAATGGAATCCACAAAAGTCTGTCTTGTAATTTATCTGTTAAGTTGTATTAAATCTTCTGCGGCTAGAAATTGTGTCCCAAAAATGAAGTGACCTGCAAAGAGATGAATAAGTTAGTGCTGTAATAAAGCCGGAGTTGGGGATACTCCTTGAGCAGAGATTGCAGGAGTAAATTAAGTTTCCTAATGATCTATTTGTGTTTTGTTTAGTCAAACTGACTTTTAAACAGTTAAAGGATTAATTTTTGTGTCTCCTAGGGTACAATTATTAAACTCAGTGCCCTAGTACAGACTAAGTGCTGTATAAAGTTCAAAAAAGGGATAATGCAATATAGATAAAATTAGAATCCTGAAGTCTTTGTGCATTGCATTACTTAAGAAAATACTTTCTGTTGTAACAAACAAATATAAAAAAAATTTATTTTTTGCTTGTGGGAGGTGGGGTGTGGAGATTGTGTGGTTAACCTTTGCTGCAAGGCTGAGACACTTTTATTCAACTAAAAATCTTACTGAACCTTTAATGCTCAAACTTTGTTCAAACTTATCTTACTTTTTGAGGATCCAGCAATAAACATTTTTGGTAAATAGATAAGGCTCTTGACACTATTTTATTTTATCTCAACCTACAAACAGTTTCTTGCCTGAACCCAACTTGTTCTTATAATTTCTTGCTCTAAACAGCATGTAGTAGCCTATAACATTCTGACATTTTCCAACAACTTCCCTAAAAGCTATAATCTCAGGAGGCACATATTCTATCTTCCAGATTGTCAGTTATACCAAATGTATTCCATAATGTAATATGGGTTTTTAACTGTTCAGCATACTGTGTCTGTTTTCTTGACTTCCACTACCTGACTTCAAAGCCAATGTCACACATTTTGTATTCGCTGTTAAAGTAGAACCCTATTGCTGGTAAAAATTTCTGTTTTAATTGAGATGAGTAATGTTAGTTTAACAAAAATCTTCATAATCTCATGACTTAAAGGTTTATTTCTTGCTACTCTACAGTCCTGCTAACCAGATGTCCCTTTTTTTCTTCATAAGAATGATCTACTCCCGCAAAATCAACTTCTTCTACATGTGTCTTTTGATTCCACAGATATTTCCCCTGCCTGAGGTTACTTCCACCTTCTAAATTATATACTGTAGTGTGGGGGCTCCTGTCACCCAGTGGTTTAGGGAAGGCTTAGACATGCGGATCCAGTTTTGTTTTTTTGTTTTAAACTTTTATTTAAGGTTCAGGGGTACATTTTAGCATTGTTATATGGGTAAACTGCATATCAGGGGGACTGGTGCACAGGTTATTTAGTCACTCAGGTAATAAGTATAGTACCTGATCGATATTAAAAATCCTCTCCCTCCTCCCACCCTCAACCCTCAAGTAGGCCCCAGTGTCTCTTATTCCCCTCTTTGTGTCCATGTGTTTGAATTGTTAACCTCCCACTTAAAGTGAGGATATATGGTATTTGGTTTTTTGTTTCTGCATTAGTTTGCTTAGGATAACGGTCTACAGTTCCACCCATGTTGCTGCAAAAGACATGATCTTGCTTTTTTTTTTATTTTGACAGAGTCTCGTTCTGTTACCCAGGCTGGAGTGCAGTGGCACGATCTTGGCTCACTGAACTCTCCGCCTCCCGGGTTCAAGCAATTTTCCTGCCTCAGCCCCCCAAGTAGCTGGGATTGCAGGTGTGTACCACCATTCCAGGCTAATTTTTGTAATTTTAGTAGAGACAAGGTTTCACCATGTTGGCCAGGCTGGTCTCGAACTCCTGACCTCAAATGATCCACCCTTTTCGGCCTCCCAAAGTGCTGGGATTACAGGCATGAGCCACCATGCCAACTAATCTTGCTCTTTCTTATGACTATGTAATATTCCATGGTGTATACATACCACATTTTCTTTATCTAGTCTACCGTTGATGAGCATTTAGGTTGATTCTATGTCTTTGCTACTATGAATAGTGCTGTGATGAACGTACATGTACATATGTCATCATGATAGAACAACTTATATTCCTTTGGGTATATACCCAGTAATGGAATTGCTGGGTCAAATGGTAGTTCTGTTTCAAGTTCTTTGAGAAATTATCACACTGCTTTCCACAATGGCTGAACTAATTTATAGTCCTATCAGCTGTATATAAGCACTCCCTTTTACGTGCAACCTCACCAGCATCTGTTATTTTTTAACTTCTAAATAGTGGCCATTCTGACTGGTATGAGGTGACAGCTCATTGTGGTTTTGATTGCATTTCCTTCATGATTAGTGATATTGAGTATTCTTTCATATGCTTGTTGGGGACATGTATGTCTTCTTTTGAAAGGTGTCTGTTTATGTCCTTTGCCCACTTTTTAATGGGGTTGTTTTTTGCTTGCCCTATTTGTCTAAGTTATTTATAGATTCTGGATATTAAACCATTGTTCAATACATAATTAGAAAATATTTTCTCCCATTCTATAGGCTGTCTGTTTATTCTGTTGATCATTTCTTTTGATGCGCAGAAGCTCTTTAGTTTTATTATGCTACATTTGCCAATTTTTGTTTTTGTTGCAATTGCTTTTTTGGCATCTTGGTCTTGAAATCTTTGTCAGGTCCTATATCCAGAATGGTATTTCCTAGGTTTTCTTCCAAGGCTTTTATAGTTTTAGGTTCTACATTTATGTCTTTAATCCATGTTGAGTTTATTTTTGCAAGTGAGGTAAGAAAGGTGTTATGGTTTGGTTCTGTATCCTCATCCAGATCTCACATCAAATTGTAATCCCCACGTGTTGAAGGAAATACCTGGTAGGAGGTGATAGGGTCACGGGGGTGGATTTCCCCCATGCTGTTCTCATAATAGTGAGTGGGTTCTCATAATAGTGAGTGGGTTCTCATGAGATCTCATGGTTTAAAAGTGCTTAAAAGTGTGTGACACTTCCCCACCCCGCAGCTCTCTCTTTCTCTCCTCCCCTATCATGGGAAGATGTGTTTTCCTCCCCTTCACCTTCCATGATAATTGTAAGTTTTCTGAGGCTACCCATTAATGTTTTCTGTAAAGCCTGTGAAACCGTGAGTCAATTAAACTTTTTTTCTTTTACCCAGTCTCAGGTAGTTATAGCAGTGTGAGAATGGACTAATAGCAGAAGTGGTCCAGTTTTAATCTTCTGCAGATGGCTAGCTAGTTATCCCAGCACCATTTACTGAGTAGGGGGTCCTTTCCCCCATTGCTTGTTTTTGTTGGCTTTGTTGAATATCAGATGGTTGTAGGTGTGCAGAATTATTTCTGGGCTCTCTATTCTGTTCCATTGGTGTATGTGTCTGTTTTTGTACTGATACCATGCTGTTTTGGTTACTGCAGACTTGTAGTATAGTTTGAATCAGGTAACATGATGCCTTTTTTCTTTTTGCTTAGAATTGCCTTGGCTATTTCATCTCTTTTTGGGTTCCATGTGAAGTTTAAAATAGTTCTTTCTACTTCTGAATAAAATGATGTTGATA
This sequence comes from Pongo pygmaeus, assembly GCF_028885625.2. Taxonomy (NCBI): domain Eukaryota; kingdom Metazoa; phylum Chordata; class Mammalia; order Primates; family Hominidae; genus Pongo; species Pongo pygmaeus. Next base: position 56,636,986 of record NC_072384.2, on the reverse strand, counting down.
GTTCGATAGAAATAGCATTGAGTCTGTAGATTGCTTTGGGTAGCATGACCATTTTAACGATTTTGATTCTTCCTAACCATGAGCACGGAGTATTTTTCCATTTGTTTCTGTCACCTATGGTTTCTTTGAGCAACGTTTTGAGTGTTTTCTCATTGTAGAGATCTTTCATATCCCTGGTTAGCTATATTCCTAGGTGTGTGTATATATATATATATTTTTTTTTTCAAATGTGAATGACATTGCTTTCCTGATTTTGCTCTCAGCTTCAATGTTGTTGCTATATAGAAGTGCTACTGATTTTTTGTACATTAATTTTTGTATCCAGAAACTGCTGAAGTTGTTTATCAAATCAAAGAGCTTTTGGGCAGATGCTATGGGGTTCTAGGTACAGAATTATGTTGTCTGCACACAGAGATAGCTTGACTTTCTTTCTTCCTATTTAGATGGCTTTTATTTCTTTTTCTTGCCTGATTATTCTGGACATGACTTCTAGTACTATGTTGAATAGGAGTGGTAAAGAGGGCATCCTTATTTTGTTTCAGTTTTCAAGGGGAATGCTTCTAGATTTTGCCTATTCATTATGATGTTGGCTGTGGGTTTGTCATAGATGGCTCTTATTACTTGGAAGTATGTTCCTTCAATGTCTGGTATATTGAGGGTGTTTAAAATAAATTGATGTTGAATTTTATTGAAAGCCTTTTCTAAATCTATTGAGATAATCATGTGGTTTTTGTTTTTAGTTCTGTTGATATGATGAATCACATTTATCAACTAGTATATGTTGAACCAAACTTGCATCCCAGAGATGAAGCCTACTTGATCATGGTGAATTTGATTTTTGATGTGCTGCTGGATTCAGTTTGCCAATATTTTGTTAAGGATTTTTTCATCTATATTTATCAAGAACATTAGCCTGAAGTTTTTTTGTGTGTGTCTGCCAGGTTTTGTATCAGGATGATGCTGGCCTCAGAGAATGAGTTAGGGAGGAGTCCCTCCTCCTCAGTTTTTTCAAATACTTTCAGTAAAAATGGTACCAGCTCTTCTTTATACATCTGGTGGAATTCAGCTGTGAGGTACCAGCTCTTCTTTATACATCTGGTGGAATTCAGCTGTGAATCTGTCTGGTCCTGGGATTTTTGGGATTGGTAAGGTTTTTAATACTGATTCAGTTTTGGAACTCGTTATTGGCCTGTTCAGAGATTCAGTTTCTTCCTGGTTCAATCTTGGGAGGTTGAACGTGTACAGAAATTTATTCACTTTTTGTAGGTTTTCCAGTTTGTGTCAGTTTGTGTGCATAGAGGTGTTCATTGTAGTCTCTGATGGTTTTGTATATTTCTTTGCAGTTGGTGGTAATGTGCCCTTTGTCATTTCTGATTATGCTTATTTGGATCTTCTCTCTCTTTTTTTAATTAGTGTAGCTAGTGCTCTACCTATCTTATTATTTTTTTTTCAAAGAACCAATTCCTGGATTTGTTAATCTTTTATATGGGTTTTCACATCTCATTTCCTTCAATTCAGTCTGATTTTGGTTATTTCCTAGCTTCTGCTAGCTTTGGGGTTGGATTGCTCTTGTTTCTCTAGTTCCTCTAGGTGTGATGGTAGGTTGTTAATTTGAGATCTTTCTAACTTTTTGATGTGGGCTTGTAGTGCTGTAAACTTCCCTCTTAACAACGCTTTATCTGTCCCAAAGATTCTGGTATGTTGCATCTTTGTTCACATTAGTTTTAAAGAACTTCTTGATTTCTGCCTTAATTTAACTATTTACCCAAATATTAGTACAGAGCAGGTTGCTTAACTTCCATGTAACTGTATGGTTTTGGGTGATTTTCTTTGTATTGATTTCTATTTTTATTTATTTTTCTTTTTTCATAACTTGCTGAGAATTGTTTTACATTTGCTTCTGTGGTTGATTTTAGAGTATGTGCCAAGTGGTGATGAGAAGAATGTATATTCTATTGTTCTGGGGTGGAGAGTTCTGTAGATGTTTATTAGGTCCATTTGTCAAGTGTTAAATTCAGGTCCTTAATATCTTTATTAGTATTGAAACTTGATGATTTTTCTGATACTATCAGTGGGGTGTTGAAGTCTCCTACTGTTATTATGTGGGAGTCTAAGTCTCTTTGAAGGTCTGTAAGAACTTGCTTTATGAATCTTAGTGCTCCTGTGTTGGGCATGTATATATTTAGGATGGTAGGTCTTCTTGATGAATTGAGCCCTTTATCATTATGTAATGCCCTTCTTCTTTTTTTTTTTAATCTTTGTTGCCTTAAAGTCTCTTTCATCTGAAATTAGGATAATAACCTCTCCTTCTTTGTGTTTTCCATTTGCTTGGTAGATTTTTTCCTCCTCCCTTTATTTTGAGCCTGTGAGTGTCATTGCATGTGAGATTGGTCTCTTCAAGACAGCATATCTTTGGGTCTTGCTTCTTTATTCAGCATGCCACCCTGTGCCTTTTAATTGAGGCATTTAGCCTGTTTACATTCAAGGTTAATATTGATATGTGCAGATTTGATCTTGTCTTTTTCTTGTTAGCTGGTTATTACGCATACTTGTCTGTGTGGTTGCTTTATATTGTCACTGGTCTGTGTACTTAAGTGTGTTGTAGTGGCTGGTAATGTTTAGTGCCTCTTTCAGGACCTCTTGTAAGGCAGGTCTGGTGGTAACAAATTCCCTCAGCATTTGCCTGTCTGAAAAGGATTTTATTTTTTCTTCGGTTATGAAGCTTAGTTTGACTGGATATGAAGTTATCGACTGGAAATTATTTCCTTTAAGAATGTTGAATATAGGCCTCCAATCTCTTCTGGCTTATAGAGTTTCTACTGAGAGGTCTGCTGTGAGCCTGATGTAGGTGTCACCTACACCCTTTGTAGGTGACTGTTTCTTCTTTCTAGCTGCCTTTAATATTTTTTCCTTCATTTTGACTTTGGAGAATATGATGATTATTTGTCTGGGGGATGGTCTGTTTGTGTAGTATCTTGCTGGGGTTCTCTGCATGTCCTGAATTTGAATGTTGGCCTCTTTAGTGAGGTTGGGAAAGTTTTCATGGACAATATCCTGAAATACGTTTTCCAAGTTGCTTGCTTTCTCTGCTTCTCTTTCAGGGATACCAGTGAGTTGTAGATTTGGTTTTTTTACATGATCCCAGATGTTTTGGAGGTTTTGTTTATTCTTTTTTACTCTGTTTTCTTTATTTTTGTCTGACTGAGTAATTTTGCAGAGTCAGTCTGTGAGTTCAACATTCTTTCTTCAGTTTGTTCTATTCTGCTGTTAATAATTGCTATTGCATTATGAAATTCTTGCAGTGTGTTTTTCAGCTCTATCAGTTTTGTTCTTTCTTATAATGGCCATTTTGTCTACCAGCTATTGTTTTTTTTTTTTTTTTTTTGTGATCCTTAGCTTCCTTGAATTGGGTTTCAACATTCTCCTGAATCTCAATGATGTTTGTTCCTATCAAGAGTCTGAATTCCGTTTCTGTCACTTCAGTCATTTTGACCCAGTTAGGAACCCTTGCTGGGGTACTAGTGCAGTTGTTTGGTTGTTTGAAAGAAAGAATCCACTCTGCTTTTTTGAGTTGCCAGAGTTCTTGGGCTGGTTCTTTCTTATATGTGTGGGCTGGTATTCACTTAATTGTGGTGTAGTTTGAGTACAGTCAGTAGACTTCTTTTCTGGATGTTTTTAGACAGCCAAGGCTTTATGCAGGGTCTTTATTTGTAGCTAAATTCTTGTCCTTGGTTTCACAGGGGGGATATTAGCAAAAATATTTTTGGTGTTAAATTTTGGGCTGTGATCCAGTAGATGGCACTTAAGTGAGTGGTGACTGCAGATCATGGCTTGAGACTCCTGGGTTGTATGCCATAGCTCTGAGCTTCCTTTCCTAGCTAAGAGGCAGCATGGCCAGGGACCTTAGCAGTGGTTGTGGCAAAGGGCATTTCACCTGTCTCTTAGGGTTTTCACCCTAGAGAGATGTGGAGCCACTGTTAATGGTGGAGGGTGTCCATATTCTTGGTGTCTTGAACAAAGAATTGGACAAAACACACAAACAAAGCAAGGAAGGAATGAAGTGTTTTATTGAAAATGAAAGTACACTCCACAGGATGGGAGTGGGCCTGAGCATAGGGGCTCAAAGGCCCTGTTACAGAATTCTGGGGAGTTTAAATATCCCCTAGAGAATTCCATTGGTTATTTGGGGTATGCACTATGTAAATGGAGAGGATGAAGTAAAGTTACAAAGTCATTTTCTGTGTACACCCTATGGAGAGGATATTTCCTGTTATAGCTAAAGTGTGAATTGGCCTTATGTTCCCTGCCTCCAGACCCTATTTTCCTGCCTCACCACTACCAATTAGTGCAATCAACCTAGGATGAGGTGGCTGCACTGTGGGCCCAGGTCAGTGTTCCCTGCCTGGTGACAAGAAGGTGGATAATGGAGGGGATGGACTGGCCTCTTCTCCTTAGGGCAACTGCAGCTTGCTGGATGTGTGGTTAAAACACTCAGGGTATATGCTCCTTCCCAAGTCCAGTGATAACAGGACAATACCACTGAAGTGGTTCCCTCTGGGAGCTGCACCTCAGGGAAACACAGAGCCACTGCTACTGGGAATGTTCATCAGGGAGTGGGGCAGTTGCACTGCTGGCCCGAGCTGGGAGTTCTGCTTGCTGAAGAGCAGGGGTTTGAGGGCTCATGGGGATGAGAGTCTGGGCTCCTCTCCACATGGTAACTGTGGGATGATGGAAGCTCAGGTGAAGCCCTCAGGCTCTTTGTTTCTTTCCAGACCAAGGGCAGCAGGGCCAGAACCATTGCTGTGCCATGGCAGTGGGGCTGTCAGTTGCCTCCGGGAGCCCAACCTCAGGGAAACACCAAACCACTACCCATGTGTGTGTTCAGCCATGGACGGGCAGCTCTTCTACAGTCCTGAACTGGGGGCCCTGTTTGGCAGGGTTGGGTGAGGACTCTCAGGGAAGAGGGACTGGACTACCCTCTGAATGGTAGCTGTAGTAGGCTGGAAGTGCCAGTGTAGTGACTAGACCTTTGTAACCGCCCAATGAGTTCACCTTACCCACTGCCTAGACAGAGCTCATTTATCAAGACAGTGGAATTGCAATGGAGAAAGAATAATTCATACAAAGCTAGCTGTGTGGGAGACCAGTGTTTTATTATTACTCAAATCAGTCTTCCTGAGCATTCAGGGATTAGGGTTTTTAAAGATGATTTGGCTGGTAGGGGCTCTGGAAGTGGGGAGTGCTGATTGATCAGGTTGGAGATGGAATCATATGGGGGTCATAGTGAGGTTTTCTTGCTGTTTCTGTTCCTGGGTGGGATGGCAGAACTGGTTGAGCCAGATTACCAGTCTGGGTGGTGTCAGCTGGTGGACTGAGTGCAGGGTCTACAAAATACCTCAAGTACTGATCTTAGATTGTGCAATAGTGATGTGATCCTCAGGGGCAATCTGGGGAGGTTCAGACTCCCTAAACCTAATTTCCAATTTTGTAGCTAATTTGTTAGTCCTGCAAAGGCAGACTGGTTCCCAGGCAAGAAGGGAGTCTTCTCAGGAAAGGGCTATTATCAATATTGTTTCAGAGTCAAACCATAAACTAAATTCCTTCCCAAAGTTAGTTTGACCTACACCCAGGAATCAACAAGGACAGCTTAAAGGCTACAAGCAAGATGGAGTCAGTTAGGTCTGATCTCCTTCACTGTCAAAATTTCCTCAGTTATAATTTTTCAAAAGCAGTTTCACTCTTTGTTCCTTCCCCTGCTTGAGGGAGGTTAGGATAGTACAACTGCAACTGCAATGGAGGAAGGGTTGTGAGTTGTCTCTAGCATTTCCTCCTTAGAGAAATGCAGAGCTGTTTCTGACCAAAGTGTTCAGGTGGAGGAAGGGTGGTTGTCCTGGAGTCCCAGGTCAGGATGCCCTGCCCAGTAAGAAGTAGGGATGGGAACCTGCATGGAAAACAGCTTGGCCGCGTTTCTGTGGGGCAGTTGTGGTGTTTTGAGGATCCATGCCAGTCCCTAAGCACCTTGCACTTATCCTGCAAGGTACAGTGAAAGTGAGGCCTGCCTGTAGTCTGTTGCTGTTCAGCCTCCTGGATTCAGCTCCTTTCCTGGGGGTACTCAAGGGAGCTTGACCTCCCCTGCCGCTGGAGCTGCAGCCACTAATGCCAGGATGCCTGGAGATCCAAGACTCCTGGGGCTCTGCATGTGCCTGAGTGGCAGCTATGCCTAGACTCCATGTAGCTCTCCATGTCAGTCTTGAGGCCCAAATGGGTAATCTCATGGAAGGATCACCTGAGCCCAGTGTTGCAAAGGTCCACAGAAGAAGTGTGAGTCCCTGGGGATTCTCACTCTCTCACCACTTCCCTGTGGTGGAGAAGCCTCCTTTGGCTCTGTGCAACTCCTGGGTGGGTGGTCGTCCTGTTTTGCTCAACTCCTGGGTGGGTGGTCATCCTGTCTTGCTCCTCTCCATTCTCCAAGGGTCAAGTTATTTCCTTGATGAATCCTAATATGTCCACCTAGATGTTCCACTTGAAGATCTAGTAATTACTCACCACTCTTTCTTCTCTCTGTGAGAGGTGCACACTAGTTGCTTTCAGTCAGCCATCTTGACTAACCCTGGATCCAGATTTGATGAAGGATTGGGTGAAGCAGCAACTGTAGATCTCTGGCAGATCTTAACACATTTATGCCCAAGTTCTTTAAAGATAGATGTAAAAGTCTTGCATATTCTCCCATTTTCTTTCCCTACTTGTTCCAACATTTTGAAGTGAAAGATGGATTAATTATTAAACATTTTATTATTTTTATTCTCATAGAGTGACATCTAACAGAAGATAGCATAAGAGCTTAAGAAGGGAAGGGAAAGGCCAGGCGCGGTGGCTCACGCCTGTAATCCCAGCACTTTGGGAGGCCGAGGCCGGCGGATCATGAGGTCAGGAGATTGAGACCATCCTGCTGAACACTGTGAAACCCCGTCTCTACTAAAAATACAAAAAAAAAATTAGCTGGGCGTGGTGGCAGGCACCTGTAGTACCAGCTACTCAAGAGGCTAAGGCAGGAGAATGGCATGAACCCAGGGGTGGAGCTTGCAATGAGTGGAGATCACGCCATTGCACTCCAGCCTGGGCAACAGAGTGAGACTCTGTCTCAAAAAAAAAGAAAAAGAAAAAAAGATATGGCTTACTTGCCTGACTCCTTAACCCAACTCTAGGCTAGACCTCCAGTGTTGGACATGGTGACTTGCCCAGAGTATAGGCTTAATGCATTTTCCTTGAGAAGTAAGGAGCACACTCTGGAGTCAGATTCTCATTGTTCTAATTCCTACTCGATGTTGCCATGAATCTTGGGCAAATTACTCTGAACCTCGGACAAGGTACTTAATGTTTTTGTACCTTAATTGGATCATCTGAGAAACTGAGAAAATAAGAATGTGTAGATCATAGAGGTTTGTGTGAGGCTTAACTGAAATAATACATGTAGGGGCTTAGAATAATGCCTGGTTCAAGGGTATGCTTTCAGTAAATATTAGTCACAATTTCAAGATATAGCATAGCATAATGGTTGAAAGTGGGACTCTGAATCCAGGCTAACTGGGCTCTAATTCCTGTTCCACTCATTCCACTTAATTTTCCCAAGATGATGTTAATTTTTTATGCTAGTTTCTGCATGGCAAATATTTAATAAACATTAATATTACTATTGAATTATTACAGAATGAACTATTTAAAAGGTAACATTCCAAGATGAGTAGTTAAAACAATGCTAATTTCTACATCTGATTTTGACTTTTGGTCTTGCTTTTCACATTGATATTAACATGAAATACTCAATTAGCTGTCCCTACTATGTAAACAAAAGGACAAGTCTATGTCTTAGTTTTCCATTACTGCTTTCCCCTCCAACACATGTGTAATTCATATGACAAGAAATCACTATGTCAGGAGGAACCCATGTTAAAACTTCTCAAATCGAAACACAGCAACCATTTCCCTAATTAGCCAAGTCTTAAAAACAGAGTATTTGGAAAAGGGATGGGCTGATACCATCTGACAAAGAAGGAAGAATTATATTTAAGAGCTTTGTTGTTTTACTTCTCACATTACCTAAAAGGAATAATAAAGTAAAATAACATCCCAGGAAACTGCATGGCAGTTCCTAATATGATAGACATTTAGTGACTTATTGCTGTTTGCCGTGGTGTTTCATAGTTTCTGACAGTATAAAGCTCGCTTAAAGAAAAAAAAAAATACTGCCACCCACATTTTGTCTGGAGTTAATATGTATTTTTCTACTTGTCAGAGTGTGGGAGGCTCTCGGTTTATGTAATTACAGCTTTCAAAAATCGCTTAAATAGACATGAGCAAAGAAGTGAAATTGCATGTGGAATATTCGAATGACACTGAATCTGTCGGGCCTATGGGATTTTTCTTAGAAAAACTGAGATGTTTTTCAACTCTCACTTGGATGGGACTGTGCTTTGCAAGAGCTTCAGAAACAGCTTTTTCATGTTGCTGACAATCCTGACAATGGTCCTGATGAATTATCTGTATTAAACATGCTCCTCAAGCCAACTGAATCCACTCTGTCAAGCAGATTTGAAGAAAAGCAATGAGCTATGTCTTTCCCTGCAGCCTAGGGCTTGGTACCTCCAAGGAGATCAGGACAAGGAAGGGAAATCCTAACCAAACTTGATACCCTTTTTCTTCTTTTCCTAATGGGCTATCTTTTATCAAATTAAGAGTTAAAGCACTAGATATAAATGTGAGTAAGGAATGGAAAGATAAGAAATTGGGCTTGTATTTGTGGGGGGCAAGTGTTCATCTTTACTTTCCTCACTTATTTTTTAACAGGTAAAAAATAATTATAAGTGACTTCTTCAATATTCTTTGTTTCTATCTCACATTCTACATTTTAACATTTAGTTTCTTTTCTATTTCTAAACAGCTTTACTTAAATAAAATTGATATGCACTAAATTGCACATTTTAAAGTGTACACATGTATATACACATGAAGCCGTCACCCAAATCAAGAAATAAACGCATCCACTGCCTCCAGAAGTTTTCTTATGCCCCCTTTTAATCTCTCTCTCCTACCCACCACTACCTTTCTGCCCCATCCTCACATCCCCTGCACGACCATCCCATCCCCTGGAAACCTACTGCTTTACTTCCTGTCTCCATAGATTATTTTGCATTCTTTTTAATTTTACAGAGATGGGAATCATACAAAGTATACTCTTTTTATAAGGATTCTTCCAGGATAATTATTTTGAAATGTATTCATTTCATTGTGTGTACAATTTTGATCTACATTTTCCCAGTGACTAACAATGTTGAACAACTTTTCTTGTGCTTATTTTCCAACTATATATCTGTACAAATCTTTTGCCTGTTTTTTATTGAGTTGTTTGCTTTCTTAATATTGAGATTTAATTTCTATTTTAAATGTATTCTATTTTAAAAGATTAACATCCAATAAAATTAACTTTTTGGTGTACAGTTCTATTAAAGTTATTAAATGATAATTTTATGTAACTACCACCACAATCAAGATAAAAAACAGTTCCATCACTCCCAAAAACTCTTTCTAATGATACCCTTTATAGTCATATACTGCCCCATCCCAACCTTTGTTCTCTTCTTCATCACTATAGTTTTGTCTTTTCAAAAATATCATATAAATTGAATTATACAGTATGTAACATTTTGAGACTGGCTTCTCTCACTCAGCATAATGCCTTTGAGATTCATCCAAGATGTTGTCTATACGTAGAGTGCTCCATTTTATTGCTGAGTGATATTTTATAATATGGATGTCCCACAGTTTGTTTATCCATTACCTGTCAAGGGATTCTTGAATTGTCTCCAGTTACTGGTAATTATGAATACTTTAATGTATAGGGTTTAGTAGAAAAATAAAGTTTTCATTTCTTAATAGAAAATACCTAGGAATATAATTGCTTGGTTTTATGGTAAGTATATGTTTAAAATATGCTCAAAGAAGCTGCCAAACTCTTCTCCAGAGTTGATGTACCATTTTGCATTCAACAATGTGTGAGATATCCAGTTGCTCCTTATCACCGCTTACAATGAGGTGCCACTACACACCTGTAAGAATGACTACAGTTAAAACATCTCACCATTCCAAAGATTAGAGGAAGCTTCACCTATGACAAACCTATAGCCAACACAATACACAATGGGGAAAAGTTGAAAGCATTCCCTCTGAGAACTGGAACAAGATGCCTACTCTCACCACTCCTCTTCAACATCGTACCGGAAGTTCTAGCCAGAGCAATCAGACAAGAGAAAGAAACAAAGGGCATCCAAATCAGTAAAGAGGAAGTCAAACTGTCATTGTTTGCTGATGATATGATCATTTACCTAGAAAATCCTAAAGACTCCTTCAGAAAGCTCCTAGAACTGATAAAAGAATTAAGCAAAGTTTCTGGATGGAAAATTAATGTACATAAGTCAGTAGCTCTTTTATACATGAACAGCAACCAAGTGGAAAATCAAATCAAGAACTCAACCCCTTTTGCAATAGCAGCAAAAGATAAAATACTTAGGAATACACCTAACTAAGCAGGTGAAAGACCTCTACAAGGAAATCTACAATACACTGCTGAAAGAAATCATATATGACACAAACAAATGGAAACACATCCCATGCTCATGAATGGGTAGAATCAATATTGTGAAAATGACCATATTCCCAAAAACAATCTACAAATTCAAGACAATCCCCATCAAAATACCATCATCATTCTTCACAGAATTAGAAAAAACAGTTCTAAAATTCATATGGAACCAAAAAAAGCCTGCATAGGCCAAACAAGACTAAACAAAAAGAACAAATCTGGAGGCATCACATTACCCGATTTCATACTGTACTATAAGTCCCATAGTCACCAAAAAAGCATGGTACTGGTATAAAAATAGGCGCATAGACCATTGGAACAGAATAGAGAACCCAAAAATAAACCCAAAAATAAACATCTAACTGCACTTTAACAAAGCAAACAAAAACATAAAGTGGGGGAAAGGACACCCTTTTCAACAAGTGGTGCTGGGCTAATTGGGTGGGGTGGCCACGTGTAGGAGGATGAAACTGGAGTCTCATCTCTCACATTATACAAAAATCAACTCAAGTAGCCAGGTGTGGCAGCATGCGCCTGTAGTCCTAGCTATTCAGGAGGCTGAGGCAGGAGAATTGCTTGAACCCAGGAGGCAGAGGTTGCAGTGAGCCGAGATTGCACCACTGCAGTCCAGCCTGGGCGACAGACTCTGTCTCAAAAAAATCAACTCAAGTTAGATTAAGTACTTAAATCTAAGACCTAAAACTACGAAAATTCTAGAAGATAACATTGGAGAAACCCTTCTAGACATTGGCTTAGGCAAGGAGTTCATGACCAAGAACCCAAAAGCAAATGCAATAAAACAAAGATAAATAGCTGGTACTTAATTAAACTAAAAAGCTTTTGCATGGCAAAAGGAACAGTCAGCAGAGTAAACAGACAACCCACAGAATGAGAAAAAATCTTCACAATCTACACACCTGACAAAGGACTAATATCCAGAATCTACCTCAAACACCAACAAGAAAAGAACAAACTATCATATCAAAAAGTAGAACAATTCTCAAAAGAAAGTATACAAATGGCCAACAAACATAAGAAAAAATGCTCAACATCACTAATGATCAGGGAAATGTAAATCAAAACCACAATGCGATACCACCTTACTCCTGCTAGAATGGCCATAATCAAAAAATCAAAAAATAATAGATGTTGATATAGATGCGGTGAACAGAGAACACTTATACACTGCTGGTGTGAATAAAAACTAGTAGAACAACTATGGAAGACAGTGTGGAGATTCCTTAAAGAATTAAAAGTAGAACTACCATTTGATGCAGCAATCCCACTATTGGGTATCTACCCAGAGAAAAAGAAGTCATTACACGAAAAAAATACTTGCATACACATGTTTATAGCAGCACAATTTGCAGTTGCAAAAATGTGGAACCAACCCAAATGCCCATCAATCAAGGAGTGGATAAAAAGCTGTGGTATACGTATATGATGGAATACTACCCAGCCATAAAAAGGAATGAATTAATGGCATTTGCAGCGACCTGGATGAGATTGAAGACTATTATTCTAAGTAAAGTAACTCAGGAATGGAAAACCAAACATTGTATATTCTCACTCATAAGTGGGAGCTAAGCTATGAGGATCCAAAGGCATAAGAATGACACTATGAACTTTGGTAACTCAGGGGAAAGCGTGGGAAGGGCATGAGGGATAAACAAATAGGGTGCCATGTATACTGCTTGGGGGATGGGTGCACCAAAATCTCACAAATCACCATTAAAGAATTTATTCATGTAGGGCCGGGTGCAATGGCTCATGCCTGTAATCCCAGCACTTTGGGAGGCCGAGGTGGGCGGATCACGAGGTCAGGAGATCGAGACCATCCTGGCTAACACTGTGAAACCCTGTCTCTACTAAAAATACAAAATTAGCTGGGCACTGTGGCGGGCGTCTGTAGTCCCAGCTACTCAGAGGGCTGAGGCAGGAGAATGGTGTGAACCCGGGAGGCGGAGTTTGCAGTGAGACGAGATTGTGCCACCCCACTCCAGCCTGGGTGACAGAGCGAGACTCCGTCTCAAGAAAAAAAAAAAAAGAACGTATTCATGTAGGCTGGGCGTGGTGGCTCACGCCTGTAATCCCAGCACTTTGGGAGGCTAAGGGGGGTGGATCACGAGATCAGGAGATCAAGACTATCCTGGCTAACCGGTGAAACCCCGTCTCTACCAAATATACAAAAAGTTAGTTTAATTAGATCCCATTTGTCAATTTTGGCTTTTGTTGCCATTGCTTTTGGTGTTTTAGACGTGAAGTCCTTGCCCATGCCTATGTCCTGAATGGTAATGCCTAGGTTTTCTTCTAGGGTTTTTATGGTTTTAGGTCTAATGTTTAAGTCTTTAATCCATCTTGAATTGATTTTTGTATAAGGTGTAAGGAAGGGATCCAGTTTCAGCTTTCTAAATATGGCTAGCCAATTTTCCCAGCACCATTTATTAAATAGGGAATCCTTTCCCTATTGCTTGTTTTTCTTGGGTTTGTCAAAGATCAGATTGTTGTAGATATGCAGCATTATTTCTGAGGGCTCTGTTCTGTTCCATTGATCTATATCTCTGTTTTGGTACCATTACGATGGGATCTAATTAAACTAAAGAGCTTCTGCACAGCAAAAGAAACTACCATCAGAGTGAACAGGCAACCCACAAAATGGGAGAAAATTTTCGCAATCTACTCATCTGACAAAGGGCTAATATCCAGAATCTACAATGAACTCCAACAAATTTACAAGAAAAAAACAAACAACCCCATCAAAAAGTGGGCGAAGGACATGAACAGACACTTCTCAAAAGAAGACATTTATGCAGCCAAAAGACACATGAAAAAATGCTCATCATCACTGACCATCAGAGAAATGCAAATCAAAACCACAATGAGATACCATCTCACACCAGTTAGAATGGCAATCATTAAAAAGTCAGGAAACAACAGGTGCTGGAGAGGATGTGGAGAAATAGGAACACTTTTACACTGTTGGTGGGACCATAAACTAGTTCAACCCTTGTGGAAGTCAGTGTGGCAATTCCTCAGGGATCTAGAACTAGAAATACCATTTGACCCAGCCATCCCATTACTGGGTATATACCCAAAGGAATATAAATCATGCTGCTATAAAGACACATGTACACATATGTTTATTGCGGCGCTATTCACAATAGCAAAGACTTGGAACCAACCCAAATGTCCAACAATGACAGACTGGATTAAGAAAATGTGGCACATATATACCATGGAATACTATGCAGCCATAAAAAATGATGAGTTCATGTCCTTTGTAGGGACATGGATGAAATTGGAAATCATCATTCTCAGGAAACTATCGCAAGTACAAAAAACCAAACACCGCATGTTCTCACTCATAGGTGGGAATTGAACAATGAGAACACATGGACACAGAAAGGGGAACATTGCACTCTGGGGACTGTTGTGGGGTGGTGGGGAGGGGGGAGGGATAGCATTGGGATATATACCTAATGCTAGATGACGAGTTAGTGGGTGCAGTGCACCAGCATGGCACATGTATACATATGTAACTAAGCTGCACATTGTGCACATGTACCCTAAAACTTAAAGTATAATAATAAAAAAAAAAATCAGCTGAGCGTGGTGGCAGGTGCCTGTAATCCCAGCTACTCAGCAGGCTGAGGCAGAGAGAATCACTTGAACCCAGGAGGCAGAGGTTGCGGTGAGCCGAGATCACGCTACTGTATTCCAGCCTGGGTGACAGAGTGAGACTCTGTCTCAAAAAAAAAAAAAGAACTTATTCATGTAATGAAACACTACCTGTTCCCCAATAACCTATGGAAATTAAAACATAAAAAGTTGGAGGATTCCAGTTCCTCTGAATTGGAGGAACTGGAATTCTCAACACTGCTCATTGGAGTCTAAAATTGTATAGCCATTTTAGGAAGCAGTTTGTCAATGTCTCTAAAAGTTAAACATAATTTACTGTGTGAACCAGTCATTCTATAGTTAGATAATTATCCAAAAAGAATGAAAGCGTATATCAATATAAAAGCTTAAACACAAATGCCATAGGAGTAGTTTAGGCATTCTAAAATGTATGTAGTAGTATCTCATTACTGTTTTAATATGCCTTTCCCTAATAGCTAATGATGTTGAACATCTTTTCTTGTGATGATATATCATCTGTATATCTTCTCTGGGAAAGTATCCATTTAAGTCTTTTGCCCATTTATTTAATTGCATGGTTTATTTTCTTAGTGTTGATTTTTTAGAAATATTTATACATTCTGGATACAAGTCTTTTATCAAATATGTGATTTGTGAATATTTTCTCCCAGTCTGTAGCTCATCTTTTTCATTTTCTTAAGAGTATCTAATCAATTTTTTCTTTTATGAATTGTGCTTTGTTATTAGGTCTAAGAACTGTCTGCCTAATCCCAGGTCATAGACTTTCTGCTGTTTTGTCTTTAAAATTTTTTTTTTTTTTTTTTGAGACGGAGTCTTGCTCTGTCGCCCAGGCTGGAGTGCAGTGGTGCAATCTCCTCTCACTGCAAGCTCTGCCTCCGGGGTTCATGCCATTCTCCTGCCTTAGCCTCCCGAGTAGCTGTGACTTCAGGCACCCACCACAGCACCTGGCTAATTTTTTGTATTTTTAGTAGAGACAGGGTTTCACCGTGTTAGCCAGGATGGTCTCGATTTCCTGACCTCGTGATCCACCCGCCTCGGCCTCCCAAAGTGCTGGGATTACAGGCATGAGCCACCACGCCTGGCCTAAAAATTTTATAATTTTATATTTTACATTTAGATCTATGATTCATTCTGAGTTAATTTTTATGTGAAGTATGACACTTAGGTCACAGTATATTTTTGTTTATGGATGTGCAATTGTTTCAGCTCCATTTGTTGCAAAGGTTATCTTTCCTCTATTGAACTGTTTTTGCACTTTTGTCAAAAATTAGCTGAGCATATTTATATGAACCTACTTTTGGGTTCTCCTTTCTTTTCCATTGATTTATGAGTTTATTCCTTCACCAATATCTCACAATTATAATTATTATAGTTATCAAATAAGTCTTGAAATCAGGTAGACTGATTCCTCTCACTTTATTATTCCTTTACAAAATTGTTTCAGCTATTCTCATCCATTCGTCTTTCCATATACATTTTAGAGAAATCTTGTTTATATCTTTAAAAAATCTTGCTGGGATTTTGATAAGAATTTTGTGAAACCTGTATATCAGTTTGTAGAGAACTGACACCTTTACTTTGTTGAGTCTTCCAACCCATCAACATGGTATGTATTTTTATTTATTTAGGTCTTCTTTAATTATCCAATCAGTTTTTGTAGTTTGAAGCACACAGATCAGCTTTATATTTTGTTGGATTTATACACAAGTATTTTATTTTATTGGAACAATTACATCTAACATAGTTTAAAATTTTATTTGATGTTTTGATGTTGACCTTGTATCCTGCAAATCTGCTAAACTTGCATTATAGTTTTGGAATTTTGGGGGTAGCTGATTTTTTTGGTGGTAATAGTGTCTTCTGTGAATAGGGACAGATCTATTTTTTTCATTTAAAATTTTATGTATTTTGTTTATTTTGCTTGCCTCATTGATCTCACTAGAATTTTTACTACAATGTTGAATAGGAGTGGTGAAAATGGACATTACCATGTTCCTATTCTTAGAATGAAAGCATTTGATTTTTCACCATGAAGTATGATATTGGCCGTAGGTTTTTCATAGATGCCTGTTACCAGTTTGGCAAAATTATATTCCTAGCTTGCTAAAAGTTTCATTAAAAATGAATGTTGGATTTTGTCATAAGTTTTTCCTGTGTTTATTGAGTTTATCTACCTCTCTCTCTGTCTATTATTTTCTATTAGGTTGTTAGTATAATCAATTACATTGATTTTATTTTATTTTTAAAATCACTTTAATGAGATAAGACTGACATATAAAATCTGTACATACTTAACATATATACCTTAGTAAGTTTGGGGATAAATATATATCTGTGAAGCCATCGCTATTATAAAATCCATAAACATAGCCATCATTTCCCAAAGTTTCCTCCCATGCCCTCTAATATTATTATTGTTTTTTCTGGAAGGGAATGGTAAGAGCATTTAGCAGAAGATCTCTGCTCTTTGAAAATTTTAAGTGTACAATACAGTTTTGTCAGCTAGCTGCACTATGCTGGCTAGTAGATCTCCAGAACTTATCCTGCATAACTGAAACTTTGTACCCTTTAACCGTCACCTCCATTCTCCCAACCTTCCAGTCCCTGGAAATCACCATTCCACTGTCTGCTTCTATAACTTCGGCTATTTTATATTCCACATCTAAGTGACAGCATACAGTATTTGTCTTTCTTTGTCTGACTTATTTAACAGAATGCCCTCCAGATTCACCCATGTTATAAAGGGCAGCATTACCTTTTTTTAAAAGGCTAGATGGTATCCCATTTTATGCATATGACACATTTTCTGTAACGATTCATGCATAGATGGACATTTATATTGTTTCCATATCTTGGCTATCTAGTTGTCAAAAGTGGGGTATTGAAGTTTTCTATTATTATTGTATTGCCATCTGTGTATATCTTCAGTTCTATTAATATTTACTATATTTAGATTCTGCAAAGTTGGGTGTATGTATAATTATAATTGTTATGTTATCTTCATTAAATAATTTTTTTATCATTATATAGTGACCTTCTTTGTCTCTTGTGAAAGTTTTTGACTTAGTCTATTTTGTATAAGTATAGCCACCTTTGCTGTCTTTTGGTTACCATTTGCATTAAATGCCTTTTTCCATCCCTTCACTTTCAGTCAATCTGTGTTCTTAAAGCTAAAGTGAGTCTCTTGTAGGCAGAATATAGTTGTATATTACTTTTTTGTCATTCAATCACTCTATGCCTTTGTTTTGAGCATTAAATTCATTTACTTTATTTATTTATTTATTTATTTACAGACAGAGTCTCACCCTGTCACCCAGGCTGGAGTGCAGTGGCACAATCATAGCTTACAGTAGCCTTGAACTGCTAGGCTCAAGTGATCCTTTCACCTCAGCCTCCTGAGTAGGTGGGTCTGCAGGCATGTGCCACTATGTCTGGCTAAATATTTTAAAATTTTTTAGAGATGAAGTCTCACTATGTTGCCTAGGCTGGCCTTAAGGGATCCTCCCACTTCAACCACCCAAGTAGCTGGGATTACAGATGTGAGACACTGTGCCTAGCTCTAATTCATTTACATTTAAATTAATTATTGATAATTGTGGAAGTATAATAATAGTTCCATTTTGTTAGCTGTTTCATGTTTTATCATACTTTTGTTCCTTTTTTTCTCTTATACTGTCTTTGTGATTAGATAATTTTTGTAGTTTTTTCGTTTTTGAAAATATATATATTTGCATTTCAGTAGTTTTGGGGGTACAAGTGGTTTTGGTTACATGAATGAATTGTGTAGAGGTGAATGAGATTAGGCCACCCGTCACTCGAGTAGTGTACACTGTACCCAGTATGTAGTTTTTTATCCCTTGCCCCCTCATACCTTTATCCTTGTAAGTCTCCATAGTCCATTATATAACTCTATATACCTTTGTGTATGCATAGCTTAGCTGCCACTTGTAAGTGAGAACATATAGTATTTGATTTTCCATTCCTAAGTGAGATAATTTCTGTAAAAAAATTTCCATTATTCTAAGTGAGTTATCTGTTAGAATAGTTGCCTCCAGCTCCATTCAAATTTGCTGCAAAAGACATTATTTCATTCATTTTTGTAGCTGAGTAGTATTCTATGGTGTATATATGTCACATGTTCTTTATCCACTCATTGGTTGATAGGCACTTAGGTTGGTTCCACACCTTTGAAATTGTGAATTGCGATAAACATATATGTGCAGATGTCTTTTTGACATAATGACTTCTTTTCTTGGGTAGATACCCAGTGGTGGAATTCCTGGATCAAATGGTAGATCCACTTTTAGTTCTTTAAGAAATCTCCATACTGTTTTCCATAGAGATTGTACTAATTTACAATTCCACCAGCAATGTATAAGCATTCCTTTTTCATCACATCCATGACAGTATCTACAGTTTTTGGACTTTTTAATAATGGCTATTTTTGCACAGGTAAGATGATATCTTATTGTGGTCTTAATTTGCATTTCCCTGATGATAAGTGATATTGAGCATCTTTTCCTATGTTCATTGGCCATCTGTATATATTCTTTTGAGAAATGTCTATTCATGTCATTTTCTCACTTTTTGATGAGATTATTCGTTTTTTTCTTTGTTGATTTGTTTGAGTTCTTTGTAGTTTCTCTATATTATCCTTTGTCAGATGCATAGTTTGCAAATATTTTCCCCCATTCTGTGAGTTGTATGTTTGATGATTATTTCTCTTGCTGTTCAGAAGCTTTTTAATTAGGTCTCATTTATTAATTTTTAAATTTTTGTTGCATTTGCTTTTGAGGTCTTAGTCATGAATTCTTTGCCTAAGCCAATGTCTAGAGAGTTTTTTCTAGGTTATCTCCTAGAAATTTTATGTTTTTATCTATTAGATTTAAGTATTTGATCCCTCTTGAGTTGATTTTTTTACAAGGTGAGAGACAGGATCCAGTTTCATTTTTCTACTTGTGGCTAGCCAGTTTTCCCAAAACCGTTTATTTAATAGGGTATCCTTTCCCCAATTTATGTTTTTATATGCTTTGTCAAAGGTCAGTTGGTTGTAATTATTTGGCTTTATATCTGAGTTCTCTATTCTGTTCTAGTCTATGTGTCTCCTTTTTATATCAGTACCATGCTGTTTTGATAACTATATCCTTGTAGTATAATTTGACATCTGGTAATGTAATGCCTCCAAATTTGTTCTTTCTGCTTAGGATTGCTTTGGCTATTTAGGCTCTTTTTTGGTTCCATATGAATTTTAGTATTTTTTTAATTCTGTGAAAAATGATATTGGTATTTTAATAGGAATCACATTGAATCTGTAGATTGCTTTGGGCAGTATCACAATATTGATTCTTCTAATTCATGAGCATGAGATGTGTTTCCATTTGTTTGTGTCATCTGTGATTTCTTTCAGCAGTTTTTTTCCAGTTCTCCTTGTAGAGATCTTTCACCTCTTTGGTTCAGTTTATTCCTAAGTGTTTTATTTGTTTAGCAGCTGTTATAAAATGAATTGGGTTCTTAATTTGATTATCATCTTGGTGGTTGTTGGTATATAGCAATGCTACTGATTTATGTACATGAATTTTGTGACCTGACACTTTACTGAATTCATTTATCAATTTCAGAGTCTTTTGAAGGAATCTTATAGTTTTCTAGATATATAATCCTATCATCAGCAAACAGCAATAGTTTAACTTCCACTTTTTCAATTCGGATGCTTTTTATTTTTTTCTCTTGCCTGATTGCTCTGGGTAAGACTTCCAGTACTATGTTGAATAGAAGTAGCAAAGTTAAGCATTCTTATCTTGTTCCAGTTCCCAGGGGGAGGGCTTTAATCTTTTCTCCACTCCATATGATGTTGGCTGTGGTTTTGTTATATACAGCTTTTATTATTTTCAGGTAAGTCCCTTCTATACCTAGTTTGCTTAGTGTTTTTATCATAGAAGGATGCTGAGTTTTATCAAATGCTTTTTCTGCATCTATTGAAATGATCATATGGGTTTTATTATTAATTTTGCTTACGTGATGTATCATATTTATTGACTTGTGTTTGTTAAACCATCCTCATGTTCCTGAAATGAAGCTCATTTGATCATAGCATACTACCTTTTTTATTTTATTTTATCTTGAGACAGGGTCTCATTCTGTCTCTTGGGCTGGGTGCAATGGTGTAATCTCAGTTCACTGCAATCTCTGTCTCCTAGGCTCAAGCAATTATCCTGTGTCAGCCTCCTGAGTATCTGGGATTACAGGAGAAGGTCACTCCACCTGGCTAATTTTTGTATTTTTTGTACTATCTTTTTGATGTATTGTTAGATTCAGTTAGCATGTATTTTGTATGCATAGTTTCTGTATCTATGTTTTTCAGGGGTATTGGTCTGTAATTTTCTTCTTTGTTGTTATGTCCTTCCCTGGTTTTGGTATCAGGGTGATACTGGCTTCATAGAATGAGTTAGGGAAGATTCTCTCTTTCTCAATCTACTGGAATAGTTTCAGAAGGATTAGCACCAATTCTTCTTTGAATGTATAGTAGAATTCAGCTGTGAGTCTATCTGGCCCCGGGCTTTTTGTTGTTGGCAATTTTTTTTTCATTACTGATTTCATCTTGCTGCTTGTTATTGGTTGGTTCAGGGTTTCTATTTCTTCCTAAGTTAATCTAGAAGGATTGTATGTTTCCAGATATGTGTCTGTTTCCTCTAGATTTTCTAGTTTGTATGCATAGAGGTGTTGACAGTAGTCTTAAATGATCTTTTGTATTTCTGTGGTGTCTGTTGTAATGTCTCCACTTTCATATCTGAGTTTGAGTCTTCTCTCTTTTTTTCTTGGTTAAACTAGCTAAAGATCTATCAATTTTATCTTTTCAAACAACTAGCTTTTTATTTCATTGATCTTTTGTATTTTTTGTTTCAATTTCATTTAGTTCTTCTTTGATCTTTGCTTTTTCTTTTCCTCTGCTAGCTTTGGGTTTAGTTTGTTCTTGTTTCTTGAGTTCTTTGAGGTGTGACATTAGGTTGTCAATATCTGATCCTTTAGAGTTTTGATGTAGGCATTTAATGGTATAAACATTCTTCTTGGAACTGCTTTTGCTGTATCCCAGAGGTTTTGATAACTTGTGTCACTATTATTCATTTCAAGGAATTTATAAATTTCCATCTGTTTTCATTGTTAACTCAAATATTATTCAGGAGCAGATTTTATAATTTCCATATATTTGTAGTTTTAAGGGTTCCTTTTGGAGTTGATTTCCAGTTTTATTCCTCTTTGGTCTGGGAAGATACTTGATATGACTTTGATAAACTTAAATGTATTGAAACTTGTTTTGTGGTCTATCATAAGGTCTATCTTTGAGAATGTTCTATGTGCTCAGGTAAAAAATGTACATTTTGAAGATCTTGAGTAGAATATTCTGTAAATATCTGTTAGGTCCATTTGTTCTAGAGTATAGTTTAAGTCCATTGTTTCTTTGTTGACTTTCTTATTTGATGATCTGCCTAGTGCTGTCAGTGGAGTGTTAAAGTCCTTAATTATTATCGTGTGGCTATCTCTTTTCTTAGATCTAGTAGTAAATGTTTTATGAATCTGGGAACTTCAGTGTTAGGTGCATATAAATTGAGGATAGTAAATAATAGCTTCTTGTTGGATTGATTCTTTTTTTTTTTTTTTTTTTTTTGAGATGGAGTCTCACTCTGTCACCCAGGCTGGAGTGCAGTGGTGCGATCTTGGCTCTCTGCAACCTCTGCCTCCTGGATTTAAGCGATTCTCCTGCCTCAGCCTCCTGAGTAGCTGGGCTTACAGGCACACACAATCATACTTGGCTAATTTTTGTATTTTTAGTAGAGACAGGGTTTAACCGTCTTGTTCAGGCTGGTCTCGAACTCCTGTCCTCATGAACCACCTGCCTCGGGCTCCCAAAGTGCTGGCATTACAGGTATAAGCCAACATCCTGGCTGATTCATTTATAATTATATAATCGTCTTCTTTATCTTTTTAAATGTTTTTGCTTTAAAGTCCATTTTATCTGACATAAGAATAGCTACTCTTTCTCACTTTTGGTTTTTATTGGTATGGAATATCTTCTTCCACCTCTTTACCTTGAGTATATATAAATTTTTGTGTCTTAGATGAGTCTCTTGTTTTGTGATTTTTAAATCCATTCTGCCAATCTATATATTTTAAGAGGAGAATTTAGGTCATTTACATTCAATGTTAACATTAACATGTGAAGTACTATTTCAGTCATCATGTTAAATGGTTACCTAGTTACTTTGTTTTTTACATTGTGTTATTGTTTTATAGGCCCTGTGAGTTTTACAGTTTCAAGAGGTTCTATTCTGGTGCAGATTGACATTTTGTTTCAGGATATAGAACTCCTTACAGCATTTCTTGTATTGCTGGTCTGGTAGTGATAAATTCTCTCAGCATTTGTTTATCTAAAAGTGACTTTATTTCTCTTTGATTTATGAAATTTAGTTTTACTGGATATGAAATTCTTGGCTGACAGGTATTCTGTTTAAGGGGGCCAAAGATAGGAATCCAATCCCTTCTAGCTACTAAGATTTCTGGTGAAAAATCTGCTATTAATCGTTACCTGGTTCTTTTGTCTCACTGATCTCAGAATTCTTTCATTCACATTGACTTTAGAAAACCTGATGACTATATGCTTAGGTGAAGTCCTTTTTCTGATAAACTGTCCAGTTCTTTGAACTTCGTGTATTTGAATATGTAATTATCTAGCAAGGACAGGAAAGTTTTCCTCAATTATTCCGTCAAGTAAGCTTTCCAAAATTCTTACTTTTTCTTCTCCCTCAGGAACACCAGTTATTCTTAGGTTTGGCTGTTTTACATGATCCCATGTTTCTTGGAGACTATTTATTTTGATTCTTTTTTCTTTATTTTGACTGATGAGGTTATTTCAATTTTGTCTGTGATCTCTGAAATTCTTTCTTCTGTTTGTTCTAGTCTATTGTTAAAACTTACCACTGCATTTTGTAATTCTCTAAATGTGACTTTCATTTCTAGAATTTCTGATTGGTTTGCATTTAAAACCAATCTATCTCTTTAGAAAAATTTTCATTCATATCCTGAATTGTTTTTCAGATTTCTTTATTTTGGTTTTCACCATTCTCTGGTATCTCCTCAAGTAGCTTAATGATCAACCTTTTGAATTCTTTACCTGGTATTTCAAAGATTTCATCTTGGTTTAGATTTATTGCTAGAGATGTGATCTTTTTGGGTGGTGTTACAGAACCTTGTTTTGTCATATTACTAGAATTATTTTTCTGCTTCTTTCTCATTAGGGTAGACTATTCCTTCTAATTATTCTTGAATTTATTCTTTATTTGACTGTGGTTTTTTTAACTTATTTTTTTCCCCTTAGTGATGTGACTTTAATGTATATAGTTTATCATAGCCTAATTCAGCTCTTGGTACTTTCAGGGGTGAAGATTCTGTACAAGTTCCTTGGTTATAGAGAAACTTTGTAGGATAGCTTTCTCAGATACTGGTTAAAATAGCAATGTGCTCAGTGTGTAGGCAAGTTCGCTGTCTCCTATGGGGTTGGAATGGCAGAGGTCTCTTGAAGCTTACTTTGTTCCCTAATGGTGTATGCTTATTTATTTATTCATTGTTTTGCCAGTATTATTTAGTTAGTTAGTTAGTTTGAGGAGTCTCACTCTGTCATCCAGGCTGGAGTGCAGTGGCATGATCTCGGCTCACTGTAATCTCCACCTCCCGGTTTCAAGTGATTCTCCTGCCTCAGCTTCCCAAGTAGCTGAGATTCCAGGTGCATGTTACCATGCCCAGCTAATTTTTGTATTTTTAGTGGAGATGGGTTTTCACCACGTTGATCAGGCTGGTCTTGAACTCCTGACCTCAGGTGATCCGCCTTCCTCGGCCTCCCAAAGTGCTGGGATTACAGGTGTGAGACACTGTGCCCAGCCCCCAGTATTTTATTTACTGGATTTGTCGAAGTTCCAGAGACCCATTCTACTATGAATGCTGCTGCTCCTTGGGGTCTAGCAACCTAGTAAGTCTGCCACATTTCAGGCTGGTGCTAGGGAATATCTGTAAGTGATCCAGAGATGTTACCTGTCCTCAAGTCTCCCAGCAGCAGGTATCAGCTGTCCCTCTGATGGGGGTGACAGAGGAGTGATGTAGATTCTATGAGACTCCCTGGTTATAAATAGTCTTAGTGCATTGGCTTTCTTAAATGCCAATTGCAGTGGTAATGCACTGGTCAGGTGTACAGACTCAGGACCTCCTGGTTAGCCAGGGTGGTGCAGGCAGTGGTGATAGCTGAGGTCATGTTCAAGTTTTCTCATTGCTTGGTGCAGTGTTATTCCACCTGTAGATGCTGTAATGGATTATGTCATTTGGCCTCCAGCCAGGAAGTGGTGCTTACGAAAGAGAGCCAGCTGTGGTAGTAGCAGTGGGATTTTTGCTTGCCTTATGTTACCCTGGGGAGGTACTCTGGTTTCTCAGGTAATGGGTGGGGTCATAGGGCTCTAAAAAGTTTCTCTCCTTTGCATTAAACTACCAGGGCAGGTGGAGGGAAAAAGGCGGGTGGAGGCTGGGTCAGGCAGGTCTGCATTCTTGCTCTCCACGTGCAGGGAAAGCAGAGAACTTTGTTGGAATAGGAGGGCTATTATTTGGCCCCTGGGGTAATGTTCCAGGAAGGAGCATAGCTGCCTCTGCTTCACAGAAGAGTTTGCCCAGGGAGTGGGGAGTAGCAAGTGGCAGTAAGCCTCACCCAGCTCTCACACACTTGGCAAGGCAGGCCTCTCACCTACAGTGTTTGCTAGCAACAGTGAACTAAATTCCAGGCAGTCTACACTCAGAACTCAAAACTGCCCCAGGCCATAAGCCTTCCCCAGGGAGAGAGGAACCAAGGCTTTCAGGTGACGCCTCTCCCTGTCCACTCACAAATCTAAGGTGCCCAGCTCTTCTGCCCATGGCTGTAACACACTTCTCACTCAACTCCTGGCTTTGGCCAAGGGAGTTCATCCCCATTTAATATTATATTGTGAAATTCAGTTGGGAGCTTCTTTCAGCCTGCAGCCACTGCCTGATTTAATTGGCAGGCTTTCATGAGGTCACCTGTGATCTAGAATCAAGAATGGCTTCCCTTGGTCTGTGCTGAAGACTGGGAATGCATACAAGGCTCTTCCCATTGCTGCTCCCACTTTTATATTCCCCACTATTCCCTACATTAGTTGCAGTGCTGGATAGGGTTAACGTCTTCCCCTGTGAGTGGGATTGCCAGGTGCCATGGTGGGGGTGTATATCCTGGAGGCAGTCTCTTGCCCTCTCACACTCTGTGGACTTACAGTTTTTTGCCTGGTTCACAGTGTAATCTACAACCCGCTGTTTCTTTCAAAGCATCTGTGGTTTCTTTTCATTTCCTGTTGAGTTCCTACATTTCTTCTTGGAAAAAAGTTCACAGTATGAATCTCTACTTACTATTTTGTCTTTCCAAGTGAGAGAGGCATGCTAACACTGCCTCCAATCTGCCACCTTGGAAAAGAGGTTTTTTGTCTGTTTGTTTGTTTTATTCCTTTCTTATGCTTGTGCCCCAAGGATGTAGTGGTATGTTTTTATTCCTTTCTTTTTATCTTTTGTGTATCTGTCACAGGTTTCTTTGAGATTATCATGAATCTTACATTA
This sequence comes from Pongo pygmaeus, assembly GCF_028885625.2. NCBI lineage: Eukaryota > Metazoa > Chordata > Mammalia > Primates > Hominidae > Pongo > Pongo pygmaeus. The sequence continues at coordinate 56,611,035 of NC_072384.2, read as the reverse complement.
AAAGTCTTATAGTGGTCTATTTTAAGCTGCTAGCAACTTAACTTCAATCACATACAAAAACTCAGCACTTTGCTTCTCCCTATGCATATTTTGTTATTGATCTTACAATTTACCTTATTTTATAATGTGTTCCATTAACACATTATTGTAGGTATATTTTCAATATTTTGTTTTTTAACTTTTATGCTAGAGTTAAAAGTGATTTATGAACCACCATTAAAGTATTAGATTATTCTGAATTAGATAACATACATACCTTTACCAGTGAGTTTTATACTTTCATATGTTTTCATGATGTTATTTAGAATCCTTTCATTTCGGTCGGGCATAGTGGCTCAAGCCTGTAATCCCAGCAGTTTGGGAGGCTGAGGTGGGTGGATCACGAGGTCAGGAGTTCAAGACCAGCCTGACCAACATGGTGAAGCCCCATCTCTACTAAAAATACAAAAATTAGGTGGGAATGATGGTGCACGCCTGTAATCCCAGCTACTCAGGAGGCTGAGGCAGGAGAATTGCTTGGACCCAGGAGATGGAGGTTGCAGTGAGCCGAGATTGCACCACTGCACCACTCCAGCCTGGACAATGAGCAAGATTCTGTCTCAAAAAAAAAAAAGAATCCTTTAATTTCAACTTGGAGAACTCCTTTTAGAATTTCTTGTATAATAGGCCTAGTGGTGATAATCTTCCTCAGCTTTTGTGTGCCTGAGAAAGTCTTCATTTCTCCTTCATTTCTGAGGCACAGCTTTGCCAGGTATAGTATTCTTAACTGGCATTTTTTCTTTTAGTATAGTACGTTGACTTTAGTGTCACACTGTCTCACATCTTATAAGGTTTCAACTGAGAAATACACCAAGAGTCTCATTGCAGTTACCTTGTATGTTATAAGTTGCTTTTCTCTTGCTGTTTTCAAAATTTTCTCTGTCTTTGACCTTGACAATTTGATCATAATGTATCTCAATGAAGACTTCTTTGTGTTTAACCTATTTTAGGTTCTTTTGGCTTTGTGAATCTGGATGTTTGTTTTCCTTTCCAAATTTAGTAAATTTTCTGTCATTATTTTTTAAAGTAAGTTTTCTGTTCCCTCTGTCTTTTTTTCTTTACTCCTTCTTGAACTTCCATAATACTTATTTTGGTTCACTAGATGCTGTCCCATAAATCAGGTAGGCTTTATTTTCTGTTTTTTAATTCTTATTTCTTTTTGTTCCTCTGATTGCATAATTTCAAATACTCTATTTTAGAGTTCTGTGATTTTTCGTTTTGCTTTAACGAGTCTGCTGTTGAAGATCTCTATTGAATTTTTCAGTTTAGACATTATGTTAGTTAGCTCCATAGTTTCTTTGTGTTTTTAAATAGTTTCTATTTCTGTTGAACTTTTCATTTTGTTCTTTTCCTGGTTTTATTTAGTTTTCTATCTGTGTTCTGGCTCAATGAAATTCTTTAAGATAATTGTTTTGAACTCTTTGTCCATCAGTTCATAAACTTGCATTTCTTTAATTTCAGCCACTGCAGCTTTATTTTGTTCCTTTGGTGGTGTCATAATTCCATTATTCTTCTTGTTCCTTGAAATTGTACATTGTTGTCTTCACATTTAAAGAAGAAGTCACTTCCTCCCATCTTTTCTGATTAGCTTCAGGAGAGAAAGACCTTCACCAGTAAACCTGGCTAGAGATTCTGGGGATCTCTCAGAGTTTTTCTATGGATGCACCTGCTCCATTCCTCTTGTTCCGTCTTAGGGGGAATTCTTAGGATTTTGTGCCTTCTCTCAATTCTGAAAAGACAAGCTTGGTGCCGAGAAACTCCTTTTATTTTTTCTATGGTCCTGATGTGTTTGAGGTTGAGCATCATCACCTAATCCAACAGCCAAGCCAGTTACTGAGCTCTGCATCTGCTGTTGAGATATGCATGCTGTCTGTGGAGGTTCACATGTACTGTGTGGGATGCCATGCATGGGTAAGCATGGGCTGTTGGCTGTGGGGATGATGGTATGAGAGGTCCTAGGAGAATGCATTGACTTGTTAGGTGAGTCTTCAAGTTTTACAATAGGCCTTTTGATGGAGTCCGTAAGCTAGTTATCAGGATCTGTTGGTAGCTGTTGAAAGATACCCATATCCTCCTGGAAAAAGGAAGAAGAAAAATTACATACCTGGGAATTTGGGGTTTTTCTCACTTGGTATAAATCCAGACATTTTCAATTTCCCAAAGAGGGTTTCTCACACATACACTGTTCTTATAGATAATAAAAAAGCCTCTACATGGTAGATATAAATCATATCTCTTAGAGGAAGTGGAGTTTCAGCCAGAAATCAGGTCTTTGGTGGGCCTGGGAAGCTTCCCATGCCACATTTGTAATCATTTGAAAATAAGCTAAGTCTAGTTCAGAATGAAAACATATTTTAGGTCAATGTCAAAGCAACAAATTAGCTTCAGTGTCCACCTGTGCATTGTACCATAAAACCAAAGTCAGTTACCAGAAGTTTTTTCTGTAGCTGTTACTAGAAGATAATGGTGACTAGGCCTTGAATGGGAGCATGTTTGGGAGAAAGTTGCAATCTCCAAGAGCAAATTTTGAAAATCTTGGCACAATGAATACAATGAAAATTTTTGCAGAAATTTCTCAAAGAGGGACTATAGTCCTCCCTCACTAAGATTAGAAAAATACATAAAAAAAGAAAAAGAAACCTAAACTTGAAAGAAATAGGATACAGGAATTAAACAGCTGCAGACACAGCCATTGTCTATGCTCCCAGAAGGATAATTGGTTGATTATTAGTTCTTAACCTTACCTCTTTTTGCTGAGTATAAGATTCTTCTCTGGAAATCAGGAAACCTAGGTAGGTGATCAACTGAATCACTTCAAACTATGTAAAACTTACATTCACTATACAATGAACTAACAGGCTCCAGATTTACCATTCCACCAGAAACAACTAAAAACCCAAACAGCACATATTTTTTAATTATTTGCAAGATATTTGACATTAGGTAACATGGAAAGTGATTTATATGAGATGGGAACCAAAGGAAGTTAGTTCTGTCACTTTCCACCCATTAGTTGTGAGAGAGTTTCTAGGGTAGTGCATAAAGGAGAAACCAGGTAGAACCCAGTAGACTCCCTGAGTTGGAGAGTCTGGGGAAGCCAGTGCATCTAGAGTTCACAGGGCAGACTACTAGAGATGCACAGACACAAAACTCTAGGGATATTCAGAGGATTGCCTTCAAACATTGATCAGAGTATTGATCAGTGCACTCATGTGAATAAATTATCCAATATTAGAGAAAGAATGACTCTACTAGAAAGAACTCCTCACACAGGGCTATGAATATTGCCTGTTCAACCAGTGTCATATTGGAAAACCTTGTAATTTATGGAGTATTGAGTAGAGTACTCAAGTGAGTCTCATTTTAGTAGTAGGCAATAATAAGCCCCAGATGATTAGATTATGCCAAACACATCTTTAAAAGCAAGACCTAAAAATATGACTTATAATGAGGCTGAGACCCAACAAAAAATAAACTCAGAATCAATGAATGTGGTTGAAATAGCAAACGATCACAGGAAAATAGTTATTATAACCATATTTCATATGTTTAAAAAATCTAGATGAAATATTTAATATGTTAAATAGAAACATTGAAGTTATATAAAAAGAATACCCATATTGGACTTTAGAGATAAAAGGCAGATTAGACATTGCAGAAGAGATTGGCTGACTTGAATACAGATCATTAAAAAAAAATTGAAATGAAACACACAGAAAAAAACACAAAAATGTATATACATTGTAAGTAAATAGTTGGGAGTCAACTTCAATAGTAAATATTTAATTGGAGTCTCTAGAAAAAGACTGAAGAGAGAACATAATAGAAGAACAATTGAGAAATAATGACTGAAATTTTTTCTAAATTTAATAAAAATATAAACCTATATAGATCCAAAAAGGTAAACAAATCCCATGTTCAAGAAGCATGAAGAAAACTACACCAAGGTAAGAGAGTAGTGGTTCTCCCAGCACATAGTTTGAGATCTGAGAACGGACAGACTGCCTCCTCAAGTGGGTCCCTGACCTCCAAGTAGCCTAATTGGGAGGCACCTCCCAGTAGGGGCCTACTGACACCTCATACAGCCAGGTGCCCCTCTGAGACAAAGCTTCCAGAGGAAGGATCAGGCAGCAACATTTGCTGTTCTGTGATATTTGCTGTTCTGCAGCCTCCATTGGTGATACCCAGGAAAACAGGGTCTGGAGTGGACCTCCAGCAAACTCCAACAGACTTGCAGCTGAGGGTCCTGACTGTTAGAAGGAAAACTAACAAACAGAAAGGACAACCACACCAAAACCCCATCTGTATGTCACCATCATCAAAGACCAAAGGTAGATAAAACCACAAAGATGGGGAGAAACCAGAGCAGAAAAGCTGAAAATTCTAAAAATGAGAGCACCTCTTCTCCTCCAAAGGTATGCAGCTCCTCACCAGCAACGGAACAAAGCTGGACGGAGAATGACTTTGACAAGTTGAGAGAAGAAGGCTTCAGACGATTGGTAATAACAAACTTCTCCGAGCTAAAGGAGGATGTTCGAACCCATCGCAAAGAAGCTAAAAACCTTGAAAAAAGATTGGACAAATGGCTAACTAGAATAAACAGCATAGAGAAGACCTTAAATGACCTGATGGAGCTGAAAACCATGGCACAAGAACTACCTGACACATGCACAAGCTTCAGTAGCCGATTAGATCAAGTGGAAGAAAGGGTGTCAGTGATTGAAGATCAAATGAATGAAATGAAGCAAGAAGGGAAGTTTAGAGAAAAAAGAGCAAAAAGAAATGAACAAAGCCTCCAAGAAATATGGGACCATGTGAAAAGACCAAATCTACGTCTGATTGGTGTACCTGAAAGTGACGGGGAGAATGGAACCAAGTTGGAAAACACCCTTCAGGATATTATCCAGGAGAACTTCCCCAACCTAGCAAGGCAGGCCAACATTCAAATTCAGGAAATACAGAGAATGCCACAAAGATACTCCTCGAGAAGAGCAACTCCAAGACACATAATTGTTAGATTCACCAAAGTTGAAATGAGGGAAAAAATGTTAAGGGCAGCCAGAGAGAAAGGTCGGGTTACCTACAAAGGGAAGCCCATCAGATTAACAGCAGATCTCTCAGCAGAAACTCTACAAACCAGAAGAGAGTGGGGGCCAATATTCAACATTCTTGAAGAAAAGAATTTTCAACCCAGAATTTCATATCCAGCCAAACTAAGCTTCATAAGTGAAGGAGAAATAAAATCCTTTACAGACAAGCAAATGCTGAGAGATTTTGTCACCACCAGGCCTGCCTTACAAGAGCTACTGAATGAAGAACTAAACATGGAAAGGAACAACTGGTACCAGTCACTGCAAAAACATGCCAAATTGTAAAGACCATCGATGCTAGGAAGAAACTGCATAAACTATCAAGCAAAATAACCAGCTAACATCATAATGACAGGATCAAATTCACACATAACAATATTAACTTTAAATGTAAATAGGCTAAATGCTCCAATTAAAAGACACAGACTGGCAAATTGGATAAAGAGTCAAGACCCATCAGTGTGCTGTAGTTAGGAGGCACATCTCACGTGCAGAGACACACATAAGCTCAAAATAAAGGGATTGAGGAAGATCTACCAAGCAAATGGAAAACAAAAAAAAAGCAGGGGTTGCAATCCTAGCCTCTGATGAAACAGACTTTAAACCAACAAGATCAAAAGAGACAAAGAAGGCCATTACATAATAGTAAAGGGATCAATTCCACAAGAAGAGGTAACTATCTTAAATATATATGCACCTAATACAAGCGCACCCAGATTCATAAAACAAGTCTTTAGAGACTACAAAGAGACTTAGACTCCCACACAATAATAATAGGAGACTTTAACACCCCACTGTCAACATTAGACAGATCAACGAGACAGAAAGCTAACAAGGATATCCAGGAACTGAACTCAGATCTGCACCAAGCAGACCTAATGGACATCTACAGAACTCTCCACTCCAAATCAATACAATATACATTCTTCTCAGCACCACATCACACTTATTCCAAAATTGACCATATCGTTGGAAGTAAAGCACTCCTCAAGCAAACGTAAAAGAACAGAAATTATAACAAACAGTCTCTCAGACTGCAGTGCAATCAAACTAGAACTCAGGATTAAGAAACTCACTCAAAACCGCTCAACTACATGGAAACTGAAAAACCTGTTCCTGAATGACAACTGGGTACATAACGAAATGAAGGCAGAAATAAAGATGTTCTTCAAAACCAATGAGGACAAAGACACAACATACCAGAATCTCTGGGACACATTTAAAGCAGTGTATAGAGGGAAATTTATAGCACTAAATGCCCACAAGAGAAAGCAGGAAAGATCTAAAATTGACACCCTAACATCACAATTAAAAGAACTAGAGAAGCAAGAGCATACACATTCAAAAGCTAGCAGAAGGCAAGAAATAACTAAGATCAGAGCAGAACTGAAGGAGACAGAGCCACAAAAAACCCTTCAAAAAATCAATGAATCCAGGAGCTGGTCTTTTGTAAAGATCAACAAAATTGATACACTGCTAGCAAGACTAATACAGAAGAAAAGAGAGAAGAATCAAATAGACACAATAAAAAATGATAAAGGGGATATCACCTCTGATCTCACAGAAATACAAACTACCATCAGAGAATACTATAAACACCTCTACGCAAATAAACTAGGAAATCTAGAAGAAAAGGATAAATTCCTGGACACATATACTCTCCCAAGACTAAACCAGGAAGAAGTTAAATCCATGAATAGACCAATAACAGGCTCTGAAATTGAGGCAATAATTAATAGCCTATGAACCAAAAAAAGTCCAGGACCAGACAGATTCACAGCCGAATTCTACCAGAGGTACAAAGAGGAGCTGGTACCATTCCTTCTGAAACTATTCCAATCAATAGAAAAAGAGGGAATCCTCCCTAACTCATTTTATGAGGCCAGCATCATCCTGATACCAAAGCCTGCAGAGACACAACGACAAAAGAGAATTTTAGACCAATATCCCTGATGAACATCAATGCAAAAATCCTCAATAAAATACTGGCAAATTGAATCCAGCAGCACAGCAAAAAGATTATTCACCACAATCAAGTGGGCTTCATCCCTGGGATGCAAGGCTGGTTCAACATATGCAAATCAATAAATATAATCCATCATATAAACAAAACCAAAGACAAAAACCAAGTGATTATCTCAATAGATGCAGAAAAGCCCTTTGACAAAATTCAACAGCTCTTCATGCTAAAAACTCTCAATAAACTAGGTATTGATGGGACATATCTCAAAATAATAAGAGGTATTTATGACAAAGCCACAGCCAATATCATACTGAATGGGCAAAAACTGGAAGCATTCCCTTTGAAAACTGGCACAAGACAGGGATGCTGTTTCTCACCACTCCTATTCAAAATAGTGTTGGAAGTTCTGGCCAGGGCAATCAATAATGAGACAGAAATAAAGGATATTCAATTAGGAAAAGAGGAAGTCAAATTGTCCCTTTTTGCAGATGACATGATTGTATATTTAGAAAACCCCATCGTCTCAGCCCAAAATCTCCTTAAGCTGATAAGCAACTTCAGCAAAGTCTCAGAATACAAAATCAATGGGCAAAAATCACAAGCATTCCTATACTCCAATAACAGACAAACAGAGAGCCAAATGCCAAGACAATCCTAAGCCGAAAGAACAAATCTGGAGACATTACGCTACCTGACTTCAAACTATACTACAAGGCTACAGTAACCAAAACAGCATGGTACTGGTACCAAAACACAGATATAGACCAATGGAACAGAACAGAGCCCTCAAAAATAATACCACACATGTACAACCATCTGATCTTTAAACCTGACAATAACAAGAAATGGGGAAAGGATTTCCTATTTAATAAATGGTGCTGGGAAAACTGTCTAACCATATGTAGAAAGCTGAAACTGGATCCTTTCCTTTTGCCTTACACAAAAATTAATTCAAGATGGATTAAAGACTTAAATGTTAGACCTAAAACCATAAAAACCCTAGAAGAAAACCTAGGCAATACCATTCAGGACATAGGCATGGGCAAGGACTTCATGACTAAAACACCAAAAGCAATGGCAACAAAAGCCAAAATTGACAAATGGGATCTAATTAAACTAAAGAGTTTCTGCACAGCAAAAAGAAACTACCATCAGAGTAAACAGACAACCTACAGAATGGGAGAAAATGTTTGCAATCTACCCATCTGACAAAGGGCTAATATCCAGAATCTACAAAGAATTTAAACAAATTTACAAGAAAAAATCAAACAACCCCATCAAAAAGTGAGCGAAGTATATGAACAGACACTTCTCAAAAGAAGACATTTATGCAGCCAACAGACACATGAAAAAATGCTCATCATCACTGGCCTTCAGAGAAATGCAAATCAAAACCACAATGAGATACCATCTCACACCAGTTAGAATGGCGATCATTAAAAAGTCAGGAAACAACAGGTGCTGGAGAGGATGTGGAGAAATAGGAACACTTTTACACTGTTAGTGGGACTGTAAACTAGTTCAACCCTTGTGGAAGTCAGTGTGGCGATTCCTCAGGGATCTAGAACTAGAAATACCATTTGATCCAGCAATCCCATTACTGGGTATATACCCAAAGGATTATAAATCATGCTGCTATAAAGACACATGCACACGTATGTTTATAGCAGCACTATTCACAATAGCAAAGACTTGGAACCAACCCAAATGTCCATCAATGATAGACTGGATTAAGAAAATGTGGCACATCTACACCATGGAATACTATGCAGCCATAAAAAGGATGAGTTCATGTCCTTTGTAGGGACATGGATGAAGCTGGAAACCATCATTCTCAGCAAACTATCATAGGGACAGAAAACCAAACACCGCATGTTCTCAGTCATAGGTGGGAATTGAACAATGAGAACACTTGGACACAGGGTGGCCAGTCATGGGGTTGGGGGAGGAGGGAGGGATAGCATTAGGAGATATAGCTAATGTAAATGACGTGTTGATGGGTACAGCATACCAACATGGCACATGTATGCATATGTAACAAACCTGCACGTTGTGCACATGTACCCTAGAACTGAAAATATAATGAAAAAAATATATATATATATAAAGAAAACTACACCAAGGTACATTTTAATCATAATGCTAATTAAAAAAATAAAAGCCGTCAGAGAAAATGTAAATGTTATGACCAAAATAGTTCTTGCTGAAAGCATTGCATGTGAGAAGATAGATCAGAAATACCTCTAAAATACTAGGATTCTATACCCATTGAAAACATCTTTCAAAAGGACATATGAAATAAAGATTTTTTCAGACACAAAAATGAAGTAATTCATTACCAGCAAACATTTCCTACAAAAAAGTAAAAGAAATACCTTCAGTTAGAAGAAAAAATGATATTAACTGGAAATATATATCTACACAAAAAATAATGATCATGAGAAAAAATAACTACAAGAAAAATATGAAAGAATTATTTCTAATTATTTAAATATTTTAAAAAGGTAAATTAATACTTATAAAAATAACAATATGCAGTTTATAACATATTTAGAAGTAAAATGTATGGCAATAAAACCACAAAGATTAAAAGTAACAAAATGAAAATTTACTGTTTTAAGTTTCTTGTATCTTAAGTATAATATATCTTCCAGGTAGATTGTGATGAGTTAAAAATGTATACTATAAACATAGAGCAACAACTAAAACAGCAAAGAGTTGTTGCTAATAAGCCAACAAGGAAGATAAAATGGAATTATAAAAAATAATTAAGCCAAACTTGTTTTTGAAAAAAGGAAAATGAGAACAAAAGATAGATGGGAAAAGAGTAAACAAGTGGCATGATGGTAGTCTTAATCTCAATTATATAAGCAGATTAAAAGGGATGGTCTATGTACCTCAGTTAACAGGCAAAAATTGACAGATTGGATTTAAAAACAAGATCCAGCTATATGCTACCTTCAAGAAACATTAAAATATAAAGAAAAATTATGTTAAAATTTAAAGGATAGGAAGATAAATGCCATGGTAACACTAATCAAATAAGACTAAAATGGCCATATTAATATCAGACAAATTAGAATTAGAGAAAAGAATGTTACCAGAGAATTTAAAAATAACTTCTTAATGAGAAACAGGTGAATTCATCATAAGAACACAACATTTTGGCACATAATAACAAAGCTTCAAAATATATGAAGCAAAACCTGATAGAGCTATAAGGAATATAAATATCTATAGTTATAACCAGATATTGCAATATTTTTCTTTCAATAATCTATAGAAAAAGTAGACAGAAAGTCAGTAAGACAACAGAAAAAATAAAAAACACTATTTGTCTTAATTGATATTTATAGAATCCTATAACTAACGCTACAGTAGTCTCCATTCTTTTCAAGAGTATATAGAATATTTACCAAGATAGGCCATATTCTGGGCCATGATACAAACCTGAATACATTTTAAAAGATCCACATTCTAAAAAGTGTATTCTCTGATCACAATAAAATTAAATTAGAAATTTAAAAAAAGATATCTGGAAAAATCTTAAATATACTGAAACTAAATAATATACTTCTTAACATTGCATAGGTTGAAGAAAAACATTAAAAGAGAAGTTAGAAAGTATTTTGAACTGAATAAACATAAAAACATATCAAAATGTGTGGCATGCTAGTAATACTTAAAGGTAAATATATAACACAAATCACCTATATCAGAAAAAAAGTGAAGTCAAATCAGTAACCTTAGGATCAGATTTAAGGTATTAGAACAAGAAGAGCAAATTAAATCCAAAGTAAGCAGAAATAATAAGTATCAGAGCATAATAAATTAAATAGAAAAGCAATGGGTAAAAATCAATGAAACATAAAGGTAGTTTTTTGAGAACAATGAAATTGATCAAATTTCTTGAAAGACATAAATAACCAAAGTTTACTCAAGAAAAAAAAAATCTGGACTAGACTTAATTAAAGAAAATGCATTATAGTTTATGACTCCCTCTTCCCCAAAATTAACAACTCCAGGTACAGATGGCTTCACAAATGTGTTCCAACAAACAAAAATGAAATAATACTACACAAACTCTTTCAGAAAATCAGAGAGGAGGAGAAACTTTCCCTAAACCAATCTATGAGGCCAGCATTACACTTATGCCAAAACCACTCAGACATTACAAGGAAAGAAAATGACAAGCCAATGTACCTCATGAACACAGATGCAAATATTCTTAAAATAAATGAATAAATTTAATCAAACAATATATAAGAAATACAACACATCATGCAAAGTTGGATATATACCAGAAATGCAAGGTTGGGTTAACATTTGAAAATCAACCAAGACTAATGTCAGAAGATGGTGGAGTAGGAGATCCCATTCCTCAAACTCTCATACAAATGCTGACTTTGAGAACCCACCACCGATGAGAGTACCTTTGTGGCAACTCTGGAGTAAAACTGAGAGGTTCCAGCACCCTGGTAGAGCAAAAAATCTGAGTGGACACATGAAAAAGTTAAGAAGAATAATTTCACCTTATCTGAGTCACCCCTTCATGAAGAAGGCACAGTTTGGGGGGATTCTGCCCAGAAGGCCTCTCTGTCTTCCCCCACTGGGAACACTGAGGGGATCATCAAAGCTGAATCATCTGGAGGCAGGTAGGAGCTAGAAGAAAGGGTGGGAACTCACAGCAACCTAGTATTCACAATGTCCAGACTAGAATTTTAAATTATTTTAAATTAAAATTATTTAAAATTATTCTCCAATAAAATAGACAATCAATGGAAACCAACTCTTATGTGCCCCAGGTGTTGGTATTGGCAGAGCAGGATTTTAAAGTAAATGACATTCAAAGGAGTAAAGAAATATGTACTCACAATGAAAGAAAAGATAAGAAATCTCAGCACAGAATTAAAAAACTATAACAAGAAGCAAATGGAAATTCAATAATAGCACAATAAATAAGTTTTTTAAATTACTGGGTAGGCTTATCAGAAGAATGGAGATGATAGAGAAAATAGTTAAGTAAAGTTGATTGCTCTATTGATTAATAGAAGGCAGGAAATTACGAGAGGTCATTGCTGAAAGATCTGCTCTATAAAACATGCTAAAGAAAGTTCTTTTGGCTGAAGGGGATTAATATGAGATAAAAATGTGTATGTTCCGGAAGGAATGAAGAGCCTCAAAAATGATGAATGTCTGAAAAAATGTAAAATACTATTATTCTCCGCTAATTTCTTTAAAATACACAGAACTTTTAAATAAAAAAATGTTTTTGTAAGATTTATAATATGTGCAGATAAATGATTATAGCATAAAGAATGGGCATGAGTAAAAAGACAGGAATGTTTCCAAGTTGTCCACGTTTTATATAAAGTGGTAAAATATTAGCTCTAAGTAGACTATAAAACGTTAGCTCTATGTAGACTATAAAAAGTTAAGGATGCATATTGTAATTCCTACAGCAACCACTAAACAATAATGCAGAGTATTTATAGTCTATCATGTCTTGCATATCCGTGTACTTCCAATAGTAGAGTAAGTCTTTCTTCTATTTATTCTTTCCACATTTTCCCTACTCTAGCCCTCTACATACATTCCCCTGTGGGAGAAGAGTTGCTTAACATATTGGTAAGAGCTCAGGATATTAATTTAACTATGTCCACTAATTGACACGGTTACTGCTTTAAAAAGTGATGCACATCTTTGTGTGATCTTTTTCTATTTCACTGTCTCTGTACCTTTCCCTAGATGTGTTTATTGGGAGGGAGCTTCTCTACAACACATTTGTTTTAGATTTAAAGAAGAGGAAATATAAGGTTTTACTTTCATCTCCAAGTCAAAGTCATGTTTTCCAATTCAGTGATTATCAGTAACTTTTACATTTGGAAATATCTAGGGCTTGCCAGGCCCTAAATAAAGTGGTATTTTGTTCTGATTTGGCTGTTATTGTTTTTCTGTGACAAATCCTGAAATGTGTAGGAAGACAGGATTTGGGCATTCTGGAACCCTCCTAGCTTAAAATCATTATGTATAATGGCATGAAACCTCGAGATTAGCATCCAGAATACCATACAGTCTACCACATGGCAGCAAGGACATTAGCCCAAATATTGGGCTTGCCCCCACAGAGGCATAACGTTAAAATTAAGTGAGCTTGATACCATTCATGCTCTTGGGTTGCTCACAGTCTTAGAAACGTTGCTCAGCCTGTCAGATAGGGTTAGATGGCAACCTCCGAGAAACAGGTAGATAGATATCAAGATCCCTGGGTTATTTTGGGTTGGCCCAAAGGATGATCCTATCATTGACTTTTTTTTTTTTTTTTTTTTTTTTTGAGATAGGGTCTCTCTCTGTTGCCCAGGTTGTGGTGCAGTGGCACGATCACAGATCATTGCAACCTTGACCTCTTGGGCTCAAGCAATCCTCCTGACTCAGCCTTTGGAGCAGCTGGGACTGCAGGCACACAAGAACACACCTGGCTAATTTTTGTATTTTTTTGTAGATGGGAGTCTCACCATGTTGCCCAGGCTAGTCTTGAACTCTTGGGCTCAAGCAATCCACCTGCCTTGGCCTCCCAAAGTGCTGGGATTACAGGTGTGAGCCACTGCGCCCAGCCTATCATTGACTTTTTATTATTGTTTGCAGAGGTACTTTGTCTTCTCAAAGTGAACAATAAGAACTTCAATTTTTCTTTCACTTGTTCAATATGTTTCTCTAATTTCTCCTTTGAAAAGCAAAGAAAGACCTGGACACTTAAGATTTGTTGTTGCTATTGTTGTTTTATTTGAGAGGCAATAGTTTTCAGTTTTCATTTTATAGTGTTGTCTAAATAGAAATATAGGGCAGAAGTATGATTCTGCCTTTCTGGATTCAAATCTTGGCTGCACCACAATGAGCTGTATGATGGCTCAAGTTAAGATGCCATTTAAGATTGTAAAGATGGAAAGAAGTAATATATTTAAGACACTTGGAACCATGGCTCAATAAGCATTAGTTATTGTTAAAAATTTTAAGATATGATTAATCTAAGATGGATACTCTAATATCAAGCTACAAACAAAATAATTCAAAAGACTTTAATTCTAATAATTATATGTACACTTTTTAAAGTTAATTTCAAAGGAAACAGAATATTACTTCAACAAAAATGAGAGAGACTTCTTGCATCAATGGGGATCCAATTCTGTGCTCAGCTATTATGGAAAGGCACTTTCCATATGGAATATCTAAGTTTGCTTAGATATTCATATAACACATACTCATATTCTTTTGCATCTCTGCCCAAACTATTTAGAGACAACAAATCATGGCTGAACAAGAGCTTCCTAAATACAATTAGATGATCAATTATTACTAATTAAGCTCTGAACAGTGATGGTTAAAATTAAAGTTTATTGCTCAAATTAAGGCTTTTTTGATTAATGAAAACCCAACATATAGTACTATGAGCTATAAGTATGATCACAATGTTGACCCTTTGAATGTTTGTCTTTATTTGGTTATTGTCTTTAAGGATTCCCATCTATATAACAATAAACCAGAATCAAATGTCATATTAAGTATATAGGGGGAAGTTTGAATAAATTGAGGAATCAAGGTTTTATTTTGTTTTGTTTTCTTTTGTTTTGTTTCCAAATCCAGTGATGCAGGATGAAAATAAGCTCCAACTAAATTGGGCTTTCTGTCACTTTTATTGATTCTACTATGAAATGAAAATGAGAACTATATTTGGGTTTCTGAAATGTGTATGTTTTAATGGTATAGAAACACTCAGTATTATTTGTCACTATTAATTTTTAAATGCCCTATTTCCATTTTATTGTGTATAGTGCCATTTGTAAAAATTAAGCTACAAATCACATCAATTGCTTCTATCCTAATTAGCAGAAATAATCAAGTTTTTAAAAATCATTTACTATGTTGTAGGAATTAATTCCAAAATATATCTTGATTGGTCATTGATTTCATAGAGTTAATGTGAGGTTTGTCTTTCTGTGAATTCACTGGGACATGGAAGGAACAATGACTCTGAGCTTTTGACAGACGGTGAAACCAGGCAGAGACATTGCTTTCTGACTTGAAAACCTGTCTACCACAATTCTAGTTTGTCTACTAGTGGAGACTACTTAAAATGGAAGACAGAGCAAAAACTCACAAAGGTGATTTGAGCTGGCGGAAGAATATGTTTCTTTAATATTTGAGTTATTTCTAACTTTCTGTGAACTTCAAACCTAGTTTAGATACTCCCTTTTCTGGTCCTTACCATTCAATCACACCTTTGTTTTATATTGATATCTTTCTGGTTTTAACTCTGTTATCTATTACTTGCTGCTTATCGTATTTATATTTGGATTATTAAGATTTACAATTAGTGAATCTCAAAATCTGGTTTTATATGTTGATGCATTTGATATTTTCTCCTACATCAATGGGCCATCATTTTTACTTTGTTCATAAGATAAAAATGGAACTTTATATAATAGTGGAATGGCACCAGCTAAAAAGTACTTTTTATACCAGGGAAGTGCAAGGCAGAAAAGCTACCAGCTCACTGTGGTGTCAAAGTATGTTAAATTTTCATTGTTTCTTTTGAGCTTAGGAGTTCCAGACAGACTTGTCAGTAATAATTTACAGAGTAATCTTTTAAAACCTGTGATTCCCTCTCTTATTGGTTTTAATAAAGAGTCACTACTCCCTAAGCTTGCTTGGAAAATTATTACCTATCAGCAAGACAGAAGACAAACATATACGATATTGACAGCAGTAGAAAGTCAGTCCCTAATGATGGCTATTAAGAGGTGAAAGTTACTTTTTAAATAATACAGTCAACCTTAAATTAAGTTCCTTTTGAAGACATACCTTGAGTTTGAAACTAATAGTGAGAAATTGTTTTTATAGTAAAAGTTAGAAGCAGAAGACCTGCTTTAATGAATACTAAAATTATAAACTAAAAAAAGACTCCACAGTATTTGAACCAGCTCAATACATGTATCCATTTGCTGAAAGAATTGTTAGCAATAGATTATCATAAAATATAAATACTTCATTATTGAGAGATAGTGTAAGGACAGTAGAATTCTTCCTGTGTACTGAAATGGGAGTGATATCATTATCTTATTTAAAACAAATGCTTATGTTCTTCTGGTTGTCTGTAATCACTTTACATTTTTAGTCCATGTATTTAGATATGTTCTGGGATTTGCCTGATTTGAGTGATTATGACCATGGAATATTTTTACTCTTTAGATCTATTCTAGGACTCGTCAGATTTATGTGGCTATGACAGAGAACTTAATACAAATGCTTATGTTGGGAACAAGTATAACATCATGTAATCAACTTATTGCACTATGCTTCATTATGTATAGGCAATGCAATTTGACTTGCAGTGTAATAAATCTTATAATACAACAGGACATTTTATAGTGTTGCCTAAATAGAAATATAAGGCAGAAATATGAGATTGGAATGAATAAATGGCTGACAAGCTTGCTGAATGAATATATGAATGAATAAATGGAATTCGTTTGCCTTTGTCAGGTCAGACTTGGTTTTTAAGACCTTGCAGAACTAGAAGTTTGCCTGAAGTCCATCTTTCATATAAACATTGGGTGCATTATAGAGGAGTTGTGCTCCTAGTGGACAAGTTTGTTATGTAAGGTGCATGCATTAAAGTTGGGTAATAAGCCAGATGCCATCCAATGGTAGCAGAACTTCTGAGGAGGAAAATTCAATAATGAATGATTCTTTGTATTAGCAATGTATGAAGAAGTTGAGATGGCCTCTAGTGTAAGACCAGGAAAAGGAGAGGAGGCTTATGGGTCTGCTGCCACTAAAGCCATGTTTTATAGCTTTGACTCTTCCCCGTGGCCATGCAGCTTAGCACTAGATACACCAATTATTGCCAATGTGTTATTTAATTTTTTTAAGCCATCAGCTCATAGAGAAATCACCTCAATGTTGACGTTACTTTTGGAAGAGATGGACAGGGAGAGAAAATTCAGGTCTGAAAGCTATCATCCAAATTTACAGCTGTATGTGGTCAAATGACTATTGACGCTTGAGAGTTTCCAATTGCTGGTAATAGACTGAAAAAAAGATAATGTGTTTGATCGATCAGCATGAACAAATTTCATTTAGGGGATCAATAACGGTTTATACTTGACAAAGCTGAGGGACCACATTTATTTTTCCCTTTGATTGAATAAATGTTTTCAATGGGACTGCAAATGTAAAGCAATCCTAACCATTTCTTAACTTGAGGCACAGCTCCAGCTACAGTGTTATTACAAGCAATGTGTATTTAAAACTAATATACAGAAAAGTGGATAGCCAGGGGCTGAAGCAGTTAAATGAAACTAATGTACAGTTTATTAAAACACAGCACATGGTAAGAGTAAGGTTTCATTTTCTTGGTGTCGAGTAATGGAAAGAATAGGAGAGAGACGTCACATTTCATGGTACTAAGCTTTTTGTGTTTTGTTTTATTTTGCTTTCCTCCCCTTCTTTTTATTAAGATTAAATCCTTCAATGGACAAAATAAATTATTGAAAATATAAAATAGCAAAAAAGAGTCAAATACCTGTGTCTGACAATCCCAGGGTGAATCTTTGCACAGCATGTGCTATGCTGCCTTCTCTGGCAATGCATATGTCCACTCTGCTGGCTCTTTTTCCGCAAAGCCATCTTCATACCAACTTTAATGCCTAGCTCAATAAATGTGTGTTGAATGAATAAGTGGTTGAATTAATGCCTATGGTAGTGATTTTCTGCCAAATGGCCTTGCAGCTGATGCCAATTCGTGGTATTTCATTTGGACTCTGTAGTTAGGCCTGAGTTCCAGGGTTTCTGCATACCATACAAAATGGAAGTACTCTTCATTTTGTGGATGGCATCACAGGCCACATGTAACTCAGCCGAAGATTTTAGATGAAGGAGTGAGATTCTCCACCAATTCTCTCTAAAAGTGATAGGTAGTTTACTTTGGTAGCTCTGTATAAAAAGGTATTCTCTGATCAGCTTATTTTTCTTTCACATTAAAAATAAATGGCTCCTCTTTTTAGAATGCAGATTTCCAACTGACAAGCTAAGACTCATTTTCATTATTTTTCAGGATTCTTTCCTCCAAAAGATACTCATTTTTGCCATCTTAAGTTTTCCCTGCTGGCATTAGAAAACACAGATTCTAGATCCACAGCTTTTTCCTCGCCTTGGTTTTATCAGTATTTTCTCCAGAGGCCTTGGGTGATTCTCAATGAGACTTGAAATTATTGATAATTTGTGACTCTCTTCACAAAAACATATTGGCACAACTTAAGGGAATACAGTGATCAAGAGATTTATCCAAATGCCTTCAATTCAGGTTTTACTTAGAAAACAAGGGGGTAAAGTATTCTCAGCAAAGAGTTTTCTTTCTCTGAACGATGCCTAAAATTTCCTCCCAAAGGGGCTGGAGTTACATCACCCAGTAATTAAGTTTCCGTGATCCAGATGACAAGCGTGCCTTGAAATATGGGGGAAATGCCAATAGTACGTGCAGCTTCTCGTTCCAGCTGCCTTAGCCAGCTCCACATTCCCCAGCATGTGCCTCCGAGTGAGAGAGCTGAGATGGCGAGAAGCTGCTCCTGAGGAGGAGCGCTGTGCCAGGTCTATTTTAGGCACTGGTGCTTTGAGTTGTTTAAAATGCATATTGTTTGTGTACATCTCACAAAAGAAAATGCCAGCTACGAATGCCCCGGGCTGCTTGTATGTCAAATGATTAAGTCTTCAAGTCCTGCAGCTGAGGGGTCGTTATCAATGGTACTTCCAGGTCAGGGTGTACACAGAAGAGTTTGAGGCAATGGTTGACCTTTCGATGGCACTTCAGGGTAACACAGCTTCTTAGGGCATAAATAATCATTTTTAAATTGTTTGTCTGAGTTCTATTTGTTTAAGAATGCAAATGTATTATAACATATGTGACTTACAGATATTCTTTTGGGAAGGGAAAAGCAGTTTCCACAGATAGAATTTCTCTCTCTAACTTTCTAAACGAAACACCTAGTGAAGAGAAGTAAATGAAAGAATAAATAATAGAGGTGAGTCAGTTATACTCTGCTATTTTGTAGTTTGGGGTGATCACTAAAATTGTACAGTTTTCTTGTAAAGTGTGAGCTTCCTCAATATTACAAAACAATCTCGTGATCTTCCACATATATTAGCTAAACTTTAAATGGCTTGATAATGCTTTAAAAATCTTCCAGCTATTTATACACTGTATACCTTTAAAACAAAGATTTTTTAGGGGGTGGGTTCTTGAGGAAAGAAGTATTTGACTATAGGTCATAAGACCCCCCATTCCAGAGAGGCTCCTGCCCCCTACCCAGAAGTAAGGAATGCTGCACAGAAAGGCCAGAAGAATCTAAACAGACAGGACTTACTGGGTTTTCCCACTCAGTCTGTTAGCATTAGATCATACCCTTTTTGTCTAATCATATTTGCACATGCTATACATACTTTGTTGAACCTAAGTGTAAAAATTGACTGTTTCCTTCATCTTTGTGTCTTCATTCTAAAGGCTCCCAAGTCATGTAAAATTATATCAAATAAATTTGTATTTGCCTTTAAAAAAAAAAAGAAGTATCTATACTATATTTATTTTGGACTAAATTGACTTCCAGTGTCACTGCACTCTTCACATTTGTGGAAGTATAAAAGATGAATATGGAGTACAACAGTAAAATTTCAATAATGATTTCAATCATCTTCAGTCTACTGTTCTCTCCTGAGCTTCTACTATTCTTAACACACTGTGAAAGGTTAAAAAAAAACTTTCTGAGCTTATAACTAGAGAAATAAGGCAGAAAGGATCCTAGATATACAGTGTGGAGCAACAATTATTTTTTCTAAATTAATTATTTAAAGTGATTATTTGATGGTTCATGAGTGATACATTTCTGTTTTAGTGAAAATTCACAATGGCCTTTCAGATGGCACGAGGTCTCTGAACAATAGTGATAAAACATGGCTTTACATGACAGTAACTATTGCAATAGTTATGGTGACAAATTTAACAACAGCAATGATAAATGTGTAGTGGTACAAATACAATGGAAATTTATTGTTGGCTCGATAAAATCCTAAACAGGTGTTTTGGATTGGTGGTTGGCTCTCTCCTAAGTGATGATTCAGGGAACCAGAGTCCTTTCACTCTGTGGCTTTGCCTTCTGCAGCGTAGCACCCAAACACAACTGAGCTCCCCTACTGCACTGGCAGAAAGGGAAAGGGTATGGAGGGCCTTGTGTGGGGGAGGCTTTTGTAGGTGATGCACTTCCACTAAAAAGGGATGGGCTAGAGCTTAGTTTAGTGGCCACAACCAACAGCAAGGAAGAGAGAGAAATACAGTCTACTTGAATATAGAGGAAGAAAAACAAGAAGAAGAATTGGTGAACAGCTAGCCAGTTTCTGGCACAGCTATGATTCTTCAAAATGGCATGACATCACTATTTGTTCTAGCAACAATAAACTCCATGGTTAATGTGATAACTTGCATGGCAGTCCTTAGAAGAAATGCATTTGTTTCTTTCAAAGTAAGAAATTTTGAATAACTACACTTTGATCTGTCTGAAGTGATACATACACACTCTTGGAAGGAGTTATGGCAAAGGTCCCAGCCCTCTTGGAGAATTGCTGCAACTGTGGAGAGAGGTGATGGAAGCAGAAATCAGCTCTACTGCTACCTTATGTTGGGTCTCTGGCTTCCAGACAGCCCTAGTTTCTACCCAGACCCAAAGAATGGTCATGCTTGAAAGCAAGTGATCGTATCGAATATGTTTCTATTGACTTGGCTACTGAGCTATTTAGGCAAGAAGTGGTAAGCATTTTTTTAAAATCTCTTTTTATTGGCTAATTCTGTTTTTCCCTTTATCTTTAAATATCATCTAATATAATCAATTTTATATATAGGCAAACAGCAGTGGCATGGGTACATTTAAAATAATACATCTAGCTGGATCATTAGTATTTAGGATCTTTTATTTATCATTTAAAGAACTTTATACTCAAAACAGTTCTAGAAGTATTATTACTATTGTTAAACCTCTTATATTTGCAACTCCACATCTCTGTATTGCCTCAGCCAAGAATTTTCTTGTCCTTTCTTTTCTTCTTTCTCATCTCTCTCTGATGTTCCTTAACCCCTGCCCCTTAGACTAATAAATTAAGTTCCCAGTATGTGGAGGTGCTGTCTGTTCCTGAGCTGTAATGAATGTCTCCTCATTAATCAAAGAGTAAAGATCCTGATGGAGATGTCCCCTTTTCTCCATGAACCAGGTGTCACAATGCTATGTCAGAGGCTTGTACTAGGTCTTCAATTTCTATTTCTTGTCCATAGCACCCAAGTAAAATCCACAAGAAAAGCACAAACATTATATAAACAATAACCAAAATGAAATCTGTGAGAATAAGAGTCTATTCTGGTTTCATAAATTTAAAAATGTTAAACTATGTTCTTTAGAGCAATGGGAGTCCTTTAGTAATTACTCTTTATCTATGTATTTCACCTATTACATATAAGGTTATGAAATTTCTTTGAAATACTGAAAAATACAATTAGTATTTGTTATAATGAGATTGATTTAGTAATGTGCTAAATTTATTTTATCCCTCTAGACCTCAGGGCATATAAGTATTATGAATATCTGTTGATTCCTTGATTTCAAAATATATAATAAACAATAAATAAGATTTTAAAAGGTAATTGCTTCTCTAGTCATTTGGTTAAGGCACTTTTGAAAAAAAAAAATATATATATATATATATTTGGTTTTGGCTTTTTTTGGGGGGTGGGTGATGAAGTTTTGCTCTTGTTTCCCTGGCTAGAGTGCAATGGCGTGACCTTGGCTCATTGCAACCTCCACCTCCCAGGTCCAAGCAATTCTCCTGCCTCAGCCTCCCATGTAGCTGGGATTACAGGTGTGTGCCATTATGCCTCGCTAATTATGTGTTTTTAGTAGAGATGGGGTTTCTCCATGTTCGTCAGGCTGGTCTTGAACTCCTGGCCTCAGGTGATCTGCCTGCCTTGGCCTCCCAAAGTGCTGGGATTACAGGTGTGAGCCACTGTGCCTGGTCTTTGAAATAAAAATATTTTTAACTAAAACTAAGAGTTTTTTATGTGAGTGAAAAATCACAGGATCCTGAACATGCAGACACTGTTGGCATGGATTTATTTTCCCCAGAAATCCAGTATTAGTTGCTGTGTGGCTGGTGTCTGCTGTGACTTCAGGTTGCTAAGAGGTGATCGGTTCTACTGTTGCCATGCAGAAGTTTCTTCCTGGTATTTCTTGGGAGAATTATAATTTCTCTGAATCCCAAATCCTGAGAAAAGTTAGTTCAGAAATCAGAAAAATGGGAAAAAATATAATTCTACAAAATTAAAGCTAAACAATCAACATAAAACATTACGGAGACAACTTAAAATTGAAATGCAGAAAATGCTGATATGAGGAGTCGAAGAATAAAGTTGGTATTTCCTAGAACCAGGACAGGAACCAGGAGAAGAAAAGTGGTCAAGAATGTAATGAATCAGTCTTGCTTAGTTATAGAGTTGCCGGGTTATAAATATGTGTTCATGGTCCTGTTTGTAGCTTTGGTGTGTCATTCCTGCAAATAAAAATTTGTAAGTTCATACACATAGTATACTTTACATAAATCCTGTGATTGATGCTACAAAAATAAACAAATTTGGGAAGCAAAATAAGTCCTAAATTGGTAAATTATGCGTTTGAGTCTGTGTAGTGCCCCAGCCGAGAATTTTCTTGTCCTTTCTTTTCTTGTGTAAACCAAAAAGTATTTGAGACAGGTCTCAATCAATTTAGAGGTTTATTTTGCCAAGGTTAAGAACTATGGC
This sequence comes from Pongo pygmaeus, assembly GCF_028885625.2. Taxonomy (NCBI): domain Eukaryota; kingdom Metazoa; phylum Chordata; class Mammalia; order Primates; family Hominidae; genus Pongo; species Pongo pygmaeus. The sequence goes on along the minus strand of NC_072384.2, from coordinate 56,588,057 downwards.
CTGTGACGCAGTCTCAGGAGGTCCTAAGAATTTGTGCCCAAGGTAGTTGGGTTACAGCTTGGTTTTATACATTTTAGGGAGACAGAAGTTACAGGCATATACATAAATCAATACATAGAAGTTATACATTGGTTTGGACTAGAAAGATGGGACATCTCAAAGAAGGGGCTCACAGGTGATATGTGGATTCAAAAATTCTTCTGTTAGGCAATTGGTTGAAGAAGTTAACCTTTGCCTGAAGAATTGAAGTCAGCATAAATAAATGTTTGAGTTAAGATAAGGGGAATTGTGGAAGCCAAGGTTCTTGTCATGTAGATAGAGCCACTAAGTAGGAGCCTTCAGAGAGAATAGATAGTAGAAGCCTCTTATCACACCTTTAAAGGTGTCAGACTCTCTGGAAAAGACCTAGTAGGAAAGGAGATTCTCTACAGAATGCAAATTTCCCCCAGTAGAGACTGCTTTGCAGGGCCATTTCAAAATATGTCAAAGAAATATATTTTGGGTTAAAATACTTCAATTTCCCTCAGGGCCTGCTGTCTGTCATGTGATACTAAACCAGAGTTGGGTTCCAACTGGTGTCTTATTGCTGCAAAGACTCTGTTTTGTCAGTCTTATGATCTCTGTTTTAATGTTAATGTTAATGTTGATTTGCTGTGCCTAAACTCCAAAGGGAGGTGGGTATAAGGAAGGATGTCCAAACCCTCCTCCCATCATGGCCTTCACTAGTTTTTCAGGTTCTTTGGGATCCTCTGGACAAAGATGGGGATCCATCCATTCAGTCAGTTGAGGGGCTTAGAATTTTATTTTTGGTTTATACTTGCTAGGAGATGATAATGTTACTTTTTTCAAATATCACGTAGTAATAGTCACTGGGATTTTCCAGTGTTTGAATATATTCTACAGGTTATAGTTCTTTGTAAATAATGTTAAACTTCATAATTTTTATTTATTAGGCATTTGTATTATAATATCAAGTAAAGAGTAAAGAACGTTGGAAGTATTTTAAGAAAAATAAAGGAAAGCAGTAAGCTCGTCAGATATGTTTCAAATCACAATAACACATTCATTTTTTTTTTAAACAAAATTTTTTGAAACTTTTGGTATAACCCTATTACAGCAAAAGTGATTTATATTTATAGTTATGGTGATTCATTACTATTACATAAAGAAAATGTGATGAAAAATGCACAGCAACATGATTCTGAATATTCTTGTGAACTTGGGGGAATTCAAATTTTAAATTCTCAGATCCTAAACATGAGTGTTTATTGGAAATTTGGAAATTTTAATCTACTCTCACAGTAAATTGAAGTGAAGGAGTACATCTAAACTCAGCAGATAGATTGAACAATTGAATCTCTATGGTCCAGTTTGAGTATTTTCTTTCTTTCTTTGTTTTTTTTTTAGACAGAGTCTCGCTCTGTTGCCTAGGCTGGAGTGCAGTGGCGTGACCTCAGCTCACTGCAAACTTCCACCTCCTGGGTTCAAGCGATTCTCTGGCTCAGCCTCCTGAGTAGCTAGGACCACAGGCGCCTGCCACCACGCCCGGCTAATTTTTGCATTTTGAGTAGAGACGGGGTTTCACCATCTTGGCCAGGCTGGTCTTCAGCTCCTGACGCCTGCCTCTGCCTCCCAAAGTGCTGGGATTAGAGGTGTGAGCCACCCCACCAGGCCAGTTTGACTATTTTCTAACTGCTCAATGCAAATTAATGTTTTTAACTCTAGTGATACCATTATGGGGGAGTTGAGGTACTATTTTTCTCTGTGAGGATCAGATAAAAATTCTAAAGCTGATGTGAGGTGCTGTAAAGGAAGTTACACACCCTTTGACTCACAAGAGGTCCAAGTTACACCAAGTCCATTTCTTAGAAGAACAGAGGTCTTTCTGCTCTTGATGCCCCTAGGAAACATTCCTTTGCAGGCCTTCCTCTTTTGGATGGAGCTAGACTGGTGTGAAATTACATGACTGGCTGGATACAGGGCAGCTTTATAGACCTGAACTCAGTCGCTGAAGAGTTATTCTAAGGCTGAAAGCACTGGGAAATGACAAGCAGCTTTTAGCTGCGTGGGCATCCTTTAATTCTCCATCTAAGTTGTTTGTACTTCATTAAATGATCAGCAAGTCCCATCAGGCTTGAGTGGGAGTCTCTAAGAAGACCAAGAGAAGGATTCTATGGAAACTCAGGGTGCTTTACAATTCTTTCACTATGTGAAATAAGATCAAGATGAAATGAGGCATTTTGCCATTGTGGCAAGTAAGCTGGAATGAAAATGAGGAGAGACCCAAGCTCTAGCCTTGGTTCAATGTGCCATGGACTAAGTCAGGTACTCTTCCCTGACTTTGAAGATCTTGTTCACAAAATAAGAGGTTGAGCTGGATGCTCTTTGTGAATGATTATATCACATAAGGACTTTGATTTTAACTGCTGTGGCCTTGGTACAGGTCGTTAGTTATTCCACCTTGACTATGCCAGTTATCTCCTGGTTTCCAGTCTCTCATTACTTCATCTTCCACATTTCTGCAGATTTCACTACTGTGTTTCCAACTCTTCAATTATTTCCAACTTCCTACAAAATAAAGTAAATTTCTTTTGTGTGTCATTTAAAGCTCTTTATCATTTGTTCTTATTTATATCTCCAGCCTCATTTCTCTTTACCTCATGTAATATGCCACGGTTACACCTTCCCACTCCACACAAAAGATGAAAATATGTGAAACTGACTAATTTTCCTCCAGCTCTATCCTTTGTTTTGTCTTGTATATAATTATATCAGCTACTACAATTGAAAATAATTCCTTTATTCATTATTTGCACCTAATATTCCTTCATTCATTCTATAAAATCCAAATGAAATCTTTTCTTTAATTTCCTTCCATAAGAAGAGTTGATTATTTCTGATGTTATGACACTATTATATCTAGCACATACTTCTATGTGATTGTACTATATTAAATTTCTTTGTTCACACAGCTTTTTCCTTATAGGTAGTCAATGAATCATATTTACTTTTGTGTATCTAGTTTCTTATTTATCTAGTGGTTGCTACTTAGTGGGTCCTCAATCCATGTTGTTTATTGGAGCTAACATTAATAGATGTAAGTTTTGAAAAGACAGAGTCCATGACTATTTTCTTCACTATTGTATGCTCAGTACTAAACACGACATCTGAAACAAAATAGGTGCTCAATAAATATCTGTTAAACAAATGAATGATAAATGGATTAACAAATGTAGTAATAGTTTTTTGTTTGAGGATATCAACCCAAGTTTTTTTATCTCAGTTATAATTATTACCACTATTCTCCTATGATACTTTTTAATTAGTAGATTATGTTAATATGTTGGAAATATAATTTATTTTGAAATATAGTATTAGTTTAAATTGAAAGAGAAGACAGCTAAATTTAAAAATTTGAGTTCTCCTTTTAAGTCATTAATGCTTAGAAAACGGTCTTCAAATCTCATCCTTTTATGCCTCTCATTATGTACCACATTAAAGGTCAGGATTTTAACCCTTGTTCTGCCATGTGTATGCTTTATTACCAGTTTCTTACATTGCCTTAAACTTGTGTGATCTTGATTAGTTTCCTCTTTTTAAAAATGGAGATGTTAATTCCTATTCACTTTGTAGGGATGATGTGTAGCATAGCAAAGTAGTTTATCCATAAAGTGCCATACAAAGAAAATAATTTTTTTCTAAACATAGATATACCCAATTGTATAGTTGCTCTTCATGACCAAACCAAATCCCCTTTCTAAACTTGAATATTGTTTCAAGAAGTCCCTGTCCTATGAAAATGAAAATTAACATTTACCTCCATATGTGAAAGATTGGTATATTCTCTTTAATATTGAGTGATTCAATATTTTCAATTTCGTCTTCTTCACATGTACTAGTCATCTCGGGCTGCCATAATAAAATACCATAGACTGGCTGCCTTAAACAAAAGAAATTTATTTCTCTGCTGGGCATCGTGGCTCATGCTGTAATCCCAGCACTTTGGGATGCTGAGGCAGGTGGATTTCCTGAGGTCAGGAGTTCAAGATCAGCCTGGCCAATATGGTGAAATCTCGTCTCTACTAAAAATACAAAAATTAGACGGGTGTGGTGGCAGGCTCCTGTAATCCCAGCTATTCAGGAAGCTGAGGCAGGAGAATCACTTGAACCTGGGAGGCAGAGGTTACAATTAGCCGAGATTGCACCATTGCACTCCGGCCTGGGCAACAGAGCGAGACTCCATCTCAAAAAAAAAAAAAAGAAAAGAAACAAAGAAATTTATTCTTACAGTTCTGGAGGGTGGTACATCCAGAGTCAGGGTACCAGCATAGTCAGGTTCTGGTAAGGACTGTCTGGCTTGCAGACTGCTGCCTTCCTGCTGTGTCCTCACACAGCAGAGAAAGCTAGCAGGTCTCTGGTGTCTCCTCTTATGAGGACACATCCTATTGAATCAGGGCCCTACCTCCTTGAAGGTTCTATCTTCAAATTCAGTCACATTGTGGGTTAGGGTTATGAATTCGGGGGAAAAACAATACAGAACATAGCACCACAATGAAAACACAAAAAGAAAACATGGGATTTTCCCACCGTCTGCCACTTATCAGATTTTCAGTGGATACCTATGCCTCATCCTGTACATGTATTTTAGTGAACTGGTAGTGTGTGTGTGTGTGTGTGTGTGTGTGTATACATAAACACTCTCTACCTATGTGTGTATGTGTATATATGCGTATATATATTTTGATTTTTATATTAATTTGTATCTCTTATATCTATGAAGCCCAGTATTCCCATCCCAAATTATCCAATGGCTATGATTAAAGTTTAATCAGGGATTTTTTTTTGGCAAAGAAGAAAAAAAGTCTCTTCCACATTTTTGTTAATGTTATGAATTAGCAGGAGATATTCAGAAATAGAGTTGCCTACATGTTGTTTGAAAATTGTTTACAGCAAATAATGAACAAAGCAAATCAGATTGCCAAAGGCCTTGCTGTTGAGAAAGTGTAGCACATTATTAATTAAAATACAAGTCAGCTTTTCCAGCACTTGTAGCCTGTGGGTATCAAAGGTACTCCACTTGATTGAATCAGGTAGTGGCAGCACAGGCATTTTTTATTTTGTGCTGGAAGGGATAACAAAAATGTAAAGCTGTTTTCTGCTACTTCATTTGAAAAAATATTATTTTGGAATGAAGGCCTACCAGCTGTAGCAGACAGGCAGAAATAATATAAAATCTGCATTTATAGCCTAGCCCTGTGATTTTAAACAAGGGGTCTACAACCTCAGACGCTCTCATGGCATTGTATTATAGGCAGACCTTTGTCTATGGCCAAGGAAACAGTTTCCATGGAGATGCAAGGCATTTGACAATGGTCACTGTTTTGGTGGAGAAAATTAATCTAAGCAGGAGACCAGTTTATAGTTATAAGATTTTTTTTCCTATGTAGGAGGAGGGGAAGAAATAGTTGAGAAGTAGCAGAGAAGAAAAACAAATCTGCCTTTTGGGTATTCTTTGTAACATGCTGAAGTCAGTGAAATTTTGAAAAACCACAAACTATGTTTCCAGTTTCAATGCTGATGGGAATTCTCAGGTGAAAGAAAAAAACAGTAAAGAGAATATGATCTTAACTAATACACTTAAATATTTAGCTCACCCCTAGGATAAGGCAGGAAATAATGCTGAGAGTGTTGTTGTTTTTTTTTTCTCAAACACTTTGGGTTAATTAAACTAGGAGCTAGTACTTTTTAAGTCGGCCTTGGTTCCGAGCTCTTCATGGATAGAGATCACTCTATTCATCCCCACATCCCCTTTATCTCAACATTTGGGAAAATAATTGAAATAATGTTTTTCATAAATGTTTGTTGAATGCTGTGGACCCATCAAACTGTGATGCTCCATGAAACAATAAATATGATAATTTAAAAGGACTTTGGTTACCTAGAGGTCAGCTCCACCCACCTCAGAGTTCCCCTCTAGGTTCAGTTTAGACAATATTGAAAGATTCACTAATACTTTCAGGCCACTTGTGTTGAAGGGAACATTTAGAAATGTTAGGACTCTTTTCAAAAATGCCTAGTGAAGAAGTAGGCTTTGTAATAACGGGCAGAATCACTGTTGACAAAAAGTAAAACAGAGCAAGTCAAAAGCCTGTTTGACCTATGGGATATTGGTGCAGTAATCCCATTTCCATGGTCAGTGTCCTTATGGGTAGATTTACTCACCCCTGGCCATTGGACTCATTCCACTCATAGGTTTAAAATCTCTATGGTGGGCACTAATGCACCAGATTCACCTCTCACCATTGTCTGCAGATTTCCTGGGTTTAAATTAGTGCATTCCTGCAGCTTTCAAGTTGAATTTTTAAAATAAGCAAATTGAGTAGTGCTAAATTCATTTAATTCAGCTCTCTGTTTCACTCTAGGTCGGCCATACTCTAATTCATCATCATAGTTTGAGTGGTAGTTCTTACCCTGAGAGTTTAGTGGGACTTTGTTCGTCATTTAGAAAGCTTTGCCTGAATAAGGAAGCTCTTCACTGATTTAGGTTGATAATGGCTTAACATGCTCCTTTGGCCTCAGACAAATGAGTGGGTAGCACATAGCATACAGCTATGTGCTATGCATGAATGGTAAGAAGAGGAGCTAGATTCTGCCTCAATTCCAGAAGCAACACCCTGTCTAGCCTAACTATATTTTACCATAGAAGGGATGTTCTACAATAGAAAATTACATATTCTTCTACCTCCCATCTTCCCTTTCTCACTTCCTCTTTGCCTTCTTCCTTTCTTCTTCCTCTTCTTATAAGATATATGCTAAACCTATGTGTTTCTTCCCCATTTTGTCTTCTCTCATCCCTTCGTTCTAATTTTTCCAGTCATATTTTAGCCCCTGCCTCATCAACACTTCCTCCAATACTCCCTTCTCCCATTATTCCTTTGTTCTGTCTGCCTTAGGTACAGAGTGGGTTTTCTTCCTTCCAAATCCCTATTCTGCCAAAAAAAAAATTTGCCTTAGGAATTAAGGGCACATAAAAAAGATTATAAATTGGCTAGTGATATATCAATGTTCATACTTGCTTCCTCTGCTTTCTTTCAGGCTTTAAAGCTGTTTTCATGGCCATGAGACAGTTTTCAAAGCTAACTTGGACTTTCTTGTTTTTTACTTCCTCTCTCTCATGGGAATGTAAATCTTCATTGCTATAGAGCAACTGATTGTGACCTTATGTGTTAGCGGATCTGCTCCATGAGAACTAAAAATAGGCCTTAATCTTCTCAACATGTGAGGATCCAAAAGGGGCTCTTTGATTAATAGCTGCCTATGTGTAGTGGCATCAATGTCCTTCTCTGAGCAAACTGGAGGTAGGGAAGGATGCTGGCAAGAGAAGGCAGAGCTGCAGCATCACTGTTTGTCATGGATGACTTGTTTTACCTCCAGAGTCCAGCTTTTTCCTGACTTCTGTGCTCTATTGAGAAGGCCACTTCTACAGATAAAAACTGAAAAACATACCACCATACCTAGGCTGTGTAATTTTTATGTGATTTGGAAATTTAATTCAATTTTTTCATTGCATACATCAGTTCTCACATGTTGTATACAGCTACATTTTACTGTATAACATAATTCTAAATAACCTAGTACTTAGTGGTGCTTCACTAATTAAACAAATTCCTTTTTCTCTCCCACAAAAGGACCTAAGCACCAGATACTCTCTTTTTTTTTTTTTTTTTTTTTTTTTGAAAATCACTGGTTGCCTTTGTAGAGGTGAATATGATTCCAATTGCTGGTAGTTCTGATAGGCTCAACACCTGCCCATATTTGAAATCCACATTCAAACACACATTGGGTCAAACCTAACCAGATGTAGGTACACAGCCAAGTTATTGGATTTCTTGATAATGAATAGAAAGCAGACAATGCACCTGTCTGGTTGTAGAAAGGATTTGCATAAAAATGAAGAAATAGTATACATGCTTATGTAAAGTGTTGATTAACTGGATCACCTATATATATATGTAAGAAAAAAACAACTAACACAATACAGTTTTTCTAAGTAAAACCATAGGCAGCATTACAAACACACACACACATTTGCCACATATTAGGAAAGGTGTTGATAGGCTGGGGCTATGCTAGATTGATTTGATTTTCTGGCATATTTATCCTCTGAAGAAGTGAAACAGTGTTAATAAGCCAGTCAACTAGATATTTGTGAGGGCACTGATTATAATATGCTGTTGGCTATTTGATCCTTTGTGCTTAACATAGAAGGAGGGGGTGATAATTATGAAACAAACTACCGATAGAGACATGAGATGCCCAAAAAGCAATGCATGAAGCCTCGGTGAATGGTAATATGGCTAGCATAAACTCTTCTTTTGATAATTCTACTAGAATTAACTCTAGTCAACTGACTTAAAGTGGAACTCCCTACAAAGGATAAGTATAATATAGAGATAAGTAAAAGAAAATACACCCTAGTTTTGTTCTATTTTGTTTTTAAATGTAAGCAGTTCTTGGGTTTTCTTCCTGAATTCTCTCGTGTGGGCTTGTCTATCTGGAAGTCTCCGCCTTAGCCTATAGCCCCCCAAACTGTTTCTATTTAGCTCTTCTCTGAGAACTTTTCTTTATTCTAAGTCATGAGTTTTCTACAACATCTTTATAATAGTAATCTGATTCTGGTTGGAATGCTTTTAAATAACAGGCTTTATGTTTTGAACCTTATTTTTAGTATGAAAATATACCTAATAATTAGACCAATTGTGAAAGATAATGTAAAGGTTAAAATGATCATTGTACTCAAATATAACTGCCTTCCGTCACCACAAGCAAATCCCTAGACTGGGTTGTTCACATACAGAGAAAATTGATATAAAATATATGCTTTACATGTAGCCTGAGCAACATAGGGAGCTATCTCTTCAAAAATAATTTTTAAAATTAGCTGGGTATGGTGGTGTACAGTTGTGGTTGGGAGACTGATGGGGGAGGATCATTTGGGCCCGGGAGGTAGAGGCTGCAGTGAGCCCTGATTTTGCCACTGTACTCTCACCTGGTTGACAAAGTGAGACTCTGTCTCAAAAAAAATTAAAATTAAAATGATAAATAAATAAATATATGCTTTAAAGTTTAGAGTATGAATGGAAGCTCTATTATAGTAATCCCAAATACCACTTAAGACTCCAACAACTCAGATGGTGTGAATTTCATTATCTCTCTGCTACAGGCCACTGCCATGATGCAGTCAGAAAGCTTTCGGAGCACTTTCTTGTCACCAAGGACCAGTTATATTTTTTCTTATCTTACAGACACAGATGTACTTCTTGTAATGGGAATAGTCTTGTGCTCCTATCTGAAGGTATTTCCTAATATTTTCATAAGTGAAGGTATTCATACAAGTGAAGGTGTTTTCCTAGAATAAGTTGTTTCATCTTGGTTGCCAACACTAATGCCCAAGGTGAGAGGGTGACAGATGCAACCTGGAGAGTCCAATAATCAATCCTCAATTCAGTGATGTGGAAGCGTGCTTTTCTCTGTTACTAACAGCCAGTCTATTTGTTCCTCTTTACTGCTTGGTCGAGAGTTTGATGGTGGAACCACTCGGAATTGAATTTAGTTGCTTCAGGTGGACCTCCATGTTGCTGTTGCCTCCGTCAAAGGCAGAGGTTTTGGGAAAACAGGTCAATAATGGACAGTTGGAAAAGTCCTTTCACTTGTTTCTGCTGCCACTGCTTGTAAGGAAGGCATGTTTCTACTTTTCTCCCTGAGTGGCTTATCTGATTGCCAGTGCAGATCCATTATCTGCTCTTCTCTGCCATGTTCTGTATCTGGGATGCTGATATCCATAGATCTCATATAAAGTTGCTTTGCTTTTTCCCTTCTGACTGGGTTTGAACTGTAGGAGGCAATGGTGGGAAATTGGGAAAATAAGAGAAGAGGAAGTTCAGGGTATTTATTTCTCATTACCTTACTTCCTTCCATTGTGGGATGTGGCTTCAATATTGACTGCATTCATCTACATAATATCACAGTCTCCTTTTGGTAGCTCTTCTCCCATCATTATAGCTTTCAGTGGTTTGGGGGAAGACTGCATCCTATTCTTGACACTTCAGGCCTAAAGGTGGTAATAGTTTGGCACTCTAGCTGGTTTCTGGGTTCTTCATGATTCTTTGTTAGTTCTTTTAACCATGCCCACATCTCTGTAAATGGTTCTTTAATTCAGCCATTTTTAGTTACTTCCTTTGAATGGGACCTTTTTTTTCCTGCCAGTGTCCTAACTGATAAGTGGCCAAACACTTATGGTTGGGACTGAGAATCTGTCTTCCATCTTAGTAATGACTTCATGTAATGGCCAGTCCACTAAGATCATTTTACTCTCATACGGGCTTGTCTTAGGACTTTATTAGTTTCCCCTGAACTTCAATTGTAGACTTCCTGTGCCAACCTGACTGTTTCAATAGTTTTGAATTGAATTCAAGTGGGTTTTTGGGTGGTGTGGGGGGTCAGTTGCCTCTATCCTTTACCTCTCAATTAATCCCTGTGCTTCTTATACAAATTGGTCCACCCCTTTCAACAACATTTAGGTTATATCAGTTATTTAGTGTGTTAAAAATAAACAGACATTAGTTATAGAAACACAAATAAAAACTAAAATGAGATATCACTTCATAGCCAATAAAATAATTGTAATCAGCAAGGTAAAATACAACAAATATTGGCAATGATATAGAGAAATTGGACTTCATGAGCTACTAATGAGAATGTAAAGTGGTACAGCCACTTTAAAAAACAGTGTGAAGTTCCTCAAAAGGTTAAATATAGATTTATTATATAACCCAGAAATCTCACTTCTAAGTATATACCTAGGTGAAATGAAAACCTATGTCCATATGAAAATCTATACACAAATATTTATACCAGCTTTTTTTTTATTATACTTTAAGTTCTAGGGTACATGTGCAAAGCACGCAGGTTTGTTACATAGGCATACATGTGCCATGTTGGTTTGCTGCACCCATCAACTCGTCATTTACATTAGGTATTTCTTCTAATGCTATCTCTCCCCCAGCCCCCCACTCCCCGACAGGCCCCAGTATGTGATGTTCTCCACCCTGTGTCCGAGTGTTCTCATTATTCAATTACGACCTATGAGTGAGAACATGCAGTGTTTGGTTTCCTGTCCTTGTGATAGTTTGCTGAGAATGATGGTTTCAAGCTTCATCCACTTCCCTGCAAAGGACATGAACTCATCCTTTTTAATGGCTGCATAGTATTCCATGGTGTATATGTGCCACATTTTTTTCATCTAGTCTATCACTGATGGACATTTGGGTAGGTTCCAAGTCTTTGCTATTGTGAATAGTGCCCCAATAAGCATACATATGCATGTGTCTTTATAGTAGCATGATTTATAATCCTTTGGGTATATACCCAGTAATGGGATTGCTGGGTCAAATGGTATTACTAGTTCTAGATCCTTGAGGAATTGCCACACTGTCATCTGCAATAGTTGAACTAATTTACACTCCCACCAACAGTGTAAAAGTGTTCCTATTTCTCCACATCCTCTCCAGCATCTGTTGTTTCCTGAATTTTTAATGATCGCCATTCTAACTGGCCTGAGGTAGTATCTCATTGTGGTTTTGATTTGCATTTCTCTGATGACCAGTTATGATGAGCATTTTTTCATGTGTCTGTTGGCTTCATAAATGCCTTCTTTTGAAAAGTGTCTGTTCATACCCTTTGCCCACTTTTTGATGGGGTTGTTTGTTTTTCTCTTATAAATTTGCTTAAGTTCTTTATAGATTCTGGATATTAGCCCTTTGTCAGATGGGTAGATTGCAAACATTTTCTCCCATTCTGTAGGTTGCCTGTTCATGCTGATGATAGTTTCTTTTGCTGTGCAGAAGCTCTTTAGTTTAATTATATCCCATTTGTCAATTTTGGCTTTTGTTGCCATTGCTTTTGGTGTTTTACTCATGAAGTCTTTGCCCATGCCCACATCCTGAATGGTATTGCCTAGGTTTTCTTCTAGGGTTTTTATGGTTTTAGGTCTTACATTTAAGTCTTTAATCCATCTTGAATAAATTTTTGTATAAGGAGTAAGGAAAGGATCCAGTTTCAGCTTTCTACATATGGCTAGCCAGTTTTCCTAGCACCATTTATTAAATAGGGAATCATTTCCCTATTTCTTGTTTTTGTCAGGTTTGTCAAAGACCAGATGGTTGTAGATGTGTGATGTTATTTCTGAGGCCTCTGTTCTGTTCCATTGGTCTATGTCTCTGTTTTGGTACCAGTACCATGCTGTTTTGGTTACTGTAACCTTGTAGTATAGCTTGAAATCAGGTAGCATGATGCCTCTGGCGTTGTTGTTTACGCTTAGGATTGTCTTTGCTATGAGGGCTCTTTTTTGGTTCCATATGAACTTTGAAGTAGTTTTTTCCAATTCTGTGAAGAAAGTCATTGGTAGCTTGATGGCGATGGCATTGAATCTATAAATTACCATGGGCCGTATGGCCATTTTCATGATATTGATTCTTCCTATCCATGAGAATGGAATGTTCTTCCATTTGTTTGTGTCCTCTTTTATTTCGTTGAGCAGTCGTTGGTAGTTCTCCTGAAGGAGGTCCTTCACATCCCTTGTAAGTTGGATTCCTAGGTATTTTATTCTCTTTGTAGCAAATGTGAATGGGAGTTCACTCATGATTTGGCTCTCTATTTGTCTGTTAATGGTGTATAGAAATGCTTGTGATTTTTGCACATTGATTTTGTATTCTGAGACTTTGCTGAAGTTTGCTTATCAGCTTAAGGAGATTTGGGGCTGAAACGATGAGGTTTGCAGATGACAATGATGTCATCTTCAAACAGGGACAATTTGACTTCCTCTTTTCCTAATTGAATACCCTTTATTTCTTTCTCTTGCCTGATTGCCCTGGCCAGAACTTCCAACACTATGTTGAATAGGAGTGGTGAGAGAGGGCATCCTTGTCTTGTGCCAGTTTTCAAAGGAAATGCTTCCAGTTTTTGCCCATTCAGTATGATATTGGCTGTGGGTTTGTCATAAATAGCTCTTATTATTTTGAGATACTTTCCATCAACACCTAGTTTATTGAGAGATGTTAGCATGAAAGGCTGTTGAATTTTGTCGAAGGCCTTTTCTGCATCTATTGAGATAATCATGTGGTTATTGTCATTGGTTTTGTTTATGTGTTGGATTACATTTATTGATTTGCATGTGTTGAACCAGCCTTGCATCCCAGGGATGAAGCTGACTTGATTGTGGTGGATAAGCTTTTTGATGTGCTGCTGGATTCAATTTGCCAGTATTTTATTGAAGATTTTTGCATCCATGTTCATCAGGGATATTTGTCTAAAATTCTCTTTTTTTTGGCTGTGTCTCTGCTAGGCTTTGGTATCAGGATGATGCTGGCCTCATAAAATGAGTTAGGGAGGAATCCCTCTTTTTCTATTAATTGGAATCATTTCAGAAAGAATGGTATCAGCTCCTCTTTGTACCTCTGGTAGAATTCGGCTATGAATCTGTCTGTTTCTGGACTGTTTTTGGTTGGTAGGCTATTAATTATTGCCTCAATTTCAGAGCCTGTTATTGGTCTATTCAGAGATACAACTTCTTCCTGGTTTAGTGTTGGGAGGGTGTATGTGTCCAGGAATTTATCTATTTTTTCTAGATTTTCTAGTTTATTTGCATAGAGGTGTTTATAGTATTCTCTGAAGGTAATTTGTATTTCTGTGGGATTGGTGGTGATATCCCCTTTATCATTTTTTATTGCATCCATTTGATTCTTCTTTCTTTTCTTCTTTATTAGTCTTGCTAGTGGTCTATCAATTTTGTTGGTGTTTTCAAAAAATCAGCTCCTGGATTCATTGACTTTTTTTGAAGAGTTTTTTGTGTCTCTGTCTCCTTCAGTTTTGCTCTGATCTTAGTTATTTCTTGCCTTCTGATAGCTTTTGAATTTGTTTGCTCTTCCTTCTCTAGTTCTTTTAATTGTGATGTTAGGGTGTCCATTTTAGATCTTTCCTCCTTTCTCTTGTGGGCATTTAATGCTATAAATTTCCCTCTACACACTGCTTTAAATGTGTCCCAGAGGTTCTGGTACGTTGTGTCTTTGTTTTCATTGGTTTCAAAGAACATCTTTATTTCCACCTTCATTTTGTTATTTATCCAGTAGTCATTCAGGAGCAGGTTGTTCAGTTTCTATGTAGTTGTGTATTTTTTAGTGAGTTTTAATTTGATTGCACTGTGGTCTGAGAGATAGTTTGTTGTGATTTCTGTTCTTTTACATTTGCTGAGGAGTGCTTTACTTCCAATTATGTGGTCAATTTTAGAATACATGTGATGTGGTGCTGAGAAGAATGTATATTCTGTTGATTTGGGTTAGAAAGTTCTGTAGATGTCTATTAGATCCGCTTGGTGCAGGGCTGAGTTCAAGTCCTGGATATCCTTGTTAACCTTCTGTCTCATTGATCTGTCTAATATTGACAGTGGGGTGTTAAAGTATCCCCTTATTATTGTGTGGGAGTCTAAGTCTCTTTGTAGGTCTCTAAGGACTTGCTTTATTAATCTGGGTGCTCCTGCATTGGGTGCATATATATTCAGGATAGTTACCTCTTCTTGATGAATTGATCCCTTTACCATTATGTAATGGCCTTCTTTGTCTCTTTTGATCTTTGTTGGTTTAAAGTCTGTTTTATCAGAGACTAGGATTGCAACCCCTGCTTTTGCTTTTTTTTGCTTTCCATTTGCTTAGTAGATCTTCCTCCATCCCTTTATTTTGAGCCTATATGTGTCTCTGCATGTGAGATGGGTCTCTTGAATACAGCACACTAATGGGTCTTGATTCTTTATCCAATTTGCCAGTCTGTGTCTTTTAATTGGGGCATTTAGCCCATTTACATTTAAGGTTAATATTGTTATGTGTGAATTTAATCCTTTCATTATGATGTTAGCTGGTTATTTTGCCAGTTAATTGATGTAGTTTCTTCCTAGCATCGATGGTCTTCACAAGTTGGCATGTTTTTGCAGTGGCTATACCAGCATTATTTTAATAACCAAAAAGTAGAAACAAGTCTAATGCCCATCAGCTGACGAATGGATAAACAAAACATGCCATATCCATAAAATGGAATATTGTTTGTCCATGAAAGGGAGTAAATTACTAATACATGCTACAACATGGGTAAACTTTGAAAACATTATGCTAAGTGAAGAAGGTCAGTCTCAAAGGTCACCTTTGTATGATGCCATTTTAATAAAATGTCCAGAATAGGCAAATCTGTAGAGACAGAAAGTAGATTAATGGTTACCTAGGTCTGATGGGAGAGGGGTTGGAGAAAAATGAAGAGTCATTGCTAATTGGTATATTGTGTTTCTCTCTGGGGTGATGAAAATACTTTAATGTTGGTAGTGATGATGGTTGTACAACTCTGTGAATATACAAAAAACACTGAATTACACTCTTGGAAAGGGTAAATTATAGTATGTGAATTATGTCTCAGTTACAAAAATAGATAAATAAATAGATATATAAATAGAAAAAAAGATGAATAGAAAAAATTAAACCTCATAATTATCCTACTACAGATATAACTGGTGAGGAGTAAAGTCATACTAGGCAGGAAAGACTATGAACTGTGGAGAGGAAGCATAAATATAAATGAGGTAAAGTTTCATGAGAAGGTAAGAAGAAAGAATGGAAAGAAAGAAGGAAGGCAGTGGGAAGAGAGGGAGGAAGAAAAGACGAAGGAAAAAAGGAAGTGAAGGATGGAGGAAGAGAGGGAGGAAAGAAGGAAGGAAACACAAAATTAGAAAAGCAGATTAAAGACCCTGATTCTCCTGATACTCTTCCCAGGCATTTAAGTCATTTTTTATCACATTGTCCTAGATCGTGCTATATATTTATTGTTCTCTTTTATACACCCTTAAATACAAATCACTACATAAAAATAGCTAAGGATTTATGAAAACAAAAAGGGTATGAATTTATAAAACAGTTATGAAAACTAAGCTAATAAAATACATGCCACCATATAAATACGATCTATCCAAATCTTCCACTCCTTACATTGAAAAGCCTCAGAACCCTTGAATTATTACATTTTCTACCAAATGAAAGGGTGAAAAGCTGGAAAAAATTTGAACCAAGAATGCTAAACAACTTCTGCAGTAATTTCATTCTTACTCAAAATAAAACTAGTGTTTACAACACAAGAGTTTTCCAGATGGCCATGCAAATGAAGGCTCAGGAACACGCTACATACCATATTATTGTTGTTTAGTATTTATTGAGCACTCACAGCATGCAAGGCGCTGAAAAAATAAACTATTTCCCCAGTTATTCAAATTATAACCTAAAAGCATATAAAGTCATATTATCTATGTCTTCAGTGGGTTAATAATGCATGCAATGTTCCAAAGGTCAGGGCTCAATCATATTAATATTGTTGCCAGGAACATATCTCATTCAAATTAATCTGCTTTCTTTATTTCCTGTCTTTTCCAGGATATTTTTCCTGATGCATTTTTAATATTTTTATATCATAGTGTAATCACTGATATCAAAATTCCACCAATAAAGGTTTTCGCAATATGTAGCATTATGGATGACTAAGATTTTTTAGAACTTCATTTTTACTAAAATAATCCATTGTGATGATCCTTCTAAATCTACATCATTGACCTGGACCCTTCCTTGAAAAAGGGCTGGTTAACCAAGACACTAAAGATCTTAAGTGCAGTATTGCTAATTGAGAGAGCAACAATTTAAAAATTTTAATAACAAGAGTCTCTTGACTGAACTTAAAAGTGGAAAATTGTTTACAAAATTGACACACATTCCATTTTCATTTCTTAGCCTCAGGCTGATTCAGAGACTGACAGGAAACTTGTAAAAGGCCAGTTAGGAAGAACGAATCTTCATAGGCTTCTACAATACTATTCATTATAACAAGGAAAGACAATTACATGCTTTTACACCCATAACATACCTAAGCTGCCATGTACTGGAATTGTCTACATGGGTGCATATCTCTTAGAATTTGAGGCTTCCTTATAAGACATTGTGATGAATGCCTACATAGGTGAACTAAATTTTAGCCGAGCAGATTGTACAATGAGGATAAACAGAGAAAAAAAGTTCCAAAATTAATTAAAAGATTAGCAAAGAAGACAAACCCAGATGCCAAAGTTAAACTCTTTATCTGTTATGTTATTTATGCCTCTTCTATATTCTGACACCACACTTCCAAATCTGACATCTATAAGATGTGTTGGAATCAATAAAGCCACTATTCTTCTTTAAATTTTTAGCTTAATATTAAATGATTTCTAATAGTAAAAGTCATTTTAACCAAGGCTTTCTTTCAGTGGATTCTCTTTGCTATTTTTCTTGAAACAGAAGTCAGGGACTCCCCATTATGATGGTTTTTCTTATCATAACTTTCTGGTGATTGTTACTGTTAAAAATATGCATTCTTCTAATTCCACGATCCTCTAATTACTCATTAGAGAAACTGATGGTCTAAGATAGCTACTGTTTTGGTGACATGCTGACAAGTGGTGACAGTAATAGACAATTTACAGCAAAATTTGCATATATTTTCCTGGGCTTTCAGGCATATATTTATCCTATATTCTACATGTGTCTATCATATATCTTTGTATATGAACACTATATTTTTGGTAAGGGCTTCAGATTTTATTTTTTCAAATCTGAACCAAGAATCAACAAAATAGCAAGTGCTGGACTATCAGTAAATTGAACTGGCAACATCCTTATATGAAGAGCAAGATTAAGAAACTGCTCAACATTTAGCCTGTTCTTCCTTAAGATCTCTGATTCTCTGATAGTACTTAATTACTTAGAAAAGACACATTTCATCTCTAAAGCGACTTGCTTTTATTACTTTAATATATTAATGATGAAAGACTGCCTTAGTAACATAAAAGGCACAAGGAAAACTGTTTAGTTTCATATTTTCATATTAAAAATAATTTGAGTAATGTTTGCAGTTTAGACTCCTGAGCTGCACAAAAAGGTACCATTCCAGGGGAACATTCCTTTTTGAGGGGGACAGTAAACATTTACAGAAATGCTGAATACCCAGAATCTAGACACTTCCCTGGCCTGTTACTACTTGCTGCTTCTCCTTCCACATCACCGACTTGTTCCTTAATCACAGGTGAGGAGAGTACTATACAAATTGGAACTGATTGGAACTGTCCTCTGATATACAGTAGGCTCATGGTATTCAGAACATGAAAATATAAATAAAAGAAGAAATAAAAAAAGCAAAAGATAAGCAAGAAAGAGAAGGAGGAGTAGGAGAAAAAGGAGGAAAGGAAGGAAGAAGGGGGTGAGGAAAATTTATCACCACCAACTGGTATTTTCATGAACTTCTGGTGATCAGAAGAAAATCTTAAGACTTAATTCTTGTGAAAATATGTTATTGAATGAAGAACAAAGATTCTCTGTTGCATGTATGTTGCATGGGTAGCTGGAGCTTATTTTCTATTTTTCCTTTTAAGATAGGTTTTAAGGTTTTCAAGATTTTAAGGTTCATGCCAACCTCTCCATTCTACCACTACTGTCTTTTTCCAGGATCGTTCCCACTTATATCTAGTAACTCTCTACCTAGAATGTCATCTGCCCTCCCAGAATTCTCACCGAATTTTATTTACTTATCCAGTCACAACTGAGGTGCCACCTCCTTCATAATCTTTTCTTGTTTACTTCTGCCATCACTGATTTTCAGAAGTCCTACAGCCTTAAAGCTTAAAATGCTTATAGATTCTCTACATAAATGAAGTAATGAATTCCACATTGTTTCTGTCTGCAATAGCCTCTTGAGCAATACTCTTGGTTTTATAAACCACATGGAGTTATTGAGTGCCATCATCCTATTTTATACTTATTTTATATATGCATTAATTCAGAGTACAGAGTAGACAATAAATAAATGTTGACTAATTGTTTTATTAATAAACTTGTTCTGGACTTTCACCACCATAGGGTTCTTTGTCAACATAGAAATCAACATATGGAATTTTATTACTCTATTGGGTATCTATCACTTATCCTGTTAATGTGGAAAAATAATAAATTAGAAGATCATCATTATTGTCCTCAATTCATTTTTTACATACAGAGACAGGGAAAAGGAAGAACAATATAAAGCAATATAACCAAGGGCTAGAGTGTGGGTTTTGTAGGATATCAGCCTGATCCCCTTCCACCAAATAAAAAAATGTTGTTTAAATTATGAAAGGTTATATTGTTTTACTTTTCTCTCCTTCTGTGAGTATGAGGATGGGCAAGGATTTTCGCTTGCAACAGTGTATTATCTTTTTTAACAGTAGCCCAAGGTAATTGAAATAAAGTGTTAACTCTTTTCTAATAATGATTATACTATTTATGTGCTACTATTATATATCTGTAAAGGAGTTACATGTCTCTTCTCTTCCAAAAGTAAATGTTCATGAAGACATGATGAAAATAAGGATTTTATTCCCTTTATATCAATGAGGTGAGGGCAGAGGCGTAGGGTAGGGGAAGAGTAGAATTCCCTATAGATAACATCATCACATCATCGCAAAATTTTTGTTCTTTATGAGGAAAGTGATTTTGAGGGAGAATCATTAACAAAGAAAATAAGAGGTTGTTATTTCCAGAGAGCCTAGTAAAACAGGTGGAAAGATTATGATAACCATGTAATCCACCTACTAGCATAGCACAAATAGAAACTTTCGGTTACAGCTCAAGAATATAAATAGAAGGAAATGGTGGCATTATTATATGGATAAATGAATTAGTCAATCAATCACTGACAAAGCATACTCTGTAATCAAAAGATTTTTCATGTTAAGATTATTTCTTGTAATACAAGTCTAAATATTACATAAACCCCTTTGACATTGAGTTATACTTCATAAGACAAAAAGGGCACTTTCAGCAGGCAAAGAATAGCAGACAGTCTGGAACAATTTGCTTGGATTTCAGGATCTGGGTGGCCACTAGCCAAAAATCTGGGAATGATTTGAAAGTCAAAGTATAGATCTATAGTGTCTAATATGGTAGCCACTAGCCACACGTGGTTACTTAACAAAGCTGATAGTTGACAATGCTGGTAAAAGCCAGAATTAAATGAAAGGACCAGATTCCCTGGAAATAAAACTGTTAACATGGTGTAAGCGTGAAACATATACCAGGTAGTATGAGTTAGGTGTTAGAAGCGTTGAATATTGAACAGATATTTCTCCTCCTAGACATATAAATAATAATAGCACATATTGAATGTGTATGCATTGTTTCTAGGCTTTTGTATTCAACTAGAAAGCCACTCATCCTGAGAACCACGTTGACATAAAATTCCATCAAAGAAGAACACATATTTAAAGTCAGTTGATCATACTCACCTTTTGGCAGGTCCACTCAAACCAGCCTCACTCTCTGACCAGCAGAATGTGTTTCTTCATCTACCAAGACAAAGATGATAATTGACAAAATGGCCAAGGCCACTTTAAATTCAAAATGGAGTTATGTGCCTAAATTAATACAGGATGGAGAAATTCATAAAAATAACTCTTTAATTTTACAATGATTTTAGGAGTTGATTTTCTATAAAAGAGTTGACATGAACCTGTTACAAACACCCGTCTAGTTAATGCCAAAAGACAGCTGCAGTCCTTTCCAGATGGGAGCACTCTCACAGGGCACTTGCTGAGAATTCTTCAACACAAACATTGTTCTGTGGGTTTCTTGATCCATCTGCTAACTTCTATTTTGCATAGATTTTCCAGAACTGAAAACCTAGAAAAAGGACAAATTCCCCAAGATTCAAATTCAAATCAAAGTGTTTCAATAGAGAAACTCAGTCTTACACTTCAATGAGAGTAGATTTACCCTCTAGGAGAAGCTTGGCAAATACCCACAATCATAGTTCATTACCAGATGTGCAATTTTAAACTATTTTATGAAGACAAGGCCATAAACTTACTCAAAGACAATGTCTCTTTACATGAACTAATGGTTCTCAGAAGTTTAAGACATCCTAGATATGGAAATATCCTAGATATGGAAAACATGAGAGAATGAGTCTTTGTTTCTTATTCTCCACCTATATGCAGAATAGTGAACAAATAAGTACTATTAATAATTCTTAGGCTAGTCACATGAAACTATAAAATTTGCACTTTGTGGTGAACAAGAGAGGCATTTTACAGAGAACAGGACACAATTCACTATTTTTAGAGGCATTTACAAATTGTTTTCAAAGCTAATAACTATCATTGTCTTTCCTCTCCACCTGTGATCTCTGTGGATAGTGCCCAAACTCACATTCTTCATGATTTGTCTGTTTTATTTCCAATTCATATGGACCCAATCACCAGGATAGGGGGCTGAAGGCACTTTCCCTTCTCTCTCATTTTATAATCTGTTCACAAAATTAGTGAATTTTGGAGCTAGAAGAAATCTTATCATCCATCTAATCTAACCCCCCCACCACCCTTAGAGTGAACAAACTGTAAGGAAGAATGAACAGTCATACACCTGTCAGCTGGAGAAAGAACAAAACCTAGAGTCCAAGTCTTCAAATTCTTAGTCAGCACTCTTTGACTTCTCCAAACCGCATTCCTTGACTGGCTCTTACTACAGAGAAATAGGGAATCCCCACATTGTTCCATTTACATGGCGTTACACATCTGGCATAACACATGTGCATAATTTGGCCATAATGTACTCAATTAAAAAAATAACTTGGAAGTTATCTTAATGTGAATTTTTACAATCCTAAGAAAAACAGCTAAGAGTGGTTATTTATATTTTCATATAGAAGGTGTTTTTTTTGTAATTCTATGAAAAGTCAGTGGAAGCTTGATGGAGACAGCATTGAATCTATAAATTACTTTGGGCAGTATGGCCATTTTCACGATATTGATTTTTTCTATCCATGAGCATGGAATGTTTTCCCATTTGTTCGTGTCCTCTCTTATTTCCTTGAGCAGTGGTTTGTAGTTCTCCTTGAAGAGGTCCTTCACATCCCTTGTAAGCTGGATTCCTAGGTATTTTATTCTCTTTGTAGCAATTGTGAATGGGAGTTCACTCATGATTTGGCTGTCTGTTTCTCTATTATTGGTGTATAGGAATGCTTGTGATTTTTGCACATTGATTTTGTATCCTGAGACTTTGCTGAAGTTGCTTATCAGCTTAAGGAGATTTTGAGCTGAAACGATGGGGTTTTCTAAATATATGATCATGTCATCTGCAAACAGAGACAATTTGACTTCCTATTTGAATACCCTTTATTTCTTTCTCTTGCCTGATTTCCGTGGCCAGAACTTCCAATACTATGTTGAATAGGAGTGGTGAGAGAGGGCATCCTTGTCTTGTGCCAGTTTTCAGATGGAATGCTTGCAGCTTTTGCCCATTCAGTATGATATTGGCTGTGGGTTTGTCATAAATAGCTCTTATTATTTTTAGATTCGTTCCATCAGTACCTAGTTTATTGAGAGTTTTTAGCACAAAGGGGTGTTGAACTTTATTGAAGGCCTTTCCTGCATCGATTGAGATAATCATGTGGTTTTTGTCAAGGCAACTAAACAGATGTTTGGGCCACAAGCCTTGCACTCTAGGGAATCCCCAAAGCTTGAGTTGACTTGCTTTTATTTGCATTTTCCTGTGAAGTGGATGCCTTTCTTTGGGGAGCAAATGATTCTGTGATGCCCAGATAGAAAGTTTGAAATGTGTCATAAGGATGCCTTCTTATTATGGCAGGATAAGGAGATAATGTTTACAGGCTTATGTGTCTTGGTATGAACAAGGTTAAAAGAGAAACAGAACTTTCCTATTATTCTGATGATATGACCAACATGGCTTATTTTCTCCCTTACCTAGTGTGTGCCATATAAAACCTTAATTCAATTTATTTCATTAAATTCATTTTTAAATAAAAGAAAAATGATTAGTATGTTATTTCTCTGATATCTTTGGGCTAATCATATTAATGCCTTTGGTTTAAGAAGTGAGACATTTGAATTACAGTTGCTGGTGGATGGCACCAGCAACCATGTGGTTTTACAATGCAGAATTATGTAATGATAAAACATAGTCTGTTCAAAAGAGCACAAAGTTGAAAAGAAACTTTTATTGAAGGCTTCTAAATTGTATTACATGCATCTCCATTTAGCAGATTAAAAATGAAGGTTTAAAAAAGGTATGCAATTGCTCATTATTGAAAATAAAATGATATTATCAAAGGGGAAAAATAGGTGTCTCTCTTACCTTCTGATGCTGTTGTCTTTGTGGTCTTGCAGTAATAGGATCACTTGAATCATTGATAACTCAGCATATATGCATAATTAGACTTGAAATCATGTGGATTCTGTTAGAATTGCTTTCCAAATGTGGCATCTCCTCCTCTCCACCTTTACTATGCTCAATTCTCATCAGCATTAGCCTGAATGATTGCAAGAATCTTCTCACTTGTCTCTCTTTCTCTTCCAGGCAGTCTTGGTGACAATGTTACTTTCTCAAAAATAAGAAAACAAAGCAAAGCAAACTATGCCCATCATTGTCATTCTTCTCCTCAGTGACAAGCTTGTTGCATATGCACTTCTTTGTCTTTATCACATGCCATTCCCCTCCCATTGCCCACATAAATCTTATCCTCCCCACCCCCACATTCTCACCCCTGTGTAAACACAGTGCTCCCTTTCAGAACTCCCCACACAATTGGTTCCTTCTGCCTAGAATGTCCTGTCAAGTCTCCCTCTCTATCTCAAATTTCATCATTTTGGACCTCGTTTGAATACCAAGGCTGTCCCTCAGTGGTCATTTCCACTCCTGGCAGAGGTAGCCACTCTTTCTCTTTAGATTTTAGGGTTACTTTTCCACATCTCTAAAAAAAACACCTGTCACATTTTGTTTTAATTCTATATTTAATTGTCTACTTCTCTGGCAGACTATTTTTTAGGGGTAAGGGGAACGGAGTCTTGCTCTGTCCCCCAGGCTGGAGTGCAGTGGCACGATTTCTGCTTACTGCAACCTCCGGCTCCCCAGTTCAAGCGATTCTCATGTCTGGTAGACTCTTTAACAGATGCTTTCAAACTTTTTTAATGCAGCTATCATTAAAGTACATTTTTACATTGTGATCTGGAACACACACACATGTGCTCACATTTACACAGATGCAGACTGAAACACAGCTCCGAGAAATAATATATTCCCTTATTATGAGTGGCATGCTTTAATATTTTCTACTCTGATCTGTTTTTGAAAAAAAAAAATGGTGGTCACAACCTATTGCATTGATTTCACAGCTCAATAATGGGCCACTACTATGGGACTGAAACCTCTCTCCTAGATGACAATGGTCTCATTTTTACATCCCCAGTGCCTAGGAGTGGAAGGTAATCAATGTTTGTTAAATAGATGATTGTGCAAAGATAATATTGAAAATGTTTTTTAAACTTTTTTCCTCTGCCACAATACATTTTACAATATTTCTTCTCCATCTTGAGTTTAACTTTGAGCTATCTCCCTGGGATTTTTTTTGGCTGCTTAGCGAGAGAGAAAAGAATAAAGTGTACATGGGTCATATTTGCCGCCTGGAGGCTCTGTTAAAGACAAATCCGATGAGCAGAACGGGTCAAAGTTGTGATCTAAATAACTTTTAAACTTATTTAGTCATCTCATTGGTTATCACCCTCTTCCGTGTGCAGCAAAATCAGAAATTGTGAGTATAAGCATTTTCTGTACAAATTATTTTAATTAGTCGATTTTGAACCTTAAGATGGCCCTATTAGAACAAAAATATTTTTTTAAATAAAAAAATCTTTCTAGCGAGTAGTTAACACTTATTCTTAGTCCACCTATGTTTTTACGTTTAGTTCGTTTCCTGTTTTTAGTTTTTGACTTTCAGTGTTTGACAGACTATAAATTTTGTATTATAAATTTTATGGTCACAATCCAGACTCTGGGTTCTTAACAGACATTAATAATCACACTAGAAACATTTTTCTTGGTCCAATGGCAACCTTGCCAGTTTGTAACCAGGAATAAATAGAACACTCAGTTCATTCAGTCCATGCGCTCATTATGAAGCATACAGAGAATAAATCAGCCTTTTTCTTGGTGCTGATAGCTGAGTGGAAGTGGAAAGCTTGTGAAAAATCGGTTGTAACTAACTTATGGATTTAACTGTCAATTTATTGTTTTTTGTGATTATTTCTGTAGCCTTATCTTCAGATAATAATAAAATGAAATGTGTGACTTTTTGAATTTTAGGTGACAATAAAATTAAGTTTATTAATATCACTTGTTAACATTCAGATTCAGAGATTCTCATGATTCAAGACACTCCCTCAATATCACACCTTTTGTAGGAGAAAGGGGAAATGAAGCTGGATACAAAGCTGGTTCAAAATGATCAAAATTAACTATATGGCCTTAGTGAAATCTCTGATATTAATTCTACGGTTATGGTTTTAAAATAATTTTTCTTCCTTTTTCTATTTTTTCCCCAGATTGCTCTCTCTTCAATATACCAAAAACAAACAAACAAGAATTATTTGAAGTCCCATCTTTTAAAAAAGCGATATGAGTAGAGCTTTCGTAAGAGGGCTAAAAGGAGGCCCTTACCGATTTGGCCATACAAAAGGCCTGAATTCCTGGGGTTTCACCCAACACAGCTGTCAAATCACAATTCCAGAACACAGCAAGGTCAGGGAGTGTTGCAGAAAACTTCAGCAGTTCTTTCCAGAAACACATATTCAGATCTTCTTCCTCCAGAGCTCCTGATTCTTTGAGTTTGGTGTGGGATTCAGGCATATGGATTTGCAATAGCTCCCAGGAGACTCTGGACCATCCCATCTCTGATTTCCTAGGACTGCTGGTCCTAAAAGGTTTCTTTAAGTACAGTCCTTGGGCCACCTGCATCAGAATCACCTGAAAATTCTGAACCCTCTAGGCCCTCATCTAGACCTTCTGAATCAGAATCTCTGGGGAAATTCTGATGCATACTTGAGTTTGAGATTCAATGATTAAGAAGAATGTGGACAAATGCCTTTTCACGTCTTAGCACTAGGCTAAACAATGAATCTTTTACAAAGAGAATCTGGTTAAACACAACATCAAAACTCCCAGGCACATTCACAGCACTTGCCATTGCTCTTCCATAACTCAGAAAGCACAAATGTCACTCAAAATAAGCCTACTGGTCTTTGAAGAATGGGCCACTCTGCAATTTCAGGCTTTATCTCTGAGAATCACTGGGGAATGATTCTGGTGGAGAAACCACAGCACTGTGATGGCGTATTGCCAGGACATATGCAGAATCAAAATGCTGGGTACAATGGATACAAGAGGGGTCAATGGACTTTGTTTATTTTTCTCATTTTAGTCCCAGTTTCTACTTTAAAGCTGGAGGCGAGTGGGAAGAATAATTCAGAAATTAATCGCCACCAAAAGGAGGAAGAGTGTAAAGAAATATTAAGGACAAGTTAAAAAAACTCCAAGATGGTTTATGTTTTTATGACTGTCAAAGTCATTATTTCTCAGACAAATTTCATTTATACTGACATCTCAATCACATCATTGTATTAATATCCACAGGTAAAGTTATCATCACTATTTTGTGATATAGCTTTATTTGGCAAATTTGGAAATAGAATGCTATATGACAATTTTATTGAACAACAGTGATAGCAGCAGTAGCCCCTTGGCAGAACCACCTTGTGTAGACTCTGTATCCAGACGGCCTGCAATTCAACTGTTGCTCTAGTACTTATTAACTGTGTGACCCTGGGAAAGTTTCTTAACTTGTGTCTCAGATTTATCTGTTAACATGATGATGATGATGCTAAAGATACACTAGCTACCTCATAGGGTTGTTAGGAAGAGTAAATTGGTTAATATTTGTAACGAGTTTTGAATAGTGCACTAGATGCTGGGAAAATGTTAAATAAATAAATAATTATTTAAATATCATTTATATAATATATATAATATCAGTTAAATAATTAAAATCATATGAAAACCAGCCTTTTTTTATGCACTAGACATGACCAAATGCTTTGCAAGCATCTCTTCATGTAAGTCTCCTCACCACTTTTTGTAAACCAAAGCACAGACAGCTTATGAAACTTACCCATATTCTTGCAGCCGGATGAACTCAGGAAAGCCAGTCAAAATCCAAATGATGTGGCATACAAATCTTTCATTTTTATAATGATTAAAATAGTTAAAATGCACAGTTTTGCTGGCAGAGCTCTGACCTGAATCTTCTGATGATTTAGGTATAATTAAGGTGAGCGAGCAGAAAGATGGAGAGAAGGAACAGAATACTGGGGAAAGAATGACTGAAGCAATTCTAGCGCCTCCAATCTTGACTTTTTCCTATTTCCTATTAGATATATAGTCATTTTAGTGTTAATATTTTCCAGTGCATTTTAGTTTGTGTATATATTATCATTTTTTATATTTATCTTTGTATATACACGTTAGAGTACGTTCAAGTGCTTGAGATTAGAGTTATAATTCCTTTTGGTTGTGTGTTTGTTATTTTTTCATGCAACAGTTTGGAAGACCCTGTATGACATCCTCACCGTCATTTACCTTTGGGGGAACAGTATTTGGTAGATCCCCTGCCTCCTCTGATTAGAGCCAATAGAGACCAGTCTTCCCAGAGGACAGCTCAACTGCATGTCATGTTGGAGGCTGAGGCAGGCAGATCACTCGAGGTCAGGAGTTCAAAACTAGCCTGGCCAACATGATGAAACCCCATCTCTACTAAAAATACAAAAAATTAGCAGGGCACGATGGTATGTGCCTGTAATCCCAGCTACTTGGGAGGCTGAGGCAGGAGAATTGCTTGAACCTGGGAGGCGGAAGTTGCAGTGAGCTGAGATCACGCCACTGCACTCCAGCCTGGGTGACAGAGCAAGACTCCATCTCAGAAAAAAAGAGAATTCAGTCCCACTCCAATATCGCACAAACTAGCTAAGATGTGTTCTCTTGAACAACCTTCAGGGAGAGGGCAGCCTTGGCTTCATTCAGAATCAAATGACATTATTTCCTCTTACCCAGTATTAGTCATATGCTCATCCCCCTTTTTTATAGTAGATGAACAGCTCTGTTTGGATCTCCCTGAACTTCAAAAAGACCTTTGTATGCAGAGCTGTTGCAGAGAGGCCAATGATTATGGGATCATTTATTTATATTATTATGGCACAATAGAAGTCACTTTGGTCCTTGAATGTGTTCCAGTGACTCAATATATTTTTTCCGATGTTTTCTGACCTCTGCTCCTTTCCAAATTCTCCCATCTCTGATAAATTAGCTTCAAAACCACAGAAAAACCACAGCTGTGTTTGTTTATCAGGGGCATGAAGAATGAAAGTAACTGTTTTCATGAGGAATCTTCAAAGGAGGTAAAATTAGTTTCCTGTTGTCTACATATAACCAGATACTAAGGGATTTCGGAAATGCAACTTGTTATTTCTTGTTTGGAAAATATTTTTGCATGATAAAAAATAGGAAAGTTACAAAGACATCACCAAGGTCAGCTGAATTGTTTATTTTGTTATTACATTGCAGCATTACAAATGAGATGACACACAAATCACAATGAATGCATAATAAATATAGAGTAATAATAGATTAAATGTATTTAATCACTTTATGAGACAAATATGATTATCAGAATGTAAAATATTAAAAGTCTAAGCCAACAAAAATATGTGGAGATAACAAAAGAAGACATTGATTTATGGAAGTTATGCAAAGTGTTTCAGACCTCCAGAGGGTGCTATTGCATTTACACAGAAATATATTTAATTATGTACACATTCTCCTGAAATTGAAAAAATGAGAATTTTGAGCATCTCTAATTTGTTTCCACATAAAACAAGGAAAGAATCAATAACCATAACAACAATTTGCCTTCTAAAATATTAACTGAGGTTTATCTCATTTAAAAGAACTTTTTTTAACCTGAAGATTAGTTACTTAATAAAAGAATGGAAAATATATCAAGTCATTTCAGATACTATGTACAGTAACCTTTGTTTGAACAAAATGAGGTTTGTATTAGTCACAGATATTAAATTGATGGTATATTCAAAAATATATTTAGAGATTTAAAGTTCTTTGAATTTTTTTGAGCACCAGGAAATAAATCACAACATGCAATCAATCTTTGAGGAAAAGCTGCACATTTTGAAAATGAAGATAAAGTCTTTAAGCAAAATTATTTTTGACTATCATAATCTATCATTTCTTACATATACTTATGGTAGGAGTGGTATTACCTACTGAGGAAAATGAATCAGAGGCAATGGCAAGTAAATAGTAAGTTGGTTCTTTGCATTATTTCAAAGCTACATGACAGTGGTGGATGTGTGTATCTTAAAAGATTTTAAATTCATATGACATGGCTGTAAATTTGTACACTGAGCTCTAATCTGTACATACCGGTTTCAAATAATATGTCTTTATAAAAAAGCAATGATTAAAATTGACTCAAATAATCCTTTTTGAAATTCACTGACATATTTGTTTTGTTTTGAATTTTGACAGCTATTATGAATTCTTATCATGTTTATAGGATTGTTTGAATCATAAGATCATTGATTGCTATTGGAATTTCATACAATGCCCCAGGAATGTGATAAAGAAAATATTTGGATCGCTTCACATCTTTAAGCCTCTGATTTGCATTTTGCCTGATTTGAAATCATCCTGGTGTTGTTTTACCAAAAAGTGCATGTTGTTATTCAAAATAAAAAAGGAACTAATGCAAATATTCAACTCTTGGCAGCATTAGTGAATGACATCATAAAATGCAGGCAATAGACAAGAAAGTAATTGAATCCAAAAAGTGTCCCCAAATTTATAACATTTCTGTCCTTAAGAGTAAACAATCTATTTGGGAAACGCAGAATAATTGATGAGCCATAATTACATTGAAATGATTAATAGTGAATCCAGGTAGGAAGTTAAGCAACATGTTCATTAAAATGTGAGGATGTTACTAGAAAACTTGTAGAATTGCATGTAAATAACAGTGTGATAGCATATGCTATTTCTATAACATCTTTCTCTCAGGAGCACAAGCTAACATAGATCCATTCTCTTCACATTTCTGGAAGACAGGAGGGTATTAATATCCCCTGTAGCTACAAGAGAACAAAATAACCAGGACAGGAGCAAAACAAAGCATAGGGAGGCAGATGGGTGGCAGTTTCCCATGTTTGTGGGTGACTGTGGACACAGATGGACCTGTCAAATGTTTTCCTTGAGCTGATCTGGATGACATCAGTAAGGGAGGAGTTTTAATCAAAAAGGCTCACAAGTAGAAAAGGAAGGCAAATGTAGCTTTCTTTAAGACCTTCACAAAATATTCTCCTAGGGACCTGTAAGTCTTTCAATACTTGGGATCTAGAGAACAGGGTGGCTGCAGAAAACATTTAAACATTTAATACCCTAGAGGATAACTAGAAAAAAGATCTCTTGGCACAAGATAGACGCATGCTGGTGACAAAGCATTCACATGAGCTTTTGGCCCTTTCCAAGGTATATATACCCTTTCTGTTGAGCCATAATAGTCCCTAATTGGGGATGCCATATTCTTCATACAGTCTAAAAGCTGTCAGCACTGTATAGTACCAGGAAATTTAAGACTGAAAATAATAGCTAAAAATAAAAATAACAAATAGAACATTTGATAGATTCGTGGCCTGGAAAAAAAAAATATCTCCTTAGGCCTTATTTTTCACAGTTCCCAAATAGAGACATATGAGGTTAAATATTTGAATATAGTCTAAATGAGGTAATATATTTTAAAGTGTTTTGGAACTATAAAGCCTTGACTGTGTTAGCCTACTATAGTTTGTAGTTTTATCTCAGGTAAGATCTCAGGTGTATTTTACAGTGCTAGATTCTTCTTCTTTTCCTAGGAAAAGACAAATTAGGACTAAAGAAACAGAATGATTTATTTCAATATTTACCCTAGATTAATATGAAAGATGGAGGTGAGTCTAATCTAAGATCTCTTCATTTAGGTTCAGTGTGAATGATGAGGTAGAGTGGCTCCCTCTTCTCTCCAGCTCTTCAGTAACATCTTGCATGGGCTACTAAAAGAATGCCTGGCAGAGACACCCCATTTCTCAAATGACTCACTGGATACACACTCTGCCGGAAGCTCTGTATGCATACCACAGTGCAATTGATAATGTTTCAGACCAGTAACTCAGTACAGACTTCAAAAGTAGTGCATATGATGTTATTTTGTGTTATTTTATGGATCCGTCGGGAATGTGATCAAAACAGATATGTCATGAAAAAAATAGTTCATTTTTTACAACATTGATTTTGTAACCAGTGAGTGATTTTCATCTAAGAAGAGAATCATCTGAAGAAATAAGGCCTAGACTGACACCATGAGGTTGGACTTTGGACCATATGTGTTTAGTCTGTTTGCTGTGTTGGAGGATATATGGGAAATCGCCATGACCCTCTCTAGGTATAGGAGAAGGGAATGCGTGCTGGCATAATACCAAGCCAAAAGGTGAAACACCGACAATAGTTGTGAAATGATAAAGGAGAGTGATATGATAGAAAGGTGAGTGACTATGAACCTGAACATCAAAGTTCTTGCCAGATTTTGTGCACTGTGAATTGGGACAAGGACTCAGATTCTGTGATCCCAGTTTCACGTCTGCTAACTTGAGGCTGGAGTTCGACCAAACATCTCAAAATTTCCTTATAGCTCTTAAATGCTCAGATTCTCTAACCCAGGTGTGTATGTATGTATGTATGTGTACATATGTGTATGTGTATGTGTGTATTCTAAACTGTCTTGAATTATAATTAAATGGAAAGCAAGTTTACAAGCGATTTACACAGAAAATCAAATGATTCATTTACATGGGGTAATAAAGTAGGTTGGCGAAGGAATTTTTCAAAACACTAAGTATTTGAAATTCTGTTCTAAGGGTGAACAGATGCACACTTACTACCACAATACCTTTTGCATCTTTTATTTAAGTAAAAAGGATCCTTGAAATTTTAGTGATTCTCATGTGCACATTTTGTAAGGAATTTTTTGGAAGCAAGATTCTAAACTTCTCTATTCACCCATACTTAACTGGTGTCCTCCCAACTGTATATGTGGTGGGTTTGGCCAAAGAGTTTTATATATAACTAACTCCCTCTGCACAAATTTAAATATCTAAGGCATTGTGCTATTGAGCTAGTAATATAATAGCTTGGCTTTGTATTTTATTGCAACAAATTCTTCCATTTCAGCATGCTACTTGTATTGAGAGAAATATATACTAAACAATGATTTAAAATGTACATAAAAGTTCCTAGATGAAAATATCTATGTCTTTTTCTGTTATATTCAGTGTCTATAAATCTGAACCTGCATTTATACATAGATTTATGCAATTGGATAACAATCTCACAATCATATCTTAAATCCTATCCATTTGTGAGGATTAGCCTGTTCAACTAATTCAGTGTGCTAGGATTGTAGTAATTTCGCTAGTCCTTTTCTCAAGACTGCATCCACAGGGAAATCTCACAGCATCTCCTCTTCAGCTTGTAAACATTAGCAGTCAGACCACATCATTCAGATTCATTCTCTGTTTTGTACTGGCAGGTACAAACTTCCCTACAACTATGAAAGTACCTCTATTAAAAGTAGAAAGGGTTAGAGACACTTTTTATGTTTATTTTTGGTTGACTTTTTAAAGCAATTCGTAGTTCTAATATAATGAATGTAATAGATACACGTCTGTCTGTCTAACAACAGAAGCAATTAGCTTTGTTAAATCTTCTACTCCACCTAAATCAGCAATTTCAGATGCCTCAGGAAAAGAATATATGGGAGACAGCAATCAGATAGGAAAAGGGAAGGTCGGAGGAAAAGTGGTCTGCTCACTCTCTTGCTGTTCCCTGACATTCTGTGAATTCAGTCCTAAAATGATTAACATAATTAAAGCTGTATAAACATTGCCTATTTATCTTACTTTTTAAGGGACTTTGCTGAGACTTGTTCCAAAAACAAATCAACCCCAGGGTCAATTATTGACTAAGCCAATGCATATTTTTAAATGTGAGATTATAGAAAATATATAATTAGTAGAAAATAAGATCTTCTTTTCCATTTTCAACTCCTCATTGTCATACCATTTTCTCACCGTTCCTCACTCATAAAAATAGAATGAAAATTTACAGAGGTACTCAATGCAGTATTAGGGTCCGTTAGAGTTAGTGAACTCTCTTCCACCAATCTTACACACAATCACTGTATGTTGACAGTTTTTGTGTTTGAATATGACTTTATCTCTTTTTAGAATGTTTAACTATTCAGTGTCCTACTTATTGGATCACATTTCAGAATCTGAAAGTAAGCAAAGGAAGTTTCTTAGAAGTCAAAATAGCTATGCATAAGGAATACTCGTGGCCTCCATAAGCACCTACTTTTATTTAATGTACATCTTATATGATTTAGTTATCTACTCTCCAAGATCTTAGCAGATTACAGACATATTGATTATAGTACAATGATAATTTGACAACTTGCACAAAGAAGATTCTTGGGCTCAATAAGTGTGTAAGCAATCTGGGCACAAGAATGTCACAATGTTATAGCATTAATCATCCTTTGTACTTGATGATTCTAAGTCATCAAGAAACATTAAATTATGGTTAAAGTATATGGCTTTAGGAAGATCAAATCAGACCGGGCGTGGTGGCTCATGCCTGTATTCCCAGCACTTTGGGAGGCCAAGGCGGGCAGATCACAAGGTCAAGAGATCGAGACCATCCTGCCCAACATTGTGAAAACCCGTCTCTACTAAAAATACAAAAGTTAGCTGGGCATGGTAGCATGCACCTGTAGTCCCAGCTACTCGAGAGGCTGAGGCGGGAGAATCGCTTGAATCTGGGAGGCGGAGGTTGCAGTGAGCCAAGATTGTGCCACTGCACTCCAGCCTGGCAACAGAGCGAGACTCCGTCTCAAAAAAAAAAAAAAAGATCAAACCAATATAATCAAATAAACAATTATTGCAATTATTGATGACTACTATTCAAATTTTATCTTTAACATTTCCCCATAACTTACTCTTTTCACCATTTTGTGGATGAGGAAACTGAGGTGCAAAGAAGTAACTTTCTCAAGGTCACAGCCGATAAAGTGGCAGAAGTAGAGAGTAAAGCCTGACCACAAAGATGTTGCTCTTTCTGCAACTCTACTTTGCCTCAAGAATAAGATTTTCTTTCCATTTGAAACCATATTTGAAATTACGTAGTCTAGCATCTCCAGTTTACAAATGAAGACATAAGAGTGAAAGAAGAAAGTTATTAGCCTAGGACAATGTAATGACTGAACCCAGGACCTAGATTCCTGATCTCACAGACCAAAGTTCTTTGCTTGCTGCCATGTTGCTGACTGACATTGTCCCTGTCAATACCAAGTTCTCCTCACTCCCTGTCTGTTCTAATCCCCAGTCTTGGATTAATAAAATTGATGAATATTGTTGTAGACATGCATAGAATGATGCTCTATAAATCCAAGGTCTTTCGCTAGTCAAGACACTTACAGCCGCTTGCAATCTTGTGATATTTTCGAACTATTTCCCTGTAATCAATATCATAGTGTCCTGGGCTTCCAAGTTCCCACAGCTTCATATCTTCTGGCAAATTCACCTAGTTTACTGAGTTCAAAGTCATCCAATGTGAACTCTGACTTTAGCCATCATCTCCATCTCAGAATTTTTGTGTGGACCCTTCTCCCAGCCTATACGTAACAAAGAAGAGTTTTGCATCATTATCATATCTCGTTCATTCTGTTGCTCATTACGTTTCATCTGTCTTGAAGGAACTTGCTCCCTTAATTTCTAAGACTCACTCCTTCCTTCCAAGCAGGTAATATTCTCCATTGTCTTTATATGTATTCCAGCTTCACTTATCTCTAGAATTATGTCATTCCACTCACGTCTCTTTTTTATTTGACTTCAAAATTCCTCAATAATACAGTGGGTTCTCTTCCTCACTGTTCTTTCTCCTCTTCTCTTTTTAACCCATGAAAATGTAGTTACCTAGCTATTCTAGTTCAATAGAAATCTCCTATTCACCAAATGAAATAGTCCTTACTCTGTTCTCAATATTTGTTTTTCTTAAGCTCTGTTGAGTATCTGCTGCTCAAATCTGTCTATTGATAAGACATTGATCTTCCTGGCTTTTCTCCTATGTTCTTGGCCACACATTCTTCATTTTCTTCTCATTTATTCTTTCTCCCACTCCTTACAAGTAGCCATTTCACCATCTCTTCTTCCTTATTCCTGTATTTTCTTCCTTGCTGATGTCATTCACTCTTATAGCTTTAGCCATCATCTTCCATGTAGATGACAAAAAATAGTTTATCTTTAGCTTTAACCTTCATCTTCAGCCTGGGAATTTCTAGCTACTGCTACATTTTCTTTTGATGTTTACTGACACCTGAAACTTTCAACACACATACATCTTAACTAACTTATTCTCCTAAATATTCTCTTGATGTCTCAATTTCTGTCATTGCAACACCATCTTTTGAGGGACCTAGGCTCTGTGGACATGCAGGATCATCTTCAGGTATGTGACTTTCCTGAAATATACTGCAAAATGTTATATTCGTATTATTTTTATATAATTTTATATGAAGAAAAGTTTTAGAAATTTTTATCATCTTTTCAAAGAGTTCAGAGAGCAAAAATATATCTTAAGAGCCACTGCTGGATTTAACATCTATTTTTCTCCTTGTGTGAAAAAAAGAAATGCCTATAGGTAAGCTTATAAATTCAAATTTTTTGGTTAGCTTTTGCAATCCGTGTGCTTACGTTTCTTAGCTATTATATGCCAGAATAAAATGATCAGTTGTTTGGTTTTGCTCAGTAAGAGAGGATAAGCAGAACTTTGTCTTCCCAAATAGAAATCACATATCTTGGATTATGACTTACTGTATAAAATTGTGATTTTATCTCTAAATTTTAAAAATATATCCATCACTTTGTCTTTGTTGCTAAATACAGGATTTGGCTATCAAAAGAAATTACATTGTTTATGTGTATGGGCAGCCTAGTTTTGTGTTTATCTCAAATCGGGAACTCATGTGTAAAACTAAAAGGTCAATTTGAAATATCTAGCTGTTTGACATCAGATGGATAAGGAGGAATTACACTTTCAACCAATTCAACTGTTACAATATTAGGGTAACTATTTTAAGAAAATATATTTGAACCTATGTTTGAATGAACTGGATTGCTCCTTGTATGAAATGACATCAAAAGCGAAATCTATTCTCTTTTTACACACAAATTATGCTCATATTTGGTAATTTTTTTTCAGTTTGCTTCCTGAGGATTAATGGCATGTAGACATAACTTTGTGATTAGAAAATTAACCACACTGTTGTGTTCCTTGCTTTCCTTTTTACGTGGAGTAATGCTGTTTTGCATTGGTTCTTATATTGTTTATCATTGTATGAAACAAAGCTTACAAATTAGATTTCATCTCCTATAAATTAGTGTATTTATATTTTCCAGGCCAGGGACTGTGTTAGGTGCCAAGCCACAAAGGAGAACAAGACAGCTCCTGTTCTTAAGGAGCAGAGTCTAACAAATATGTATCCACCTTGAAAAATATTGTTGTATTTATACTAGTATTATTACTATTATTCATTTTTAATGATTATTATACCTAGTTCCAGCAAAAACACTTATAACATTTTTTACAACAGTACATATTACTCAAAAAAGAAATGATATTCTCTAATATAAACAAGTTTTCTTTATAAAGGTAAAGAAATGTGTCAATTTTCTCCTTGAACTTCTGCCACCTTGTAATCAGGAACTAATTAATTAATTAGCTAAATTTTTAAAGTGCATTGAAAATGAGCTGTATCATAGAAATGCTAAGTATTTTAAAGCCTTGCGTTGCCTCATATATACCAAATAGGCTTTCTTAAAGTTTGTAAAGGACAATTTGAACAAATTACATTTGGTTTAAAGGAAAAAGCTAGGCATATATTGAAGACAGGTGTAGTCAGGAGTAGGAGAAGTTGGAATGGGAAAGTGCAAATGTGATCAAGAGAAGGAAAATGATTCTTTACATTTATCTCCATTTATCATTATCAGAAAACAAAAGAGATGTATGTCTTATAAAACTGCTAAAAATAGAATACAAATTTATCAAAATGAAATAGTATGATAATTGTTCTTATACTTATGAAGTTGTTAATAGAGTTAAGTCAGGACTTCCTATACAGGTGATTATTTTATAATGCTCTTGGAACTTAACTCCAAGGCCAAACATCCCATTTGGAATATTGAGCTATATCTGCACTGCCTAATCATGGATAACAATCAGCCTCTTCCTTCTCCATGATTTTCATGTCCAAAGACTGTGCCAATGCCTGGGGAGGACAAAGGAAAGAAGAATCATGGCCAGTGCCCCCACACTGATAAATGTGGAAAACCAAGCCTCAGCAGTCATGCTCCAATATGAGATTTCAAACCTAGAGAGTTCTCAAATGGGGTAAATTGCTCAAATACTTTTTTAGACCCAGACTTACTTTTGTGATTTTTAAACATGATCATGTGGAAATTCATGCTAGAAATTATATTTGTTTCAGTTTAGTGGTGGTGGTGTTGTGCAATCTTTCCACACTTCTCTTTCTTTAAAGCCAATGAGAGAGATGGCCCAGAACATAGAAACAGAAGGCAACTGCAAAACATTATTATGGTACTATTTTCACTCCTAAGGTATTATTTGCAGCATTTGCAGATCACTGCTGGTGTTTTCTCTTGTGAATGTATGAGGAATAGACCTGACCTACAGAGTTAACTTGGCTAAGTGAGGTTCACTTGGCTAACTTGAGTTTGGCCTCAACTTGACATCATCACTGTGGGCTCAGCAAAGTGATTGCTCACAAGTAGACTGTGCAATATGCCCTTTTACCTCCTCCGAGGCCATAAATTATCACCCCAATAGTATACAATCATATATTTTTCTACATCACTTAAGGCAGATTAAATGGCGTCATCCAGTCTTTCTTACCTTTACAATTCTCATAAGCCATTTGGCCGATGTAGAAACTGAGATGTAGAGAGACTGAATAGTTTCTCCAACCTCCTATATGTAGCAAAAACTTGGAGTTGAACATAGATGTCTAATGCCAGAGCCAGAGTCCTTAACCAATATACGATACTCTCTACCCGTAATAATGATAATTACTAACACTTATATAGAACCAGTGCTTTTCCAGTTAATTAAATTACTTGACTAATTTTATCTTCACAACAACCATATAATGTAGCTATTATTACTATACCACTTGTATGTATGAAAAAACTGAGATGTAGAGAGGTTGTATAATTAAAGTTTGATCAATAGTAAGTGGCAGAGCAGGGATCTGAACAGGACATACTGCCTTTAGGATTTATTTCCCATATAAATATCATGTAGAAATATAGTATGCTTCATGACAAATCTCAGTGAGATACTGGATTTTTTCTCCTTTATATGACCATAAGAGCTTCATAAGTCCTCATTTGTATGAAAATTTGTTCCTAACCATTGTTTGGATTAAGACAGTAACATTAAAAAATTATTTATCCCTTAGAAGAGCAATACACTATCATGTAAGCATTTATGAATGCACTAGTACAGATGTTTATCTGATTAGCTAGCTGTCATCGTGCAGAGTTAAACTCTAAGTAAAGGAATCTGTTGTAAGTCTTTGATAGAGATGAGTTTTAGAAAAGGTCCAAGTGCTGCCTGAAAAAATCATTCCTGATAGGGAGAGAAACTACAGAAGGTCCTGAATAAATAGGATACCACACTGTATCCTGAGAAGAAAATACATCAAATAAGTAGAGAAATGCTCTTTGCCTCAGATTTGAACCTATAAACTAGATTGACACATACGAACACCAAATATGAAATGACCAAGGAAGTTTGACTTCTTCACAGAAATCTCAGAAACCTCTGCTTGAACTCCACACCAAGCATGCACTCAGCCTGTTATTTCTCTTTCCTCTGTGTTTCTACAATTTAGAGTAGAAATTTGAACTTCAGTTTTCTTGCTGTGATGCTCCGTGTACTTGGTTTGGGCTCCTCACTTGTTCTAGTGCTCTATGCCCTAGTTGTAGTCTCCATGATCTAAATCAGGCTGTAATTGTTGATTAATACCTTGAAAGGGACCAGCCAAGGCCCATGACAAAAGTTCAAAGGCACTGAAGTTAGATGTGTATTTTGCTGGCTTGAAGTCTTGATCGGCTCCATTGACTGTGGCTATGGTGAAAGTCGTAAGAAATGCAAAAAGCAATAGTGCCCCCCCCGCCACGCCCCTTACCACCCATACCATTCTTAACTATTTAGGCTTGTCCTCTACACAACTGTCTTGAAAAATTCTTTGACAAATTTAATGGATCCTCTGCCATTCATTCAGTTTGACAGCTATGTGCTTTTTTTATAGGAAAAAGATAAAATAGACATATGTAACTATTAGGCAAGTTGCATCAAAATTTGGGAGTGCTAATTAACAGAGAACTTACCTTTACAAAAATCCTGTAAATTGCTATTTTTCCAGAAATTATGCTTATTTACTGCTTTGTGTTTCTGAGAAAGAATGTTTTAAAAACCCAATCCAACTCAATTCTATATTAATAATATAAAGAAAGACTATATAAAATGGATTATGAGAATTATGTTAGATTATACATGTAAATGATATTATACATGGTTAATATTAGGAACATTTTTCTAATTTCCTATTTTCCTTTCTTTCCTATATTTCTTTTCAGAGTTATATTATGTCATGTTCTATTAATATCTGGATGAAAGATATTGCCGTATTCATGTTATAAATATCCAGATTGAGGACAGAGTTTTGAGTAATATAGTAACACCAAGTATTATTTTGTGTAGAGCATTTTATCAACTCTCCATCTTAAGGGGTTTTCCACAATTAAAAAAGATGATTAAAGAAGCTATTGCTAACTAATTGTAGATTAGTGTTGGTTGTAAAGTAAGGTTTCTCACGTAGAGATTTATTCCCATTTGTAGAGCTTGCATATTTTTGGAAAGCTTAGGCATCAGAGCCCTGTAGCCTGTTTTTCAGCAGCTCACAGTAAATGTGATTACACTCAATCATCATCTTGAAGTTCTCTATGCAAATGCAGGAGGTTCTTGCCTTGAGAAAAATCTTTAAAAGTTGCACAGCTCCCCAGAAGCAGAGGTTGGGAGGGAGGCATGCTTTGTGTCATACACATTAATTCAGTTGGCACATTACAATGTTAAACTAAATGACATTATTACAAAGCTGTGCTAAGAAGTGTTGACAGGTCCATATGGTAATTTTACAATGTATAATGAACACACAGACTCCTTTCTTGCAGAAATTTATAGTTCAAATCTATACCCAGGATATCCAGTTTTATTTCCAGAAACTTAAATTGACTTATTACGATGTAGTGAATGTATAAATTAGTTCCAGTAGTTAAACTGAAACATTTCCCTACAGACTCAATTAGATTCATTAATCTGCTGTGTAGACCTGTAAACGGCCCATTGTTCTTTTCCCCCCAAAATGTCAAAAACTATTTCTCTAACTATAAAATATTTCCTACAAAAACTGTTTTAAATGGTCAGAATTATTGTATATTAGAAACCCAGAACTACAAATTATCCTACTGCCCTGGCACCTTTTGTCCAAAGAAAAATACGGTCCAGCCCTTGCCAAGTAATTTAATGGGGTTAGTGGCTGAATTCAGTGCTCTATCACACTGAAAATGCACTGAAATTAAGGAAAGATCATCTTTTCTCCTTTCCTACTGCATAAATCAGCTGGCATGGGGCATATTGTGTATGTTCCTAGCCCCATAGCTTTTTCATTTTAAAACTTTTGTTTATGTGCCTCCCTCTGCCTGAAGTATGGCAGCTTATCAGTCCATTGTGATGTTCCATGGAGGCAGAGTAAAATAATACAACCTGTTAATAAATTCCATTTCAAACGATGCACACCTGTGTCTTACTTTTTTCAAAATACCACCCTCCTTGTGGGGACTAGGGAGGCCACTGCTCAGCGGAGCTTTAAACACAAATCTTTTTTTTTTAAGCTACTGTTGTAGAATTTTTAAAAACCACCTTGTTTTATTGATTGATGAAGGTGGCTGTTTTTACTTACTGCACGATATTTTTTGCTTCGGTGATTTATTAAACATTATTTTTTTGAAAAACCTTTGCAACTGTTACCTTTGACTTTTTTTTAATGGTTCAGCTCTAATAATCTTTAGAGGGTTGCGTTTGAGGCTAACTTTGATTAGGTTTTTAATCCTGGGTAGACATAGAACTGTTCCATTTTAAAGATGAGAGGGGGCTGCTGTGGTCATTTTCAGACAGACTGAAACTGATGTGATCTGAAATGGAAATACTTAAGACTTGTTTAATTTTGTTTAACAGAAAATTTCCGTTCTC
This sequence comes from Pongo pygmaeus, assembly GCF_028885625.2. Taxonomy (NCBI): domain Eukaryota; kingdom Metazoa; phylum Chordata; class Mammalia; order Primates; family Hominidae; genus Pongo; species Pongo pygmaeus. The sequence continues at coordinate 56,546,523 of NC_072384.2, read as the reverse complement.
TTTAGGGGGGAAAGATACATATTTAAGAATATGGGGGTGTCTCATAAGGCAAGTAATGGAAAACAAATAATCTTTAGAAATGATTTGGAACCAAGGATTCAAATATTCTCTACCTCTCTCCAGCTTTCTTCTCTCATTATAGCTACTTCATTCTTATTATTACTTCAATTCTAGTTTAGCTTTCTCTGCTTCTCTGGTTCATAGTGTGAAAAGTTTGGCTAAAGGGAATCTCCCAATTCTTACACTGCAGAGCAAATCTTCTCCCATCTCAATCCCAATTTTAGAAAATAATATTCTTATTGGTCTAATTGCTTCAGTTCCTGCTTCTTTCCTACTTTGAGGACAATCAAATGTGACTAGAGAGTAGACTGACACTGGTTAATGGTAGCAAAGAGGGGATGCTCCACTTTGGACGGGAGTAAAAATCTGCTACTCTAGCTGAAATGGAGAGAAAGTTAAAAAGAGGGAGCTCCCAGGAAATGTTGATGATGGTAAATGGGGGTTAGTGTTGGGCTGAATACACACATGGAACAAGTATCTATCTATCCTATTTTAAAAACCCTTCATCATTATCTTCAGTCCAATATTATGTAGAAAGTTAGAGCCGTAGGTGCTCCAAAAGTAGAGATGTTGGACTTTTCCTCCAGGATGATATTTCCAGTGAGAAATATAATGTGTTGGAATAATCAGCTTCCTGTTCACAGTCCCATGTTCATCTGCTCACAGGACAGGCACAATTTTCCTGCCAATGTAGAGCATAACATTTCCTTCCCCCACCCTTTTCATTTCATTAATATGGAGGTGGGGAAGGGGTGTGCCAGATTCTTCTTAACAACATGTTTCCCCCTAATTTTTCAACTTATCACCTCCCTTCTTGGAATCCTAGCTTTTCATGACAAATTGAAGAGTTCTTGCTTGTGCAAATCTGCTCAATGCTAATATCTGCACCTGTACTCTGGGGTTGTGGCAAAGCAGCCACACATGCACAATGAGTATGAATCTCCCACATCTAGAAAAGACAGGAGGACTGATATCAGCAAAACCAGCTCAAGTACTTCCTTGTCCTATGGAATTGGTAACTGCTGTGTTTGGAAAGCCTTTCCTATGGCTCAGCACTTTGCATTTCAACAGATATTTATTAAAGAACTCCTGTGTGCCAGGCACTGTGTTGTGTACTTTTAGAGAGGCAAAATAAGTAAGATACTGTTTCTGCCTTCAAGGAGCGTGCCATGTTGATGGGGTGACAAGATAGTGTCTCACCAATAATTATGGTATAAGGGACAATGTGGATATACTGAATAAAGCTGATGGGAGTAATCATAAAAAACTTCTTGGAAATGAGCTTAAAAGATGACTAAAAGTCTAATAAAAGGAGATATGGAACATATTAGGTTTACTGGCATTCTCCTATTTAAGAGTCCATTCAAAAGAGAATAGTCTTAAATAGAATGAAAATACAGAAGACTTGCAGGGAAATTTAGAAGAGGATTGGAATGAGGGAAATTTGACTGAGCTCACCTCTATTGTCAATACAAAGAGAAATGAGGGAAGATATGAGGGAGGAGAAAGAAGGACAGGATAAGCAGGAAAAGAGCCTCCTGGTGAACAGGAGCCCCAGTGTAGAATTCCTTGTTTTACATGCACTTTCAAGTAATGTTTCTAGGGGGCCTATCATTTGGCAGAAACTATCACATAATATCTGTGTTGTCCATTTTATTTATTGGTAAATTGTCTCAAATGGGATTAGCTTAAGATAACAAAGTTAGCAGGTAATGCAGCTGGGAATTGAACCCAGTGTGCTGAATTCAAAGGATGGAAACATTCATCAGGAGAATTAAAGGAAGAAATAGGCAAGTACTCATGAACTTGCTTCTTTGTTAGCATCCTTGATCCTCCTCTCTCTTCTCTATTGTCCTTGCCCTTTTAAGCAACTCTAGTTACCAGATTGTAATTAAAGGTGACTCAGCAACAGAAATTTGTTGATGTGTCCTGTAGGTTCATCATTATATAAGTGTGACTTAGCTACCTTCTCTTTCTGCTTCTCCCTAGTCACCTTTTAGGTTCTGCTCCCATAACTAGGTATTCCTGTTCAGGCCACTACCTGACAATCTCTTTTTTCACATCTTCATTCAGACTCTCTTAAGAGAGACTATATGATTGGCCTAAGTCATTATTGTCATTGCTATGGAATAAGCCTTTGAGCCAGACCTCTTCTAGACTGTGACCAGCCTTTATGTAGGATGCCATGGGTCAGAGGCTCACTTCAGTCTAAAAAATTGTCTTCAAGATGGTTGGGTCATGCAACTTGGCTGCTGATTCCCCTATTTAAAAAAATCTCTTAGAATGGGCTGTATTTGGACATATAAGGAGAGAAAGCTAAGAGACATTACAATTTCAGGCACTAAGATCAATGCAACATTGATCCTGACCTGCCTAAAGCAAACCAAAATATGTGTTACCCTTTTCAAAATGAGAGTATATTTCTTAAGCTAAGTACCATTGCATATCATATTTATTTTTGTCTTCCATTAAAGTAACTGATCCATAGTTGTGCTTGATTATAGAACAAAGTGACTAAGAACATAAACTTTGGACCCAGACATAGGTTCAGTTCCTACCTTGGCTGTCTGTTGTCTCAATGACTTTAGTAAGTTATCCAAATTTTCTATGCCTCTTTTTCTTTATTTGTTGAATAGCTGTCAAAATTTAATGAGGTGTATACAAAGATCAAATGAGATAATATCTGTAAAATGCAAGCACATAACAAATAATAGACTAATTTTTTAAATAAATGAATTTTGCCTTAAAATTAGTAGATGCCCATGTAAAAATGTGACGAGAAGGAAATTAATAAACAGAAAAAATTATTTGCAGAGTGATCGACTTCAAAGACCTTGGATTCATTGTAGTTTTTGGTTTATAAACAAAACAAAACAAAAACACACACAAAAAAAACCTTTTTTTTTGGTTGTTGTTGTTTGCTTTTTGTTTTTTTGAGACGGAGTCTTACTCTATCACCCAGGCTGGAGTGCAGTGGCATGAACTCAGCTCACTGCAACCTCTGCCTCCCGGGTTCACGCCATTCTCCTGCCTCAGCCTCTCGAGTAGCTGGGACTACAGGTGCACACCACCACGCTCAGCTAATTTTTGTATGTTTAGTAGAGACAGGGTTTCACCATGTTGGCCAGGATGGTCTTGATCTCTTGACCTCTTGATCCGTCCGCCTCAACCTCCTAAAGTCCTGGGATTACAGGCATGAGCCACCGCGCCCGGCCAAACCTTTGTTTTACCATGGGCTAAGAAACATAATTCTATTTAGTATCCTATACATAGTATGCAAAAGGATATTCTCAATCTATACTCTTTGAGTAAGTGTGCCTTTCCCATAAAAATATCTAAAGGAGATTCTATGATTCTTAAAACTTAATGTGCTAATGGCCACATGTAAAGATGATACCAAATGTTAATGTCATAGTTGATTGAGCCAAGATTTTATGCATAAATACATGAGAGTGGCACATTTTTAAAATGTGCACAAACATTAAAGTATAAGGTTTATAAAACAAATTAGTCATAGCTTATTTTTTAGTGTATTTAAAATATGTCATTGATGACCTTTTAGTAGTAAAGACAAGAAAAAGCAGTAACACTTGAATTTTAGGAGGAAAACACATTCAGGATTATCCTTTTTAATATATTAGTACATTTCCATAGCTAAAGCCAGCTTCTCAACAGGGCTGTGTTTATCATTGCAAAGAGCGAAAGGGACAAAAATCACAAACTGTTAGTAACTTAAAATAGTTATCTACATCACTACATATGAACGGAGAGTTTAAGTAGAATGAAAGGTTGGGGATCAGAATGAAACTGTTTCTAACCCTTTGCCGAGATAAAAATAACATTTTACAATATGGTGTCACTTTTCTCTGTTTGAATAACGAGAGTAATTTTTTACATCTGCATGACTATTAAGAAGCAGTGTGTGTTCCATTTGTAAAATAATACAAAGCAGCTTTGAAATGTTTCATAACCTTTATTAAGAATAACTCCAAAATATCCAGATACTATTTATGGTTATAATTACTACTCTTAACTCTCTGTATTTACTACAGTCAATATATCTGTATCTCTAAATGACAAATGAGGCACAACTCTAAAATTTTGAGACCTGTTGGAAATATCACCCTCTGAAACTGTAGCTAGTAAGAAACTACAGAAAATTAATACAATAAGCCATCTGCAGAGTTAACCCACAATAGGAGAAGTTTAATAAACAAAACCAGGGTGTTACCAAATATCACCAGGCAGATGCCAATCAAAAATAAAACTAATACGCAATAGATTGAAACCCTGGAAATTATTCTATGCTGATGGCAGTCACAAACACAAATATAGCGTTATGTGTGAGTGTAGACAGTATGTTTCTGAATAAGAATTTGTCAGTATTCCGTTGTACTACTCTAAAGCAAGGATTTAGGGTCCTTCTCTGTCTATTCAGTGTATGTATTGTCCACTAAGAGAATTGTCACCTCAGCAAGTATACAACTGAGTCCAGGGAATGAGTAGTCTTAAAATGACTCCCTGGGTACTAGCTCTCCCTATTAAAAAGTTTTACCCTATTTATACAACCAGTTATCTGGTTAGACAGACTTCCCAAGGTAAATGAAAACATGACCTTCTGGTGTACACATTTGTTTGTTAAGTGTTGCTTCGTATAACTTAGACCCTGGGACATGTTAATTCCTCAGTGAACTGACAAAATTAAGTGCCTCAATGTGCATAACTCAGATCTGGACTCTGGAATAGGAGAGTTCTACTAAATTACAGTTAATCTACAAACTCAACATCCAGCAATAGCTCAATTGTCTCAAGGGAAGCATGCAACTGGCAATAGATAAACAGAGATTTATTTACTTCATGGCAAATGCTTCTTGCAACGTAAATACTAAGAGTATTGCTAATTAAACATATTAGGCAACTAATTGAACAACATGAAATTTAGAGTTCCATAAATGCTTTTCTACTTTTGTTATCACTTTGTTTACATTACAGATGTGGCGCTAACCATATACTTCCTTCGACTGTAGTACTTAGGTACAAGTCTTATTTTTGCCTCTAAGTTGCAATTTATTTTAGGACAGGTGTCAACATCTCCCCTCACAGCCTAGGGTAGTCCCTTGTATTTTGTAAGTACGTACTAACAAATATTTATCAAATGAACAAAATATCTTATTTCTATGTCTTATTGTGACAGATAGTCTCTTCTTTCCTGTATTACAGCAGTTGGAAGCTTTGAAACTATATTTCCAAGAGTCCCTATTACCAGCAGAGTGCTGGTCACACTTCATCCGTAAAAGGCACTTACTCAATAGTTGGGAAGAGAAACAGAAGTAGAAACCATCATTGCTCTTGTGGCAGCAATGGGCAGGTGTGAAAGTTTCTGAGCATCCTACTAAAAATTACCCAGTTTGGTTCTACTATGATCATTAACAGTGGATTCCTGCAGTTCCTTCAGTTCTTCCACTTCCCAGTGTTTTAGAAATTTTTCTTTTAGGAAATCCAGCAGGGGCTTTCCCTGAACACTATCACAGTCTTTCCAACAATTCCATAGGCTCTAATTCCCTGTATTGAATTCCTTTCTGTTTAAAATTTCTGACGTATTTTCTGTTTTCCTAAAATACTGACTGATAGACTTGAAATTATGCTTTCCATTTGCTTGTCATTCCTATTCTGTCTCTATTATGAAAAAAAACTAAAGTTTTGAACATTCTTCCAAGATTTTAATTGTATTAGCAGTGGAGGAAATGCCACAGCTTCAAATTCCAATTATGCATTAGATTTATGGCCATAATAGATGGAAATGGCATAACTGATCTATCTCTTTATAAGCATCGTAGCATGCTCTGAGTCACAATCCAGATAGTAGTGGAATTTTGATATTTGATAGCTGCAATTAAGAAGCTGCTAGAACCTATGTTTAGTTTTAAGGTTATTTGCATTTACATGTAAAATTTAAGTATCACCGTAACAATGTCTATAAAGGAACTATAGTAAAAGATACTGACTGTGACTTTTTTGAAATCTACATATTAGTTTGAGAACAATTGAAATTCTAACAATGTATTTTTTAATTCATTGTTTGCCTCTTTATTTCTTTTTTATTTTCTCAGGTAGGTTTTGTAGTTTTCAGTGTATAGGTCTCATACATCTCATTACTAAAAGTTATTTCTAAACATTTGATGTTTTGAGATGAATATTTTTTAAATGTTAAATTATTATTGAAAATATTAAATAATATTTTAAAACTTTACATCCAGTTGTTTCATATTTCGATTATTTTTTGCTTAAAGATAGAATTATAATTTGATTTTGCAGTTTGACTTTGCATTTTGAAATTGTGATAAATTATTCATTCCAGTAGCTTTATGTATATTGCTTAGAATATTCTATATGCATATTCTATTGCTTGAAAATAAGGAGAATTTTATTTTGTCTCTTTCAATCTGTATACCTTATATTTTCTTGCCTTATTCTACTGGAGCTAGGACCTCCAGAAAAATGTTGAAAAGAAGTGGAAAGCTGACATTCTTGTTTTTTCCTAATCCTAAACAACCTTCCACTGCTGTGTTAGCTATGGATGTTTCATGTATGCACTTTATCATTTAGAGGAAGTTTCCTTCTATTTCTAGAAGGAATATTTATTTATTTATTTAGATATATATATAAATATTAGAAGAAATATATATAATATATAAAAATAAATATTAAAAGGAATATTTATTTATTTTTGAGATGAGCTCTTGCCTGTCACCCAGGCTGGAGTGCAGTGGTGCAATGTGCACTCACTCCAACCTCTGCCTCCTGGGCTTTCCAGCTTTTGCCATTAAGTTCAACAACTTATATGAAAGGAACAAATTCTGTGAAATCAAAAATTATGAGAACCAATGAGATTAAATGTTTATACTATTATCTTATTATGCTTTTACTGTCTGTAAAACTTGTAGTGATATCCCCTCTTCCATTCCTGATATTGGTAATTCATGTATTTTCTCTCTTGTTTTTTCCTTGTTCAGTCTATCTAGACTTTATCAACTTTATTGATCTTTTCAGAGATCCAGCATTTAGTTTTATTTACCTTTTTTCTGAGACAGAGTTTCGCTCTACCACCCAGGCTGGAGTGCAGTGGCGCGATCTTGGCCCACTGCAACCTCTGCCTCCCGGATCAAGCAATTCTCCTGCCTCGGCCTCCTGAGTAGCTCGGATTACAGGCATGTACCACCATGCCCAGCTTTTTTTTGTATTTTTAGTAGAGATGGGGTTTCACTATGTTGGTCAGGCTGGTCTTGAACTCCTGACCTCATGATCCGCTTGCCTCAGACTCCCAAAGTGCTGAGATTACAGGCATTTCATTGACTTTTACATTGTTCATCTGTTTTTTATTTTATTGCCATTATTTCTATTTCTGGTCCAAGTCATTATTTTGTGTATATCCAAGTTGTCCTCTGACATCATTTTCTTTCAGTCTAAAAAAGTTCGTTTTTGTAATTTCACGTAATGAATGTCTCATGGCCAAAAATTCACTAGGCTTTTGTTCATCAGAAATTTGTCTTTGATTCTATTTTTTAACTTTTCATTTTTAAAATAATTTCAGACTTACAAAAAATTTCAAAAATAGTGTAAACAAAATTCTATACACCATTCAGAATCCCTAAACAATACAACTTTACCATATTTGTTTTATAATTCCTTCTCTTCATATATATGGAGTATATGTGTATGTGTGCATGTGCACAAATATATGCATATGTTGTTATAGAAATATAAATATGTTTGTGTATATACACATATATGTATTTGTGTGTGTCTCTGTGTGTGTGTACCCACACACAGAGACACAAACAAATCTTAACCTAAAATCAAATACCATCACTTTAAAGAATATTGTCACTAGGTGTAGAATTCTAGGTTGATGATAATTTTATTTCAGCAATTCAATGATGTCATCGTATTGTCTTCTGGAATTCACTATTTCTAATGAGAAGTCAGTGGTCATTTTTATCTTTGTCATAATCTTTGTTTGTATCAAGATTTCCTTTTTATTGTTGGTTATGGAAATACATTATAATGGGCCTTAGTATAGTTTTCTTTATGTTTATCCTGCTTGAGTTGTGTTGGGTTTCTCAGATTTGAGAGTTTATAATTTTCATCAAATTTGCAAAAATGTGGCATTTATTCTTTTAACTTTTTTTTGTTCTGCTCTTCTGATCCTCCAGTTATATATATAATAAATTGCCAAACATTTTCCTACAGATTCCTGAAGATCTGTTTATTTTTGTTTCAATTTTTTGCTGCCCATGTTTTATTCTGGATTTTTTTTCCCTTTGCCACATCTATCTATTCTTTATTTCTCAGTGGATTTTTCTTTACAGATAATATATGTTTTATTTATCTATTTTTCCATTTCTGTCTTTATTAATCTTCTAGGTTCTCTTGACTATATTAATAGTTTCCTCTAAATCCTTTAAGATATTTATATTAGTTATTTTAAAATTAATATCTTCCAATTCCACTATCTCTGTCATTTCTGGTTTTTTTCTACCAGTTCATTGTTCTCTTTGTTCTGAATCATATTTTCTGCTTTCTCACATGTCTAGTAATATTTTTATGAAATCCTAGGCATTGCGATATTATGATTTATGATTTTTCTTTAAAGAGTATTGAGTTTTGTTTTTGGTAATTAAGTCACTTGTGAATCATCTCATTTTTCCTCCATTTTTCATGTTATGTTAGGATATAACCTGAGTACCCTTTTCCTAGACCAATCCAGCTCTACTAAAAAAAGTTACCTTTTTGAAGTTTCCATTGAATACCCCAGGAGTTCAACAAAGTATTGCCGTTCCTATTAGTTAAAACTCATATGTCTTCTAGCCCTCAGAATTCTAGAATGAATATCTCCTTATTAGTCATTCTTTCCGTTGTGGTTATTTTCTGCTTAGCCTCCTTATAGAGCCTTACCCTATAAATGTACAAAGACTCATAGGCACCCTGGTGCAGATTTATGGAGCTTTTTCTCTGCGTAGCTCTGTCCTTTTTTAATCTGCCCCAAAATTCTAGTAGTCTCAGCCTCTCCAAACTCAGAAACGATTTCCCTAATTCGGAGATAGTACCATTCTCTGCTTGGGATTTCTTTTCCATATTGTGGTCTGGAAAATGTCTCCAGGTAGAAAGCCAAGATTATTTTAGGGATCATATCATTTGCTTCCCTTACCTCAGAATCACACACCTGTACTGTCTGTTGTCCAATCTCTGAAAACAATTGTTTTATATATTTTGTTTGGTTTCCGACTTGTTTACTATGGGAGAGCAAGTCTAGTCAGATTCATTCTGTCATGGACAGGAGTGGGAGTCTGTAGTTTACTTTTTGAAGAAGAACTAAATTGTCTTTGGGAAAAATCTCAATCTCTCTTTCTCTCTCACTCTCTCTCTGTCTCTCTCCCGACCCCTTGCTCCATCTTTAATGAGCAAATGTGTTCTGTTATGTGAAAATCAAAATCCTCGTTTATTGTGGGTTGGAGGGGTTTGTGATAAGAAACTGAAGTGTTCAATATGTTAATATAAAAACTTGTTACCACAGGAATAGAATGGTTACTGTATAGTTAAGTAGTACCATCAAAAATCGGCTGAGATAATGAGTGAGGGGTGCACTATTGATTTTACTCTTCCTGGGCCCTAGAGAAAGTTGATTCGTCTCAGAAAGCCATTGTGCAACAATATGGCAACAAAAGCCTTTCAGAGGAAAAGTAAATCATAACTATTTTTGGCATGGACAAATCCTATAGACTCCAGAAGCTGTGATGTCCAGTATCTAGTTGAAATACAGCAAAGGGGCTTTCTTCGAGGAGTTAGATAATAAAATTTTCTAAACATTTATTTCACAAATTTTAAGCTCCTGGTGCCATAAAGATCTATTTTTTAATCTGTTGACTCTAGTGAGCAGAGTAAGATATCTGTTGATATTTATATAAGGCTGCACTATTCCCTGAGTTTTCATTTACACTCAGCAGATTATATTTATTCTAATACAATGCAACTTGACCCAAGGACAAGTCAAGCCTCCAGGTAATTTGCAATAGGTTTATTAGCCTGATTTGATTTTCTCTAATTTTCATGGTACTTTTTCTGCTTAATTTGAATTATTGGTATAAACTTTCTTAAAGTACATGCATAAAAAGAAATAATTTTTTCCCTTAATTAAAATATGGGTCAAAGGACCTTGAAAAGCTGGAATATTTCTGAAAGAATAAAAGTCCTAAAGAGTGTACTGTTTACATAGGGATGTCAGGAAGGACACATAGCACATCATTATTTCTTCCGCTTGTACTCAGAGTGATTTTTCAAAAGAGAAAAAATCTTGAATACACTCATAGAAACTTTGAGTCATCAGACATTTTTTACTGTGACTGCCTACTTAATCCAGGAAGAAAGTGAACATTCATGAGTCAGAGCCCTTAGCTTTGACGAGTTCACTAAAAAATGACAATGGAATATTGTAGAAAAGGAATTTGCACCAAATAATCTGGAAAATATTTGCAATAAATGAGCACTTGGTCAGTCCTATTCACCCTCCCTGTGGATGTGCAAGAAACAGGGTTGTCTCAGGAAATGTGATGAAATGAGGCCACTATTGCAGGAAACTGCAAAGCCTCTCAAAGTCCCTGAAGAGAGGGCTTGACATGATCAATGGTAGGACAATTTAGACTCAATATAATAGTGGTTCCTCAGCGAGATGATGCGCTTCTACATAAAGGAAATGGGTAGATCATTTATGAAAGTTGTTTGTATTTATTTAACCTTTGATTGTAAAGAAAGGTAGAATTAGTTATAGAATTTACATATTAATTTAATGCTACAAATATTTGTTTATAATAAAAAAAGTCCTACCATCATCAAATTACAGTCTAAAAGAAGAAACAGACATTAATTAAATATTCACACAAAATAACTGAGCGATGTGCTCTTAGGAAAAAGAAGATGATACTACAAAAATGACTACAAAAAGGAATCATATCTAGACATGAGGTTGGGTGGGCTTCTGTGAGGAAGTGGCTAAAGTATTAGTGAGAGATACTAAGTGAATATGTGTGCATAGGCCTCTTTCTGTAAACTGAGAGATGGTTCAAATAGAAAACAATAAGATGGTAAACATAAACTCCAACAGATTAATAATTATACTAAACATAACTAGGCTAAGTAATAAAAAGATAGACTATATAGTATAATTATATACTCCTTGTATATATATATATATATTATATATAATCTACATAGTATAATTATATACTCCTATATCATATAATTATATACTTGCAATTGACACACTTTAAATATAAGGACGCAAGGAGGTTAAAAATAATGGTAGACTTAAAGATAGCATTATTAGAAATGAATAGGAAATTTTAAAGTGATAAAAGGCCAATCATCCAGTAAGGTCAAACAAGTTTAAATTTCTATATTCCTAATAAACTGGAAAATGGGCAAAAGTAACCAAATTAACAGGAGAAATAGACAAATCCAAATTCATAGAGAAAAATTTTACCACATTTCTCCTAATAACAGATAGAACAAGAAAAAATATTTAGTAGAGATTTAGGAAATCCAAACATCTTTAACACATATAACCTAATTGTATAAATATAACTCTACACCCAATAATAACAGAATATACATTTTTTTCCCTTTTTGAGATGGAGTCTCACTCTGTTGCCCAGGCTGGAGGGCAATGGTGTGGTCTCAGCTCACTGCAACTTCTGCCTCCAGGGTTCAGCAATTCTTTTGTCTCAGCCTCCTGAGTAGCTGGGAATACTGCCACAATGCCTGGCTGATTTTTGTATTTTTAGTAGAGAAGAGGTTTCACCATGCTGGCTAGGCTGGTCTTGAACTCCTGACCTCAAATGATCCTCCCGCCTTGGCCTCCCAAAATGCTGGGATTACAGGCGTGAGTCACTACACCTGCCCAACAGAATATACTTTATTTCAAAAGCACAGAAAATATTTACTACAATTGACCATATACTGAAACATGAAGCAAGATTTCAATAAATTGCTAGAAAATGAGAGGCTGATTTTTATGCCAAGCAGAATTCCATATAATTCTTCACTGATGGAATTTACTATCTAGAGTATAAATGAAGATTGTAAAAGAGATTTTCTATGTGTGATTAATAATCTGAGAACTCTTTACAACATGAAATACCCAGTATATAAACAAGCTTACCATTTTTGGGTTTGTGAGCCACTGTTGTCCTGAAGAATGTAAGTTAGTCATATATGCCTTCTGACTATGTGAATAGTGAGATATAAAAGCCGAGTGATCCGAAAACTAAACAGGCCCAATTAACTCATTGATCACATTCAGTTAGTGCTTGTCATTTGGAATCTAAACAATATCCTGATTTGGAAAAGTTGTTTCAGGGAGCTGTATTTCATGGATTGGGGGTCTCCTAGCTATCGATGTGGCATTTGCTGTGACTCTATCTTGTATTCTTTGCTAATTACTTGTAAAGCTTGGTGCTGGGTGACACACAAGTTTTGAGTAAGTCTGATAATTTGGGCATTTGTGAGAAAGCAAAATTAAACTAAATTCAATACAATAAGAAGTCAATACAGCTTTAAATAATGCTTGGATAAAATCAGAAATTTTAATATAATTTATATATGTTAAATTCAGTGATAAAAATATGACATATTAAAACTTGTGGAATACTGTTTAGAGAAACAGTAATAACATTAAATCATACATTAGACAGGAGGGGAAGTCAAAGTTCAATGCTCTAAATGTGCATCTCAAGAAGAGAAAAAAATCAGCAAATAAAGCCTTGTAAAAGTAGACAAGAGGCAAATAAAGCCTTTAAAAAGTATATAAGTGTAGAAGTTAAAAAATTAGAAATCAGGCTGGGCGTGGTGGCTCACACCTGTAATCCCAGCACTTTGGGAGGCCAAGGTGGGTGGATCATGAGGTCAGGAGTTTGAGACCAGCCCGGCCAACATAGTGAAACCCCGTCTCTACTAAAAATACAAAAAATTAGCTGGACATGGTGGCAGGAGCCTGTAATCTCAGCTACTTGGGAGGTTGAGGCAGCAGAATCGCTTGAACCCAGAGGCGGAGGTTGCAGTGAGCCGAGATCGCACCATTGCACTCCAGCCCGGGCGGCAGTGTGAGACTCCATCTCAAAATAAATAAATAAGAAATCAAAGACATAATAGAGAAAAACAACAAAGCCAAAACTTGGCATTATGGATTGCATTGTGCCATGCAAAATTATATGTTTAAATCTGAAATTCTGACATTTCAGAATGTATTTATTTGAAAACAGGGTTGTTGCAGCTGCAGTTAGTTATCTTAGTCCAGTTGTGCTGTTATAACAGAATACCACAGACTGGGTAATTTACAAAGAAGAGGAATTTGTTTCATACAGTTCTGGAGGCTAGGTAAGTGCCGGCAGGTTTGGTGGTCTGGTAAGGACTGCTCTGCTGTTCTCACATGGCAGAAGAATGGAAAAGCAGGCTAGTCAGCTAGCCTAAAGCTGTGTGAAACCTCTCTTTTGAGGACCTTAATCCCACGGATGAGGAAAGACATCTTACAACTTACCCATGTCTTAAAGGCCTCACTTCCTAATACTACAGGTTGGATATCCATTATCCAAAATGCTTAGGACCAAAAGTGTTTTTGATATCAGATTTGTTTCAGATTTTGGAATACTTGCATATTCATGATGAGATATCTTGGGAATGGTACCCGAGTCTAAACATGAAATTCATTTTTGCTTCATATACACCTTGTACACATAACCAGAAGGTAATTTTATACAATATATTTAATAATTTTGTGCATGGAACAAAATTTGACTGAATTTTTGACTGTGAACCATTGCATGGGTTCAGATGTGGAACTTTTTACCTGGAAGTTTTAGAATTTGGAGCATTTTTTAATTATTATTATACTTTAAGTTCTGGGATACATGTGCAGAATGTGCAGGTTTGTTACATAGGTATACATGTGCCATTGTGGTTCGCTGCACCCATTGACCTGTCATCTACATTAGATATTTCTCCCAATGCTATCCCTCCCCCACCCACTCCCTGACAGGCCCTGATGTGTGATGTTCCCTTCCCTGTGTCCACGTGTTCTCATTGTTCTACTCCCACTTATGAGTGAGAACATGTGGTGTTTGGATTTCTCTTCCTGTGTTAGTTTGCTGAGAATTATGGTTTCCAGCCTCATCCATGTCCCTGCAAAGGACATAAACTCATTCTTTTTGTGGCTGTGTAGTATTCTATGGTGTATATGTGCCACATTTTCTTTATTCAGACTATCATTTATGGGCATTTGGGTTGTTTCAAAGTCTTTGCTATTGTAAATAGTGCTGCAATAAACATACATGTGCATGCGTCTTTATAGTAGCATGATTTATAATCCTTTGGGTATATACCCAGTAATGGGATTGCTGGGCCAAATGGTATTTTTGGAGCATTTTAAATTTTGTATTTTTGAACTTTGGATGCTCAACCTGTATCACATTGGCAGTACTTAATTTGGGAAGGAATTGACTTCCCTTTTTTCTCTTTCAACTTTTATTTTAAATTCAGGGGATACATATGCAGGTTTGTTACCTGGTATATTCCATGATACTGAGGTTTGGAGTACAGATGATCCTGTCACCCATGTACTGAGCATAGTACCCAACAGTTGTTTTGTTGTTGTTGTTGTTTGTTTTTTTATTTTTATTTTTATTTTTTTGAGACGGAGTTTCGCTCTTGTCACCCAGGCTGGAGTGCAATGGCGCGATCTTGGCTTACTGCAACCTCTCCTGCCTCAGGCTCCCGAGTAGCTGGGATTACAGGTGCCCGCCACCACACCCAGCTAATTTTTGTATTTTTTTTTTTAGTTAATATGGGGTTTCACCATGTTGGCCAGGTTGGTCTCAAACTGCAAACCTCAGGTGATCCACCTGCCTTGGCCTCCCAAAGTGCTGAGATTACAGACGTGAGCCACCACACCTGGCCAGTACCCAACAGTTTTTTAAACTTTGTCCCCCTCCCTACCTCCTCCCTCTACTAGTCCCTAGTGTCTACTGTTGTCATCTTTATGTCCATGAGTATCCAGTGTTTAGCTCCCACTTATAAGTGAGAACATGCAGTATTTGGTTTTCAGTTTATGCATTAATTTGCTTAGGATAATGGCCTGTACCTGCATCTGGGTTGGGGCAAAGAATACGATTTCATTCTTTTTTATTGCTGCATAGTATCCCATGGTGCATATTTATCACACTTTCTTTATCCAGTCCACCATTGATGGGCATCTAAGTTAATTCCATTTCTTTGCTATTGTGGATAGTGCTGCAATGAACATATGCACGTATGTATCTTTATAATAGAATGATTTATATTCCTTTGGGTATATATCCAGTAATGGGATTGCTGGGTTGAGTGGTAATTCTGTTTTGAGTTATTTGAGAAGTTTCCACACTGCTTTCCACAGTGATTGAATCCATTTATATTCTGACCCACAGTGTATTGACGTTCCCTTTTCTCCACAGCCTCATCAACATCTGTTGTTTTTTGACTGTTGTAATAGGCATTCTGACCAGTGTGAGATGGCCTCTTATTGTGGTTTTAATTTGCATTTCTCTGATGATTAGTGAAGATTTTCAATTTTTTTTATTTTTAATTTTTGTGGGTACATAATAGTTGTATATACTTATCAGCTACATGAGAAATTGTGATACAGGCATACAATGTGTAATAATCACATCAGGGTAAATGAGGCACTCATTAACTCAAGCATTTATCTTTTGTGTTACAAACAATCCAATTACACTCTTTTGGTTATTTTTAAATGTGCTGAGATTACAGACATGTAATCGTTTAAATAACGACTAAATTATTACTGACTATAGTCATCCCATTGTGCTATCATATACTATATCTTATTCATTCTATTTATTTGTACCCATTAACTATCTGCACTTCCCACCCACCCCCCTACTACCCTTCCCAGCCTCTGGTAACTATCATTCTTCTCTCTCCATGAGTTCAATTGTTTTAATTTTTAGCTCCTACAAATAAGTGAGAACAGGCAAAGTTTACCTTTCTGTGCCTGGCTTATTTCACTTAATGGCCTCCAGTTCTATCCATGCTGTTGCAAATGATAGGATCTCATTCATTTTTATGGCTGAATAGTACTCCATTGTGCATATGTATCACATTTTCTTTATCCATTCATCTGTTGATGACACTTAAGTTGCTTCCAAATCTTGGCTATTGCGAATAGTACTGCAATAAACATGGAAGTGAAGCTACCTCTTTAATACACTAATTTCTGTCTTTTGGATATATACCTAGGAGTGGGATTGCTGGATCACATGGTAGCTCTATTTTTAGTTTTTTGAGGAACATCCAAACTGTTCTTCATAGTGGTTGTACTAATTTACATTCCCATCACCAGTGTGCATGTATTCCTTTTTCTCCACATCCTCGCCAACATTTGTTATTGCCCGTCTTTTGGATAAGATTCATTTTAATTGGGGTGAGATAATATCTCATTGTAGTTTTGATTTGCCCTTCTCTAATGATCAGTGATGTTGAGCAACTCTTCATATATCTGTTTGTCATGGTCTTCTTTTGAGAAATATCTACTCAGGTATTTTGCCCATTTTAAAATCACATTATTAGATTATTTTCCCATAGAGTTGTTCAAGCTCCTTATATATTCTAGTTATTAATCTCTTGTCATATGGGTACTTTGCATTATGGGTAGTTTGTGTATATTAAAACAAATCCTTCAGATATTAAAAACAACACCACAGAATATAATACACAATTTCATGCAAAAAAATGAAATGGAAAAACTAAAGAATGATGATTAAACATAGGATAGTTGTTCTGATAGTTCTGGGTGACCGTGACAGGTCAGTGGCATGCTTTAGTGATATTAGTAATACTCAATTGTTTTTTAATCTGAGTGCTATCTATATAGGTGTGTTATCTGTTATCTGTTGAAAATCTCTCAAGCTGAACATTCATATTTTTGTACAAATTTATATTTTAATAAAAAGATTTACTTGAAAATGAAAAATATAAGCCATTCAAACACATTAGTTTTCTTCATCATTTAATTACTGGACTCTCATTGTTGATATTGATTGTTTAAATTCAGGAATATGTAATACTTCAGGAGTTAGCGATCTGAACTGAACTGTCAAAATAAACACAGGTAGCTGAGCCTTTGTGTGTATAAAAGATGTCTGTATAACAGGGAATTCTGCGAATTAACTTCCATGCAAAATACAATTTATATCAAAGGATTAGTGATCACAACATGCTAAAAAATCTGGGGGGCTGACAACAGCCAAGTCATGGTCTAGGAGTAATCATTCTTTCCAGTTACCTGAAAGCCAGACACATGTATCCTGATTTCTTAGATTATGAGATTTTCCTAATTTAAAACTCAGCATTGGAAAAGAGAGTATGAATGTTATTTCTATTCTTTCCCTTTCTTCAACATCAACCAAATAAATGTTAAGACCTATTTTTTTATTTTAAAAATATTTGTCATTGAATATCCAATTTAATTGAAACATGTTGGACAGAAAGAATTGGGATAAAATTTTTGAAAATTGCTCAAGCTAGTTCAGAATCCTTCTGTAAGTGGACAAAACAGCAAGAAGTGAATAGTTGTTATCCATGCCCTTGCTGTTCATAGAGCATATATACAGAGATGAGTGGGCATGGAGTGATGGTGATAGGACAATACAATAGGGACTAAAAGGGGCTCTGATCCCTTGATCCTTCTGTAGTAAATTTGCAGAAGGAGAGAACAGGCCGGTAGATATCATTTAGGGAGGTATATTAGTCCATTTTTACACTGCTGATACAGACCTACTTGTGACTGTAAAGAAAAAGAGGTTTAATGCACTCACAGTTCCACATGGCTGGCAAGGTCTCACAATCATGGCAGAAGGCAAGGAGAAGCAAGTCACATCTTACATGGATGGTGGCAGGCAAAGAGAGAGAACTTGTGGAGGGAAACTCCTCTTTATAAAACCATCAGATCTCATGGGACTTACTTATTTACTATCACAAGAACAGCATGGGAAAGACTTGCCTCCATGATTCAATTACCTCCCACCTGATCCCTCCTACAACATGGGAATTCAACATGTGATTTGGGTAAGGACAGAGACAAACCACATCATTCCACCCTGGCCCCTCCTAAATCTTATGTTCTCACATTTCAAAACCAATCATGCCTTCCCAACAGTCCTCCAGAGTCTTCACTCATTTCACCATTAACTCAAAAGTACACAGTCCAAAGTCTTATCCAAGACAAGCCAAGTCCCTTCTGCCTATGAGCCTGTAAAATCAAGAGCAAGTTAGTTACTTCCTAGATACAATGTGGGTACAGGCATTAGGTAAATACAGCCATTCCAAATGGGAGGAGTTGGCCAAAACAAAGGGGCTACAGGCCCCATGAGAGTCCAAAATCCAGTGAGGCAGTCAAATCTGAAAGCTCCAAAATGATCTCCTTTGACTCTATGTCTTGCATCAGATCATGCTGATTCAAGAGGTGGGTTCCCATGGTCTTGGGCAGCTCTACCCCTGTGGCTTTGAAGGGTACTGTCTCCCTCCCAGTTGCCTTCACAGGCTGGTGTTGAGCGTCTGTGGCTTTTTCAGGTGCACGGTGCAAGCTGTCAGTGGATCTACCATTCTGGTGTCTGGAGGATGGTGGCCCTCTTCTCACAGCTCCATCAGGTGGTGCCCCAGCAGGGACTCTATGTGAGGGCTCCAACCCCACATTTCCCTCTGTACTGCCCTTGCAGAGTTTCTCCATGAGAGCCCCACCACTGCAGCAAACTTCTGCCTGGGCATCCAGGCATTTCCCTACATCTTCTGGAATCTAGGTGGAGGTTCCCAAACCCTAATTCTTGACTTCTGTGCACTCACAGGCTCAACACCATGTGGAAGCTGCCAAGGCTTGGGGCTTGTATCCTCTGAAAACACAGCCCAAGCTCTATGTTGGCCCCTTTCAGCCACAGCTGGAATGGCAGGGATGCAGGGCACCAAGTCCCTAGGCTGCACACAGCACAGGGACCCTGGGCCCACCCACAAAACCACTTTTTCCTCCTAGACTTCTGGGCCTGTGATGGGAAGGGCTTCTAGGAAGACCTCTGACATTTCCCCTGGAGACATTTTCTGCATTGTCTCATTGTCTTGGGGATTAACATTGAGCTCCTTGTTACTTATGCAAATTTCTGCAGCTGGCTTGAAGTTCTCATCAAAAAGTAGGGTTTTCTTCTCTTTTTTTTTTTTTCAAAATAACAATAATTTGAATTTATTATTGCACTTATACAAAAACCAAAAAATTTAAAGCATTTCAAATTTTTTTCTGGAATTTAAAATCCACATATTTACATTTTATTTCTTTATTAGCTCTCTTCTTATTCTATTGCTTGTGCTTATTCTTTTTTTTAATTATTATTATACTTTAAGTTTTAGGGGACATGTGCACAATGTATAGCTTAGTTACATATGTATACATGTGCCATGCTGGTGTGCTGCACCCATTAACTCGTCATTTAGCATTAGGTATATCTCCTAATGCTATCCCTCCCCCCTCCCCCCACCCCACAACAGTCCCCAGAGTGTGATGTTCCCCTTCCTATGTCCATGTGTTCTCATTGTTCAATTCTCACCTATGAGTGAGAATATGCGGTGTTTGGTTTTTTGTTCTTGTGATAGTTTACTGAGAATGATGATTTCCAGTTTTATCCATGTCCCTAGAAAGGACATGAACTCATCATTTTTTATGGCTGCACAGTATCCCATGGTGCATATCTGCCACATTTTCTTAATCCAGTCTATCATTGTTGGACATTTGGGTTGGTTCCAAGTCTTTGCTATTGTGAATAGTGCCGCAATAAACATACGTGTGCATGTGTCTTTATAGCAGCATGATTTATAGTCCTTTGGGTATATACCCAGTAATGGGATGGCTGGGTCAAATGGTATTTCTAGTTCTAGATCCCTGAGGAATCCCCACACTGACTTCCACAAGGGTTGAACTAGTTTACAGTCCCACCAACAGTGTAAAAGTGTTCCTATTTCTCCACCTCCTTTCCAGCACCTGTTGTTTCCTGACTTTTTAATGATTGCCATTCTAACTGGTGTGAGATGGTATCTCATTGTGGTTTTGATTTGCATTTCTCTGATGGCCAGTGATGGTGAGCATTTTTTCATGTGTTTTTTGGCAGCATAAATGTCTTCTTTTGAGGTTTTCTTTTCTATTTCATTGTCAGACTGCAAATTTTCCAAACTTTTATGATCTGCTTCCCTTTTAAAACTGAATGCCTTTAACCCAAATCACCTCTTGAATGCTTTGCTGCTTAGAAATTTCTTCCACCAGATACCCTAAATCATCTCTTTTAAGTTCAAAGTTCCACAAATCTCTAGGGCAGAGGCAAAATGCTGCCAGTCTCTTTGCTAAAACATAACAAGAGTCACTTTTGCTCTAGTTCCCAAAAAGTTCCTCATTTCCATATGCATCACCTCAGCCTGGACTTTATTGTCCATATCACTATCAGCATTATGGGCAAAGCCATTCAATAGTCTCTAGAAAATTCCAAACTTTCTCACATTTTCCTGTCTTCATCTGAGACCTCCAAACTGTTCCAACCTCTGCCTGTTACCCAGTTCCAAAGTCACTTCCATATTTTGGGGTATCTTTTCAGCAGCACTCCACTCTACTGGTACCAATTTACTGTATTAGTCAGTTTTCACACTGCTAATAAAGACATACCTGAGACTGGGCAATCTACAAAAGAAAGAGGTTTAATGGCCTCACAGTTCCACATGGCTGGGGAGGCCTCACAATCATGGGAGAAGGCAGGAAGGAGCAAGTCATGTCTTACGTGGATGGCAGCAGGCAAAGAGGGAGAACTTATGCAGGGGAACTCCTTTTTATAAAACGATCAGATCTTGTGAGACTTATTCACTATCATGAGAACAGCATGGGAAAGACTCGCCCCATGATTCAATTACCTCCCACTGGGTCCCTCCCACAACACATGGGAATTCAAGATGAGATCTGGGTGGGGACACAGCCAAACCATATCAGGAGGGATTTGAGAAAAACCTGAATTTCTCTTAAGCTGAGATATAGAAGGATAGTTCAAAGAAAAGGTAGAGCATGTGAAAGATTTGATTAAAAAAAAGTGTACTAGGGGTGGGTGAATCCCATTAAACAAGGGACTGTGTCCATATTGACCTTTCAGAGATCAAAAGAACTACCCAGCAGGAAGATATGGGCAAGGTGGTAAAAATCAGAAGAGGGGAAAGTAAAGCTTTAACCACCTTGTGCCTAGTTCAATAAAAGTTGTTACTGGAGGTAAGAAAATAAACAAGTCAAAGTAATCTGGAAGCATATACTGGCAGTGAGAGGAGAACAATAAGTAAATAGAATTTTATTATAGGAATAGAACATAGCATAGTAAAAAGGTAATTTGTTGTGTGAATCACAAAATATTAATTACAAAACTGGAATCATTTGCTTGTAGGCCTTTGGTCTTTATAGTGCATTTGGCTCCTGGTTTCTAAATTTTATGAGAACAGAAACCTAATCCTCCATCTTAACCTCTTTCAGTACCTACCATGTTGCTTTGTGTATATTGAAGAGGCATTAAATTGTAACAGAGCATAGATTTTACCCTAAATTATAACAGAACATAGATTAAATCCTAAATATCTGTGTCTGAATCCAAAATTTGTTACTAGCAGTGATGGTTAATTTTGTGTGTCAACTTGACTGGGCTATGGGGTGCCCAGATAACTGCTAAAACATTATTTCTGGGTGTGTCTGTGAGGATGTTTCTGGAAAAGATGGAGCCTTTGAGTTGGTAGTCTGGGGGAAAAAAAATCTTCCTGATCAATTTGGGTGGGCATCATCCAATCACTGAGGGCCTGAAAAGAGCAAAAAGGCAAAGGGGAGCAAATTCACTTTCTTTGCTTGAGCTTGGATATCCATCTTTTTCTTGCCCTTGGGCAGTGGACATTGGTGCTCCTAATTCTTGGGCCTATGGACTCAGATAAGGACTTATACAATTGGCCTTCCACATTCTCAGGGATTTAGACTCAGACTGAATTATAGCACTTGCTTTTCTGGTTCTCCAGGTCACAGATGGCAGATTGTGGAACTCCTTGGCCTCCACAATCATGTAAGCCAATTTGCCAATTTTAATAACTCTCTCATCTTTGAATTAATTGCAATTGTAATTCATTGGATTACAATTTAAGGATTCTTTGTACTTTAAATCTTTTTTTTTTTTTTTGAGCTGGAGTCTCATTCTTTCGCCCAGGCTGGAGTGCAGTGGCACAACCTTGTCTCCCAGGTTCAAGAAATTCTCCTGCCTCAGGCTCCTGAGTAGTTGGGATTACAAGTACCAACATGCCCAACTAATGTTTGTATTTTTGGTCAAGACAGGGTTTCACCACGTTGGCCAGGCTGGTGTCGAACTCCTGACATCAACTGATCTACCCACCTCAGCCCCAAAGTGTTGTAATCCCAAAGTGCTGGGATTATAAGCATGAGCCACTGCACCCAGCTTAATCATTTTAATTTTTAACCAATTATTTCTCTTTTCATAAGAATATGTACCTTTTTAAGACTTTTAACAGGGAAGCTCATCTTACATTTAAAAAATTTTCCTAAGTTGAACTTACTACCCTGTCTTGAAATTCATTATATTTAAAATATCATCCTTATCATCACATGCTCAAATTTCTAAAATTACCTCTCAATTTCTTTGAAATGTCTACATTCTTGAACTAAGCCCAGAAAAGAAGTTAAAGATTAATTCTGACTACATAAAAATGCAATGTCTCATTGTTTCTAGTTTCTAATGTATCAGGCATCATTGACTTGTTTGGACTGTTACAATACTAACTCAATTATGAGAGCATCCTATATCCAAATGTGTTTCTCTTTTTGTCACTACGTGCTAATGTGGGGTGGACATAAAACAGGCCGGAGATAAGCAGGTCGCAAAACAATCCTTCGTTGTGACAAAAAAAAAAAAAAAAAAAAAAAACACTGGGCAAATTCCAGCGAAAATTAATTCAGTCCATGACTAGAAGAGACTAGAAGGAATAAAACACTCACAATAAACAATAACATCACTTGGCATTCATTGAAAAAAACTGCCCCTATTAATTTACATAATCATATTATGACATTTTTGCAAATATGTTTCTGAGTTAACATTATAAGATGGAAAATTAAGGTCAGTAAAAACAAGCAATTTCAGAAAACAAAGAATTACTGATTCCTTAACTCTCTCGGTCTAATTAGTCCTCAGAAAAGACAACTAAAAACAGAAAAATAGAGGACCTGTTCTCAAAGTTATGCTTGCTTTTCTAAGGGAAATGCCTTTATGTGCAGTTGATCTCTGTGTTGATTAAACTGCCCTCTGCACTATGACCTCAATTAGAGCAGAGCAGCAATAACCCATGTTGGTCTAGCTTCATACATCAGAGATTTTTTCTCGTTAGTAGAACAAAATAAAAAGAATAAGGTAAAATAATTGGGATGGGTAAAGAAGTATCAAGAATCTTCCTATGTTATCTTAAAGGTGTTTCATGTATTTAGATAGAAGCAATTGAGGGAAGTCTTGAGAGACCACAGTGTTAGAAATAGAAACACCACAAAACTAAACACTGTTGTGCAACATGAGGTATTACAGTTGAGCAGAAGAAAATGTGGTAAGTTTTTGTTCAGTATGCTCCAATACTACTTATCAGGTTTTTCTTAGTAGTTAGCATTGTATTAATTTTATATATCTGGCATATACCAAATTACTATAAACTCAGAGGCATAGAAAATGCCACAAATCTATTATTTTCCACTTCTGGAGGGCAGAAGTCCAACACTGGTCTCATCAAGCTAAAACCTATGTATTGGCAAACCTGCGTTTCTTTCTGGAGGCTCTGGGGGAGAACTTTATTTCCTGCCTCTCCAGCTTCTAGAGGCTCCCCACATTCCACGGTTTGTGATCTCCTTCCTGAATCTTCACTGCCAGTGGTGCCACCTGTTTCTGACTCTTCTGTCATCACAACTCTCTCTAATTTGGCTGGGAAGATTCTCCACCTTTAAGGAACTGTGTTATTAGATTGGACTCACTCATGTAATCCAGGATAATCTCCCCTTTTTAAGGCCTTTACCCTATTCATATCTGAAAAGTTGATTTGCCCTACATAGTCACTGACGTCCTAGAGTTTGGTAGAAAGTTGAAGAGAGTTCTCACATGGAACAGGATGACAAAAATAGACGGTGCTGCTATCCAGAGCTCTTTATTTGCTTCTCCCAAGATAATGTATTAAACCATTCATGAGGGGAAAGCCCTCATTACCTAATCACCTCTTAAGGCCCCACCTCTCAATATTGTTACATTGGCAATTAAATTGCAACATGAGTTTTGGAGAGGACATTTCAACTGTAGCAATTTACATATCTAATACAAATTTTTGAAACCTGTATTAAAGAAACCTTCATAAATGAAGTCAGAAAAGAAAAAGTACTACATACAGATACAAAGATAAGAATGACAGCAAACTCTTATTGGAAACAATGTAAGCAAAGACTGTGGAGCAACTCCTTAAAGTGAAGCAAAAAATTGTCAATCTAGAATTCTGTATATAGCATACATATTTTTCAAATAAAAATAAAATAAAGGTATATGAAAGCTGAAAACATCTATCATTAGTGGACCTGCATTAAAAACGATGTTAAAGAAATTCCTTTAGATATGAAGAAAAATAGTATCAGATTTATATGTGGATCTACAAAGAAATGAAGAGCACATGAAAATAATTGTGTGGATAAATACATAAAATATTTCTCTTATTACTTAACATCTTTCAAAAGATTATTGACTAAACAAAAATTAAAACAACTTGTGCTGTAGATTCTAACACAAACTGTGTAGGGGTAAAATGTTTGATAACATTACCGCAAAAGCTATGAGTGGAGAAATATATACTATAGTAAGGTTTTTATAAGTGTAAGTGAAGTGATATAAAGTTACTTAAAGGTAGACTTTCATAAAGTTAGTGATGTATGCTAGAAATCTTAAAAGACAACCACTAAAATAACAGCCATGATAAGAGTGATACTATTAGATAATATAGATGGTAACAGAGCTATAATGAGACAAAAAAGGATATAATATAATTTTAAAAAGCAAATCCAAAAGAAGGCAGAAAAAGAGGAAAGTATGAACATGGCATATGGATTATCAGACATTATATAGGTAGTTGATTTCTTATTTAATCTTCTTTGAGTTAAACTTACAAACAAATGGAAAACAAACAGCAAGATGGTAGATTTAACCCAATCATATCAATAATCTATATATTCCAGTTAAAAGTCAGAAATTTTTGTATTGGATGAAAAAGCAAGACTCCATTATATGCTGTCTAGATGAAATCCACTTCAAAAATGGTGACACAAATGAATTAAAAGTAAAAAGATGAAAAAAAGATATAACATGACAATACTAATCAAAAGAAAATTGGAGTGGATTTATTAATGATAGATAAAGTAGATTTCAGAGCAAAGGCTATTACCAAGGATAAAGAGGGATATTCAGTAATAATAAAGAGATTAAATTCACCAAAAGGATATAATAATGTACATTTCCAGACATGTCTTGTTCATGGTCACAAATAAAGCTAGTCTCCCCAACTAAACTACACACCCCTTAGCAGCTTCAGGGGGAGAACATTGAAAGAAACAAACAAACAAACAGATGCCCCCCACCCCCCACACCCATCATCAGGAAGAAGGTTAATTATTATAGGAGTTTGGCCCTCTTTTTCTCTCTGGCCGACATGCTCACTTCTGCCTTCTACCCTAATCCAATGGGATTGCCCTTGCCAGATGCCAGCACCATGCTCTTGGACTTCCCAGCCTCCAGAACTATGAGAAATAAATTTCTTTTTAAAATTAGTTACCCAGTCCATGGTATTCTGTTATAGCAACATAAAGTAGACTAAGACAGAAAAATAGTACCAAGAAGTGAGGCTGTTACTACAACAAATACCTAAAAATGTGGAAGCGGATTTGGAACTGGGTAATGGGTAGAGGTAGGAAGAATTTGGAGAAATAAGCCAGGAACAGGCTAGATTGCCATAAATGAAGTATTAAGGGAGGTTCCAGTGAGTGCTCAGAAGAAGAAAAGGGGTGTAGAGGAAGTCTGGTTTCAAGAGATAGACCCATTTTGCCATTTTACTTTTTTTTACTTTGCTTGCTTCAAGACTGAATTGAAGTTAAAATATTAGTATAAAACTTCTGTAAAATGATGTGACCAACATCCAAATTCCAAAGTCGCCCTAATAAGCAGTTTCCTCAGGTCCCAGGTTAGGTACTACTTTTATTTTTTTTAGTAGCTGGTTGTGAGATTACAGTATACTGCCAGGTCTACATCAAATTCCTAACTGACAAGATAAAGCAGATCTACCAATAACTGAATAATGGGTCAATTATTTCAGATTTTAAAAAATTCTAGGAAAGAGACAGGAGGCAAATGCAGTATGTGAAGTTGATTCAGTAAGAATCAACTGGCTGATTGAAAATAGAGATTTCCTGCCTGAATGTGAGTCCCTGAAAATTTTGATCTATTAGGTCTGGAGTGGTGAGTAGGAACTTGCGTTTATAACAAGTGATTCCTATGGCCAGGAAAGTTTGAGGAAAGATTGATACTGTGAAACTGAACAGCATAAAACTGTTGATTACTTACTATCCCCTTCCTTTGTATTTCATTCATGAACATACTTAACTTGTTCACTTATTCATTCACTGACACCTTTTGAACATTTGCCGTGTTCCAGTCATATATGTGGATACTAGTAAATAGTAACGGACAAGTCACAGGGCCTACCCTTTAGCGCTTACAATTTACGTTAAGGGTATGGTAGACATGAGCCGCTGACATGCAATCATAGAAACACAGTACTGACTATGCTGGTATATATTGATTGTGAAGGCATCATTGGTCTTGCTTTTAAATTTCTTACTCTACCATTTTTAAAATAATTTGGCCGTAAAAAAGCTGAAAGTTGCCTATTTTTGTTTTCTTCACATCACAGCAATCAATATTTTAATTACACAGGTTTTTTTCTAAGTCTCCAATCCAGATAGCAAATCTCTAGCCTAGACTGATTTTTTTTCTATACCTTCAATTAGAACCTGGTATCATTTTTCTAAATAAGTTAGTTTCCAAGTAAGCACTCAGCTTCTTTTGAAAGGGAAAAACATTTCACAATCTTCTAGGCTGGTTTATAAACCTCATCTTGATACTTTATGATTATAATTTTTCTTTCGTAAAATAAATTTTAGGTTTCACTACTTTAAATAAAATGACTCAAATGGAATACTTCCCTAAAATTAAAAATTGAAAGAAAAATTTAGAGGGAAATATTTTAGTGATTATTTGTATGTATGCAGAATACCTGATATTCACAGCTGATACTGAAGAAAGACACACAACCTGAGAAGATAAGTAGCTTAAAAATTCAGATTCACTCAAGTCCTTCTGCTAAAACACAGAACTTTATTTTTCCCCCTAAAGTATTAGGGTAAAATTTTGCAAGACAAGGGATCTCTTTGTGTTATGCTGCTAAGTATTCTGCACATATTAAACAACACTGTGTTTTCCGTCTTTTTGTTCTCCACTAACTAAAAAAGGTAGGAACTTCAGAGGGACTCTCTTGTGAGTAGGATGTTCTATGCTTTAGAAATTATTAAAGCTGAGAACATCAATGACAAAGATAAACAAGATTAGATGCTAATATTTCAGAGCAAGAGCATGGCAAGGGGAAATGAGACAGCCTCAACATGACTTTTGAAAATTCAAAGTTCCTGACTAGTTTTGAGACAGATTTATAAAGAAATGTCCTTTTTGACATTAAAAAGCAAAACCTAGTAATCCTAACTTTGGGTTTCATATTATTATTCCAATTTACTTAAGGTTAGCTTTCACTGTCTTAATAGAACAGTCCTGTTTAGCTAGGTTATAGCTTGTTGGTATTGGACATGACCAGGGGTTTGGTACAAGTGTAATCATGTGACGAGCAGAAATGCTACTGCAACATTATCTTCCCTTTTTATCTGCACTGCTGTTCTGCAAAAGCATGTGAGTGATACAAAAAGTGAGCAGTGCCACATGTGCAATGCTGGGTGAACAGTCAACTGTGATCATCTGATGTTGGATTTTTGATTCTAGGACGGCAAAAATTTTTGAAGCTGTGGGTGATAATTAAGCAAGGTTACAGAAGAGTATTAGGTTGGTGCAAAAGTAATTGGAGTTTTTGCCATAACTTTCAGTAGCAAAACCGCAATTACTTTTGCACCAACCCAATAGTTGTTGAAACTGAGGTTGTAATAAAAAGCAACAAAGAAAGAAATAAGGTATCAGCAATTTTATTTTGTTTTGGCGATGTTCATTATTTGCATCTACTTCTCTGGGCTAAAGAGATAAATAAATTTAAAAATATGAAAAGTTTGGTTTAGTTGAAATGTATTCACTAATTAGAAAACAATAATAAAGTAGTATTTAAGTTCTATAATATGGGCTATGAACAAACATATTGAAGGGATGTGTGCAAAATACAATTATAACAGGGTAGTGTGAAGATGGAAATGTTCATATGGGAAGTAGATTTTGAACTTTTCAATCTCACCTTGAAGTAAAGGATGTGGATTTCTGGAAAGCAGTAACAAAGATATTATAGATTTGTTTGTTTGGTTGGTTGGTTGGTTGTTGTTGTTTGTTTGTTTTGAGATAGAGTCTTGCTGTGTCACCCAAGCAGGAGTGCAGTGGCGCAATCTCGGCTCACTGCAACCTCCACCTCCCGGGCTCAAGCAATTCTCCTGCCTCAGCCTCCCAAGTAGCTGGGACTATAGGTGCCTGCCACCACACCTGGCTAATTTGTGTATTTTTAGTAGAGACGAGGTTTCACCATGTTAGCCAGGCTGGTCTCAAACTCCCAACCTCTGGTGATTTGCCCGCCTCAGCTTCCCAAAGTGCTGGGATTACAGGTGTGAGCCACTGCACCTGGCCTGGTTGTCTTTTAATAAGGCTTCTGGTTGGCCTTGTTCTGTGAGAAAGTCTGATATTTATTTGAAGGTCTTGTTAGGTTTCTTAGTGTTTTCCTTTAATAAATTACATATATATTTATAAAATTACTCATTTCTCAAAGGTAAGAATACTATTCTTGTAACACACTATGCATAGTGCCTAGACCAACTTCACTCTAGGATAGAAAATACATGCTCTATAGCTTAAAAGAGTTAGCTAGATGAGAGACATGTAAGAAAGCTAGAAGTCTCTGTTGCTTGGGACTGACCCAGCAGATGGGCATCACAGGAAATGTTAACATCTTAATAGGACATTACTCCTCAAACCATGACTATTTGAGTTATAATTTTGTGTTTTACCATTCTTCCTACCATCTATATGAGTACTTACTTAATATTTTTCTTTGATCAATTTAATCATGTTACTTATATACCTTCAAAGCAGTATAACCAGTGTCACTTGCCATGAATCAAAGTAACCATGAAAACAAACAGAATACAAAACAATGTGATTAATTTGAAAATAAAATATAAAATAGAATTAATAATGAATATAATCATCTTCTCAACTAAAGATGTTTGTCACTAAAAATAATGAGTTATCAATTACATAATACCATAAAGTGTCACTTGACTAGATGACACTTAATTTAAGAAGAACCTGGGCTCTATATTAGGAAAATCATTGCATAATTTTGTTTGAGGCTAATCAGTAATGAAAATTCCATCTCTGGGAATTTTCCCAGGTCATTAAAGTATTTTAATAATTTACACAGTAATTCATCCTATGCACATACCATCATCATTTCATTCCACCTCTACAATTGGACATTTTGTTTGTATATAATTTTTCATCATAGTAAACAATTATTTGAAGGTCAAGAAAAGAAAAAGAAAATCCCATATCACACATATATCTCCTGAGAAAGAGCAATATATTTTATTTACGTTCTCTGACAGGTTTGGGAACTAAGAACCAATTTTCTAACCATATTGATATGTGAATATTTTTCAGTACAATTGTATTCCAAGAAACCTTATGAAGAAATTCCCTAAAACTGAATTCTGTCTGAATTCTTCTGAATCTGTCCTATTCACGAATTTCTGCAAACAAGCATGTGTTATCCATTTATTTTTATCATTTGGTTTGGGAAAATATGCATGACATCTTTTTCTATTATTTCGAAAACATCCTCATAATATACATCATATTTCCAACTTTGAAGTCAACACTGAACTGTCTGTCTCTCTCTCTGGCTGTCTGTCTGTCAACCCTATTCCACTTATAGTATACACCAAAATCCTTATAATGGTCTACAAAGCCCCATAGAATCTTATTTATTTTTTTCTCTTCCTTCTCTCCCATTCTCAATAAAAAGTTCCTGAAGACAAGATAATTTTGTGTTCGTTGCTTTATCACCTGAGCCTAAACCTGTTTTAGTATGTGTACAATAAGTATTGACTGAACGTTTGAATGTATGAGTACATTTTCAGTGAGCTCTTATATGAATTCCTACCAAGGTTCCGCAGTCAACAGAGTCCAACACCTTATAGCTTCAGTGTTACCATCATTTCATTCATGTGATTCATATGCTTTTTAACAGAATACTACAGCAAACATCATGCCTTGTAAGAATAAATTTTTATCGTTCAAATAAACATGTCGATGTGCAAGATATATTCTCATTTTAGTCCTAAATAGATGTGTGATTTTTCAGGTTAGAAGTTTTATTTGGAAAACCCTGAAGTCGTCTCACTCTACATATAATCGAAAGATGAAACATCAACATAAAAGCTTATATTCACTTTCTACTCTTCACGAAACTGAGAAAAAAAATGAGAACCTAGTGACTTGAACCTAAAGACACTGACAAATAGAACCCTTTTACCAGCTACTTCTAAATCTTGAAGCACATCTAAAATAATTTAAGATTTTCCTGTAATTAAACAAGTAGGTTTTATTTTCTAAATTTAGAGATATGCATTGAAAGAGTACAGAAATAAGAGACCGTCAAGATACCAGCAATTGGAATCATTTGCGTAATTAGTACTATTTCTGAATAGTTAATAAAGGAGGGTTTGTGGCATTGATAACTCCTGGGTTTGTGTAAACAGCATTATCATGATGCTACCTACTTTACCATCGTGTAAACAGCATTATCATGATGCTACCTACTTTACCATCTCAAAGCAATACTATGTATGAAAAAATGTCAGTTGTATTTTTTGTAATACATTAAAATATATGCATAGGCGGGGCGCGGAGGCTCACACCTGTAATCCCAGCACTTTGGTAGGCCGAGGCGGGTGGATCACCTGGGGTTAGGAGTTCAAGACCAGCCTGGCCAACACGTTGAAACCCCATCTCTACTAAAAAACACAAAAATTAGCTGGGCATGGTGGCATGCACCTGTAATCTCAGCTACTCAAGAGGCTGAGGCAGGGAGAATCGCTTGAACCCAGGAGGCGGAGGTTGCAGTGAGCCTAGACTGCACCACTACACTCCACCCTGGGCAACAGAGTGAGACTCCATCTCAAAAAATAAATAAATAAAATAAAATAAAATATATGTATAAGAATTAAAAATGTTTTAAAAATCCCTTTATCAGCTAAACTTGCCCAAATGGCCACCAGTTCCAATTGTGTCATTTCTAGGGCACTAGATGCTAGACAGGCACTAGACACTAGATATGAGACATTAGACACTAGGCACTAGACACTAGGCACTGTCTAGGGCAGCACTACTCAACAGAAATATATTATAAGCCACGAATGTGAGTCACATATATAATATTAAAGTATTAGTATCCACATGCAGAAAAACAAAAAATAAATGGGCAATATTAATTTCAATAATATATTTTATGTAATCCAGTATCAAAAATACCATTTCAACATACAATTAATATAAATATTATAAATGAGATATTTTACTTTTCTTGGTACTAAATCTTTGAAATCTGGTGTGTATTGTCTACTTATAGCACATCTTTATTTCCTATCATGAAATACTTAACAAATCTTGAAGATTCTTTGATTAAAATTTAATATCAGTGTCCTAAATGTAATCAGATTATGGTTACATATAACGAACTTGGACACTCATATCTGTATTTTTAATAATAGTTATTTTATTAATTATTTGTGGGGAAATACTGTCCTAGGGTGTTTTCTTTTCCTTTGTTTTCTTATTTATTTCTGATTGTAGTGAGACATTTAACATGAGATATACCCTTTTAACAAACTTTTAAGTGTGCAATATATTATTGTTGGCTGTAGGTGCAAGGTTGCACAGTAGATTGCTAAAGTTTATTCATCTTGCTTGACTGACACTTTATGTCTATTTTTTAGTAACTCCTCATTTTCCCCTCCCTCAGCCGCTAGCAATCACCATTTCACTCTGGTTCTATGAGTTTGGCTATTTTAGATTACCTCATGTAAGAGGAATCATGCAATATGTCTTTATGCAACTAGTTTATTTCACTTAGCATAATGTCCTCAATGTTCATCCATGTTGTAGAATATCCCAGAATTTTCTTTTTTCGTGCTAAATTGTATTCCATTTTATCTATATACCACATTTTTCTGTCCATGGATGTTAAGGTTGTTTCTACTTCTTGGCTATTGTAAATAGTGCTGCAATAAACATAGGAATGCTAGTATCTCTTTAAGATCCTGAATTCAAATCTTTTAGATAAACACTCAAAAGTGGAATTGCTGGATCATAAGGCAATTCTAGTTTTAATTTTTTGAGAAATCTCCCTACTGGTTTTCATAACATCTGTACCATTTTGTCCATTCTCGCCAACAGTGTTCAAGAGTTCCAGTTTTTCCACATTCTTGCCAACATTTGTCTTTTGTTTCTTTGCTAATAGCCATCCTCACGGGGGTGAGATGATATTGCATTGTGGTTTTGATTTGCATTTTTCTGGTGAATATTGACATTGAGCATTTTTTATATAGCTGTTGGCCATTTGCATGTCTTCTTTGGAGAAATGTCTATTCATGATCTTAGCTTATTTTTAATTGGATTTTTTTAAAATATTGAGTTATAAGAGTTTCTTATATGTTTTGCAGATTATCCCCTTATCAGGTTTATTGTTTTCAAGTATTTTCTGCCATTCCATAGATTGTATTTTCACTCTGTTTATTGTTTCCTCTGACGTGTAAAAGCTTTTTAGTTTGATGTAGTTACACTTGTATATTTTTGTCACCTGTGATTCTGTTGTCATATTCATGAAATTATTGCAAAGATCAGTGCCATGAAGCTTTCCCTTGTGTTTTCTTCTAGTAGTTTTATATATGAAAAGTCCACAGCTAACATAATATGTAATGGTCAAAAACTGAAATTTTTTCCTCTAAGATCAGAAACAAGGCAAGGATGCCCATACTTGCCACTTCTATTCAACATAGTCCTAGAAGTACTAACCAAAGCAATTAGGCAAAATAAATAAATATAAATAAATAAATGAAAATAGAAGACATCCAAATCAGAAAGGAAGAAGTACAACTCCCTGTTTGCAGATGCCATGATCTTTTATTGAGTCCTGAAGTCTCCATAAAAAAACTATTAGAGTAAATAAATTAAGTTGCAGGATACAAAATTAACATGCAAAAATCCCTTGAATTTTGAAACATTAACAATGACCACTTTGAAAAGGGAATTAATAAAACAATCCCATTTATAATAGTACCAAAAAAAAAATAAAATACCTAGGAATAAATTTACCTAATGAGGTGAAAAACCTGTATATGGAAAACTATGAAATATTAAGGAAAAATTTAAACAAGGCACAAATAAACAGAAAAATATCCCATGTTTATGAATTGGAATACTTCATAATTTTAAAATGTTTATGTATTAGTCTGTTTTCACACTGGTATAAAGAATTGCTTGAGACTGGGTAATTTATAAAGAAAAGAGTTTTACTTGGCTCACAGTTCTGCATGGCTGGGGAGGCCTCAGGAAACTTACAATCATGGTGGAAGGCACAGGGGAAGCAAGCACCCTCTTCACAAGGTGGCAGGAAAGACAGAAAGTGCAGGGGAAACTGCCACTTTTAGACCATCAGATATCATGAGAACATCATGGGGGAAACCACCCCCATGATCCAATCACCTCCCACCAGGTCCCTCCCTCGACACATGAGGATTACAATTCAAGATGAGATTTGAGTGGGTACACAGAGCCAAACCATATCAGCTTATAATACTTAAAGTGACCTACAGATTTAGTGCAATCTCTATCAAAATCCAAATGGCATTTTTTGTATAAAGAAAAAAATAATTCCTAAATTCATATGGAATCACAAAAGAACAATCTTGAGAAAGAGAACAAAGCTGGAGGCATTACACTTCCTGATTCCAAAAACATTATAAAACTACAGTAATTGAAACAGTATGGTACTGGCATAAAGATAGACATAGAAACCAATGGAACAGAATAGAGAGGTCAGAAATAAATCCACACATATATGGTTGACTAATCTCTGACAAGGGTGCCAAAAATACACAATGGGAAAAGGATAATATGTTCAACAAATGATGTCAGGGAAACTGGATATCCACAAGCCAAAAAAAAAAAAGAAATTGTAATTTTATCTTACACCACACATGAAAATCAACTCAAAATGTATTAACGATGTACATGTGAGACTCAAAGTTTTTTGTTGGCTTATTAGCCATGCACTGGCATCAAGTCTCCTGGGAATATTCAGAACATGTATCACATGTGTTTAGAAACAAATCTTATATTTGCTTCTACTCTCTGGCTTCCTCAGCAATGCCTGTTGCCAAGTCACTTGGGGACAACATATATTGAGACTATTTTACTTCTCTCCTGGGTGTCATAATCTCACTGCTCAAATAAGTTGGGCAGTTCTTGGCAAGTCAAGCATATTGCTGTGGCCAGGGACACAGTATAGTGTGCAGGATGGCCCTCTCCCCTAACCGAGACCTGAAAAACACTGGGTGTTCCAAGAGCCTCACTAAGTCTCCCAAGAAAAGAACTCTTCAATTTTTTATTCTAACCTTTATCCTTAGGGAAACTTGGAGCCAGCTTCAGGGGTCTGTGGATGCAACATAACCTCATTCCCCATCATACTCTGACTTCTTTTATTTTTCATTCAAAGGACAAACTTCTAAAAATAATTTCCGTAGATGAGTGGTCATTTGCAAGCTTGACCACATTTCTGCCAGGGATTAACTTAGATCACACAGTTTGGAAATCTCTCTCACTTTGGTATCATCTTTTTAATTCACAAATCTAGCAATTCATCACCTCATATTGAGCTAATTGCAAATAGTTAATTGCAAATAACAACCTAGTTAGTCTCTGCACTGCTAGAGTACTTAATATAATTTTGTATATGAAATTTAACATCTATCAATAAAATCGGCAAATTTGTATCTATTGATAAGAATAGAAGTCAAAGAGGATTTTTATAAATAGGTCAATTGGTAGGAAAAAAGGCATTGTGGTTTTGTCTAAACAGAGAGACTTTGCTTCCAACAAGTTTGAAAATCTAAAATAATGCTTTGCATTGTTGCTATTCTGTCCTGATCTCAAATGATATTTGGTTATTCTATATCCCAGAGGAAGTAAATTATCCTACTTTCTTTCATTGCGTTAATTAAATATTGGAAATACAAGTTCGACATTTCCTTTTAGGTTGGCTGTCCATTGGCACCACTAGAAATAGGCGTTGCTAATGGTAACATAGGATTGAGAAAGTATTTTTTCCTTCTTTGTCATTATTTTAAGAGACATTTTAGTTGATAATATTACACTGATGTGGCTTTATTATCATTTAAATACTCATGTATCAGATGTTGTATGTTAGTGATTACGTATTGCAAGAAAGTTCATTTCTCAAGGAAATTATTAGCCAAAAGTACAACATATTTTTATGTACACAATTAGTTTAGTTACACCTTGATTGTGAATTTATGCTAATACAAAATGCCTCTCATGAGTGAGTCTGGAATTATAGCTTAGAGCATGAACTCTGGAGTCAAACTGACTGAGTTTAAACCTAACTACGCTGATTACTAACTGCTAGACCTTGTACTGTTTCCACATCTGTAAAATGGAATAATAAAAGAAGCATCTCAAAATCACTTTCAAAAATGAAAATTAAATGAGATTTTAAATTGATACTGGTATGATGAGAAAGGAAATCTACCTCAGCACTGATAATTTTAAGTTAAAACACATAGATGTTAGGTAAAGTAGAATAGTGTGAAGAGAATCACTTAAAATTAGTATATCTGGAGAATGTATGTGGTGCCCAGCACTTTAGTGCTCTATAAAGTGACTAAAACACTTGGCATTTTGTTGGGACCTAATACATTTGTTTTGTAATTTGTTACAGGAAAAATACTGGAGAAGGCATTTCAAACAATTCCTTGTTAATGTTTTGAGGCATCACAAATCTAGTTTTTAGAGCTTGAATCTGGAAAAATTATTTACAATAGCTGGATGATAGACTTTGGCTACAATACATTCGCTATCAGGAAAGAAAAAATTAGGAATCTATGAAACCCTTGTGGAAATGTTTGCAAGCCAAAGTACTATGAATCTAGCTACTCTTATCCATCATATTCTCTAACCAAGACATTTTCTGTTTTATCTCTTTGCCTCAACCACCTCAACCACTTTCATTATAACAGTGCTTCATGAAAGAATGTTTTGTCATAATAATTTTAAATGTTTTATATCTCTATCAGTGATTTTAATGAACTTTTTGCAATTTTACAATAGTTGTATGAGTTTCAGAGCCTCAAATTAGATCACATTTATCTTCTTTGCAAGACCAAGTTATCTGTCTATTTGTCCACCATCTATCACAAAGCATAAAGTTGGTCACAATTTACTTGAATGTACCCCTTTGTGCCAGGGAGATTTGGGACAATTTCTTGGTAGAACAGTTCCCTGGTTAACACATATCCTTTAGGAAAAAAGACCACAGATTCTGCCATTTATAAGAAGTACATTGGAAGAAGAGAGGAATCACTCACAGCCAGAAGCTGAACTTCACAGTTCAGCTCTTTAATATAGCAAATGCAAGCCTTCTTTTGTACATGAGTACCATGAAAACATCTTCCAAGAATCACCTTGTGTGCAACAGAGAGTGTAGTGGGCTGGAGGCTCTCAGGAATAAAAGAGAAGACCCCTAGAACCCTGATAAGAAGTGAAACTCTCATGACATTCAGTAAGGGTAAGGAAGGTTAGACCTCTTTGAAGTTTACTAATTTACTTAATTAGTAAACTTATTTTAAACTAATAAACTTAATTTAATTATAAACTAATAAACTTAATTTAATTATTAACTGTAATCAAAAGAGATAGAATAATTTATTCAATAAAACAACTGGGATCCTCACAAGACTCACAGAATTTGTTCAGGGAACAAGAACTTTGAAGATGTCCAAAGATCTGTAAAGTCTCAATTTTTGTCAAGGGGAACAAAACATTAAGAATCTTTTTGGTATTTGGATTTTAAGCTTTGGAATATGTGGCATGAATTTCTCTTGATGATAAAAACTTCTCTGATGTGAAATGCACATTCAATAATATATTGATGAGGAAAAATCTTCAGTAACACATAATTTTAATGAACGTGTCCAATACCAGCTGATCCCACTATAAGGATTCCAGTCTACTTGTAATTTCCTAAAAGTAAATTTACTCTGGTACTGACGTCAAAAATACAGTTCTATCAATGTCACCTTTATGTCAGCAAACAGATTAAATGCTTCTAATATCCAGCATAATGACATTCTGTATGGTCTAGATCACATTTGTGATAGTATATTTGATACAGTTGTAAACCTTGGAAGAATATGCCTGCCTAAAAGAATAGCTTTTTTTCTAGTCTTAAACACATTACAGTTGCCAATGTAAATCACTTGTCAGTCTATGGCAAATGTAACAGTGTTTTAATCTGAAAAAAAGGGAGAAATAAAGTACAGATAATCTTTTTTGGCCATTTTCTTGGCACCATCATACATCGGAGACTGACAGGTCCTTCACTTGAGTGACAGGTGTCCTTTGAAATGCCTGTGAATCAGTATCTGTACAGACTGTTGAAATGCATATTTCCATCCTTATCGTAAAGGAATGGATGGGCAAGATAGGTGCTGTTAACATTGCAAATAGCTCCAGAATTATTCATTGTCAGCTCCAGGCAAAGAATAGGGGGAAAGTTTTATTATTCACCATGCACAATAGCAGAATGCTTAATGATTCTCAGTTACCTTGGCAGAATTGTCTGTCGACTTCAGGCACTAGCAGTGGGTGACACAGGTCTGGCCAAGTGTTAGAGCAAGATCATACATTCTGGTCCCATTTTAATTTCTAATAGATTAATCTTTCCCTCCCAGATGCACAATGAATATTCCATAGACTCTTGTTTGTCAGAAGCTGTCTGGCTTTCATCTATTCAGGTGGTTTCATTGACTGTGAAAGCGTGCTTCAAAGGCCTGATCAGTCAATGACAACTGTCTCACAATAGCATTGAGTAATGCTTTCCTTTTTTCTTTTCAGGCATCTGATAGACAACTTTGACACCTGATCTCTGGGGACCTTATGGAGTCACTCAGAGTTCTTAAGAGACTTCCCTTACTTTATCATTCCAGAAAGGATTGTCACAGGTGAATGTATCGCACTTTCTCAGGAGCTGAACCTGACCCTTGAATCCATCTCATTTGCACTGCAGGTTTCACAATGAATTAAAATGGATTAAGTTGGCTTAATGCTGTTTTACAAGCAAGCGGAAAGCACTGCACCATTCATTTTTAATTTTAATCCTTTGTCTTAGCCTGCTAATTACTATTGTTTTAAGTTCATTATCCTGGCATGCACATTGTTACTAGTTGGATGCTAATGCTTGTAAGCAGTGTTCTTACTTTTGCAGGTACTGACCCTTCAATTATCAAATTAGTCCATGTCACTGCTGAACAGCTGCCTCTGTAATCTACAATTCTCTCTTTAAAATTTTATTCTTCTCTTGTCTCTAATTAATTAAGCAATAACCCTATTGAAGCATCTTATGCACAGACTCAAGTTCAAAAGCATTAACAAGGAGAAAAGAAACTAAAATTGGATATGTGATTCCTCAAGTTTCTCTGACAACCTTGGGTCAGAGGAATTCTATGATGCCACATGTTTTGTCTGTAAAGCTTGCAAAATATGACCATAGAAAGTAATGTGAGTTACATTTTCTGTCTCATCACCACTTGTTTAAAAGTCTCCATTAATTACAACTCAGATGCTACAACACTACAATCAAGAGGTAAGCATAAGGAAGAAAAGATGACATTGCTGAGAAATGATATGGAAAGATGAACCAGTCACAGAA
Organism: Pongo pygmaeus; assembly: GCF_028885625.2. NCBI lineage: Eukaryota > Metazoa > Chordata > Mammalia > Primates > Hominidae > Pongo > Pongo pygmaeus. The sequence continues at coordinate 56,506,977 of NC_072384.2, read as the reverse complement.
TTCAACAAACTCACTTCTCGTACAGATTGAAGTGTCAAATACAATGTCCCTTTTTGATGCAAGGATTATCTCCACAATGTCTTCACAAAGCTCAGTCAGCTCTCTGAACATTTTCTGTGAAGGGAACTTCACAACTTCAAATTACAAAGTTTTGATCATCACGAAGTTTATTTTTATGAATTGCAATCTATCTTCCTTTAACTTCCACCTACTCATCATAGTTCTTTGTTCTGGAGCTGCACACACACACACACACACACACACATACACACACACACTCTCACAGAAAAGACTACTGCCTTTGCCACATGACTATATTTCAATTATTTGAAGCCTACTAATTCCCTGAGTAGCAAAATTTTAGACCCTTTCACACTCCAGTCAGTCTCTCCCGCATATGGGTTCTCTTTAGTCCTCTTCAATGTAAACTTTCTTATCAGACATTTAAAATAATTTGGAAGATAAACCTATCTTTCATGAAGACCAACAAATCCAACCAAAACGTAAATTCTCATCACCAGTTGTTTCAGCCTCCATGAATCTCGACTCACTGGCTTTGCTTTCCTTCCTCATCACAGTGGAAGAAGTATCCCTGATCCCATAGACTCTAGATTGTCTCCCATCTTGCCTGTCCAAAGACTTTACACTTGCAGTTATCCCTACTCTCTCCTGCATCAGCAATTTATCCCTTTCTATAAGATTAGTGTAGGCCAGGCATGGTGGCTCACGCCTGTAATCCCAGCACTTTGGGAGGCCAGGGTGGGCAGATCACCTGAGGTCAGGAGTTCGAGACCAGACTGGCTAACATGGTGAAACCGTGTCGCTACTAAAAATACAAAAATTAGCCGAGCATGGTGGCTCACACTTGCAATCCCAGCTACTCAGGAGCCTGAGGCAGGAGAATCGCTTGAACCCAGGAGGTGGAGGTTGCAGTGAGCCGAGATTGCACCATTGCACTCCAGCCTGGGTGACAAGAGTGAAACTTCTTCTCAAAAACAAAAAAAAAGATAAAAGATGAGTGTAATAAGAAATCAACTATGTCACTTTCCGTTTAAAAGTACTCCCCACTATGATCATAAATTCTCCTTTACCTATTGCTCCATCGTTATCTTCTTTTTCATGGAAAATAAGTAAGTCATCGTCATCACTCAGTGTTACCACCTCTATTGCTCCTCAGGCTACTTCATTAAGGCTTTTGTCACAAAGCTCCCTGAAAATGGTCTTGTCATTGGGTTCCGTATTGTCAATGATTTCTTCTTTGTTCTTTTTCTCATTTACTCAGTTTCTGAGGAGCATTTGGATGTCTTCCCCTCTTGAAACATTTATTCTCTTAACTTTAGTTGTGCCATGACATGTTGGTTTACTTCGAATATCACTGGCTTCCTTGTCCCTTTGTGTTTAATTTTCTTTGCTGGCTTCCTTTTCTCATTCTGACCTCTGTATTCTGGAGTCGCTGATCCTTGGCCTTTGGCCCTCTTCTCTATCTACATTCACATCTTAAGTGGTCAATGTCTCCCTAGATTATACCTCCAATACTGGACTCCCCTGAGAGCTTTCCCACTTAACCTCTCCCCTAAATTGTACAACAGACATTTAATCCCTTCATGTTCACAATGAAACATTTCGCTTTGTTTCCTGTAATGATTGATTATGTAATTAAATCAATCTCTCCCCTTCCTCAATCCCAGATTTAGTAAAAAGAAGTAGATAAGATATATTAATATTTCAAGTCCTCTGAAAAGTGACAGAAATCTGATGAGACGATATGAGATTATTGGGTCAAAAGTGGACATAAACTTGAAATTGAGAGAGGCAAAGGGGCATGCTAGTTGGTGCTAAACAAGAACAGCAATCAAAACTCAAGACCCATAACAATTTGGGAGTGTAATGAGAGATTTTCTCAACAATGGTCTAGGGTACCAAAGAACTTCATTCCTTGGCGAGAGGATAAAATAGAAGGAAACAAGCCCTCACATGACTGAGTTATCTGGAGGGAACTTCTGGCCATAAATTTAGTTTAAGTTGATCTTTGATTTCTATTACCTCCAGGATCCTGGCAGAATAAATCTTAAATTCTCTCTAGAGGCATTAGCATCCACTCTAAGCCTCAAATTCTAGTTACCAATATATTTTTGTCACACTGCTTAAGATAACCAGGAGCACAAGAAAATAAAATACCATGAAGGAAAAACACCAAAACAAACAAACAAGCAAACAAAACTATACATACTTTATGTAATGAACGTGCCACAAACAGATTATAAAACAATTTAAAAAGAGGAGCTTGAGCTTGAGCTTATCTACAGGTAAAACTTTAAAAATTGACAAAGCAAATTAAAAAAAAAAAGAAATACATAGGATTACTAGAAATGAAAGAAGCAAAATTTACATTAAACTTACAAAATTAAATCTCAATTATCTCCTTCCTCTTAAATCCCCCTCTCCACCCAAATCTGTTCTATTTTAGGTAATAATAATATCCTTCATTCACTCAGATGGCATTTCCCTCATCCCTAACATTCAATTCATCGACAGTGCTATCGATGATACCTCCAGAATTTGTAATAATCCGATAATTTTTCAGCATTTTTATTGCTATATCTCAGTCCAAGCTACTATAGTCTGGCACCTGAACTTTTGAAATACCCTATTAAATGATCTCCTTGATTCTATCTTTGTTCTCTTCTAATTTTTCTCCATATAGCATCCAGAGAGATCTTTGAAAAATATAGATCCTATAGATGCTCCTTTGCAAAACCCAATGGCTTCTTCCTGCTAACAGAGGGTTACAAAGTCCTGTATGATCTGACTCCTAAAATGTTTTCCTTCAGGATCTTGCTCCTAAAATATATTCCTTATACCATACGCTCAGCTGGCTTTCTTGAGCATACAGGGTTAACTTTGCCCCCGACCTTTTCCACTTACTGATGTACCCTTCTGTCATACAGGGTTTAGCTCAAATGTCATCTCCACATCTAAGACTATCTTAACCACTCTATCCAACCTTCCCACTTCTTTAATCATAAGTTTGTCCACCTGTTTTATTTTTATTATTGCATTCACCACAATCTGAAAATATCTTATTAATCATTCGTTTACTTATACGAATATATCTGTCTGGTTCACTGTTACATTTCCAGAGCCTAGAACAGTGTCTGGTAAATAGTTGGGGCACAAAAATATTTGTAGAATAATGAAATGTATTTACCTTTATCTTATTATTGACATAACTGACAAATTTCTTTTAAACAAACCTTTGTGTAAAAGTGTGTAATTGGAAAACCACAAACTTTTACTAAAACTCTAATGAGCTGGAGGGAAGGCGCATTTACAGTATATTCAAAAGGCCTTGAGTTTGTTTGCATCATAATAAGGCCAAAATTATGAAAATGTCTACAGCTTAAGTATTGAATATACAACTGCTTGTAGGTATACATTCAAAAATAAAACTGGTTTATTGACCAATAAAGTATCTGTGTGATGAAATTTGTACATGTTATAGAAATTTTAAAATGGCTAAATAAATGACCAACATAGGAGTTCAATAAAGAAAGCACTTGGATTTTAGGAAAAGATTGAAATGGGTCATCAAAGAAGACAACTGATGAATGACCAGAGAGAAGGGGAGAGGGTACTTGGAAGAAAAGGGGAAAAAATTTAGGACAGGAAAAAGGCTTTCTTACTTGGGAATAGAGAAATCTAAATTATATGGAGACTTGTGCCGTGTGGAAGGATAAACTAGAACGGTATTTGAAAGACGAGGCAAACTTACCTGAGAGTTAAAGATATTTCTTTAAAGGAAAAGTGGAACGCATTTGGAAATGGGTACCAAGGAAACAAAGGAATCATATTAATTGACAATTGCTAGCACATGGAAAGTGCTTCCTCCATGTCCAGCTCAGTTGGAAGTCCTTCCTGCATGCCCATATTCAAATTTCATAAGAGCCCTAGACACAGAAACTGCGCTTAATCCCCATTTTAAAACTGAGGAAGTATAAGCTTAGAAAGTTAAAGAACTTGTGCATGTAACCAGTCATTTCATGATGGAAGCAAGACTTTGACTCTCATCTTTCTGATTCTAAAATCCATTTTCTAGTTCGTTATATCTTACTGAACATTGTAATACTTTCTCTTCAGTCTAATTCTAGGGTGTGGAAGTTCCCCAGCAAAACCATAAGGTTTTCTTTTACAAATCCTTTTTAGAAATTTGCCATTGCTTCCTCATGTGTGTGCGTACATGTGTGTGTGCACACGCATGTGCACCAGTGATTCTATGTGTAATAACATGTTTAATTTAGAGGGCCTGAGGTTTTCTTGGCAGGCAGCCATCTATTCTCACCTTCTCAAGCTTGCGGCTACAACAGTTGACATTCTGTTTTCCTGCCTGCTCCTTTTAGATATTTCTTCCATCTGATTAGTCATTTAAAATCTTCCTGCAGTGTTTGTTGATCTTCACCTGTTTGTTGCTTTTCCTGTGTTTAGAGGTTAAAATGCTGTGTTGGTGCAAGCTTACTAAAGCTTAACAAGAGATGAATCCACACAACCATTTGAACTAAGCAGATGGCAAAGTGTAGTTTGAAGGTTGAATAGCTTAATGGGGTGCCTGCCTTAAAAGAAGGAGAAAATTTCAATGGGTTTAATCTATAGACTAGGAGACTCAACATAAAAAAGTCAAAGGCCAGTTATACTAACTGTTTAATAATGGTTTCAATAAAAAATTTCTTTTAATTTGCTAGCAGCAACCCCTGTGTATAATTGAATTTTATCAAGTCTCAGAATAAATTTGATTATTACTGCTAGCAATAACATTTTTAAACAGTGTATCTGAAAGTCTTGGGAAGGCAGCCTACTTGTAACTTCTAAATATATAATGGGATAAACCAGGCCACCTGGATCCCCTAAACTCTGAGAATCAACAATCTGAATCAAAAACTGCATGGACTAAATTTTAGGCTGTTCTATTTATTGAAACTACCCAAGAATGATTAGTAAGTTTTCAGTAGATATTACACTCATTCACCGCATAATGACATTTTGGTCAATGACAGATCATATATATCATGGTGGTCCCATAAGAGTATAATGAAGCTAAAAATTCCCTATTACCTAGTGATACTGTAGCATTTGTAACATCATAGTGTAATGCATTATTCACATGTTTGTGGTGATTCTGGTGTAAACAAACCCATTGTGCTGCCAGTCCTATAAAAGTCTAGCACAATTATGTATACAATTATGTATAGTACATAATACTTGATAATGATAATAAATATGTAACTGGTTTATGTATTTACTATACTATACTTTTTATTCTTATTTTAGAGTGCACTCCAGTGACTTATAAAAAAAATAAAGTTAACTATACAGCAGACTCAGTTGGGTCCTTCAGGAGGTATTCCAGAAGAAGGCATTGTTATATTATCATAGGCAATGACAGGCTCCTTGAGTGTTACTGCCCCTGAAGACCTTCCAGTGAGACAAGAGATGGAGGTGAAAGACAGTGATATTGATGATTCTGACCCTGTGTAGGCCTGGGCTAATATGTATGTTTGTATACAGTGTTTATAAAGCCTAAAGAAGCATGCAGTAATGTCCTAGGACTTCACATTTACTCATCATTCACTCACTGACTCACCAGAGCAACTTGCAGTCCTCAAGCTCCATTCACAATAAGTGCCATGAAAAACGGTGCAAGTGTACCATTTTTTATCTTTTATACCAGGTCTTTACTGAACCTTTTCTATGCTTAAATATGTTCAAATATGCAAATACTTACCATTGTGTTACAATTGCCTGCAGTGGTCAGTACAGTAACATACTGTACAGGTTTGTACCCTAAGAGCAATAGGCTATATCATATAGCTTATACATATAGTTGGTTGTAGCACCTAAATTTGGGTAAGTACACTCTATGATGTTCACACAATGACAAAATTGCCTAAAGACATATTTTTCAGAACATATCCCCATCATTAAGCAATGAATGACTGTAATAGAATGAAGGAAATTCTAACCTCTTTGAAGTGAAAGTGATCAGCAATGACCCTAATAGCTTTATTGGATAAAGACAAACTTTACTTTAAAGAGTACAGCTGCTATGGTTTGAATGTAAACTCCCAAACGAATGTGTTGAAAACTTAATGCCCAACGCAACAGTGTTGGGAGGTGGGGCCTAATGGTAGATGTTTAGGTCATGAGGGCTCTGGCTTCATGAATGGATTAATGCCAATTATAAAGGACTTGAGGCTGCAAGTTTAATCTTTTGCTCACTCTTGTGCTCTCTGCCCTTTCACCATGAGGTGATGCAAGAAGGCCCTTACAAGATGCTGGCCCCTCAGTCTTGGACTTTGCAGCCTCCAAAATCATGAGTCAGTAAATTTCTGGTTATTATAAATTACCCAGTCTGTGGTATTCTGCTATAGCAGCATAAAACAGAATAAGACAATAAATAGTTTGTTGCTTGTTTTACACTAATTGGTATCCTCTTAGATCACCATTTCTTTTTTTTTTAACAAATCATTAAACACATCATAGGGCCTTCTTTCTTCCTGCATAGCTTACCAAAACGTGGCTATAAAACTAAGTTGTGGCCCCTATTTCAACCCTCATTACTAAAAATTTCTCTTCATTCACAGCATGGCTACCCTTGGCCAGGAACATAGGGCCAGTGATGTTCTAGTTCTTTGTTTGTGCTACCATCTTTTCTTTCCAATAAGACCACTCTTTATCATTTACTTTATTTTTGGCTTCCCACAAACTTTGGTAACTTTGGTATCAGAATTAACATATTTTACGTTAGAGTTTTCCCCATCATTTTAAGAGACTCCAAAAATACTTGTGAAGCTACCACTTTAGAATCACAATCCTTCATCTTTTCAGCTCAAATATCATTTTTTTTTCTATTCCACTTTGACAATTTGCATTCATGGCTACCTTAAAGAGAACATGCTTATTTCTGAAATCTTAAACTCATCCATCTTAGCTCTGTCTCTCACACCCACTGCATCCTTCATTTATCTTGACTTCCTCCTCATTTCCTCTCTAAGTCATTTCTCCTTTTGTTTCATTGGTCTTAACAAAATTGTCTGCTTCTTATTTTCAGATAAATGTTTTAGTAAATTTAAAGGAAAGAACTTCTCTTATAAGAAATCCTAAGGAATATCTGCTCCCTCTCTCATTTCTCTCATAGTTTTTTCCAGAAAGTGTGGGAAAATTCTGTAGTCATAATTTATTATTTAATACATTAACTTCATTTTTAGAAATCTATATCATTTTTATCTTCCAACATTTTGAAACTCCCTGTTCATTCTTTTGTGCACCATAGGCTGATTTCTGCTACTCCTACTCTGCTGAAACCCATCTCTCCAAAGTCACCAATGACATACTCAACATGAGCTTTATGTTGTTAGACTTCAGTCTAGATATTTAATGCAGTTAATCACTCTTTCTGTCTTGGATTGTTTCACAATTTTAACTTCCATAATGCCACTCTTTCCATATGTCTGTGCTACCTCCTTTGCCTTTATCTTTCTTGTTCCTTGATACACTTAGTTTGTTTAATTTCCCTTTAAATATTGGTTTTCCAAACAGCATGCCCTTGGTACTCCCTTCTTCTCACTCTACACACTCTTCTTATGAGGTTTGATCTAAATCTTTTACTGAATCCTAACTATTACTATTTATATGCTAAAGATCCTCCCACATCTCTGACTTCTTTCTTGAAGACACATCTACACAAACGCCTACTGAATATCTGTTCTGTACATTTTAGAGGCATCTTATACTTAATGTGTAAAATCATTGTCTACATACTCCCCTCTCCTGCCTGTAATAAACTCCTAAATCTGCTCCTTTTCCTACATTCACCAATTTGGAGATTAGTATTACCACCTGCTTAGAATGGAAGACATCCCAGAAAACTCCCTCTCTACTTGACACCTTGTCACCACATTCTCTCCTTTCTTCCTTTTACACATCTTCTCTACCTTTCTCCACTGTCATTGGTTTTTCTCAAGTTCCATTTTTTTTTTTTATGTGAACTACAGCAGTGGCTTCCTGTAGCTTGTCTCATTCTTGCTAAACTGCCCTCTACACGGCTGCTATCTAATTGTGTTACTCCTATGATTAAAATCCTCTAATGCTTTTCTGCTGCTTGGATAAAGACCAAGACAATATATAAAGCCTTCAAAAATCTGCAACTTTCCTTTCACTTACTTCCACATTAATCTACCAAACTGATATTCAAGCCGCATTAGCTCCAATTGTTTCTTTTTTGTATGACGTTCTCTCACCACCTTCAAGTTTCTCACATCTTTCTTTTCTTTTCTACCAAGAAAGCTTCTACTCATTTTCAAAGGTTCACTAAAATTATGTCTTTTTGAGTAACCTGCTGTTTGCTGTTGTAACTTTGTGTACCTGCCTCTAGCATAATTCCTGTCATTATAACTGCCCTTTTTAATGTACTGTATTTTTCTTGCAGCCTCCATGTCAGTCATATAATTTCAAATGATGCATAGCAAATATATGCTCAATTAATATTTATTGAATATACAGGTAGATAAAATTATAAAAGTCAGGTGAACCTAGCTTATGCCATTTATCCCTTTAAACTATATTTAGATACAATCTTAGTCTACTGCCTTTACTGGGGTAAAAAGTGTAGGTCAAAAACTGACAAATTATCCAGTATAAGAATATTCCTTTTAGAAATTAACATAAAAGAAAATGAAAATCTGGTAGAAAAGAAAATAGGCCCTCAAACTTGAACAGGAAACAATTTATCTAAACGCCTTTATCTAGAGTAGGTTATCACACTAGTTCTTTTATGAAAAATATGATAAGACTCAAAAAAGACTGGCTTATTAGTTAACGCAGATCCCATTCACATTCCTTAAAGTTTATTCTGATGATATCTACTGATATTGTCGAAACTCTTTTTCTTTCATTACAGTCAGCAGGGCCTGCCAGTGAACAATTTCAGGAAGTACATTTACATCTTCAAACCATCTATATTATAGTCCTCAACCTCGTTTTCATAGGAGAGTTTTCTTTTTTCCTTTTTTTTTTTTTTTTTTTTTTGACGGAGTCTTGCTCTGTCCCCCAGGCTGGAGGGCAGTGGCGCGATCTCGGCTGGCCACAAGCTCCACCTCCCGGGTTCACGCCATTCTCCTGCTTCAGCCTCCTGAGTAGCTGGGCCTACAGGCACTCGCCACCACGCCCGGCTAATTTTTTGTATTTTTAGTAAAGACGGAGTTTCACCGTGTTAGCCAGGATGGTCTCGATTTCCTGACCTTGTGATCCGCCCGCCTCGGCCTCCCAAAGTGCTGGGATTACAGGCGTGAGCCACCGTGCCCGGCCTTCATAGGAGAGTTCTAACAGAAGTACAGAATTTTAGTGTCTTTTATTTTGAGATGATGTGTGCCAATGAAGGGCACAGGTAACCTTTTTACAAAGTGATGTTGACACACATCTGCTCAAATACATTAACGTTTCCATTCCAACTGACTCAGTTGGCAGGAAATAGCTCACTCCTCTTTGTGAATAAAGAACTAGGGAGGGGGCACTGGAAAGGGGATAGGCATTTTACAATTTGTCAAGATATGTATTCCAGCACTTATTTAAAAAAAAAATTAGTACTGAGTCCAACTTGAGCTAATAAGCTAATGACTGCTTATCCTTTACTATTAAGCTTCAAAGGAGCTCCTAACTAAATGAGCCAATTATTATATTGCCATGTATTTTTTATTCCTTCCTGTTAAATCATGCATTTGGTGTTATATAGAAGTTTTATGCTTATTAGAAAATAACCAGTATGTATGAGCTTATGAAAGGAAACCTCACTCAGATTGTTAAAAAGCAAATGAAAACCTTCAAAACTAACTGGTGCCATATGGTACACTCAGAAACACTTGTAAAAGGAAAGTTAAACCTTGAATATATTAATGATTTCTTACTGAAAGAAAAGAAAAGCCTCTATTCCATCTTTGCATGTAAAAAGACTTCTGAATAAGGCATTAGATAACACTTTTCTTTATAAAAAAGTAAATTCAGTAACATAAACCTTGTCTTGGTTTTATCATTATTATTATCTTATAAATAGTGCATGGTTTTGAACAAAACAAAACATTAACATTGTGTCTTAATACTACCCTAGAGGCTTAAAAGATCTCATAGGTGATTTTCCACTTATATTTTTTCATTGTATTTCACAAAAACTTTTTTTTTTTTTTAGATGAAGGCTTGCTCTGTTGCCCAGGCTGGAGTGCAGTGGTGCGATGTCTGCTCACCGCAACCTCTGCCTCCTTGGTTCAAGTGATTCTCCTGCCTCAGCCTTGTGAGTAGCTGGGACTACAGGCATGTGCCACCAGGTCGGGCTGATTTTTGTATTTTTATGAATAGTAGGATGAGGTTTTACCATGTTGGTCAGGCTGGTCTCAAACTCCTGACCTCAAGTGATCCATCCACCTCGCCCTCCCAAAGTGTTGGGATTACAGGCATGAGCCACCGCCCTAGCCCTCAAAAAAACTCTTTCATCTGACCTTGATATAAAGATATGTGCACAACCAGCCTACCAGCCACTTGTGATACATACTAATGTGCCTTTAGAGGAGGGAGTCTTAATTCCCTGGCCACTCATTTTTTGCCTCCACATGAAGTCTCTTTCTCTAATTTATACTAATATGTAAATCATCTACTGAAGAGTCTGGTTTGATTCTTTTCCTTCTCTTAAAATGCAAATGTAAACCATGCAGAAAGTGATGAAAGCAAAGAATCATTAGGTTAATGGAGAACACCGGTACCTCTATACTCTTTTCTCCATATCAAATTGTCAGTGTTAAGCTGTCCTATCACTTAAAATCAGGATAGTCCTTTAATTTTCAGTGTATTGAATACTGTATGCACTAATATACATACGTTCTTTGTGTGTGTGTGTGTGTGTGTGTGTGTGTGTTTTCCTTTTTATTAAAGTATGATATACATGCAAAAAAGTGCATAAATCATGAAGGTACAGTTTGACAAGTTTTTGCAAAGTGAACACATTACTGTAACCAGTACCCAGATTAAAAAAGAAAATATGGGCCCCAGAAACCTCTGTTGTTCACCTCCCAGCTGCTGCCTTCCCTCCAGGCAATCACTCTCTTGACTTCTAACCCATAGATTAGTTTTGTGCATTTTTGGGTTCTACGTAAATAGAATCATATAGTAAGTTCTCCTCCATGTGCCTGCTTTCTTTGGTTCAATACTATGTCTGTGTATCTGCATATAGCAATAGTTTATTCATGCTTGTTTTATAGTATTTCATTTCATAAATATACTGCAAAACCTTATGTATTAACACAGCTCATTTGTTGAGATGGGACTGTATTTTTCTATAAAACTAAGAAAAACGTATGAGACTGGATTATTTTTTCTTGACCTGCTGTACACTGAGAGTTTGTTTTGCTGTGGAACATAGCCTTCACTGTGGGACAGAATCAAACTCGGGCAAAGGGTCTCAGCATAAACAGCCACTCACCATTCCATTTCACTTTAAGCTGCATGTGCAATAAAATTATACTTTCTTCCATTTTTCCTAGGAACTTCTCTTTTATTCATGATCCATGGAAAAATGTGTGTTTTCCAAAACTGTTGGGTATTTTTCCCAGGTCTTTTAGGCAATGATCGTTTTCTGAAGAGGCAATCAACACCTTCAACACACTTAAATTGCTCTGAACATCTCAGTGAGTTTCTACTGTTCCTTACATTGGGAATCAAATATTTGACTTGATATTTCTTTAGTTAGCAACATGATTTGACTTTCAAGGAGTTGCTTCATATTTTAACACTTATTTTCAGATATCAAGAAGATGTAGATTTTTAAGGTGATAAACCAGATGGCATTTAAAAATATGTTTAATTTATTTCTAAACAACAATTGTTAAGTATCAGCAGTAGATGTTAAGTAGCAAAGGATTCATTTAATTTATTTAATCATCTGTGTGCCTCCAGAGTGAGACTCTATAATTTTTTGCATGTATGCATGGTTTAATGAACCTAAAAATGGAATAAAAATGACAATTGAGAAAAGTAAAGTGGTAGTGAAATATATTACATCGTATGAGGACTATAAAAAAGGTACCAATTACACTGCTTATTTTGATGAAAAAATATATTAAAATTATATTTCTAAAATCAGAATGTGATTTAATTACCTAGGTATAAACTGAAATCTAGTTATGTCTACAAAAATAAGAATTATTCAATTTTTAGTCATTTGGTAGTTTATAGGGCTTCCTCACAGGCCCACAAAGAGAGATATTGAGAGGTTAAATCTATTCTCCTGGTAAAGGTCTGGAACTCTTCTAATTCAAATTGTGACCTGAAACTTAGCTTATATTGCAAAAAATTCAAAGTAATACGTAGCTATGTAAAAAAGAATAAAAAGGAATACTTGCAGCAAATACATACTAACAATAGCTAAAGCTTCTAAACTTTGCAGAAAAGCGCCTGGCAGCAAGTTCTGGGTGTTACCTGGGGACAGACTGCAGGGTAAGAGAAGAAGATCAAGGATGCAGAAGAGTCAATTGCTTATGGAACATTCTCTGGATTGTGATTCAGATCCCACTGCATCATTAATCAAACATTAAAATAGAGCAAGAGTGTAGGGGTTTCATATGGGAGAGGCAAGAACTCACAGGAGAAGAGACTGGTAAGCCTCGGGTGATCAGATGAGAATTTTGAGTTCATGAGAAGTTTTTTCAGGCTCACAGCTCTCTATGTAGCTTCACATCATGAGTGGGCAAATCAGAAAACTTAGAACTGCACTCTTTCTATAGCTGGAATGTGACTATAAATCCTTAAAAATAAAAATCTTGCTTAAATTTTCTGGAATATTACTAATGACTAAAAGGTGCTCCTTTCTCACCATTGTTAACAGAAGAATAACAAAGGAGGAAAAAAGAAGGACACTAAAATGGAAACACATTTAAGAGGAAAGCAAAACAGAGCAGTAATAGGCTCATTCTGATACAACAAAAGTCATTTGACAGGAGTTTGGCAATGAATTTACCTGTGATTATAGAGAAAGCATATTTTGCCATTACCAAATAGAATTCCTAGGGGTGAGATGAATTTCTACTTTCTCTTTGCCTGCACAGGAGGCTTTACTCTTTCTTTATACATAAATTTATACTGAAATATGTGTACAGAAATTTTGTGGCTGTTCAAAATTCCACTTGTTTCTGATGTTCAACTTACATATTAAAAGCTCATAAAACTTACATATTAAGTTGAACATCAAATATCACAAGCATATTTGGACATAAATTTAAAGTTGGTTGCAATAGATAAAAGTCTAATTCTTTAGATACTAAACAGTTTGGCATCTTTTGGCCCCAGGATATTTCATGTTCTTGTTACAGGATGCGCAGTGGACCAGATTACTTTGGAAGGTATGAAAAGTTCTTATTTCAAATCATGCTTTGTGAAACACAATCACATTAGCATTTGATGTATCTTCTAGTATTTTTGTAATTGGCTCATTTTATTACCAAGTTGAATATTTAATTTTGCACTCCACTTTTTTTCACTTGCTATTAAAGCACAAATGTTTCCACGACATTACATATTCTTGGTCATCAGGATTTTTAACGACTAAGAAACATTACATTTTGTGGATTTGTTATAATTAACAGGTGTTTTATAATTATATATTTAAATTATTTTTAATTTTTCAAAACTAAAATATTTTCCTGAGGTATTTATATGCATGATACTTGTTTTTTTGTCAGCTAGAGTGAGAATAATTAAAGAATATTTTCAGTAATGGAATTATTGGGTCAAAGGTTATGACTTGCATCTAATTTTTAATTACTTTTAAAAATTACACGAGTAACATAGGAAATTCAGAAACAAAGCAGTATGAAAGTACTGAAAGTGAATGTGATATTCTCTTTTTGTTTTCTGTTTCATGTCTCCCCCTCACTGATCATCTTAATTTTGTGTCATTCTTTCCATTTTCAATGCTTTTACATGTGCATATGTACACATGAAGGTAAAGTTTTTGTTACACAAATAAAATTATATACATTATTATATAACTTATTGTATCTTACTTTACATTGTATCTTTAAAAAATTTTTAAAGTACCCTAAATCTTCTCATCCAGATATTTCTGTATTAATGAATTTTTTTTTATGTTATAGATACAGGAAGTAAGAATTCTAACATCATAAAGTGTAAGCAGTCTCCTCCAGTTATCATCCGTCCTTCCTGCCCTATTCCTCTCTTCAAAGGTAATGCTCTTAAAAAATGTTCCGTGATTCTTCCAATTAAAAAAGCATTAATTGTATTTTAACTTTTTTATAGCTAATTATCAACAATACCTTGATTATTACTCCAAGTTTCAATATTTATTATACTAAGAAATAAATTGTAAATCAGATAGATGCTGATTTTCTAAGTGGTTTATAAGGTTATGAAGGGTGAGACTTTCTCCCAATTATGACAGATTGGGCTAAGATTCGAATTATTAATATGGTCCCTTTATTGTGCAGAGAAGCAGGCAACATGGCTCCCAGGAAAATGGCTTGAGCAGAACCCATGAGAGGAAGGCTGTCAGTTCATGGAAGGGTTATTCATGCTGAGACCTGCTTGAGAGATTAATCCCATGCAGGATGCCCCTAGTGTTGCCTTCAATTAGATTAGAAGCCATAAAGCAGCTTGGGAGTGTGGTTTTCACCAGAGTGAATCTAAAGGACAAAGGGTAAAGGGTAATTAGCTCCTGACCTGAAAGAGCTCATAAAAGAAGGAAATTCCAGTAAAACAGTTTACTTTGGCCATTTCAGTAGTGTGTATGTGAGTGAAGCAGTATGTATTCATCAGTAATAGGAGTCTATTTTGATTAGAATACACCATGGCAGGTAACACACTCAAATGGCCACATGGGCAGGAAGTCACACAAATGAGTGAAGTAGGCCTGGGCTGGTGAACGTGGGAATACATGCGCCACCCAAAGGTCCAAGTGCGGCTCTACTCCTGTCATTTGGGGCAAGGACAGAACGTGGGCTGAAGGTTACTTTATCATATGATGTCTTAAGAGATCCAAAAATAGGAATGTTCTTCTGAAATCTGTGAAATAAATGTTGGCAAGTATTCCATTTTAAAACAATATATAAGCCAATCAATGTGCTTCTATGTAACAAGCCAAGTGCAAGAACTTCCAGGTTGTTACCTCTCCCTAAAATATTTAGTCCGTGCTACTTATGCCAAGTCTTTTAACCATAAAAATCATAAAAGAAAACCTAGGCAATACCATTCAGGACAGAGGCATGGGCAAAGACTTCATGACTAAAACACCAAAATCAATGGCAACAAAAGCCAAAACAGACAAATAGGATCTAATTAAACTAAAGAGCTTTTGCACAGCAAAAGAAACTACCATCAGAGTGAACAGGCAACCTGCAGAATGGGAGAAAATTTTTGCAATCTACCCATCTGGCAAAGGGCTAATATCCAGAATCTACAAAGAACTCAAACAAATTTACAAGAAAAAAAAAAACCATCAAAAAGTGGGCAAAGGATATTAACAGACACTTCTCAAAAGAAGACATTTTTGCAGCCAACAGACACATGAAAAAATATTCATCATCACTGGTCATCAGAGAAATGCAAGTCAAAACCACAAGAGATACCATCTCATGCCTTAGAATGGCGATCATTAAAAAGTCAGGAAACAACAGATGCTGGAGAGGCTGTGGAGAAATAGGAACGCTTTTACACTGTTGATGGGAATGTAGATTAGTTCAACCATTGTGGAAGACAGTGTGGCAATTCCTCAAAGATCTAGAACCAGAAATACCATCTGACCCAGCACACCCATTACTGGGTATATACCCAAAGGAATATAAATCATTCTACTATAAAGATACATGCACATGTATGTTCACTGCAGCACTATTCACAATTCCAAAGACATGAACTCAACCCAAATGCCCTTCAGTAATATACTGGATAAAGAAAATGTGGTACATATACACCATGGAATACTATGCAGCCATAAAAATAATGAGATCATGTCCTTTGCAGGGACATGATTGGAGCTGAAAGCCATTATCCTCAGCAAATTAATGCAGAAATAGAAAACCAAACACTGCATGTTCTTACTTATAAATGTGAGCTGAACAATTAGAACACAGGGACATAGGGAGGAGAACAACACACACTGGGGCCTGTCAGGGGGACAGAGGGAGGGAGAGCATCAGGATAAATAGCTAGTGCATGTGAGGCTTAATACCTAGGTGATATTAAAATATTAGCTAATTATTTATAAGACAAATAATAAGATTTTGGAGGGTCTGAGTCTGGCCTTGGCATAGGTAAACAAGGGGTCACTCATAAGTTTCCTGTTAATCACATAAGAAAGGGTAGTTCTTTGCAGAAAGCCATTTCTTAGGACACAAAATGTTAGGGGTAATTTCTTAATCACCACTTATGATGGTTCATATTAGGTTTCAACTTGACTGGATTGAGGGGGATGCCTAGATGGCCGATGAAGCATTGTTTCGAGGTGTGTCTGTGAGGGTGCTGCCAGAGGAGACTGACATTTGAATTAGTGAGCTGGGAGAGAAAGACCCACGCTTATCATGGGTGGGCACCATCCAACTGGCTGCCAGTATAGCTAGAACAAAGCAGGCAAAAAAGGGATAAGTAGCCTGTTTGCTGAATCTGCTCTCTGCTCCCTCCTGCTCTTCCTTCTCCTCCCCGCCCCCGCCCCCCCCCCCGCTCCCTCCTTCCTCTTCCTCCTCCTCCTCCTCCTCCCTTGGACATCGAACTCCAGGTTCTTCAGCCTTTAGTCTCTGGGACTTAAACCAGCAACCTTGTTGGGGCTCAAGGGCCTTTGGCCTCAGACTGAGGGCTGCACTGTCAGCTTCCCTGGTTTTGAGGCTTTCAGACTTAAATTGAGCGACTAACAGTTTCTTTCTTTCCCAAATTTGCAGAAGGCCTATCGTGGAGCTTCACCTTGTGAGCTAATTCTCCCTAATAAATTCCTTTATGTATATATAAAGGTTCTGTCTCTCTGGAGAACCCTGACTTATACATCACTGTTCTCCAGGAGCACAGTGCTCAGGTAAATTTTAACATTGTCAGGAGCATTTCAACCTCACCATTCCTTTCAGGGAATAGCAAACTTCAAGTTTTTAAAATATATTTCAAAAGTCAGTAATTAATTCTGAAAATTAATAACCCTGCTGAGAAACTAGAATATTTTAGTGTATCATATTTAAGTAACTGAAAAGTTGAAATGCAAAAGACTAGATAACATCATCGTAGTAATAAAAGAAAATTTGACTCCCATTTGTTTTCTCCATAAATTTATATTGCCTCTCAATTTCTTAGATGATGATGTTCCTCCTCTCCACCTGTCTCTTTTGTTACCTCTCTGAGGTTATCTCTTTGAGCCTCTTTGGATACCACTCTGGCTCTTCCATCCTTAGGTATTTGCAGTTTTTATCTCAGTCCCAAATAAGCCATTTAATAATGCCAAGAGGACCATTTTCAATGGAATGTTATTGTGATTTACTCGGTCTGCAAATGTATTATTTAGGTAAGGGAAAGAGGATTTTCTTGTACATCACACAGAAGTTGGCCCCGTGCACTTAATAAAAGCTCATTATGGAACGATTATAAACGTATAACAATACATTTTAAGTGAGATGCAATGATCCATAAAATTGGTGTGGCTAATTAGCAGATCAAATCTCTGTAAGAATTGGATGTCTTTAATATCCTGCAGTTGCTTAATTCTATAGGTATTTTACTATCCACAAATGTTTAGGAAAATTAAATAATAGTATAAATGTTCAGTGGGATGAAATCAACTGTAAAATGAAACCAAACAAAATGAGTTTATTTTGTTAATAGAATAAAGAGAATCCCAGTGTTAATATAACATTACACAAAATCTAGAGCAAACATCCTCTGAATCCCAGCCTCATTTCACATGTAATTAACCTTTCTCAATCAAGCTAAGCATCCCTCACACCTCCTTCTTAACTGCTGCACATCCACATCTCTTCTTTCACGTGAATAAAAGGCAGGCCTCAATTTAGATTAGTAATACTGCCTTATACTGTGCCTCCAGAGCAACGTCATCCCAAGGATATTTTGAATTCCAATTATTTCTCCCAGTTCATATGTATATTTTACAAATCTTGTTTCTTCTTGAGGAAGTAGGAGACATTTGATGCTAATGGATAATCTGTTTTAATGGTAAAATCTCAACTATTAGTCACAACTCAGGTGGATGTGTCTTATATGTTGGTCTTCTAGCAGCCACCAACTGCTTTTTGGTAAATGTTAACAATTTGAGCGTAGTAATCCACTCCTTTGGGTTGGATTCCATCCAGTGTATACACAGATAGAATGTATTACCTAGGCTTAGGTTAATCATCACAATTATCCTGGCCTCAGTGATTTGTAAACAAATGGGTGTAAGACTCAAGTTGCACCAATCAGGGTGATTATAATGGTAAGTGTTAAGAGCTACTGGGAAGGGAGTCCTTCTCTTTCTCTTTCTCTTTGGACCTAAACTTGAGAGAATGTGAGGCTATCACTGCTGTAGCAATTCTACTACTACAGATCCAGAGATTAAAGCCAGCACATGGAGGAGAGCTCAACCAGGAGCACGGAGAAACCACATCCTGCTAATTTTTAGTGTATATAGAGCCATTTCTGAAGCCCGTTTTACCCCGTTTTTCCAGTTACATGAGTCAACAATTTTTCTTCTTTTAGTTTGTACAGTGTTTTTTATCATAACCAAAAGAGTTCCAAGTTATACAACATTAGGCCAATGTGTGGTAGTAATATCGCTAAAATTGTAGGCTGAGAAATCATACAAACTTGGGTTTTAATTTCAGTTCAGCTACTAACTTCCTGAATTTTCTTTGGCAAATAGCTTAAGCTAAGGATATGATACAGTTCTTCCAGTGTTTAAGTGTCTATGAAAGCTTTGTTGTAACTATTAAATTACATGTACATGAATTTTGCATAAAAGACATGTGAGTACTCAATAAATAGTAGTTGTAATTTTTATAAAATTGCTTTTGCAGAGATTTTATTAAAAACTAAGAGCTATGAAAGTGTTTTTACTTCAGTAAAACTCAATCTTATTCTAGATTATTGATGAAGTTTAACTGTATACTAAAATATTTCTGGTTCTGGAAATGTGTTTAGCCTTGCAATTTAGAGGCTTGGGAGGGTCTGGAAGATGAAACAAAATTCTGTTCTGAAAAACAGAAAAAGTCATAAGCTTAAAATGGACACCTATTGTTACCAGCATTGCCCAACTGTTTAGAAGTGAAGTGAAGTTGGCCGGGCGCAGTGGCTCACGCCAGTAATCCCAGCACTTTGGGAGGCTGAGGTGGGCGGATCACGAGATCAGGAGATCGAGACCATCCTGGCTAACATGGTGAAACTCTGTCTCCACTAAAAAACAAAAAATTAGCCTGGTATGGTGGCAGGTGCCTGTAATCCCAGCTACTCGGGAGGCTGAGGCAGAAGAATGACGTGAACCCAGGAGGCGGAGCTGGCAGTGAGCCGAGATCACGCCACTGCACTCCAGCCTGGGTGACAGAGCGAGACTCTGTCTCAAAAAAAAAGAAGTGAAGTGAAGTAAAGTAAAGTGAAGTAAAATGAAGTAAAATGAAGTAACTTACACTGGGTAGATCAATGGGATTTGCAAAAAGGATACGCAAAATGATAGACAGGAACATCACTTCAAAATGTCCAGTGAGTTTATGTTTTAAGGCACATTTCTAGTCTACTCATAAGATTAAGCAATAAACTATAAGATTAGACATAAAAGCACTGAGGTATGCATCTCTAAAGATCAGAAAAAGAAAAAAATAATAATGATAAAGCTACAAGATTTGTGGGCTGCAGACCTAGATGTAAAAGCAGTCAGAGTTTGGCACCTATGGCTCAAAGAAGGTTGAAAAGTATTTCCCAGTAGATAAAGAACAAGAGTCAGACTCACTTTTTAAAATTAGTAACTATTGCTAAATTCCACTTGGATTCTGTTGTAGCAAGCTGGGCCTAGAGATGACGGAACAAAGAGTGTCTCCTGACCAGAAACTGAACAAAGTAGTTCACCAGAATGATGATTGTATATATACCGTCTTTTACATTATACTAAAACAGAAATCCTTAAGTGTTGTTTCTGTACTAAGGGCATAGGAGCCTGGTGAGAAAACTTAAAAACCACTCCTAAAAGAAATGTGAGCAGAGAAAGAGAAAGAGAAAAAACAAGCAAACAAAAATTTCATTCACAATAGCCTACTATCGTAACATAAGTTGATCCTAAGTAAATTTAACTTTATGTCACAATCTGAAAAATAATTTGAAGTAAAAATGTTGACTTGAGTGTGCTCAGAGATATAGTTATAACTTTCATTTTAATAAACAAAATATTATAACACTAAAATAGGTGTTCGTGCAGCAAAAAGGAGTGGATATAAAAAATTAATTAGAGAATTTGGAATTGATATAGATGGTTATTAAGTTTTTAACTTGTCACAATAGACACTACAACTTTACATTAGATACAATTTTTAAAAGATATTGGAATTTTATGCTAAAAAACTTATCTGGATTGTAACACAGAAAAATAGAGGTAAAAGTTGAAAAAGCAGTTCTGAAAGCACATAGAGGAGCTTTAATATTAATTCCAGAATAAAATTTTGAAATTTTTAAAAGAATAATATTTAAAGAAATAACAGCTAAAACTTTCCAGAATTAAAAAAAAATAAAATTCTAAGACTTACCAAGTCCTGAGTAGGATGGACAAAAATAAATGCATCCTTAGTCACATTTCAATGATGCTGCATTATCAAAGATCAAGGGAAAAAAATCTTAAAACCTTTAGAAAATATGTATTATTTACAATGGTATTAAAACAAAAATCTCAACAGCAAGAATAGATGCCAGTAGATAATACAGTAATATCCCTGAAGTGCCTAGGAAAAATTATTGTCAACCTGGAATTCAATATAAAGTTGATTACCATCAAAATGAGGAAGAAATAAATATTATTACATTCAGAAAAATAATCACTTACTTACATATTTTTGCTGAAGGAACTAGTATTAATAGAATTACTTACTTAGGAAAAAATTAAATGACTTCAAAGGGAAGAGGTGGGAAAAATAATAATGAGCACAGAACTTTATTAAAATTATCAGTAGATGTAAAACAAGTAGAGCTTTTGTATCAATAGAAAAAAAATGACAATTTCTAGGCAATGTTGACAAGGTTGAGTGTTAATGAGATGTTCTGTGGACAACTAAAATGTGTTAAGGTCTCTGTCATGCTTAGGTGAATAAAATGATAAATAACTTTAGACTGTTATTAAGAAAAACATACTTAGGTATTTATGTATTTTTTAAAATAGGTGTAATAATTAAAAGAATGAAAAAAATTATAAAGCTTCCAAACTAATAAAAATAATATAGCAAAACTATTCAATTCTACTGAAGGTAGAAAGAGAAAGGAATAAAATAGAAAATTAATAGCAAAGAAATTTAAATTAAAAATCAAGTAAAAATAAGTGGAAACATATCAGTAGGCATATTAAATAAAATGCGTTAAACTTACATATTAAAGGATTGAGGGGAGATGACATCTGAAAGATGGAATATAAATCCTCAGCCCTTGTTCTCTCAGCAAAACACCAACTTAACAATATATATTAAATAAAATAATTTTATGAGAATTCCAGAATCCAGTTAAGAGGCTACTAGTACCTCAGGCAAACACAAAGCCAAGAACAGTCATAATAAAATAAGTAAGAAGAGCAATTTCATTTTACCCACAAAAGCTCCTACCCCAAAGCAGTACAGCTCAGCACCAGGAGAGAACAGCTTAGTTTGGAAAGAAAAGAGTGGAAGGAGTGTCCAATGTTTGGCTTTTTGAAGGGCTGCCTGAGGGACTAATTTCTGTCTTGCTCCATTTGAAGTGCTGATGGAACTGGCATGTTTGGATGCCTGGAAGAAGCTGAGAACAAAGAAGGGGGAAAAGTGATGGAAGAGGCTTACTGTAGCCAGCACAGTTGGGTTTAATTATTGCATAACTCAAGGCTTCCTCCTTAGAAAGCAGGGAGATGGGTAGAGACTGTATCTGACATGCCAGGTCTTTTGAGGGATGTCCAAAGGACTGGTATCTGTTTTATCTGACTTGGGACGCTGACAGGGAGCTGGCACAGTTTGGATGCCTGGAGGCCACTGAGAATAAGGGTGAGCAGTGAGGCTTGCTGCAGTAGAAGCATAGAATCTGCAATGCCATAGACAAATGCCAGAGGGATTGAAGGATTATGAACTACTGAAAAAGAAACCAGTGTCTCTTTAATTGTGCAACTGTATGCACAGAACTAGAGAAGTTATATCTCCCTAAAAAGGTTTAGAGGCCCCAGAATCTCTAGCCAGACTGAATGGTGAGTTGGTTTTTTTTTTTTCCGTTACAAATCCAGTCCATAAAGACTGGGAAAATATGTTCTACTAGTTCAAGAAAACCATGCATGATCAAAATTACACTATCAACAGAGATAAAGGAATATAAAAGAGAACCAAGTAGATATTTTGGAGCTGAAGAACACAATAATTCACTAGAGTAGTTCAAAGAAGAATTGATCAAGCAGAAGAAAGAATCAATGAACTCAAATATGGGTCATTTGAAATTATCCAGCTAGAAGAATAAAAGGGAAAAATAATGGTAAGGAAGAATGAAGGCCTAAGAGACTTAAGGGGTACCATTGAGAGAACCAATACGTGCATTATGAAATATTCAGAAACAAAAGAGAAAAAGAAAGGACAAGGAAGTTGATTTTTAAAAAATAATGGATGAAAACTTTTCAAATCTAAGGAAGGATTTGAGAAGCCAAACAAATTCTCTTACTGCAACTAACTCAGAGAATTCATAGACAGGAACATTATTATTACAAATGATCACAATGATTATTTTGTGAAAAGTCAAAGACAAAGAGATAATTTTCAAAACAGCAAGAGAAAAAAGCAACTCATCACATACAAGGGAAACTCTCCTCATCCTCATCCATAAGATGATGAGTAGATTTCTCTGTAGAAATCTTTCAGGGTAGAAAGAAATGGGATGACATATTCAAATCATTAAAAGAAAAAAAAATACTGTCAATCAAGAATACTAAAGTCATCAAAACTGTCTTTTGAAAATCAAGCAGAAATAAAGACTGCCAGATAAACAAAAGCAATGGAGATCAACCGCATTAGACCTGCCTTATAGGAAATACTAAAGGGAGAACTTCAAGTTGAAACAAAAGGATACTAAATAGCAATACAAAAAATGGAAAATATAAAGTTTTCTGATAAAGGTAAATATATAGACAAATACAGAGTACTGTTATACTGTAATGGTGGCAAGTAAATCCTTTTTAATTATAATATAGAAGTCAAAAAACAAAAAATAGGCTGGGCACAGTGGCTCATGCCTGTAATCCCAGGACTTTGGGAGGCCGAGGCAGGCAGATCACGAGGTCAGGACATCAAGACCATCCTGGCTAACACGGTGAAACCCTGTCTCTACTAAAAATACAAAAATATTAGCCAGGTGTGGTGGCAGGCACCTGTAGTCCCAGCTACTCAGGAGGCCGAGGCAGGAGAATGGCGTGAACCCGGGAGACGGAGCTTGCAGTGAGCCGAGATCGCACCACTGCACTCCAGCCTGGGTGACAGAGCGAGACTCCGTCTCAAAAAAAATAATAATAATAAAAATAAAAAATAAATATGCAACTCAAAAATACATTAGTGGTTACATAACATAAAAAAGATGTAATTTGTGACATCAGTAACAAAGTGTGTGTGTGAGAAGTAAAAGTGTAAAATACTTGCATGCAAATAAAGTTAAGTTCCGGTTATCTTAAAATGGATTATTATAAATATAAGAAATTTACATAATCCCCATGGTAAAAACAAAGATAATACCTATAGAAGATGCACAAAGGATATGAAAAAAGTATAAAAGCATGTCAGTACCAAAAAAATTAGTGAAACATGAAGAAAGACAGTAATAGAGAAAAAGAAGAACAAAAAACCTTATAAGACAGACAGAAAAACAATTAACAAAGTGGCACTAGTAACTCTTTCTCTATCAATAATTACTTTAAGTATAAATGGATTAAGTTTCCTATTAAAAGGCATAGAGACAAAATAGATTTTTTTTAAAATCCAACTATATGCTATCTACAAGAGACTCACTTTAAATTTAAGGACACATAAGGCCGGGCACAGTGGCTCATGCCTATAATCCCAGCAGTTTTGGAGGCCAAGGCAGGAGGATCTCTTGAGGTCAGAAGTTTGAGACCAGCCTGGCCAACATAGTGAAACCCAGTCTCTACCAAAAATGTAAAAGATTAGCTGGGTGTGGTGGCTTGCACCTGAAATCCCAGCTACTTGGGAGGCTGAGACAGGAGAATTGCTTGAACCCAGAAGGCAGAGGTTGCAGTGAGCTGAGATTGCGCCACTGCACTCCAGCCTCAGTGACAGAGCAAGATGCAGTCTCAAAAAAAAATTAGTTAATTAATTAATTAAGGACACACATAGGCTGAAAGTGAAAGGATGGATATAGATATTCTATGCAAATGGCAACAAAAAGAGCAAGGGTGGCTGTGCTTATATAAAACAAAATAAACTTTAATTCAAAAAATGTCAGAAGAGACAAAGGAGGACATTATATAATAAAAGGCTCAATTCTTTAAGATATAACAATTATAAATGTATATTCATACAAAATCAGACACCAAAATACACGAAACAAACATTGGCTGAACTGAATATAGAAATGGACGATGATACTTAATAGTAAGGATTTCAATACTTCACCTTCAATAGAAGATAGAATATCTAGAAAGAAGATCAATAAGGGATCAAAGATCAAAGAAATCAATACTATAGACCAAAGGGACCTAACAGAAATATACAGAACATTTTACACAATAGCAGCAAGATACCCATTCTTCCCAAATGTACACATAACATTATTCAAGATAGATCATAATTGAGCTCAAAAACCAAGTCTTAACAAATTTTAAAAGATTGAAGTTATATCAGATGTCTTTTCTGACTACAGTGAAATGAAGCAAGAGCTCAAAAAGCAAGTCTTAACAAATTTTAACTCATGATTTGGCTCTCTGTTTGTCTGTTATTGATGTATAAGAATGCTTGTGATTTTTGCACATTGATTTTGTATCCTGAGACTTTGCTGAAGTTGCTTATCAGCTTAAGGAGATTTTGGGCTGAGACAATGGGGTTTTCTAGATATACTATCATGTCATCTGCAAACAGGGACAATTTGACTTCCTCTTTTCCTAATTGAATACCCTTGATTTCCTTCTCTTGCCTAATTGCCCTGGCCAGAACTTCCAACACTATGTTGAATAGAAGTGGTGAGAGAGGGCATCCCTGTCTTGTGCCAGTTTTCAACGGGAATGCTTCCAGTTTTTGCCCATTCAGTATGATATTGGCTGTGGGTTTGTCATAAATAGCTCTTATTATTTTGAGATACGACCCATCGATACCTAATTTATTGAGAGTTTTTAGCATGAAGGGTTGTTGAATTTTGTCAAACGCCTTTTCTGCATCTATTGAGATAATCATGTGGTTTTTGACTTTGGTTCTGTTTATATGCTGGATTACATTTATTGATTTGCGTATATTGAACCAGCCTTGCATCCCAGGGATGAAGCCCACTTGATCATGGTGGATAAGCTTTTTGATGTGCTGCTGGATTCTGTTTGCCAGTATTTTATTGAGGATTTTTGCATCAATGTTCATCAAGGATATTGGTCTAAAATTCTCTTTTTTTGTTGTGTCTCTGCCAGGCTTTGGTATCAGGATGATGCTGGCCTCATAAAATGAGTTAGGGAGGATTCCCTCTTTTTCTATTGATTGGAACAGTTTCAGAAGGAATGGTACCAGCTTCTCCTTGTACCTCTGGTAGAATTCGGCTGTGAACCCATCTGGTCCTGGACTTTTTTTGGTTGGTAAGCTATTGATTATTGCCACAATTTCAGCTCCTGTTATTGGTCTAGTCAGAGATTCAACTTCTTCCTGGTTTAGTCTTGGGAGGGTGTATGTGTTGAGGAATTTATCAATTTCTTCTAGATTTTCTAGTTTATTTGTGTAGAGGTGTTTGTAATATTCTCTGATGGTAGTTTGTATTTCTGTGGGATCGGTGGTGATATCCCCTTTATCATTTTTTATTGCATCTATTTGATTCTTCTCTCTTTTTTTCTTTATTAATCTTGCTAGCAGTCTATCAATTTTGTTGATCCTTTCAAAAAACCAGATCCTGGATTCATTTATTTTTTGAAGGGTTTTTTGTGTCTCTATTTCCTTCAGTTCTGCTCTGATTTTAGTTATTTCTTGCCTTCTGCTAGCTTTTGAATGTGTTTGCTCTTGCTTTTCTAGTTCTTTTAATTGTGATGTTAGGGTGTCAATTTTGGATCTTTCCTGCTTTCTCTTGTGGGCATTTAGTGCTATAAATTTCCCCCTACACACTGCTTTGAATGCATCCCAGAGATTCTGGTATGTTGTGTCTTGGTTCTCGTTGGTTTCAAAGAACATCTTTATTTCTGCCTTCATTTCACAATTGCTTCAAAGAGAATAAAATACCTAGGAATCCAACTTACAAGGGATGTGAAGGACCTCTTCAAGGAGAACTACAAACCACTGCTCAAGGAAATAAAAGAGGATACAAACAAATGGAAGAACATTCCATGCTCATGGGTAGGAAGAATCAATATCATGAAAATGGCCATCCTTCCCAAGGTAATTTACAGATTCAATGCCATCCCCATCAGGTTACCAATGACTTTCTTCACAGAATTGGAAAAAACTTCTTTAAAGTTCATATGGAACCAAAAAAGAGCCCGCATCGCCAAGTCAATCCTAAGCCAAAAGAACAAAGCTGGAGGCATCACACTACCTGACTTCAAACTATACTACAAGGCTACAGTAACCAAAACAGCATGGTACTGGTACCAAAACAGAGATATAGATCAATGGAACACAACAGAGCCATCAGAAATAATGCCACATATCTACAACTATCTGATCTTTGACAAACCTGAGAAAAACAAGCAATGGGGATAGGATTCCCTATTTAATAAATGGTGCTGGGAAAACTGGCTAGCCATATGTACAAAGCTGAAACTGGATCCCTTCCTTACACCTTATGCAAAAATCAATTCAAGATGGATTAAAGACTTAAATGTTAGACCTAAAACCATAAAAACCCTAGAAGAAAACCTAGGCAATACCATTCAGGACATAGGCATGGTCAAGGACTTCATGTCTAAAACACCAAAAGCAATGGCAACAAAAGCCAAAATTGACAAATGGGATCTAATTAAACTAAAGAGCTTCTGCACAGCAAAGGAAACTACCATCAGAGTGAACAGGCAACCTACAAAATGGGAGAAAATTTTCACAACCTACTCATCTGACAAAGAGCTAATATCCAGAATCTACAATGAACTCAAACAAATTTACAAGAAAAAAACAAACAACCCCATCCAAAAGTGGGCGAAGGACATGAACAGACACTTCTCAAAAGAAGACATTTATGCAGCCAAAAAACACATGAAAAAATGCTCACCATCACTGGCCATCAGAGAAATGCAAATCAAAACCACAATGAGATACCATCTCACACCAGTTAGAATGGCAATCATTAAAAAGTCAGGAAACAACAGGTGCTGGAGAGGCTGTGGAGAAATAGGAACACTTTTACACTGTTGGTGGGACTGTAAACTAGTTCAACCCTTGTGGAAGTCAGTGTGGTGATTCCTCAGGGATCTAGAACTAGAAATTCCATTTGACCCAGCCATCCCATTACTGGGTATATACCCAAAGGACTATAAATCATGCTGCTATAAAGACACATGCACACGTATGTTTATTGCGGCATTATTCACAATAGCAAAGACTTGGAACCAACCCAAATGTCCAACAATGATAGACTGGATTAAGAAAATGTGGCACATATACACCATGGAATACTATGCAGCCATAAAAAATGATGAGTTCATGTCCTTTGTAGGGACATGGATGAAATTGGAAATCATCATTCTCAGTAAGCTATCACAAGAACAAAAAACCAAACACCGCATATTCTCACTCATAGGTGGGAATTGAACAATGAGAACACATGGACACAGGAAGGGGAACATCACACTTCGGGGACTGTTGTGGGGTGGGGGGAGGGGGGAGGGATAGCATTGGGAGATACACCTAATGCTAGATGATGAGTTGGTGGGTGCAGCGCACCAGCATGGCACATGTATACATATGTAACTTACCTGCATGTTGCGCACATGTACCATAGAGCCTAAAGTATAATAATAATAATAATAATAATAAAAAGAAAAAAAAATAAAGTAATAATAGAAACAAACAAACAAACAAACAAAAACAAATTTTAAAAGATTGAAATTATATCAGGTATCTTTTCTGACCACAATGAAATGAAACTAGAATTAATGGCAGAAGGAAAATTAGAAAAAATACAAATAGGTGGACATAAAACAACACACTTTTGAGCAACCAATGGCTCAAAAGAGAAATCTAAAGAGAGATTGGAAATAATGTAAGACAGCGGGAGCCAAGATGGCCGAATAGGAACAGCTCTGGTCTACAGCTCCCAGCGTGAGTGACACAGAAGATGGGTGATTTCTGCATTTCCATCTGAGGTACCGGGTTCATCTCACTAGGGAGTGCCAGACAGTGGATGCAGGACAGTGGGTGCAGCACACAGTGAGCAAGCCGAAGCAGGGCAAGGCATTGCCTCACTCGGGAAGCACAAGGGGTCAGGGAGTTCCCTTTCCTAGTCAAAAAAAGGGGTGACAGATGGCACCTGGAAAATCAGGTCACTCCCACCCCAATACTGCGCTTTTCTGACGGGCTTAAAAACGGTGCACCAGGAGATTATATCCTGCACCTGGCTCAGAGGGTCCTACGCCCATGGAGTCTCACTGATTGCTAGCACAGTAGTCTGAGATCAAACTGCAAGGCAGCAGCGAGGCTGGGGGAGGGGCTCCTGCCATTGCCCAGGCTTGCTTAGGTAAACAAAGCAGCCAGGAAACTCGAACTGGGTGGAGCCCACCACAGCTCAAGGAGGCCTGCCTGCCTCTATAGGCTCCACCTCTGGGGGCAGGGCACACACAAACAAAAAGACAGCAGTAACCTCCGGAGACTTAAATGTCCCTGTCTGACAGCTTTTTGAAGAGAGCAGTGTTTCTCCCAGCATGCAGCTGGAGATCTGAGAACGGGCAGCCTGCCTCCTCAAGTGGGTCCCTGACCCCTGACCCCTGAGCAGCCTAACTGGGAGGCACCCCCCAGTAGGGGCAGACTGACACCTCACACGGCCGGGTACTCCTCTGAGACAAAACTTCCAGAGGAACGATCAGACAGCAGCATTCGTGCTTCATGAAAATCCACTGTACTGCAGCGACCGCTGCTGGTACCTAGGCAAACACGGTCTGGAGTGGACCTCTAGCAAACTCCAACAGACCTGCAGCTGAGGGTCCTGTCTGTTAGAAGGAAAACTAACAAACAGAAAGGACATCCACACCAAAAACCCATCTATACATCACCATCATCAAAGACCAAAAGTAGATAAAACCACAAAGATGGGGAAAAAACAGAGCAGAAAAACTGGAAACTCTAAAAAGCAGAGCGCCTCTCCTCCTCCAAAGGAATGCAGCTCCTCACCAGCAATGGAACAAAGCTGGATGGAGAATGACTTTGACGAGTCGAGAGAAGAAGGCTTCAGACGATCAAACTACTCTGAGGTACAGAAGGAAATTCAAACCAAAGGCAAAGAAGTTGAAAACTCTGAAAAAAATTTCGACGAATGTATAACTAGAATAACCAATACAGAGAAGTGCTTAAAGGGGCTGATGGAGCTGAAAGCCAAGGCTCGAGAACTATGTGAAGAATGCAGAAGCCTCAAGAGCCGATGTGATCAACTGGAAGAAAGGGTATCAGTGATGGAAGATGAAATGAATGAAATGAAGCGAGAAGGGAAGTTTAGAGAAAAAAGAATAAAAAGAACTGAACAAAGCCTCCAAGAAATATGGGACTATGTGAAAAGACCAAATCTACATCTGATTGGTGTACCTGAAAGTGATGGGGAGAATGGAACCAAGTTGGAAAACACTGTGCAGGATATTATCCAGGAGAACTTCCCCAATCTAGCAAGGCAGGCCAACATTCAGATTCAGGAAATACAGAGAATGCCACAAAGATACTCCTTGAGAAGAGCAACTCCAAGACACATAATTGTCAGATTCATCAAAGTTGAAATGAAGGAAAAAATATTAAGGGCAGCCAGAAAGAAATGTCAGGTTACCCACAAAGGGAAGCCCATTAGACTAACAGCGGATTTCTAGGCAGAAACTCTACAAGCCAGAAGAGAGTGGGGGCCAAAATTCAACATTCTTAAAGAAAAGAATTTTCAACCCAGAATTTCATATCCAGCCAAACTAAGCTTCATAACTGAAGGAGAAATAAAATACTTTACAGACAAGCAAATGCTGAGAGATTTTGTCACCACCAGGCCTGCCCTAAAAGAGCTCCTGAAGGAAGCACTAAACATGGAAAGGCACAACTGGTACCAGCCACTGCAAAATCATGCCAAATTGTAAAGACCATCAAGGCTAGGAAGAAACTGCATCAACTAATGAGCAAAATAACCAGCTAACATCATAAGGACAGGATCAAATTCACACATAACAATATTAACTTTAAATGTAAATGGACTAAATGCTACAATTAAAAGACACAGACTGGCAAACTGGATAAAGAGTCAAGACCCATCAGTGTGCAGTATTCAGGAAACCCATCTCACGTGCAGAGACACACATAGGCTCAAAATAAAAGGATGGAGGAAGATCTACCAAGCAAATGGAAAACAAAAAAAGGCAGGGGTTGCAATCCTAGTCTCTGATAAAATAGACTTTAAACCAACAAAGATCAAAAGAGACAAAGAAGGCCATTACGTAATGGTAAAGGGATTAATTCAACAAGAAGAGCTAACTGTTCTAAATATATATGAACCCAATACAGGAGCACCCAGATTCATAAAGCACGTCCTGAGTGACCTACAAAGAGACTTAGACTCCCACACAATAATAATGGGAGACTTTAACACCCCACTGTCAACATTAAACAGATCAACGAGACAGAAAGTTAACAATGATACCAAGGAATTGAACTCAGCTCTGCCCCAAGCGGACATAATAGACATCTACAGAACTCTACCCCAAATCAACAGACTATACATTTTTTTCAGCACCACACCACACCTATTCCAAAATTGACCACATAGTTGGAAATAAAGCTCTCCTCAGCAAATGTAAAAGATCAGAAATTATAACAAACTGTCTCTCAGACAACAGTGCAATCAAACTAGAACTCAGGATTAAGAAACTCACTCAAAACCACTCAACTACATGGAAACTGAACAACCTGCTCCTGAATGACTACTGGGTACATAACAAAATGAAGGCAGAAATAAAGATGTTCTTTGAAACCAACGAGAACCAAGACACACCATACCAGAATCTCTGGGACACATTCAAAGCAGTGTGTAGAGGGAAATTTATAGCACTAAATGCTTACAAGAGAAAGCAGGAAAGATCCAAAATTGACACACTAACATCACAATTAAAAGAACTAGAAAAGCAAGAGGAAACACATTCAAAAGCTAGCAGAAGGCAAGAATTAACTAAAATCAGAGCAGAACTGAGGGAAATGGATACACAAAAAACCCTTCAAAAAATAAATGAATCCAGGATCTGGTTTTTTGAAAGGATCAACAAAATTGATAGACTGCTAGCAAGACTAATAAAGAAGAAAAGAGAGAAGAATCAAATAGATGCAATAAAAAATGATAAAGGGGATATCACCACCGATCCCACAGAAATACAAACTACCATCAGAGAATACTACAAACACCTCTATGCAAATAAACTAGAAAATCTAGAAGAAATGGATAAATTCCTCAACACATACACCCTCTGAAGACTAAACCAGGAAGAAGTTGACTCTCTGAATAGACCAATAACAGGCTCTGAAATTGTGGCAATAATCAATAACTTACCAACCAAAAAGAGTCCAGGACCAGATGGATTCACAGCTGAATTCTACCAGAGGTACAAGGAGGAACTGGTACCATTCCATCTGAAATTATTCCAATCAAGAGAAAAAGAGGGAATCCTCCCTAACTCATTTTATGAGGCCAGCATCATCCTGATACCAAAGTTGGGCAGAGACACAACAAAAAAAGAGAATTTTAGACCAATATCCTTGATGAACATTGATGCAAAAATCCTCAGTAAAATACTGGCAAACTTAATCCAGCAGCACATCAAAAGCTTATCCACCATGATCAAGTGGGCTTCATCCCTGGGATGCAAGGCTGGTTCAATATACGCAAATCAGTAAATGTAATCCAGCATATAAACAGAACCAAAGACAAAAACCACATGATTATCTCAATAGATGCAGACAAGGCCTTGACAAAATTCAACAACCCTTCATGCTAAAATCTCTCAATAAATTAGGTATCAATGGGACGTATCTCAAAATAATAAGAGCTATCTATGACAAACCCACAGCCAATATCATACTGAATGGGCAAAAACAGGAAGCATTCCCTTTGAAAACTGGCACAAGACAGGGATGCCCTCTGTCACCACTCCTATTCAACATAGTGTTGGAAGTTCTGGCCAGGGCAATTAGGCAGGAGAAGGAAATCAAGGGTATTCAATTAGGAAAAGAGGAAGTCAAATTGTCCCTGTTTGCAGATGACATGATTGTATATCTAAAAAACCCCATTGTCTCACCCCAGAATCTCCTTAAGCTGATAAGCAACTTCAACAAAGTCTCAGGATACAAAATCAATGTACAAAAATCACAAGCATTCTTATACACCAATAACAGACAAACAGAGAGCCAGATCATGAGTGAACTCCCATTCACAATTGCTTCAAAGAGAATAAAATACCTAGGAACCCAACTTACAAGGGACGTGAAGGACCTCTTCAAGGAGAACTACAAACCACTGCTCAAGGAAATAAAAGAGGGTACGAACAAATGGAAGAACATTCCATGCTCACGGGTAGGAAGAATCAATATCATGAAAATGGCCATACTGCCCAAGGTAATTTACAGATTCAATGCCATCCCCATCAAGCTACCAATGACTTTCTTCACAGAACTGGAAAAAACTACTTTAAAGTTCATATGAAACCAAAAAGGAGCCTGCATCACCAAGTCAATCCTAAGCCAAAAGAACAAAGCTGGAGGCATCACGCTACCTGACTTCAAACTATACTACAAGGCTACAGTAACCAAAACAGCATGGTACTGGTACCAAAACAGAGATATAGACCAATGGAACAGAACAGAGCCCTCAGAAATAACGCCGCATATCTACAACTATCTGATCTTTGACAAACCTGAGAAAAACAAGCAATGGGGATAGGATTCCCTATTGAATAAATGGTGCTGGGAAAACTGGCTAGCCATATGTACAAAGCTGAAACTGGATCCTTTCCTTACACCTTATACAAAAATTAATTCAAGATGGATTACAGACTTAATCGTTAGACCTAAAACCATAAAAACCCTAGAAGAAAACCTAGGCATTACCATTCAGGACATAGGCATGAGCAAGGACTTCATGTCTGAAACACCAAAAGCAATGGCAAAAAAAAGCCAAAATTGACAAATGGGATCTAATTAAACTAAAGAACTTCTGCACAGCAAAAGAAACTACCATCAGAGCGAACAGGCAACCTATAAAATGGGAGAAAATTTTCGCATTTAGGGCTAATATCCAGAATCTACAATGAACTCAAACAAATTTACAAGAAAAAAACAAACAACTCCATCAAAAAGTGGGCAAAGGACTTGAACAGACACTTCTCAAAAGAAGACATTTATGCAGCCAAAACACACATGAAAATATGCTCACCATCACTGGCCATCAGAGAAATGCAAATCAAAACCACAATGAGATACCATCTCACACCAGTTAGAATGGCAATCATTAAAAAGTCAGGAAACAACAGGTGCTGGAGAGGATGTGGAGAAATAGGAACACTTTTACACTGTTGGTGGGACTGTAAACTACTTCAACCCTTGTAGAAGTCAGTGTGGCGATTCCTCTGGGATCTAGAACTAGAAATACCATTTGACCCAGCCATCCCATTACTGGGTATATACCCAAAGGACTATAAATCATGCTGCTATAAAGACACATGCACACGTATGTTTATTGCGGCACTATTCACAATAGCAAAGACTTGGAACCAACCCAAATGTCCAACAATGATAGACTGGATTAAGAAAATGTGGCACATATACACCATAGAATACTATGCAGCCATAAAAAATGATGAGTTCATGTCCTTTGTAGGGACATGGATGAAATTGGATATCATCATTCTCAGGAAACTATCGCAAGAACAAAAAACCAAACACGACATATTCTCACTCATAGGTGGGAACTGAACAATGAGACACATGGACACAGGAAGGGGAACATCACACTCTGGGGACTGTTGTGGGGTGAGGGGAGAGGGGAGGGATAGCTTTAGGAGATATACCTAATGCTAAATGACAAGTTAATGGGTGCAGCACACCAGCATGGCACATGCATACATATGTAACTAACCTGCACATTGTGCACATGTACCCTAAAACTTAAAGTATAATAATAATAAAAGAAAAGAAAAGAAATAATCTAAGACAAATGGAAATGAAATTGCAACATACCAAAACTAAGGGGAGGCAGAAAAAGCAGTACCAAGAGGGAATTTTATAATGATTAATGCCCACATTAAAAAGAAAAAAAACTCAAATTAACAACCTAAATTTACATTTTAAGAAATTCATAAATAGATGGAAATAAGGCCAAAGTGAGCAGAAAGAAGGATACAATTAAGATGAGAACAGAAATAAATGAAATAGAGAATACAGAAAAATCAACAAAATTGGGTTGGTTTTTTTAAGATCAACAAAGAACAAAACTTTAGCTACATTAATTTTAAAAAGAGAGAAGACACGAATACTTAAAATCAGAAATGAAAGAGGAGATATTACAACTTTTGCCACAAAAATTACAATGATTATAAGAGACTACCATCAACAATTACAGACCAGCAAACTGGATAATCTAGAAGAAATGGATACATTCCTTAAAACATATAATCCACCAAAATGGTGCAGGGAAAACTGGCTAGCCATATGTACAAAGCTGAAACTGGATCCCTTCCTTACACCTTATACAAAAATTAATTCAAAATGGATTAAAGACTTAAATGTTAGTCCTAAAACCATAAAAACCCTAGAAGATAACCTAGGCAATACCATTCAGGACATAGGCATGGGCAAGGACTTCATGTCTAAAACACCAAAAGCAATGGCAACAAAAGCCAAAATTGACAAATGGGATCTAATTAAACTCAAGAGCTTCTGCACAGCAAAAGAAACCACCATCAGAGTGAACAGGCAACCTACAAAATGGGAGAAAATTTTTGCAACCTACTCATCTGACAAAGGGCTAATATCCAGAATCTACAATGAACTCAAACAAATTTACAAGAAAAAAACAAACAACCCCATCAAAAAGTGGGCAAAGGACATGAACAGACACTTCTCAAAAGAAGACATTTCTGCAGCCAAAACACACATGAAAATATGCTCACCATCACTGGCCATCAGAGAAATGCAAATCAAAACCACAATGAGATACCATCTCACATCAGTTAGAATGGTGATCATTAAAAAGTCGGGAAACAACAGGTGCTGGAGAGGATGTGGAGAAACAGGAACATTTTTACACTGTTGGTGGGACTGTAAACTAGTTCAGGTATTGTGGAAGTCAGTGTGGTGATTCCTCAAGGATCTAGAACTAGAAATACCATTTGACCCAGCCATCCCATTACTGGGTATATACCCAAAGGATTATAAATCATGCTGCTATAAAGACACATGCACACGTATGTTTATAGCAGCACTATTCACAATATCAAAGTCTTGGAACCAACCTAAATGTCCAACAACGATAGACTGGATTAAGAAAATGTGGCACATATACATCATGGAATACTATGCAGCCATAAAAAAGGATGAGTTCATGTCCTTTGTAGGGACATGGATGAAACTGGAAACCATCATTCTCTGCAAACTATCACAAGGACAAAAAACCAAACACTGCATGTTCTCACTCATAGGTGAGAATTGAACAATGAGAACCCATGGACACAGGAAGGGGAGCATCACACACCGGGGACTGTTGTGGGGTGGAGGGAGGGGGGAGGGATAGCATTAGGAGATATACCTAATGCTAAATGATGAGTTAATAGGTGCAGTGCACCAACATGGCACATGTATACATATGAAACAAACCTGCACGTTGTGCACATGTACCCTAAAACTTAAAGTATAATAATAATAAAAAAAAGTCAAAACAGTAAAAAAAAGAAAAAAATAGAAAAGTTGAGCAGACCAATAACCAGTATTGAGATTGAATTAATTATCAAAAATCTCCCAATAATGAAAAGCCTAGGACCAGAGGGCTTCACTGGTGAATTCTGCCAATCATTCAATCCTTCTCCAACTCCTCCAAAAACCTGAAGAGGAGAGGAGGCAACCCTTCTAAACTCACTGCACAATGCCAGCATCATCTTCTTACCAAACCTAGAAAAAGATACTGCAAGAAAAGAAAACTACAGCTCAATATCCCTAATGAATATAGAGGCAAAAATCCTCAACAAAATATTGAAAAACCAATTTCAACAGCATATTAAAAGGATCATATACCATGACCTAATGGAACATACCCCTGAGATGCAAGGATGGTTCAACATGTAAAAATCAACCACTGTGATATACCACATTAATAGAATGAAGGACAAAAATTACATGATCATCTCAAAACATGCACAGTATTTGACAAAATTCAATACACTTCCATGATAATAACGCTCAACAAACTAGGAATAGAAGGAAATTACCTCAACATAATAAAAGCCATATATTAGAATCCCACAGCTAGCATTTTACTCAATGATAAAAAGCTGAAAGCCTCTCCTCTAAGCTCAGGAACAAGACAAGGATGTTCATTCACTCTCACTACTTCTATTCAACATTGTACTGGAAATACTAGCCAGAGCAATTTGGCAACAAAAAGAAATAAAAGGCAACTGAATCAGAGAGGAAGAAGTAAAATTATCTTCTTCACAGATGGCAAAATCTTATACGTAGAAAACCCTAAAACTCCCACCACAACAATCCGTTAGAACTAGTAAAAGAATATAGCAAAGTTGGAGGACATGAAATCAACATACAAAACTGAGATAATGATGTAACTATGGTGTGTATTAATATAGACTGTATATATTAGAGAGGGGAGGAGTTGCAGGGAGTGACAAAGGTAGGCAGGGGGATGGAGAGGTGTGGAATGTAAGAGAATTAACTCTTCCTCATACGTAGACAATAGATAATATTCTTCACCTCCCCAACAGCATTTAATTCCAGTTAAATTCAGTTTTGAGTTTCATCCTGACTTGCAAAAGCAGTCTTATTGCAAGGGCCTTTAGAGACACCCAGTAGTCTGCTGGCATCCCCTCCTCAGAGATCTGGGTTCCAACCCCATGGGACACCTCTTTCAAACTTCAAACAATTCTAACCTCTTTACTCTGTTCCAATAGCCACAGGGTGGGTAACTGCTTCTTGTAGTCAGTACCTTTTTGGTAACTTAATTTTCTTTTTAGCCTTTGCAGTTACTTAGCTAATTATTATTTATATCTGGTTAACAATTATTTGTATTAATTTTTTTCTGATGAACCAGTTGGTATGATTTCTATCTCTTGACTAGACTGGGACTGAAAAAAAAAAATCTAAAACTGAAAATGAACAACAGCAATACACATCTCCTGAATACAAATATAGAGTTAAATATCAGTTAAAACTACTAAAAGAGTTGTAGGTAGTTAGTGCTGGTTGTTTTTGTTTGTTTTGTTTTGTCTGGAGCAGAACACTTATTTCAAAAGAAATCTTTCAGGAAAACACTGTATTTGAAAGATAAAGTGGAACTTCTCTCATGGATAGGTTGAATCTGGTCATTAACCAGAGATCTGCAACCTAAGGCACCTCCTTGGAAACCTACAGAGAGAAGCCAGAAAACATTTATAACATGGATCATGAAAGAAGGAATGTTAATCTCCAAGTTCCATTTGTATACATAATAGTATAGAATTCTAGTTATGCGATTTACTAAACATTAATTTATCTATTTTCTAGTGCTAATATAGTCTGTTGGTGTCCCCAAATAATTATGACAACATTGAAGTCGAATGGAATATCACACTTATTTAAATGGTATAAAAAACTGAGAATTCAGAGAAGTCTCTCAGAGACATGGTGATAGGTAAAGTGGACCTTTCACATTCAAAACATGGGAAAGGAAATGGAGCATAGTCCCTCAGAAATAGTCATAAAGTAGGAGTCTTAAGCCAGCAAGTATTCAAGTCATAAGTCCACCATTTTACAACTGACACTTGTAAGAAATGTGGTTTGCAGGGATCATTCAAACATCAGTATTTTGAGTCCTGAGGTTGGTTTTGACACAGAGTAATTGCATCTTGTTTCCCAGGGTTTGTCTTAGCTTTCTCATGCCCCACTGATCCATTGACTCGGCCCCACAGGCTACTGACTTCAGTTTTCAGTGAAGAGCATGCTGAGATAGGGGCTTTGTTTCCTCCACTCTACCAATAGAATGCTGCTGTCCTGGAAAGTCAGATTTCTAGGTACTTCAAGTTTCCTGTGGAAGTAGTTAATTATCCAACTGCAACTTTTATATTTCTAGGAGAACTACCTTCAATCCTTGGAGTCCCTGCAATGCTCTTGTGAATCAGACTTGAAAACAAGCTTTATCAAGCAGCAGGGTTCATCTGAATGTAGGTCAAAAATAGAAAACCTTTCAGAAGATTAGCAGGAACTGGTGAAAGACAAGACAGTGCCAAAATTATTCACAATCTCTTTCCTTCCTCTTAAATCTCATTAAGGATACAATTGTTGCTGAAATTGACTACATTTTAACAGTTTGGTGCAGCTCAGAAAATATCTCTTTCATTCCAGTCTTCCAACCATTAGAGAGAAATTGTAAGCCCTAAATTTCCTCTTTATCGACCACAGGAAGAAAATGGAGTAGAATATAGAAAACTTTTTACATGCCTACGTTGTATTAGAAGCAATTTGAGTAGACATAGTCTTCATTTTTAAAGCAATAAAAATCAATTCCAATGAAGTTTTGGTACAGGACAACGCAAAATGAAGCAACTACCTTTGCAGAAGTGGTGTGCATGATTTAGTAATAATGTATGGCCTTTGAAAGTGTCTTCTCAATGTGTGTTTTTCTTCTAGACATACATTTTTAAAGACATAAGTAAAGAAATTCTGAACTTCAAAAGTCCGTTCATGTTTTTGTTTTCAAAGTACAGCTCATGTTAACTAAGGAATGGGTATGAATTTCAATTTACCTAAGGAATGGGAGTGAATTATTTTGGTTGTAAATGAATTTAGAACTAAATCCACTTAGGATCTAATTTGGTTTTAGAGCTAACTTTTTTTGGCTCTTTTACTCATGCCTCATCAAAATAAAGACAGTGTTCAGTGCTAATTAATGTTAGAGTCTACTAACCTTCTCATTATTTTCTAATTTTTATAATAATCTTGTGAAATGGTATGATTAGCCTTGGAATGTAGAAGCTCAGCCTCAGAGGATTTAGCCTCAAGTGTGCTAGAGGAGAGCCTGGAACTCTCTTTTCCCAAGGCAGAGTTGATTTTCTTTCCATCACATCGAGATGCCTTCTTTGGTTAGGAACACAGATTTAAATTGGAAACACAATTTATTCTGCCTGGTGGTAGTGAGAGGTGACAGCATGCTGGCAGTACTCACAGCCCTCACTCGCTCTCGGCGCCTCCTCTGCCTGGGCTCCCACTTTGGCGGCACTTGAGGAGCCCTTCAGCCCACCGCTGCACTGTGGGAGCCCCTTTCTGGGCTGGCCAAGGCCGGAGCCCACTCCCTCAGCTTGCAAGGAGGTGTGGAGGGAGAGGCATGAGCGGGAACTGGAGCTGTGTGTGGCACTTGCAGGCCAGCTGGAGTTCCGGGTGGGCATGGGCTTGGTGGGGCCTGCACTCGGAGCAGCCGGCCAGCCCTGCCAGCCCCGGGCAATGAGGGGCTTAGCACCTGGCTAGCAGCTGGGGAGGGTGTACTGGGTCCCCCAGCAGTGCCAGCCCACCGGTGCTGCACTCGATTTCTCACCGGGCCTTAGCTGCCTTCCCATGGGGCAGGGCTCAGGATCTGAAGCCCACCATGCCTGAGCCTCCCACCCCCTCTGTGGGCTCCTGTGCAGCCCAAGCC
This sequence comes from Pongo pygmaeus, assembly GCF_028885625.2. Lineage (NCBI taxonomy): Eukaryota > Metazoa > Chordata > Mammalia > Primates > Hominidae > Pongo > Pongo pygmaeus. The sequence continues at coordinate 56,466,477 of NC_072384.2, read as the reverse complement.
TCCTCGACAAGTGCCACCCCTTGTTCCAGGGCACCCAGTCCCATCGACCACCCAAGGGCTGAGGAGTGCAAGCGCATGGCGTGGGACTGGAAGGCAGCTCCACCTGCAGCCCCAGTGCAGGATCCACTGGGTGAAGCCAGCTGGGCTCCTGAGTCTGGTAGGGAGGTGGAGAATCTTTATGTCTAGCTCAGGGATTGTAAATACACCAATCGGCACTCTGTATCTAGCTCAAGGTTTGTAAACACACCAATCAGCACCCTGTGTCTAGCTCAAGGTTTGTGAGTGCACCAATTGACACTCTGTATCTAGCTGCTCTGGTGGGGCCTTGGAGAACCTTTGTGTCCATACTCTGTATCTAACTAATCTGATGGGGATGTGGAGAACCTTTGTCTAGCTCAGGGATTCTAAATGCACCAATCAGCACCAAACGCACCAATCAGCGCCCTGTCAAAACAGACCACTGAGCTCTACCAATCAGCAGGACGTGGGTGGGGCCAGATAAGAGAATAAAAGCAGGCTGCCCGAGCCAGCAGTGGCAACCCGCTCGGGTCCCCTTCCACACCGTGGAAGCTTTGTTCTTTCGCTCTTTGCAATAAATCTTGCTACTGCTCACTCTTTGGGTCCGCGCTGCTTTTATGAGCTGTAACACTCACCATGAAGGTCTGCAGCTTCACTCCTGAAGCCAGCGAGACCACGAGCCCACCGGGAGGAACGAACAACTCCAGATGCGCTTCCTTAAGCGCTGTAACACTCACCACGAAGGTCTGCAGCTTCACTCCTGAGCCAGCAAGACCACGAACCCACCAGAAGCAAGAAACTCCGAACACATCTAAACATCAGAAGGAACAAACTCCAGACGCACCACCTTAAGAGCTGTAACACCGCAAGGGTCCGCGGCTTCATTCTTGAAGTCAGTGAGACCAAGAACCCACCAATTCCGGACAAACTTTGGTGACCACGAAGGGACTTTCACCTATCGCCAAGCAGTGAGACAATCACCAAGCGGTGAGACCATCGCCTATCACCAAGCAGTGAGACAATTGCCGAGCAGTGAGACCATCGCCTATCATCAAGTGGTGAGACAATCGCCTATTGCCAAGCAGTGAGTACCATTGGACCCCTTTTGCTTGCTATTCTGTCCTATTTTTCCTTAGAATTCGGGGACTAAATACCGGGCACCTGTCGGCCAGTTAAAAGCGACTAGCGTGGCCACTGGACTAAAGACATGGGTGTCAGGCTTTCTGGGAAAGGGCTCTCTAACAACCCCCGACTCTTTGGAGTTGGGACCGTTGGTTTGCCTAGAACCAGCTTGCGCTTTTCCTGTACTTCTGGGCTGAGCTGAGGGTCAACAGAGAGGAAAGCCATGCAGCTCTGGGGTCCCAACAACATGTTGGTTGACCCTGCGGCCATGAGCGGAACTCTCAAAAGCATGTCGCCCAAGCGAGACTCGCCCATTTGTCCTATCTATCCTGACCCTTGCCCTGTGGGTCCCAATGCCTGCCAGACAAACTTCCTCTCGCCTCTCTTCTCTGAGGTTAGACCCGCTTCTAAAAATTGCTACCTGTCTCTGGTGCTTTTCTAGTTTCTCCTATAAGAATGACTTCTAGTATAAACTCCAGGACTCTGTTACCTTCTTTAGGCACCCAGACTCACCAATCAGAAAGACATAATTTTTGCCCAAAGCGCTGTCATAGTGGGGACTACCTGGAATTTTAGGATCCCTCCTCAGACCTAACAAAAGCTATTCCTGAAGCTAGAATATGGGGAGCCTCAGAAATTGTATCCTTACTATTCATATAAGTGAGGACAAAAGGTGTCACTCTTCCAACCCTGAAGATCCCTTCCCTCCCTCAAGGTATGGCCCTCCACTTCATTTTTGGGGCATTACATCTTTATAGGACAGGGGTAAAGTCCCAACACTAACAGGAGAATGCTTAGGATTCTAACAGGTTTTTGAGAATGCGTCGGTAAGGGCCACTAAATCTGATTTTTGTCGGTCAGTCCTCCTTGTGGTCTAGGAGGACAGGCAAGAATGCAGGTTTTCGAGAACATGTCGGTAAGGACCACCAAATCTGACCTTCCTTAGTCCTCCATGTGGTCTGGGAGGAAAACTAGTGCTTCTGCTGCTGCGTTGGGGAGCACAACTATTCCAATCAGCAGGGTCCAGGGACCGTTGCTGGTTCTTGGGCAGGGGTTGTTTCTGCTGCTGCGTTGGTGAGCACAACTATTTCGATCAGCAGGGTCCAGGGACCATTGTGGGTTCTTGGGCAGGGGGAGACACAAAACAAACCAAAACCACAGGTGGTTTTGTCTTTCAGATGGGAAATACTCAGGCATCAACAGGCTCACCCTTGAAATGCATCCTAAGCCATTGGGACCAATTTGACACACAAACCCTGAAAAAGAGACGGCTCATTTTTTTCTGCACTACGGCTTGGCCCCAATATTCTCTCTCTGATGGGGAAAAATGGCCACCTGAGGGAAGTACAAATTATAATACTATCCGGCAGCTTGACCTTTTCTGTAAGAGGGAAGCCAAATGGAGTGAAATACCTTATATCCAAGCTTTCTTTTCATTGAGGGAGAATACACAACTATGCAAAGCTTGCAATTTACATCCCACAGGAGGACCTTCAGCTTACCCCCATATCCTAGCCTCCCTATAGCTCCCCTTCCTATTAAGGATAATCCTCTTCTAATCTCCCCTGCCCAGAAGGAAATAAGCAAAGAAATCTCCAAAGGTCCACAAAAACCCCTGGGATATCAGTTATGTCCCCTTCAAGCTGTAGGGGGAGGGGAATTTGGCCCAACCCAGGTACATGTCCCCTTCTCCCTCTCTGATTTAAAACAGATCAAGGCAGACCTGGGGAAGTTTTCAGATGATCCTGATAGGTACATAGATGTCCTACAGGGTCTAGGGCAAACCTTTGACCTTGCTTGGAGAGATGTCATGCTACTGTTAGATCAAACCCTGGCCTTTAATGAAAAGAATGTGGCTTTAGCTGCAGCCCGAGAGTTTGGAGATACCTGGTATCTTAGTCAAGTAAATGATAGAATGACAGCTGAAGAAAGGGACAAATTCCCTACTTGTCAGCAAGCCATCCCCAGTATGGATCACCACTGGAACCTTGACTCAGATCATGGGGACTGGAGTCATAAACATCATTGACCTGTATTCTAGAAGGACTAAGGAGAATTAGAAAAAAGCCCATGAATTATTTCAATGATATCCACCATAACTCAGGGAAAGGAAGAAAATCCTTCTACCTTCTCAAGCGGCTATGAGAGGCCTTAAGAAAATATACTCCCCTGTCACCCAAATCATTCGAGGGTCAATTGACTCTAAAAGATAAGTTTATTACCCAATCAGCTGCAGATATCAGGAGAAAGCTCCAAAAGCAAGCCCTGGGCCCTGAACAAAATCTAGAGGCATTATTAAACCTGGCAACCTTGGTGTTCTATAATAGGGACCAAGAGGAACAGGCCCAAAAAGAAAAGCGAGATCAGAGAAAGACTGCAGCCTTAGTCATGGCCCTCAGAGAGTCAAACCTTGGTGGTTCAGAGAGGACAGAAAATGGAGCAGGCCAATCACCTGGTAGGGCTTGTTATCAGTGCGGTTTACTAGGACACTTTAAAAAAGATTGTCCAATGAGAAACAAGCTGCCTCCTTGTCCATGTCCACTATGCTGAGGCAATCACTGGAAGGTGCACTGCCCCAGAGGACAAAGGTTCCCTTGGTCAGAAGCCCCCAACCAGATGATCCAACAACAGGACTGAGGGTGCCCAGGGCAAGCACCAACTCATGTCATCACCCTCACTGAGCCCCAGGTATGTTTAACTATTGAGGGCCAGGAAATTGACTTCCTCCTAGACACTGGCGCAGCTTTCTCAGTGTTAATCTCCTGTCCTGGATGACTGTCCTCAAGGTCCATTACCATCTGAGGAATCCTAGGGCAGCCTGTAACCAGATATTTCTCCCACCTTCTCAGTTGTAACTGGGAGACTTTGCTCTTTTCACATGCCTTTCTTGTTATGCCTGAAAGTCCCACACCCTTATTAAGGAGGGATATATTAGCCAAGGCTGGAGCTATTATCTACATGAATATGGGGAACAAGTTACCCATTTGTTGTCCCCTACTTGAGGAGGGAATCAGCCCTGAAGTCTGAGCACTGGAAGGACAATTTGGAAGGGCAAAAAATGCCCGCCCAATCACGCAATGCAAAAACACAAAGATGTAGGAATCTTACACTGACAAAGCCATCAAAATGGGAAGGAGAGGGGAGAACAGCAGCATAAGCAGCTGGCAGAGGCAGCAGAAAGGAAATAAAGAGACAGGAAGTCAAAGAAAGAGACAGAGAGGAAGAGACAAAGAAGAAGTCAGAGAGAAAGAAGGACAGACACAGAAAGTCAAAGAGAGAGTTAAAAAGAGAGGAAGAGACAAAGAAGAAGTCAAAGAGAGAAACAGAGAGATGGAAGTAGTAAAGAAAAAACAGTGTACCCTATTCCTTTAAAAGCCAAGGTAAATGTCTATCTACCCAGCCAAGGCATATTCTACTTATGTGGATCTTCAACCCATATCTGCCTCTCAGACAGTTTGCAAGAAATAACGAAATCTATTCTTCCTTTACAATCCCAAATAGACTCTTTGGCAGCAGTAACTCTCCAAAACCACTGAGGCTAGACCTCCTCACTGCTGAGAAAGGAGGACTCTGCACCTTCTTAGGGGAAGAGTGTTGTTTTTACACTAACCAGTCAGGGATAGTACGAGATGCTGCCTGGCATTTACAGGAAAAGGCTTCTGAAATCAGACAACGCCTTTCAAATTCTTATACCAACCTCTGGAGTTGGGTAACATGGCTTCTCCCCTTTCTAGGTCCTGTGGCAGCCATCTTGCTGTTACTCGCCTTTGGGCCCTGTATTTTTAACCTTCTTGTCAAATTTGTTTCCTCTAGAATCGAGGCCTTCAAGCTACAGATGGTCTTACAAATGGAACCCCAAATGAGTTAAACTAACAACTTCTACCCAGGACCCCTGGACCGACCTGCTGGCACTTCCCCTGGCCTAGAGAGTTCCCCTCTGAAGGACACTACAACTGCAGGGCCGCTTCTTTCCCCCTATCCAGCAGGAAGTAGCTAGAGCGGTCATCGGCCAAATTCCCAACAGCAGTTGGAGTGTCCTGTTTAGAGGGGGGATTGAGAGGTGACAGCGTACTGGCAGTCCTCACAGCCCTCACTAGCTCTCGACAACTCCTCTGCCTGGGGTCCCACTTTGGCAGCACTTGAGGAGCCCTTCAGCCCACCGCTGCACTGTGTGAGCCCCTTTCTGGGCTGGCCAAGGCCGGAGCCCACTCCCTCAGCTTGCAGGGAGGTGTGGAGGGAGAGGCGCGAGTGGGAACCGGGGCTGCATGTGGCACTTGCAGGCCAGCTGGAGTTCTGGGTGGGCGTGGGCTTGGCGGGGCCCGCACTCGGAGCAGCAGGCCAGCCCTGCTGGCCCCAGGCAATGAGGGGCTTAGCACCCAGGCTAGCAGCTGGGGAGGGTGTACTGGGACCCCAGCAGTGCCAGCCCACCGGCGCTGCGCTCGATTTCTCGCCAGACCTTAGCTGCCTTCCCATGGGGCAGGGCTCAGGACTTGCAGCCCACCATGCCTGAGCCTCCCACCCCCTCCATGGGCTCCTGTGTGGCCCGAGCCTCCTCAACAAGCACCACCCCCTGCTTCATGGCGCCCAGTCTCATCGACCACCCAAGGGCTGAGGAGTGCAAGCGCATGGCGCGGGACTGGCAGGCAGCTCCACCTGCAGCCCCAGTGCGGGATCCACTGGATGAAGCCAGCTAGGCTCCTGAGTCTGGTAGGGAGGTGGAGAATCTTTATGTCTAGCTCAGGGATTGTAAATACACCAATCTGCACTCTGTATCTAGCTCAAGGTTTGTAAACACACCAATCAGCACCCTGTGTCTAGCTCAAAGTTTGTGAGTGTACCAATGGACATTCTGTATCTAGCTACTCTTGTGGGGCCTTGGAGAACCTTTATGTCTAGCTCAGGGATTGTAAATACACTAATCAGCACCCTGTGTCTAGCTCAAGGTTTGTAAACACACCAATCAGCACCCTGTGTCTAGCTCAAGGTTTGTAAGTGCACCAATCAACACTTTGTATCTAGCTGCTCTGGTGGGGCCTTGGAGAATCTTTATGTCTAGCTCAGGGATTGTAAATACACTAATCAGCACCCTGTGTCTAGCTCAGGGTTTGTGAGTTCACCAATCGACACTCTGTATCTAGCTGCTCTGGTGGGGCCTTGGAGAACCTTTGTGTCCATACTTCGTATCTAACTAATCTGATGGGGATGTGGAGAACCTTTGTGTCTAGCTCAGGGATTCTAAACGCACCAATCAGCGCCCTGTGAAAACAGACCACTCGGCTCTACCAATCAGCAGGACGTGGGTGGGGCCAGATAAGAGAATAAAAGCAGGCTGCCTGAGCCAGCAGTGGCAACCCACTCAGGTCCCCTTCCACACTGTGGAAGCTTTGTTCTTTTGCTCTTTGCAATAAATCTTGCTACTGATCACTTTTTGGGTCCACGCTGCTTTTATGAGCTGTAACACTCACCACGAAGGTCTGCAGCTTCACTCCTGAGCCAGCAAGACCACGAACCCACCAGAAGGAAGAAACTCCGAACACATCCGAACATCAGAAGGAACAAACTCCAGACACGCCACCTTAAGAGCTGTAACACTCACCACGAGGGTCCGTGGCTTCATTCTTGAAGTCAGTGAGACCAAGAACCCACCAATTCTGGACACAGTAGGAAGCAGTAAGTCATATGTGGAAGATGAATTAGTTCAGACTTCGCATAGCCTCTTTGGATGAGATTTCCACAGCTAGAGAAAACAAAACAAAACAAAGAGGGGAAGAGTTGACACCTCAAAAGGAAATTGCAACGATTTGTTTGGGGGAAGAAATAAAAATTTCTTCATCTTTTCTTTAGGGAAACTGCCCTTGTTGTTGAATACATAACCTTATGGAAACTTGTATGGGTGTTATCAGATAGTCTTGGTACAAAATAGGATCTATTCTTTACAAAAATCCCCCCGTGTTTTTGTCAGGCACATTTGTGAGTGTAAACTGGTAAAGACTCTAATGAAGTGTCCAGAATCTATGAAATTTCATATCCTTTTACTTTGAAATTTTACTTTCAGAAAATTTTCCTAAGGAAAAGATTAGAAATGTGGACAAAAATGTATGTATAATATTGTTTATTGAAGTGTTATTTATAATACTGAAAAACTGGAAACAAACCCAAATGTCTGACTTTATGGAAATGTTTAAATGTATTAGGATACATGCAAAAGGTGGAATATAAAACAACAAACACAATGTACTTGAAGGAGTTTTTATGGCTTGGGGAAATATTTAATATGATATAAACATATAAGCATTTGTTATGCTTAAGTAAATCTAAGCATAATAAAATCAATGTAGAATACGATCTCAATTTTGGGGGGCAGTATATTTACAAAAAGAAAAAGGACAGGAAGGAAAATTGTTAATATTTATATAACCAATATATAATAATATATAAAAACCAATTATAACAGTGAGATTGTGATTTTTTCTTCTTTATGCTTTATTTTCTAAATTTTAATAATGTACATATATTTATTTTACAATAAAAATATAAACAATAATACCTATATATAAAGTAGTTTTAAATATTATCAATGTTCTTTCAGACTTGTCAATTTAAGTGCTTTTTCTTTTGTTCCCATATAGATGGTTTCTCAAAATATGCCTGCTAATTTTTGCATCATTCTGAATATTATTACTTTTACAGATTCATTCAGTATTAACAATGGAATACCAATTTAAACCATTAGCAATAAACTGCAGCTTTATAAATGCATGTATTGTTAATGCATTTTTTTTTTTTTTTTTTATTTAAGTCTGGTTTTAGGAAGCCAGAGGTAATTCAGGTACTACTATACCCCATTAAAAAGGTTTCAACTCTTTAAAATTTATAATTGGTTTGGCCTAATCATTTAAACTATACATGAATGACCCTTTCTTCCTCATTCTTAGACCTATTGTTGAACCTATTGCTCCACAAGTAGCTTTTTGGTTTTTCTTTTAAAATAAAGCAAGTATGCATATTTTATATAGGTGATTGTAATACTGGAGTTTAAATTTATCTAATTGCTTTTTTGTCAAGATAGTTTATCATTGAGAGTGTACTTTTCTTTTATACCATTCAAACATTAAAGCAACTCTTTATATTTTGATGACTTAAAGTTTTTTTAGATAAGTACATGGGTGTGCAATTAGGAGAAATGATAACTTTCATATATGAATTACCTATATGTCTTACACACAAATAGAATTTGAATATGAAAGCAGTCAAGGTAAAGTTAGCATCAAGACACCAATATCTATAAGCTCTCACATGTTTCAATGCATTCTTTTTATTCACAAGTCTTTCCAGATATTTCCAGGAATATCCAAGGATAATAGTTATTTACAGGAGCTCAGGAAAAATATCCTGCCATGTAACTCTGTCCTGGCCTCCTCTTCATGTCACATCACCACTTCCTTTTTAAGAATGCTAGAGTGACACTTTGGAAATACGTAGAATGAAGTTAAAGAAGGAGCTGGAGAAAGGAGAAATAGATAAATGACATCCTCATTACTCTCAAATTATACCAACCAATAATATTCTTATGATTATAGTTGGTATAGTTTGGATATTTGTCTCCCCTAATCTCATGCTGAAATGTAATCCACAATGTTGGAGGTAGGGTCTGGTGGGAGGTGTTTTGCTCATGGGATTGGCTCCCTCATAGCTTGGGACTGTCCTTGCTATAGTGAGTTCTCATGAAATCTGATCTGATTGTTTTAAACTATGGGGCAACTGCTCCCCCTTACTCTCTCTTTTACTCTTTCCCTGGCCACATGACATGCCTGCTTTCTGCTTCACCTTCCACCATAAGTAAAAGCTCCCTGAGGCCTCCCCAGAAGCCAAGCAGATGCTGGGACCATGCTAGTACAAACTGCAGAAACTTGAGCCAATTAAAATTCTTCTCTTCATAAATCACCCAGTCTTGTGTATTTCTTTATAGCAATGCAAGAATAGTCTAACACAATAAGACTAAAAATACCTTACTATAAAAGCATCTGAAAGTATAGAAAGAAAATAAAACATTTTCATCATCTATATCACATGTGCTCGTCTTTCAGACTTTTAAAAATATATATGTGCTGATTCTATCTTTACAAAATGCAATCAGACTGAAATATACTTGCTTATACACTTAGTAGTACAAAGTAGACATCTTTCCCTTTCAAAAGTTGTACATTTGTATCACTATTTTAATAGCCATAGAATTCCAATGATAAATTTCCATGTTTTTTATGAATCATTAATTATTTTCACTTTTTGCATTACAAATAAGACAGATAATTATCTTTGTATACACATTTTGACATATTTTCTGATTCTCCCCCTTAGGCTAAATTCTTATATGTGAAATTGCTAAATCAAAGAAGATGCATAATTTTAAGTTTTTGTTGAATATTTCAAGTAGAAATTCACTGAGACTTCAAAAGGGATTGAGAAAGAAATACACACACACACACACACAAAGCTATATCTAAACTTTTTCCTGTTCCAGTTGCTTACTTTCTATTTTGACACTAACATATTAATTTTTAAATTATTTTAACTTTATAATGTATTTTAATAACTAGCAGAGATTTCCTCCATCACTTTTTTTACTCATATTTTCCAGTGATTTTCAAAGTTTGTTCTAAGAATTCCTTTATAAAACGGCTTTGTCAAGTTATCCCCTAAACCATAAGTTTTCAATTTGGAGCATATTTTGAATGCAGATTTTTTTGTCATGCCTATAATTGTTCTTGCTTTACACAATGTGCCATCTTAACTGATTCGCTATATAAACCACCATAGGAACCATAAATCATAACATTGAATTATATGTTTAATATTTATATCTCTAATTTTATATTCTTGACTAATTACATTAGAGAACAATTCTGGGATTATGTTAAATAATAGTAGGGCCAATCTTCTATATCTTTCTCTAATTTCATTTTTTTAAAAGCATGATGCCAACTTCCAGATTGAGATAGATTTTTAAAAATTCTTTTATTCTTATTTTAGTTAGGATTCATTGTTTTGTTTTTTGATCAATAATGATTGATTATTGTATTTTCATCCATTATATTTTCTACTGTGTAGTCAATGATATTTTTTCTATTGACCTCTTAATCTGATGAATTATTAATTTATTAATATGAATTAGCCCTACCATAATGATGGCAGCAGTGTCTCACCTGGAGTGGCTGCTGCCATTATGCCAGATGCAGTGAGGGATGCCCGGCCAGTGCCGTGTGCTCCATGGAGCCAGCAGGAGCCAGGAAGAGGCAGAAACCCCACCCCCTTCTGAGTTGGCAGGGTGGGAGCCTAGTGCTCCCCAGTCACAGCTGCAGCCACCCAGCCACAGCTGAGGACCCAGGCATCCCTGTGCTCTTGGGGGTCAGGAGCAGGCAGGATCCCCACCTTCTCAGACACACCTTCAGCCACCCAAGCTGCAGCTGCAGACCAAGGCATCTCTGAACTCTCAGGGGCCCAGGAAGGCCCCCCTCCCTCCACAGGCTCAGAAGTGCCATTTCTGCTGCCTGACCTCTCCCCAGTGCCCACTTGGATCTCAGAGCAAAGTTGAAGCCAAGCCTGGCCACTGTTGCAACCCAGCTGGGTGTGCACACCCTCGGGGCAGCACTGACATGCCGGCCCCCTGCTGCTTTGGCCCCCTTCACACTTTGGACACTGAGGAGCACAGGAGGGAGGCTGAGGGGGTGCTAAAGGCAGCCCAGCCCTGGCCTGCTGGCACCCCATGCACAAACAGCCTGAGCACCATAAACAGAGGCAGGAGGCAAACAAGCTCCTGAGCAGAAAGGGGCGGGTCCCTGGTGAAGCCCCACCTTCAAGCTTGGGAAGGCCTAAAGACTGGGGGCCAGGCTGTCAGTCCCACAGACAAGAGTGGGAACTTATGGTGATTTTTCTGGGCCAACCCATGGCTGCACAGGGGGCTAATCAGCATGCACTTCCTCCCCTCTGAAGCCCATAAAATCCCTGGACTCAGCCAGACTTAAAGTGATGTTGGGACTTCCTGCCTGCGGAGAAGAGCTACCCCTCCAGGGTCTCCTCTATGCTGATAGCTCAGCAGATGATGGGACTAACAGCTGTAGAGAGGAGCTATCCACTCCAAGGTCTCCTCTCTGTTGAGAGATGAACACTTGATAGGACGACTTGTCTATAGAGAGGAGCTACACACTCCAGGGTCTCCTCTCTGCTGAGAAGTGTATACTCAATGGGATGACCTGCCTGTGGAGAGGAGCTACCCATTCCAGGGTCTCTGGTCTGCTGAGAGCTGAATACTCACAGAGATACCCTGGCTGTGGAGAGGATCTACCCTCTGTGGGTCTCTTCTGAGCTGGTCTATCACTCAACAAAGCTCCTCTTTATTCACCCTCCTCTTGTCTACGTACCTCATTCTTCCTGTATATGGAACAAGAACTTGAGACCTGCCAAATGGTGGGGCTGAAATAGCAGTAATGCAAACAGGGCTGAAACATACCCCATGCTTGCCACATTGTGGATGACAAGAAAAAGAGAAGAGGGGAGAAAAGAGCTGTGCCCTTTTAGGGATCCCAGACTTAGGAGCTCCCTGAGCCAGGGCTGTGACACCCTCTTTGGGACTCTGTGGTTCCTGGCATCTCCAAGCTTCCAAGTGGAAGCTGTTAGTGGTACACCTCATCCAACCACAGCCTCTCAGTGAGCTGGAACCCAGGCTGTCACCTGGAGCTGCCCACCCCACCACAGCTAGCATGACTGGCTGTGTGCAGTAGCCAGTCCCAGTGTTCGCTTGCTCACACATCTCTTGCTGCTTTGCTCACCCTTAGCAAGTATGGGATACAGGCCCGTAGCATGTGCCGAGCACAGCCTGCCAGGCCTGGTGGGCCCAGCAGGCCCAAGCAAAACTCAGGCAAAGGCGCCACTGGCCACAGAGATTTCCAGCTGGCAAAGCAACACCCAAGGATACTGTAACAATATTTCAAGTAAATCTTACATATTTATATCACATTATATTGATAAATTTGTTTGTAAATATTTAGTTCTTTAGCTAACATTCATAAGTAATAATGATCTACATGTGAACTTTGTTCACGCTAAATTTCTAAGATTAAAATCTGAATTATACTGATTTTTTAAAGCTTCTTGTATGTTTTTAATTAAATCTTTTAATTTTTAATTTTTACAGATTTATGGATAAAAGGGTAATTGTTTTACATGAATATATTGCATACCAGTGAAGTCTGGGCTTTTAATGCGCTTGTTATCCAAATGGTGTACATTGTACCCTATGTTACCCCACTGCCACCCTCCCACCACTGGGTGTGTCCAATGTCTGTTTTTCCACTCTGTGCGACCGTTTGTACCCATTGTTTAGCTCCCACTTATAATTGAGGAAAAAATAACTTGGAAAAGCTTTCTTTTTTTGTACTTGTGCAGGAAACACTTAAAACATCTAGTAGTTAATCTATTCTTGAATGTGTGAGGACATTATATTTGAAATTTTCTTATTTTTTTCTTGGAAGTAGTTCTTTGACAATTTTAATTCTCCCTGGTTAAATTTCTTTTAAGCTATAATATATTTGGTCAAAACTCCCTGCCAGTTTTACTGATACATATATTTTTAGAAAAGTCTTTATTTTTTAAGACTTCCAAATTTGTTATTATGAAGTTTTGCATAGTATTCACTTACAAATATATGTAAAGAACAGCACTTATATTCTCTTCCTAGCTTGTAACATCATAAATTTATAGTTTCTTTTTCACTTTTGTTAAAATTCTTGCTGAACATATGTCACTTTTTAAAATCTCTTCAAGATCCTGCCTCAAATTTATCAATTAGGTTTTTTATTACTTACTTATCTTTAAATTTGTCTATAGTTGTTTTTCTACTGCATGCTGTAAGTTTATTTTATTCTTCTTCATATGATTTTTACATAGAATATTGTATTTATAAGTATTAATATGAGGTCATATAATGTGTTGTAAATGATTATACATTATATGATCATGTAATATATATTAAATAATAAATTATGTAATGATGTGCATTATTTGGATATGATTATATAATTATAATAATTCTATTTATTTGTATTTATGTCTCATTTTAATGTTATCAATTTTCTTTTTACTATGGTTTTGAACACATTCTATAAATTGTGATATATAGTTTTCTTATTATCATACATTTCTAAATGGTTTTTTTTGTCTTTTGTATGCTTTAAATCCTTTTATTCCAATATTGCAATAGTATTTAAAAATTCCTAATTTGTGTGTAATATTTTTATTGCTTTAAGTTGTTAAATTTTAGTTTCATTGCATGGATATAGTGGAAATCACTGTGTTGGTCTTCTGGTTTTACTTTTTAATACATTGAGTTTTTTTAATATCTAATAGATGATCAATCTAAAACATATCTTTCACAGAGGTTTGGAAAAAAAGGGTACTTTTTTATATGTCAGATATAACAGTTTGATATAGCCAGTAAATAAATTATATTAGTTTATTATTCAAATCTTTTATATGTGCTTCACCTGTCAAAAATAAATCCACTAGCTAAGCATGGTGGCATGCGCCTGTAATCCCAGCTTTTCAGGAGGCTGACAAAAGGATCAGTTAAGGCCAGGAGTTCAAGACCAGCCTGGACAACATAAAGAGACCCTGTCTCTTATAAAACAAAAAAATTAAGAAAAAAAAACCCACTAGCAAATGAATCTAGCATATTTGAATTTCCTACTGTTAAATTTCTGTTATGTATGTCTATAAGTGTATCTTTTTTCTTTCCTTTATATATGTTATTGAATTGTTAACCAACTAAATTGAGTGAGGAAGACTTGGTTCAAAATCTTTGTAACTCAGAACTTGCTATATGTCATCATGTGGCAATTAGTGTTCCAATAACTAAGCTAAAAGGTTACCAGATCCCAGAGAGGAGAACGCTGGCAAACAGCCCCCATGATGTCACCTGGTTGATTAAAAAGATCTTGGTGCAGAGAAGCCCTCTCTCTGCTCCACATGCGGGAAGATCTCCAGGCATTTAGAGCACTACTAATCTGAATCAGCAGCCTCAGCAACCTGGCCTGCCCTACCATGCCTGTGCAGAGATCTTGGTGCAGGGAGGCTCTCTCTGCTCATGCCCAGGCAGATCTCTAGCCATTCAGAGGACCTGATTGCCTGGTTTAGCAGTCTGAGTTGCCCCACATCCTCTATGCAGAGATATTCATGCAGGGGGTCCCTCTCTGCTCCATGTTCAGGCAGATCTCCAGGCATTTGGAGGGCTTACTCTCTTGGGCTAGAATTTTAAGCCATCCCCCATCCCTGTGCAGGGAACTTGGAGTCAAGGTGGTTTCCCAGCTCCATGACTAGGCACACCTGTGGGTACTTGGTGGCTGCCCACTGGATTCTCCTTCAGAATTGGTGCCTGTGCCTGTAATAGGAGGACCTGTAGATGGACATGCCCTGTCCAGGCCTGCCCTTCAGGACTCCTATCCTCCCAGGGCTGAGCAGGAACCTTAGACTGCTATACATTCCATGAATCAGCTAATTGCCTGAGGCAACAGAGAGCTTCTGCCAGTGTCAAGGTTCAAGTACATACCCAGCTATGTGGGCCACAGCCAGCTCTTACCTATAAGTGTGATCCATGGACTTGTAGGTCAAATTCCACAGCTGAATATAAAAACTGCTGAAAGAAGTGCATAGGGCTATAGAAGCAAAGCCTAAAGACCAAAAGATGCTACTCAGCATTCTCTATAATCACAACAGCTGGTAGGGAGGGTTGGGGAGGGAAAGAGAAAAAAATAATAACTATAGCATTATAGGTAAAGGAAGAAAAAAAGTCCTACCCACACAAAAATAATTACAAATATTAGAAGTGCCAGAGTCTCTAGATGTGAAGGAACCAGTGCATAAATTCTGGCGCCATGAAAAATCTGAATGTAATAACACCACCAAGATTTTCACTTCCTGTCCAGCAATAGCCATTAGCCAAAATGGAAACTCAGGAATGACAGATAAAGAATTCAGAGCATGAATTACAAGGAAGCTTATTGAGATCCAAGACAATGTTGAAAATCAACAGAAAGACACTTCTAAAGCAATCCAGGAAATGAAGAAAGAGGTAAATGTATTTTTTAAAAAAAAATCAATCAGAGCTTTTGGAATTGAATTACTTAAGGATTTTCAAAATATAATTGAAAGCTTTATCAATAGACTGGACCTAGCAGCAGAAAGATTTTGAGAGCTTGAAGACTAGTCTTTTGAAGTGACCCAGTTAGATAAAAATGAAGAAAAAATGAATTTTTTAAAAAAGAACGAAGTCTTCAAGAAATATTGGATTATGTAAAGTGACCAAACCTACAAATTATTGCCATTCCTGAGAGACAAAGAGAAAAAGTGAACAACCTGGAAAATATTTTAGATGGAATAATTCAAGAAAACTTTCTTAATTTTGCTAGAGAAGTAGACATCCAGATACAAGAAATTAGGGGACACCAGTAAGCTACTATACAAAACAAACATCACCAAGGCATATAGTCACCAGACTGTCCAAGGTCAATGCTAAGGAAAAAAATCTTAAAGGCAGCTAGAGAAAAAGGTCAGGTCATGTACAAAGAGAACATCATTAGACTAACAGCAGACAGCAGAAACCTTACAAGTGAAGAGAGATTGGGGCCCTTTTATTTTATTTAAGAATGCTGAAAATGGGCCCCCAGTCTCTCCTCACTTGTAAGGTTTCTGCTGAGATGTCTGCTGTTAGCCTAAAGGGATTCTCTTTGTACATAATTAATAACTGAACTGCATATATGTCTTAAATATATATGTATCCCAATCTTGTATCCCAGATTCAAGAAATTCAGGGAACATCTATGAGATACTATACAAAACAAACATCACCGAGGCATATATTCACCAGACTGTCCAAAGTCAATGCTAAGGAAAAATAAATCTTAAAGGCGGCTAGAGAAAAAGGTCAGATCACATACAAAGAGAACCTCATTAGGCTAACAGCAGACTCCAGAAACCTTACAAGTGAGGAGAGATTGGGGGCCTATTTATTTCCTTTAAGAATGTGAAAATAGGCCTCCAGTGTCTCCTTACCTGTAAGGTTTCTGCAGAGGTGTCTGCTGTTAGCCTAATGGGGCTCTTTTTGTACATAGTTAATAACTGAATTGCATGTATATCTTAAATATATATGTATCCCAACCACCCAGATTCATAAAACAAGTACTTCTAGATCTATGGAAAGACTTAGACAGCCACACAATATTAGTAGTGGACTTCAACACTCCACTGACAGCACTGAACAGATCATCAATGCAGAAAACTAACAAATTCTGGACATAAACTCAACCCTTGACCAATTGTACCTAATCAACACCTGAAGAATTCTTCACCCATCAACCACAGAATATACATTCTTTTCATCTGTACATGGAACACATACTCCAAGATAAGCCACATGCTTGCCCATAAAGCAAGTCTCAATAATTTTTAAAAAAATCAAAATTATACTAACCATACTTTGAGACCACAGTGGAATCAAAATAAAAGTTAATACCAAAAAGATCTCTCAAAACCATAGAACTATATGGAAATTAAACAACTGACTCCTGAATGACTTTTGAGTAAACAGTGAAGTCAAGGCAGAAATAAAAATTATTTGAAACAAATAAAAAGAGAGACATAATACACCAAAATCTCCAGGATTTAGCAAAAGCAGTGTTAAAAGGAAACCTTATAGCACTAAATGCCTACCCCAAAAGCTCAAATGCTAATTTGAGCTATTCTAAGCTCAAATTAGCAATTACATCACACCTAGAAAAACAAACAAAAACAATAACAAACTAACCCTAAAACTAGCAGAAGAAAAGAAATAACCAAAATCTGAGTGAAACTGAACAAAATTGAGATCCAAAAATCCATACAAAGAATCAATTAAACCAAAAGTTTGTTGTTTGAAAGGATGAGCAAGATTGATAGACTGCTAGCTAGATTAACAAAGAGAAAAAGAGAAGATCCAAATAAGCACAATCAGAAGCAACAAAGGTGACATTAGAACAGATCCCATAGAAATACTAAAGATCCTCAAAGACTATTATAAACATCTCTATGCACACAAACTAGAAAATCTAGAGGAAATGGATAAATTCCTGGAAACATACAATCTCCCAAGATTTAATTAATTAGAAATTGAAACACTGAAGACACTAATATTGAGTTCCAATTTTGAATCAGTAATAAAAAAAACCTACCAACCAAAATGGTGACCAGATGGAGCCACAGCAGAATTCTATCAGATGTACAAAGAAGAGCTTGTACCAATTCTACTGACACTATTGCCAAAAATTGAGGTGGAAGGACTCTCCCTATCGCATTGTACAAAGCCAGCATCACCCTGATAACAAAATCTGGCAAAGACACAATGAAGAAAGAAAACTACAGGCCAATATCCCTGATGAACATAGGCATCAAAATCCTCAACAAAATACGAGGAAAGTTAATTCAACAGCATATCAAAACATTAATTCACCATGATCAAGTAGGCTTCATCCCTGGGATGCAAGATTGCAAGATTGGTTCAGCACATGCAAATCAATAAATGTAATTCACCATATAAACAGAATTAAAAACAAAATCCATATGATCATCTCAATAAATGTGGAAAAACTTTCAATAAAATCTAGCATCTTTTTATTAAAAAAAACCTCAAGAAACTAGATACCAAGGGAATATACCTCAAAATAATAAGAGCCGTCTATGAAAACACCACAGCCAACATCATACTGAATGGTTAAAAACTGGAAGATTTCCTTTGAGAACTGAAATAAGATAAGGATGCCCACTCTCGCCACTCCTATTTAACATAGTACTAGAAGTACTAGCCAGAACAACCAGGTAAGAAAAAGAAATCCAGTAGGAGAAAAAGTAGTCAAACTAATTCTCTTCACTGATTATATGATTCTATACTTAGAAAACCCTAAGGACTCCACCAAAAGACTGTTAGAACTGATAAACAATTTTAACAAGGTTTCAAGATACAAAATCAATGTATGGAAATCAGTAGCATTTTTATACACCAATAATGTTTAAGCTGAGAGCCAACTCAATAATGCAATCTTGTTTACAATAGCCACCAAAACAAAAACAAAACCCTAGGAATACATCTAACTAAGGAGGTAAAAGGTATCTACAAGGAGAACTACAAGACAATGCTAAAAAAATCATAGATGATACAAACAAATGGAAGACGATTCCATGTTTATGGATTAACAGAATTGATATCATTAAAATAGCCATACTGCCCAAAGCAATTTACAGATTCAATGTTATTTCTATCAAACTACCAATGTCATTTTTCATAGAATTGGAAAAAACTGTGCTAAAATTTATATGGAACCAAAAAAGAATCCAAATAACCAAAACAATCCTCAGCAGAAAGATTAAATCTGGAGGCATTACATAACCTGACTTCAAACTATACTGTAAGTCTAGAGTAACCAAAATAGCATGGCAGTGGTACAAAAACAGATACATAGACCAATGGAGCAGAATAGAGAACTGAGAAATAAAGCCACACACCTACAGCTATCTACTCTTCAACAAAGTTGACAAAAATAAGCAATGGGGAATGGACTCCCATACTCCCTATTCAATAAATGGTCCTGGCATAACTGGCTAGCCATATATAGAAGAGTAAAACTGGACTCCTACTTTTCACCATATACAAAACTTAACTTGAGGTAGACTCAAGATTTAACTGTAAGACCTCAGCTATGAGAATCCAAGAGGAAAACCTAGGAAACACTATTCTTGACATCTATGTTGGAAAATAATTTATGATTAAGTTCTCAAAAGCAATTGAAACAAAAATAGAAATTGACAAGTGAGACCTAATTAAATTAAAGAGCTTTTGCACAGCCAAAGAAACTATCACCAGAGTAGACAGACAAAAGGAGAATGGGAGAAATTATATATCCAACTAAGGTCTGATATCCAGAATCTATAATGAACTTAAACAATTAAACAAGCAAAAAACTATCTATTACAAAATGGGCAAAAGACATGAACAGACACTTTTCAAAGGAAGATATACAATTGGCCAACAAACATGAAAAGCTGTTCAGCATCACTAATCATCAGAGAAATGTGAATCAAAACCACAATGAGATACCATTTCACACCAGTCAGAATGTTTCTTATTAAAAAGTAAAAAAAAAAAAAACAAAAAAAAACAGTTGTTGATGAGATTGCAGAGAAAAAAGAATGCTTATACACTTTTAGTGGGAATGCAAATTAGTTCAGACACTCTGGAAAGCAGTTTGAAGATTTCTCAAACAACTTAGAACTACCACTTAACCCAGAAATCCCATTACTGGGTATATACTCAAAAGAAAACAAATCATTCTACCAAAAAGACACATGCACTCTCATGTTCATTGCAGGACTATTCACAATAGCAAATATGTGGAGTCAACCTAGGTGCCCATTACCAGTGGATTGGATAAAGAATATGTGGTATCTACACACCATGGACTACTACACAGCCATAAAAAAAATGGAATCATGTCCTTTACAGCAACATGGATGCAGCTGAAGCCTATTATCCTAAGCAAACTAATGCAGGAACAGAAAACAAAATACTGCATGTTCTCACTTATAAGCGGGAGCTAAATATTGTGCACTCATGGATATAAAGATGGCAACAATAGGTAGGGGGGTACTACTAGAAGGTAGAGAGAGGAAGGGAGGGCTACAAGGGTGGAGAAACTATTAGGTACTATGGTCAGTGACTGGGTGACGGGATCATTCATACTCCAAACCACAGCAGGTAACAAACCTGCACATGTACCTTCTGAATCTAAAATAAAAGTTGAAAAATAAATAAATACAATTAAAATTTTTAAAAGATAAAGGTTTAAAATTTTCCACTGGGTAGGGAACTTCTTTTTTGGACATTTGCTTAGATATTTTCTTAACATGTAACATAAAATTGTGTTTTTTTGTGTACTCAATATTTAATAACTCCATCTGGACTTAGTTCACCATTATTAATTAGTTCACTGTTATTAATTAGTTCACTGTTATCTGGTGTGTATTTTAGCTCAGGTAAATTTACTTCTCTTATATCTTAAAATAGCATTTGTTTATTTGTTTTAATGTTTTCTGCAGAGTACACGGAAAAAAAGTATGTGTTTATTCTTCATTGGTTGGCTTCCAAATTCTTCAACTCATCTCTTATTTCTATTATGTCTTTTAGGGATTCTGCTCATTACTGCTTATATTGTTAAAATATGTTGTAGCTTGTTTTAAACTATTCCTTACTTATCCCATTAACTCTCTTTTTATTTCTGTTTACATATTTTTTGCCTCGTTTCCTTTCATTTCCATCTATCACTTCATGCATTTCTTGTTTTAAAAAAATATTGTCATTTTTAGGGAAATTTAAAAGGAGCCATGGTTTAAATCTTGTGTTCCTTTAAGAAGTCATTTTTATAGGTGTTTTGGCCTTCTAACTCGTGAGCACAATGTTTTATTTTTTATTATGCAGGGAACCAGATTCAGAACCATATTTATCTGCTTGTTTTCTGACTTGTCCATACTTATTTATCTACAAAAGTTAAGATTTTTATCTAGAAACAAAGGAAATGACTTTCTCTTGGATCTCTTCCCTCTCTCCTTAAGTTTTAGAAATTTCAGGTTGCCAGAAACCTTTCACCATGCACATTTATATGCTCGTTGCTAGTTTACTGATCTAGCTAAGCATGGGGACAGAAAGATGGAACTGAGGCCATGGGTAATTATACCTGAAGAATTTTGTCCTTGTGCTGGCTCTGATCACGTGCATGTGTGCACACATGTGCATGTATGTGTGAAATCACTATGGCAGGTCCCTGGGTAAGCATAGCCAGAACACTTACATGGTTGAGAAATGGTCTTGCCTCTTGACCCAATCATCGTTTCAGCTAAACTTTCCAACTTAATGAAACTGCTTCTCCAGCACCCCTGCCACTATGGGTTTTCAGTGGCCCACTGTCTAGTAGACTGATTCTTGCCCTAGTTCCTGGTCTAATATGCCCAGGCAGCTATTTAACATATTAAAGATGGCCTTGCTGTCTTGGACTAGATCTCCACATCTGGGACTTCCTCTGTTGACCTGAAGTTTCTTCTAATGTCTGCCCAGAATCTTGGGATTCACCGTTATCCTGAATCTTATGTAATATTTGGTTTGTTGGCTTGATTTGATATTCAGCTTTGTTTTAAATAATTTCAGACTAATCAAGACTGTGGAAAGATAAAACATTTAATAAGTTATGCCTTGTATTTTAAGATAAGTCAGAAAGATATGAGAAAAAAGATAGGGTACCAATATAATAAATTTTATAAAACCAAGGTATCAGTAGTACTTTTTATAGAAAAAGGTAAATATAAAGAGAATCGTTATTAGGTGTGAAAAAGAAATTCTGTTCTTGAATGCATTCAATTATAAGAAAGTCCCGTTAGAAATGTTCTAGACAGTGATCTACAAATGCTTGACTTAAAATTGGTATTAGACTTTTGAATTCACCCATATAGGATGGAACTGTAAAACCCAGATTTTAAAAGAAATCTTCCATGGATTCCGATGTGCAGTTAGGTTTGGAAACTACTGCTCCAAGTTATCTAAAAGTGTAGATTTGGAGAGAAAGCAAGAAATTTGACACCATGTATGGAAGTCCTTTTAAATAAAATATGTGTAATAAAGTAATATGGCATTAAAAATTTAAACAATAACCATTCAATGAGTATTATTATTTCTGTTGGATTACTTTCAAGTCTGCAATTTATTCTTTAGATTTCCTCAAGGGCTCTTCATCTGAGAATGGATTTGATTTTGTCAAAGTAAATTGAAGTCTTCTAGAACTGTTTTTTAATAAGCCTGACTGAATAGGTCTTTGGGAATTTCTTTCTAAGTCTTGGTCAACTGAATAATGAAAGTAAAAACTAACTCTTCCTGAAGTTATCATTTCACTTTTTTGATTTGATTGGCATTCAAATATCAGTGTGAAGATAATTACCCTTAAGTTGATCAAGATGCTTACAATCAGGAGTTCATTTTAAAGTAAAAGAATTGCTTATTGTTGACACATCCACTTACATTCACAGTCCTGACACAAACAGGAGATAAGACTTCTTAGTACATGCAAGAAAAGCCCAAGTACTAAGTCAAATTGTATGTACTAAGTGAAATTGGTATTTAATTACCTGACAACTCCAACTGAATAAAAAAGAGTGGGCCAGAATACTACTCTTGCAATAATGGATTTCAGATAATTCAACTGTATCCCAGCACTGTTCACATGTTTCAGTAGCTTGTATGTTAATTTTAAGGATATATAACATTAAAGTTAGACTAATTTCATATATAACAGACATCAAAAAGGAACACAAGCTCTGTGTTCATTTCTATTATGTTAGCATAGGGAAGTTCTTAAATAATCTAAAATTAAAGTCATAAAATATTACTTTTATATACCAACTCTACTTCTTAAAATCTTATTTTTCATCTTTTTTCTCCTACCATATAGTTGAATTAATTTTATTTGAAGAAGGCCCATATAATAGGACAATATAGTTTCAGAAGGTCTTTCTTCCTTGCCATGGCTAATATCTGCAGTTCAGCTTTTTATAGGGAGGGAAATGACCCAAGAGGCTCTAAAGTCGACTTTGCCTTAGCTGGAGAATATCGGTTGATTTACTTCTTCAAAGTGTAAATATTGGAAGTAATTTTTAAAATAATGTACAATATCTGGTTGGGAATGTTGGGGTTATGATTAACACAGATGTGCAGAGATAAAATAAAACAAGGTTATCAATGCCTCACTGAGAAGCTCTTACCAAGGTTGTTTTCTAAGCCTTTATTCTTGGTGAGTTCTAAAAATGAAGTACAAAACACATTATTAACATGACACATCCTGTCTCATCATCCAAAAATGTATTCTAATAGAGAGAAGCAACTTTCAGTTTCCCTGCTGTGAAGTCTCATGAGAATGTGTAAATAAAACTACTTTAGGAAAATCTGCTGCACTCTAATTGTGTATGTTTTTTACTCCTGTAACATTAAAATCACTGTGGGACTCAGTCTCAATTTTGGAAGATAGTTGGTGGTACCTCCCAGTGAGGCAGTGTGTCTATTAAAGTACAAGAGAAATAAATGTAACATTATGTATAAAAAATTATGGTCTAGCCCAGCCATCTCATTTTAAAACAGGAGGGTTAGTGTACCCTGAAACATCAGGTACTGGCTTGATGACAGTGTCAAGATCTGATTCTAGGTACCTTGGTAAGTGCTGTCTTTCTCTTAACTATGCTTCCTTGTTGATATCAGTTCTGGTTAATTTACCTTAAAAGTAACTTTCAAAAGTCACCCCATCAGCAGTTTCTTTCATGTTACAGAGAATGAAAAGAGAGTTGAAAAGGAAGAGACCCTGGAAGAGCATGTAGGCAGGGCACTGTTTTTAAAGTGGGTGGTCCAAGTAAAAAGGTGGGGACCAACTAGGATCTCCAGCCAAGAATCAGGGAATCTGTGGCCACAGGTAAGGAGAGTACATGAGAGAAGCTGGTATTAGAATCTGAGAGGCCATCCATCACTGAGGCCATTGGGTTGAGGATGAAACATAACTAGGGAATAAAAAATGATCTGTGAAGTGTCCTGATCCAAACGCTCATATCATCTGTGCTGCTGCTGCACAAAGGCCCCCTTTTAAATTCTTTCAGTCTTACCTAAGAACCTGGCCTTTGCTGGAAATTAAAGGGGATATTTCCCAGAGCCACGCCTCCTATATTTCATGTTCAAACTGTATTTTATCCCTCACTTTCCACCCCCACCCATGAGCCATGCTTTTTTAATATATTTAGGTAAGGAACAGATGTGTGGCAAACATAAGCAATGCTTTTGAGGAATGAGAAGTGATCCTAGGACTAGAAAATTGTTATGTAAGATTTGTTGTTTTATTTTATTTTATGTTATTCTATGCTGCTATGCTATGCTATGCTATGCTATGCTATGCTATGCTATGCTATGTTATTTTGAGACAGAGTCTCACTCTGTCGCTCAGGCTAGAGTGCAGTGGCGCGATCTTGGCTGTCTGCAACCTCTGCCTCCTGGGTTTAAGCAATTCTCCTGCCTCAGCCTCCTGAGTAGCTGGGACTACAAATGAGTGTCATTCTCCTGGCTAATTTTTGTATTTTATCTTTTTAGTAGAGATGGTGTTTCACCATATTGGCCAGGCTGGTCTGGAACTCCTGGCCTCAAGTGATCCACCTGCCTCAGCCTCCCAAAGTGCTGGGATTGTAGGCATGAGCCACCACACCCAGCTTTTTTTGAAATTTTTACAGGACTTCTGTAACTTCATCCAACTTCTTTTAAGATGTAAGGAAAAGGATTCATGACAATTTATGGCTAACTCAGAAAAAAAGGAGTTGAGTAACCATGTAAATTACTAATGTGATCATCTATATTGTGATGAAATTATATTTGGGCCCAGTAACCACAGACATAATTTATCTCACTTAAATTTATAATTTGGCTCATTGAATACCAACTGAATATATAGACTTATTTTTAATAATATACTTACTTATAAAACAACTAATCTTCTCCTTTTTATTCACATAAAAGTCTAATCTTTTTTATTGACTTAAAATGCAAGTTTCAACCAAAACTTTTACATCCCTTAACTGTGACTCTAAAGTATCATGAGATAATAAAATTCTATCACATTTAAGGGATTTGAAAAGCAGGTTGGTTTTTATTATATTATCTTTTGCATGTAAAGGTTCTTCACTATTAATTAGACATAACATGTTGAGTTTTGAGTTATGCTTTTGTTTTTTCAGGGAAGAATTGTTTTCACTTTATTCACATTCTTTCACCTGTTCTCCAAATTTTTTAACTTCTACAAGTGATTAAACACACTGTTTACAAGACAACTTTTTGGAATTTTTGTGGGGGTGGGGAGCAGGGGAAGACAAAGACCTCATTAAAACTCATTTAATAGTACAGAAATTTGAAGTTGTTTAATTGACATAATTGACTCCAAACACAATCAACCTAGTTAACTTTCATGTGCCAAAATCTTACTTGAAAGTATTTTGATGTTCCCTGAAGCTACTTTTCCCAACTATTGGGGGTGCTGATGCTTTGGTAAATTTCTAACACCGTGCAGTTTAGAAAAGAAACTACAGCCTTTCCAAACAATTATAGCTGGATACTTGTTAAAAAGTATTTACTGTTATGGTTTTTATCTCTGAATGACTTGCTGGCCAATTTCATGCTCACTGACTCAGGAAAGGATTAGAGATGAAGAAATTTTGTGTTTTAAAAGTTTATGTTCTCGGAAAAATGGAGAGAACTTTGAAGAAGACAGTGCATTTGGAAGAATATGATGATTTACAAGAAACACTTCTTGACTCAAGATTAGAAAAGATTGAATGGAGAGGAGTAGAGTTTGAGGGAATCAAGAAGTCCTTGATATTTCAGGATTCCTGATAATGGATGCTTCTTATCTACTCTTATTCCCAGGGATCATGCCCTGTTAGGGTGGAGGGAGGGAATAACAGAAAGTCCCGAAGTGCTTAGGAATCTCAAAGCAGATGGAAATATGATTTTATCCTCTATGAAAATCTAGAAAAGATGGCAAGATCTCAGTGTAAGAATGACCATGTGATGGCTGAGACAGCTCCATAGCTTCCTTGTCTAGATAGGCAAGAGGTCTACAGAATCACCCCATACACTAGAAGCACTGAGATAGTAGAAGGGTCTTTGGGCCTGAGAAGCAATGACCTAAAACTACTGAGAAGTAGATGGAGTAACAGTCACCTTAGTGGATGTCAGTGTGGGTTGTGGACACCAAAGGCCAGATACAACTTTAACTTCCTAAGGTTATGGCACTATGTAAGTTCCCAAAAATGTGTATATAAAGTCAGGGGAAATGGGAGTTCAAAGCAGATACTAATTTGTCATAGAAATATTTGAAGTTACTTTTCTTACACACTAAAATTTGTGGATTAAATTTCATACCAGAAAAACAAAATATCATTAACCCAAGTTTGACCCTTTGTAGTTTAGAGTTCTTTCCTATACATGATATCTTCTTACTCTTTTATCAACCTTACAATATTGTAGAACAGATAGTATTATCCAGGGAGGTTGTACTGTATAGTAGTTGAGAGGTGAGCTCTAGTCTGCCAATCTTAAGTTTGAATCCCAGTTTGGCAACTAAACCTCTCTTCAAAAGGGAATTAAATAATACTTACCTTACAAAATTGTCATGAGAAATGAATTATTTACAACATGTGATGTGATTAAAAGAGTAGTACCTAAGTGATGAATAAATACAAACTCTATCACCATTTTATAGCATAGAGTTCATTTTTCTTAGACAAGATCATATAGCTAATAAATGCCTGAGGTAGAACTAATTCTCTAGTTTCCATGCTATTTTCATGATAACTTGGTGACGATGTAGTATCTTGTCTGACTCAGAAAATTTTGAAAACAAAAGAAGAACTATTAATAATTATGACAAAAAAGTAGGCCTGGGGCATGGCTTATAGTTACCCTACTATAACCCAAAGCACCAAGGAATATATTTGTTTTGATCTCTTTTGCTATGTCTTTTGTTATTTACTTGATCTTGAATCTTTGTCTTTATCACTAAGTTCTGATTGCTGTAGTGGGCCTCCTATACATGATGCTGAGGAACAGGTTCTTTAGAAAAGGCTCTCCCACTACCTCATTATATGATCTTGTCCAAGTCAGATAACTTCTCTGAGCCTTGCATCAAAAGAGATTGTTTAAGGTACCTCTTCTATAATTATAATTCCATCCCCATTTTGCTGACCTCATTCTACATCTTTGGCACTCTTGCCAATAGTGCTTTCCTGAATCTCTGGACACTGCTTTTGTTACTTAGTTCACAGACTTTTTCATAGTTAAACTCAGCTATCCTTCTGGTCTTGAGCCTCACCTGCTATGGAATCTGCATTGATGCTTATTTACCAGATTATTAGCTTGTTGGCATATTATTAGAATTGCTTAAAATACAGTCATTTCTATATAAATGGAAATGCTTTAACACTTAATCCTTTTTAATAATCAAGAAAAGGGGGGAGGAGCCAAGATGGCCAAATAGGAACAGCTCCGGTCTACAGCTCTCAGCGCGAGCGACGCAGAAGACCGGTGATTTCTGCATTTCCATCTGAGGTACCGTGTTCATCTCACTAGGGAGTGCCAGACAGTGGGCGCAGGTCAGTGGGTGAGTGCACCGTGTGCCAGCCGAAGCAGGGCGAGGCATTGCCTCACTGGGGAAGAGCAAGGGGTCAGGGAGTTCCCTTTCCAGGGGTGACAGACGGCACCTGGAAAATCAGGCCACTCCCACCCGAATACTGTGCTTTTCCGACGGGCTTAGGAAACGGTGCTCCAGGAGAGTATAGCCCGCACCTGGTTCAGAGGGTCCTACGCCCACGGAGTCTCACTGATTGCTAGCACAGCAGTCTGAGATCAAACAGCAAGTCGGCAGCGAGGCTGGGGGAGGGGCGCCCGCCATTGCCCAGGCTCGCTTAGGTAAACAAAGCAGCCTGGAAGCTTGAACTGGGTGGAGCCCACCACAGCTCAAGGAGGCCTGCCTGCCTCTGTAGGCTCCACCTCTGGGGGCAGGGCACAGACAAACAAAAAGACAGCAGTAACCTCTGCAGACTTAAATGTCCCTGTCTGACAGCTGTGAGGAGAGTAGTGGTTCTCCCAGCACGCAGCTGGAGATCTGAGAACGGGCTGACTGCCTCCTCAAGTGGGTCCCTGACCCCTGACCCCCGAGCAGCCTAACTGGGAGGCACCCCCCAGCAGGGGCAGACTGACACCTCACACGGCCGGCCAGGTACTCCAACAGACCTGCAGCTGAGGGTTCTGTCTGTTAGAAGGAAAACTAACAGAAAGGACATCCACACCAAAAACCCATCTGTACATCACCATCATCAAAGACCAAAAGTAGATAAAACCACAAAGATGGGGAAAAAACAGAGCAGAAAAACTGGAAACTCTAAAAACCAGAGTACCTCTCCTCCTCCAAAGGAACGCAGTTCCTCACCAGCAACAGAACAAAGCTGGACGGAGAATGACTTTGACGAGCTGAGAGAAGAAGGCTTCAGACGATCAAATTACTCCGAGCTACGGGAGGATATTCAAACCAAAGGCAAAGAAGTTGAAAACTTTGAAAAAAATTTAGAAGAATGTATAACTAGAATAACCAATACAGAGAAGTGCTTAAAGGAGCTGATGGAGCTGAAAACCAAGGCTCGAGAACTACGTGAAGAATGCAGAAGCCTCAGGAGCTGATGCGATCAAATGAAAGAAAGGGTATCAGCCCTGGAAGATGAAATGAATGAAATGAAGTGAGAAGGGAAGTTTAGAGAAAAAAGAATAAAAAGAAACGAGCAAAGCCTCCAAGAAATGTGGGACTATGTGAAAAGACCAAATCTACGTCTGATTGGTGTACCTGAAAGTGACGGGGAGAATGGAAACAAGTTGGAAAACACTCTGCAGGATATTATCCAGGAGAACTTCCCCAATCTAGCAAGGCAGGCCAACATTCAGATTCAGGAAATACAGAGAACGCCACAAAGATATTCCTCGAGAAGAGCAACTCCAAGACATATAATTGTCAGATTCACCAAAGTTGAAATGAAGGAAAAAATGTTAAGGGCAGCCAGAGAGAAAGGTCGGGTTACCATCAAAGGGAAGCCCATCAGACTAACAGCGGATCTCTCGGCAGAAACCCTACAAGCCAGAAGAGAGTGGGGGCCAATATTCAACATTCTTAAAGAAAAGAATTTTCAACCCAGAATTTCATATCCTGCCAAACTAAGCTTCATAAGTGAAGGAGAAATAAAATACTTTACAGACAAGCAAATGCTGAGAGATTTTGTCACCACCAGGCCTGCCCTAAAAGAGCTCCTGAAGGAAGCGCTAAACATGGAAAGGCACAAGCAGTACCAGCCACTGCAAAATCATACCGAAATGTAAAGACCATCGAGACTAGGAAGAGACTGCATCAACTAACGAGCAAAATATCCAGCTAACATCATAATGACAGGCTCAAATTCACACATAACAATATTAACTTTAAATGTAAATGGACTAAATGCTCCAATTAAAAGACACAGACTGGCAAATTGGATAAAGACTCAAGACCCATCAGTGTGCTGTATTCAGGAAACCCATCTCACGTGCAGAGACACACATAGGCTCAGAATAAAAGGATGGAGGAAGATCTACCAAGCAAATGGAAAACAAAAAAAGGCAGGGGTTGCAATCCTCGTCTCTGATAAAACAGACTTTAAACCAACAAAGATCAAAAGAGACAAAGAAGGCCATTACATAATGGTAAAGGGATTAATTCAACAAGAAGAGCTAACCATCCTAAATATATATGCACCCAATACAGGAGCACCCAGATTCATAAAGCAAGTCCTGAGTGACCTACAAAGAGACTTAGACTCCCACACATTAATAATGGGAGACTTTAACACCCCACTGTCAACATTAGACAGATCAACGAGACAGAAAGTCAACAAGGATACCCAGGAATTGAACTCAGCTCTGCACCAAGCGGACCTAATAGACATCTACAGAACTCTCCACCCCAAATCAACAGAATATACATTTTTTTCAGCACCACACCACACCTATTCCAAAATTGACCATATACTTGGAAGTAAAGCTCTCCTCAATAAATGTAAAAGAACAGAAATTGTAACAAACTGTCTCTCAGATCACAGTGCAATCAAGCTAGAACTCAGGATTAAGAATCTCACTCAAAACCGCTCAACTACGTGGAAACTGAACAACCTGCTCCTGAATGACTACTGGGTACATAACGAAATGAAGGCAGAAATAAAGATGTTCTTTGAAACCAATGAGAACCAAGACACAACATACCAGAATCTCTGGGATGCATTCAAAGCAGTGTGTACAGGGAAATTTATAGCACTAAATGCCCACAAGAGAAAGCTGGAAAGATCCAAAATGGACACCCTAACATCACAATTAAAAGAACTAGAAAAGCAAGAGCAAACACATTCGAAAGCTAGCAGAAGGCAAGAAATAACTAAAATCAGAGCAGAACTGAGGGAAATAGAGACACAAAAAACCCTTCAAAAAAAAAATGAATCCAGGAGCTGGTTTTTTGACAGGATCAACAAAATTGATAGACCGCTAGCGAGATTAATAAAGAAAAAAAGAGAGAAGAATCAAATAGATGCAATAAAAAATGATAAAGGGGATATCACCACCGATCCCACAGAAATACAAACTACCATCAGAGAATATTACAAACACCTCTATGCAAATAAACTAGAAAATCTAGAAGAAATGGATAAATTCCTCAACACATACACCCTCCCAAGACTAAACCAGGAAGAAGTTGAATCTCTGAATAGACCAATAACAGGAGCTGAAATTGTGGCAATAATCAATAGCTTACCAACCAAAAAAAGTCCAGGACCAGATGGGTTCACAGCTGAATTCTACCAGAGGTACAAGGAGGAGCTGGTACCATTCCTTCTGAAACTATTCCAATCAATAGAAAAAGAGGGAATCCTCCCTAACTCATTTTATGAGGCCAGCATCATCCTGATACCAAAGCCTGGCAGAGACACAACAAAAAAAGAGAATTTTAGACCAATATCCTTGATGAACATTGATGCAAAAATCCTCAATAAAATACTGGCAAACAGAATCCAGCAGCACATCAAAAAGCTTATCCACCATGATCAAGTGGGCTTCATCCCTGGGATGCAAGGCTGGTTCAATATATGCAAATCAATAAATGTAATCCAGCATATAAACAGAACCAAAGACAAAAACCACATGATTATCTCAATAGATGCAGAAAAGGCCTTTGACAAAATTCAACAACCCTTCATGCTAAAAACTCTCAATAAATTAGGAATTGATGGGACGTATCTCAAAATAATAAGAGCTATTTATGACAAACCCACAGCCAATATCATACTGAATGGGCAAAAACTGGAAGCATTCCCTTTGAAACCTGGCACAAGACAGGGATGCCCTCTCTCACCACTTCTATTCAATATAGTGTTGGAAGTTCTGGCCAGGGCAATTAGGCAGGAGAAGGAAATCAAGGGTATTCAATTAGGAAAAGAGGAAGTCAAATTGTCCCTGTTTGCAGATGACATGATAGTATATCTAGAAAACCCCATTGTCTCAGCCCAAAATCTCCTTAAGCTGATAAGCAACTTCAGCAAAGTCTCAGGATACAAAATCAATGTGCAAAAATCACAAGCATTCTTATACATCAATAACAGACAAACAGAGAGCCAAATCATGAGTGAACTCCCATTCACAATTGCTTCAAAGAGAATAAAATACCTAGGAATCCAACTTACAAGGGATGTGAAGGACCTCTTCAAGGAGAACTACAAACCACTGCTCAAGGAAATAAAAGAGGATACAAACAAATGGAAGAACATTCCATGCTCATGGGTAGGAAGAATCAATATCATGAAAATGGCCATCCTTCCCAAGGTAATTTACAGATTCAATGCCATCCCCATCAAGCTACCAATGACTTTCTTCACAGAATTGGAAAAAACTACTTTAAAGTTCATATGGAACCAAAAAAGAGCCCGCATCACCAAGTCAATCCTAAGCCAAAAGAACAAAGCTGGAGGCATCACACTACCTGACTTCAAACTATACTATAAGGCTACAGTAACCAAAACAGCATGGTACTGGTACAAAAACAGAGATATAGATCAATGGAACAGAACAGAGCCGTCAGAAATAATGCCACATATCTACAAGTATCTGATCTTTGACAAACCTGACAAAAACAAGAAATGGGGAAAGGATTCCCTATTTAATAAATGGTGCTGGGAAAACTGGCTAGCCATATGTAGAAAGCTGAAACTGGATCCCTTCCTTACACCTTATACAAAAATCAATTCAAGATGGATTAAAGACTTAAATGTTAGACCTAAAACCATAAAAACTCTAGAAGAAAACCTAGGCATTACCATTCGGGACATAGGCATGGGCAAGGACTTCATGTCTAAAACACCAAAAGCAATGGCAACAAAAGCCAAAATTGACAAATGGGATCTAATTAAACTCAAGAGCTTCTGCACAGCAAAAGAAACTACCATCAGAGTGAACAGGCAACCTACAAAATGGGAGAAAATTTTCACAACCTACTCATCTGACAAAGGGCTAATATCCAGAATCTACAATGAACTCCAACAAATTTACAAGAAAAAAACAAACAACCCCATCAAAAAGTGGGCGAAGGACATGAACAGACACTTCTCAAAAGAAGACATTTATGCAGCCAAAAAACACATGAAAAAATGCTCACCATCACTGGCCATCAGAGAAATGCAAATCAAAACCACAATGAGATACCATCTCACACCAGTTAGAATGGCAATCATTAAAAAGTCAGGAAACAACAGGTTCTGGAGAGGATGTGGAGAAATAGGAACACTTTTACACTGTTGGTGGGACTGTAAACTAGTTCAACCCTTGTGGAAGTCAGTGTGGCGATTCCTCAGGGATCTAGAACTAGAAATTCCATTCGACCCAGCCATCCCATTACTGGGTATATACCCAAAGGACTATAAATCATGCTGCTATAAAGACACATGCACACGTATGTTTATTGTGGCATTATTCACAATAGCAAAGACTTGGAACCAACCCAAATGTCCAACAATGATAGACTGGATTAAGAAAATGTGGCACATATACACCATGGAATACTATGCAGCCATAAAAAATGATGAGTTCATGTCCTTTGTAGGGACATGGATGAAATTGGAAATCATCATTCTCAGTAAACTATCGCAAGAACAAAAAACCAAACACCGCATATTCTCACTCATAGGTGGGAATTGAACAATGAGAACACATGGACACAGGAAGGGGAACATCACACTTTGGGGACTGTTGTGGGGTGGGGGGAGGGGGGAGGGATAGCATTGGGAGATATACCTAATGCTAGATGACGAGTTGGTGGGTGCAGCGCACCAGCATGGCACATGTATACATATGTAACTTACCTGCACATTGCGCACATGTACCATAAAACCTAAAGTATAATAATAATAATAAAAGAAAAAAGAAAAAAAGAGAAAAAAAAAAAAAAAGAAAAAAAACCTGCAGCCATCAAACTCTGGTACAATCTCTTTTATTGAGTGTGATAACATTACTGGGTAACACTCAGTGTTCTTGTGGGGATTAATGCATGGAACTCCATTTTGCATAACAATAATGTCAAAAGCATAACTCTGAAAAGGTCCAACTTAATTATAAAACTCAAGCAGAAGACTGATATATTATCTTTAAAAAATTCCAAAATGCTTTGTGATTCTGCATTGTATAATATCTCTGACAAGATATAAGGAGAAAGTATTCCATTTAAGTACACAGGTGTGAATCTGATCCCAGAGCTCTGTTTCTGAAGTCATGTTTGTTTTAGGTAAAGGTCACCAAGAAATGCTCCTTTTGAAACTTCAGATATTAGAAGAAAATATGGCAATATTGGGGTGAGTGACCTTTGTGTTGATCACTCTGTCAAGAATCCATAAATATGCGCATGTGAGAAGAGACCTGTCCTAGAGTCACAGATTTTTAGAACAAAATTCAAATTTGGAATGATTATCACCTGCATTTTATTTGACAAATGCAGGCTTTGTAACATCAATATTTAAAACTCTTAATATTACACTCCCTTGATTGTAATTGTGTAAGAAAAAAACACTATCCTTCTTTTCAGCACTGAGTATAGTTGAAACACATAATAGCAAATGGATCCATGTACTTAGCTGGTTTTTATTCTGACTTACTTGGTCCTCATGGTCCTTTATTTTGCGTTGCTGTTTATCAAGAAACACCATGTGAAAGTTAATAATAACATAATTTAGAGCAATAATTACATTTTTATTCAATAGCTGTGGGAAAACACTGGGTTGAATAATGAGATAAAAATGAGTGTCTCAGTCTTAACAGGACATTAATCAACATATTAACTGTGTGGGCAAACTGATTTGAGTTTGTTATGGCTTAATTTGTCTCAAAATCATTATTTTTAATGTATTGCATAATGTGCCTTAAAATATGTGTTGAACTGATTGTAAGTAAGCATAAGATTTCAACAGAATAGATGTTACTCCTCACTGTGTGATGACTTATCCCGTTTTCATAGTGCACAGTATAAAATCGATATTCCTGAAACCCTGACATTTCGCAGCTATGTTCAGACAAGGCCAAATTAGTTCTGCAACCCCTCTACTAAATTCTTTTATAACAACACAGCCTACATATTTTCATAATTCTGAGTGCCAAAATATATTTATTATTCTTTGTTGTTTTAAGAGATTTTCAGAAAAATCTTTACATGCCATTACAATTCCAATAAATAATAGTAATTTTCCAATCTCAGGAATCTTTGACCAGTTTTAGATGACAGGAATTCAATTTTTAACCCTAGCTCTTCACTTAACAGGAATTTATTTGTTTGAAGACCTCAACCACTCCAAGGGATTAGCTACCGTCCTCAAACTCCTTCTCATCCTTCAGGAATCACTTTCAACATCACGCCCCAAGAGAACCATACCTTGATTCCTCCTTCCCCAAGCTAGGCACAGATACAGAGAAAATAAAACTCGTGTGTGTGTGTGTGTGTGTGTGTGTGTGTGTGTGTGTGTGTGTATCTATTTCTTTCCATCTTCTATCTATGTATCTATGATGAAGGTAAAATAGTTAATTTAAAAGTTGACTAAACTGGAGGAGTTTTGATCTAAAAATAAGGTAGAATTCTACTCATGGAAATGATTACTCATTTTTTTCAGGAAAAACATCATAATGGTTTTCACTTATAAAACTGAAGAACTCTATTCTTAGGCATAGAGAGCCTAGTTGAAAAGTTTTAAGTAAGGGGAATTAAGTCGTGTAAAAAAAAAAGTAAAGAAGAGGAGGAGAAAAAAAACGAGAGGAAACGAGGGGAAAATGGGGGAAGCGGACGAGAGGGAGAGGAAATAGGAATTCTAGTTTCCACTTGAGAGTAGGTTAGATAAGAATTTGGGAACTCTGAGATTCAGAGAGAATTTGAAAGAAGGAAGAGAAAAGTCACTATGGTAAAAGTTGGGGAAAAAGGCAGTACACCAAGGCCTAGGAGGACAAGGCTAGTGAGAAATTCTTTATAGTGGAAAATGGCTAATATGCGTTTAAGACATTGACCTCTAACATTTAATCTTAAATTGTTTCCTGCTCCATACAGTGCTGATATTCTCCTCCCCTTCATGTTCATTGAGGTAGCACCAAACTTACTAAAACAGCTGTTAACATGTCATTCACCTATTTGCGTTGCTGGGGATAGAAAAGGAAGGGTAATATTTCACCTTTAGATGAGTAATATAGGGCAGAGGAAGATAAATGGCCACAGAGGGGTAAGATAAACTGTGGAATCAAGAATAAAGTAGGAAAAGGAAAACAGATCAGAAGTGACCAGGTAAATAAAAACCTGTTAAGCACCTGCAGGGATGTTGAGAAAGAGGCTTGTCCTCTCACACTATACATATGTAGTATATGTTTATGTATGTATGTATTTGTAATATATCTGTGAACATCCAAATACATGTTTCAGGGATTTTAATTTTTTTAATTTGCTCCAGTGCGGGTCACAGAAAACTATGATTTTTCTGAACACAACTGGAAGCTGACAAGCTAACTTAGATTTGTAGGAAAATAAATATCCAATTTTTTGCAACCCGGGTAATGACTAAATAGTATACTCACTACGTTAAGCAAGGAAACCACTAAATGTCTTGATTTCCAGTCCTGCTTTTACTTTTTGTCTCCGCTCCCACAACTAAGGCCAGCATACTAGATAGCTCAGAGTAGATCTTTTTTCACCAAAAATAAGCATATTATTATTTTTATTCTCTTCATTCGTTCCATTCATTGACATCAGTACCATTCCTCTTCCTGACTTCTTTTCTATCATTTATTTTGTCTCCAAAGTTTTTTTCTACTTTGTACCCCATACACAGAGTTGCCTAATCTTACTTGATTTTGTTCACAATGTCCTTTGCCTTTTTGATTTCCTTTCCTTTCCAACAGACTATACATTAAGATAGGCTTTAGGGCTATTTTGTATTGCTTTGTGCCTGGGCAATTTTAATAATTACAATTATTCTCCATGACTCTACATTTCTCCACTTTCAGTGATTCTGCCCACCAACATGTCTTCATTCTGCCTAGCTTGGCACTTGGACCATGCCACTCCCTTGCTTGAAAGCTTTTGTGGGAAAAACCTGACATTCAGCCTTTCCAAACAGTGTTATCTCCTACATGCAATAAACATATGTTGAGCCTCAGACTGCTCTAGGATTTGGAGATAGAGAAGTGGAAACAATAGACCAAAGTATCAGCCTATGAGAGCTCATATTTTAGTGAGAGTGGACAGTTATATAAGAGTAATAGTTTGTAAAGTATATAGTATTTGAGAAAATAGCAGCTATGGAAGAAAGCAATACAGGCATTTTTGAAGATGTGTTAATTTTGTCAAGAAAGGTCTCACTAAGCAAGTGAATTTAAACTGAGGGAGCATGGGAATGAGAAATGAGTTCTTTGGGAGCAGAAATTTCCAGGCAGATGGAAAAGCCCATGAGAAGACCTAGATGCAAGAGAATATGGTGGATGTGTTCAAGAAACAGCGGAGATTTCAGTGTGGGCGAAATCAAGGGAGAGAGGGAGAGAACAGGAGAGCATGAGGTCAGAGAGTTTTTAGAAGATCAGATTATGTAAGTTCCTTTGAGAAGTTGGCTTTTGATCTAAGTGAAGTGGAAAGCTATTGACTGGGCTTGGGGCAGAGTAGCAACACGATCATACTGTCTTGAAAAAGGTGTTTCAAAAATGAGAGTGTGATTAACTGGGTTAAATGCCACTGATAAATGAAGTAAGAAGTAAGAATTCATCATTAGATTAACTATGAATGGGCAATTGGTGTAGACAAGACTCACTTAGCATGGTTTAAGCAAACAGTACAAGAGAAGAACTGGAAACAGTGAGTTTGCACACTGATTTGAGGAATTTTTAATAATAAGGGGAAAAGAAATAATAAATGAAGACATAATTGGGGTTGGAAGAAGATTTTTTAAAATGAGAGAAATAAAAGCATATTTATGATAGCTGTCTTCCACTGGATAGGAGGAAATAGATGAGGAGAAAGAGAAAAATTGCTGGAATTGCTGGGTAGTATCCTTCAGGAGTAGAGAAGATCTGAGATAGAACTGAGGAATTGGCCTTAGATTGGAACATGAACAGTTCCTCCACAGTAAGGGAGAAGGGCAGAGTATATGGATACAGATGCTATAGGTGGGTAACTGAGGTGCTAGAAGCTAGAGAAATTATCTTCTGATGGTTTAAATTTATTTGGTCAAATAATAACCAGGTCATTGGCTGAGAATAAAAATAGGTAAAAAATATATCAGAGATTTGAGTAAAGAAAAGGAAGTGTAAAAATAATTATTTGGGAAAGTCAGTAGAAAAGTGTAGCATGGTTGCCAGGAAATATTAATGGGCAAATAATTCAATTAAATCAAGGTTAGAGTTTTGCCATGTGACCATGCTAAAGAGAGAATTAATGCTGTATTTTCCTATTTCCACCTATTATTTTAGTAAAACCTGTCAATCAGACCTGCCTGGCCTGCATGGGACTGTGAAATGAGTAAAAATTTTTATTTTGTTGAGCCATTGAGATTTGGTGGGAGCTGTTTGTTGTATCAGCTAGCATTAATTAACCTAATATACACTTGTTAAAATCTTGCCGATTCTTTATTCAGATTAAGCAATGATATGAAAAATAAAATCAATGTAATATAGAAATTTCTACTTTATTTGCCTTTCAAGTTTCCTTATGTGTCTTATCTTTCAACCTATATTTTAACTTTGGGGTCTTAAAATTCATTGCAGTTTCATAACCTCTACTTTTGCATTTTTTCTCTATAAACAATTGCTGAATCAATGAATAAATAGGAATAGTTAAGTACCTGTACAAGATTTATTAATTTTATTCTAGTAGTTAATTCTTTATTCTATTGTTTTCAGAAGGAAGTAGCAGATAAGAAGAATGAGAGTTTGTTTTCATAGTGAAATGTATGCATGCAGTGAGAGCCTCTGATGGGCAAGTGTCACACACAATGAAATACAACAATCCTCACTCAGATTTGGATGCTGAATTTTTTCTTGGCAGTCCACAGTGCCATATTTCTTCAATGATAGTGTCTCTAGGCAGTGCATACTTTTGTTGGAGACCTTTGGGTTATGACATTTACCTCTGCCCAAATATACCCATGAGAACACAGGGTAAAGTTTTCAAAAGAAATCCTATTTTCCCATCTTCAGAAAACATACACATTGTGTGGCAAGTACGTTGACAATGAAGATGCAATTAACTATTGCACTAACCCTCATGGGTTTTCTTTGTATAAGCAAATAGCTATTTTGGAGGGTGATTAAAATATAATTATATTTCTTAGGTGTGTTCTTATGTATGTGAAGATGGACAAATCAAGATCTCAAAATATGCAGTTATTAGAATGTGTACACCCTCTTTTCACCTGCCGTAATTTTCCTTAAAGAATAGTGCAGATGAAAGCACAAGCTATCATAGAATGCAAAGAATATTGAAAGGTTGTTTAGCTCATCTTTTTAATTCTAAAACACATTAAACCTAAACTTCAAATCATCCCCAAGTGTGCACTAAGATTGAGGAAAATTACACATGGCAAAGCACATGTCTCAGTCCACTCCCAAGTCATGCAGTTGATGATTTTCACCAATTTCTATTTCTCTTTTCCTTCCCTGTCTCCCTTCCTTCCTCCCTTCCTTCCTTCTTTCCTTCCTTCCTCCCTCCCTCCCTCCCTTCCTTTCTTCCTCCCTTCCTTCTTTCCTTCCTTTTTTCCTCCATCCCTCCCTCCTTCTTTCCTTCCTCTCTCCCTTCTTATCTCCATTTCTCTGTCTCTCTGTCTTCCTTTTTCATTAAATACTGGCACAATATTATCACTGTCTCCCAGATTTAGATCTTAAACTTTGTCTTTATAATTAAAAATGGAAGCACAACAAACAAGTCTATGGCAAAATTGACCCAGTAATTTTTCAACTCTACCTTTAAAAGTAATATGATTTTTAAACAACCAGATGGATTCATTCTGTCAGGGGTGTTAGTAGAGAAAAACAACCACTCAATATAGAAATTCTAGAGATGAACAGAATATTGAAGATGGAAAGACACGTATTGAAGTATCCTACTCAAATGTCATTTTAGCCACTTCACTGCAAATCTCAGAAATGTAAAGTGGATTCCAGATGCTTATTGTTTCAAGTACTTTATCCCAACCCTTTTTTTTTCTTTTTTTTTTTTTTTTTTTTTGAGACAGGGTTTCACTCTTGTTGCCCAGGCTAGAATATAATGGTGTGATCTCGGCTCACCACAACATCTGCCTCCTGGGTTCAAGGGATTCTCCTGTCTCAGCCTCCCAAGTAGCTGGGATTACAGGTGCCTACCACTGTGCCCAGATAATTTTTGTATTTTTAGTAGAGACAGGGTTTCACCATGTTGGCCAGGCTGGTCTCGAACTCCTGATCTCAAGTGATCCACCCACCTCGGCCTCCCAAAGTGCTGGGATTACAGGCACGAGCCACCATGCCTGGCCTATCCCAATCTTTAGATTTTCACATATTTGTCTTAATCTTCCACAAGCTCCAGCTCATGTGTGACACAGTCAAGTAAACCCTCCTATGGGCCCCAATTCACACTCACTCTGTGCAGACTGGTCTTTTTCACTGAACAATGGCCTATCACTACTTGCCAATCTTGTTTCACCTCTCCCCACAGAATCTTTACAGGCAAGCTTCACTGCACATGCTCTCATCCTTAAACCTTGCAGCCTTGAGAATTATACTGTGTATACAACTTACTGTACACACTGGTCCATGCACGTAAAGTATTTTACCAAATTAGTCTCACTATGTATATTACATATTTTTAAGGGTTTTCATTTTACATTTTATTCTGTAATATCATGTTATACTTTTCTCTTTCCTTTGTGAATTTTTTCTGTGAATAGCATTTTCTTTATTATTAAACTATTAAATGACTGAGAAAATATCTAACCCTAGCTCTTTTCTTCAGGCAAAATTGAACAAATCCAGCCTAAGTACTTTAAAAATTTACATTTAAAAGATCTAAAAATGATTCCAATATTATCATTATTAAACTACTTCAATATTTAACAACTTTCATTTCCTATAGTTTATTTACTAACAGTTATATCTATATGTACGAATATATGTATATGTATATATCTGAAACCAGTTCATTTAAATAGCCAAATGTGTGTTTCATTATACCTGATATTCGTGAAATACATTTTATTACCTTCCTTTACAATAAAATAGTTGCCAGACTCCATGAATGATGTACAGTATCTGAATTGGTAGCACTTAGCAATTAGGTACTTAGTAATGCTAATGTCAGATGCCAGACAAACTGGATGTCAAACAAAGACTCGCTTGACTTCACATTTGGTATGCTCTGCAAAGCTGGCTATGGTTTCATATTTCAGAACACAATAGGAAAGTAATGTTTAAAACCTGGCAGAGTGACTTTGGGTATGATACATAGAAAAGAGGAATTCACGCACCTGGCATTTGAGTCAGAAGTTTGGAAGACAGAATACTTCTTAGCAACTAACCTTGTAAAATTGGTACTCACTTAGCTTTTACATTTTCTCTCTTGTTGAAACATGCAAATGTGTATATTAAAAGCCTGGCATCATAAAAAAAGTTCGTAATAAAAAAGTTTGATTTTCATCAATTTAGATGTTTGTGAATCACATTCAGCAATTTGCCATATACTTTGATTAAGGCTTAAGTATCTCTGATATTGTATTTCTCATTTCAAGCATTTCATCTGTCTTTTTTAATAGTTTCCAGCTCCTTCAAAAATTTTTTATCTTTTCATGCATGTGCCCATCTTTTCTACTAAATTTCTTAACATATTAACATAGACAGTTTCCAACAACTGGACCATCTGTGGGTCTGGTTGTACTTTCTTAACATAAGGTATTTTTATTGTGCTCTCTCTCTCTCTCTTTCTCTCTCTCTCTCCGTGTGTGTGTGTCTGATAATTTTTAATTCAATGTCAGATATTGTATATTTTTAAAAGTTGAGACCAAGGTAAATAATATTTATGAATGGAAACAAGCATGGCTCTTCCATCAAGCCATGCATTTATACTTAGTGTATCTCTAGATACCACCTATGAGAAAAGTTGGAGTTGAAGAAAATTGGTGAACTGAGCAGGTATTGTAAATTTGATGCGCTCAACCATACTGAGCATGTTTGTTCTAAGGAGCTGGTTTCTCACACCCTCTGAAAACCCCGCCTCTGGTTATTGAGCACTACAACTGTTTAAACAATTTCTTAAACTGTTTAAAACAGTTTCTGGAATGTGCATATTTTAGAGAATGAATTACTTTATGAACCCAACACCATCTACCTTTTGTCTTTAGAAATTTGCTGTAATTTTTAGTTCACCAAAGACAACTTTCTTGTTATTCCTCCATGGATGTTTATTTATTTCCTTAGTGTTTCTAGTAATTTGTCAGAAGGGAGTCTTGCATATTGAGAGGTTTTTCTTTTCATCAACTAATTCTGCAATAATCTGACACTAACTGGGT
Source organism: Pongo pygmaeus (assembly GCF_028885625.2). Classification (NCBI taxonomy): domain Eukaryota; kingdom Metazoa; phylum Chordata; class Mammalia; order Primates; family Hominidae; genus Pongo; species Pongo pygmaeus. The sequence continues at coordinate 56,424,534 of NC_072384.2, read as the reverse complement.
ATCCTAGAATTCAATTCAATTTTGACACTACTACCAGGAGTTAATGTCAGAATCCAGTTTCAAGTGCTCAGCCCCACAAGACTGCCTTCACTTCAGACACCAGTTACAAGTATGGGGTCCCCAGGTTACCCATGTTACTGGAATGGGGTCCCGATCCAGACCCCAAGAGAGGATTCTTGGATCTCATGCAAGAAAGAATTTGAGATGAGTCCATAGAGTAAAGTGAAAGCAAGTTTATTAAGAAAGTAAAGGAAGAATGGCTCCTCCATAAGCATAGCCCCCCAAGGGCTGCTGGTTGCCCATTTTTATGGTTATTTATGAATTATTTGTTAAACAAGGGGTGGATTATTCATGTCTCCCCTTTTTAGACCATATAGGATAACTTCCTGACATTGCCGTGGCATTTGTAAGCTGTCATGGTGCTGGTGGGAGCATAGCAGTGAGGACGACCAGAGGTCACTTTTATCACCATCTTGGTTTTGGTGTGTTTGGGCTTGTTTCTTTACTGCAGCAAGTTTTATCAGCAAGGTCCTTATGACCTGTATCTTGTGCCAACCTCCTATCTCCTCTTGTGACTAAGAATGCCTTAGCTTACTGGGAATGCTGCTCAGCAGGTCTTAGCCTTATTTTACCTAGTCCCTATTCAAGATTTGCTCTAGTTCAAACGCCTCTGATACCCACACTACCATTTGACGTGGCTACAAAGACCAGGGTTTGCACAACGTCCCTCCCCTACCACCCAAGTTTCAATAATTTGCTAGGATGATTCACAAAACTCAAGAAAATGCTGTGCCTACTATTACAGTTTATTATAAAGAATGAAAATGAACAATCAGATAAAGAAGTATGTAGGGTGAGGTCTAGAAGGATCCTAAGAGCAGGAGCCTCTGTGTCTATGGAGTTGGGGTGTGTCACCCTCCAGGCATGTGGATGTGTTAGCCGATACAGAAGCTCCTGAATCTCCTGTTCAAGAAATTTAATAGAGCTCAATCTCCAGCCCAGAGGTCACTGGGTAGAGTTTAAAGTTCCAAGCTTCTACTCAAGGCTTGGTCTTTCTGGAGACCAGTTCCATCCTAAAGTTATATAGGCACCTGTCAATGGCTGTCTCATTAGAACAAATGACACTCCTATTACCTTATTACTCAGGAAATTCCAAAGGCTTTAGGCTCTCTATGTCAGGAACTAGGGACGAAGACCAAATATTTTTCTTATAACATGTATATGTTCTCTCCACCATTGTGGATTTGATTATTTTGCAAATCTTGCTTTGAAGGTAATATTTTATGATACAATGGCAATATTAGGGAAAAGAGAGTGGTTTGTGAATAATCTAAAACTCTTGCAATAAATATATTTTTGTTCCAATAAAAACCAGTATTAAGACATATATATATATATATATATATATATATATATACACTCTAGAATGTGTGTGTGTGTGTGTGTATATATATATATATAACTTTTCTCTTACCAAACCGAGTTTAAATCACAGACTACAAAAAATTCTGGTCTTAATATATGTCAGTGAATATGGACTAAATATTAGTGAAGCTTTAGCCATGAGTAGAACATTGTAGAGCTGCTGCATAATGTAATTCATGTTAGGCCTCTGACCTTCATTGACAGGTTTTCAGAACATAAACTGGGAATTTTCATATGAGAAACCCATGAAAATTTTAAAAACCACAGTAAAATATAATACTTTGACTTCATAAAATTATAAGTAAAAATTATTACAGCTAATCTTGTTTAATATTTTACTAATTAAAAGCTATAATGTATATAATGTATAATGTATGTGTGTAATAAAATATGATTTCATTCTGTTTATCAAAAATGTGAAAATCTTAATAAAAGTTAAAAAGCTTACCATCAAAATTATGCTTATTATATACCCGAATCTGTGCAAATATTGTGAAATCATCTATAATGAAACATAAAAACTGTTCTTTAACAATTTTTACAATTAGACATGAAGTTTTGACCGTGGTAAAACCAAATTAGGAAAACTACCTTCCAAGTGTTTTTTTTTTTTTAATATCTAGTGATTTAACACTGATAGCAAGATGAAATTTTTTGATTTATCTTATTTGTACAAATATGTCTAAAAGCTTGAAGCTGAAAAATCATGTCATTTTCTCCTGCTAGCTGAGCATTACTTCCAGAATACAATAAAAATCAGAAGCCCCTTCTACTTTGTACTTTACTGTGTCTTTTCAAATACAGGTATTTTACATCAGAATACCATAAAAAGGATTGAGCATCATTTGTGAACCAATGTGGCACATGCGAAAATCAAAGCCATAAACACTGAAATGTATTACGTTGGTGCAAAAGTAACTGTGGTTTTTGCCATTACGTTCAATGGCAAAAATCGCAATTACTTTTGCACCAACCTAATACATGCATCATAAAACTAAAGGGAGCTTATCTATAAGACTCTTTCCATTTAATCCACCTCCCTGACCCTTGCAAATACCTCTAGAAATTTTAACAATTTGTAAACTTTTTTCTGAGATTCTTGTCTATTTCCAACATAGATTTGGGTTTACTTTTCATATTTCAAAATTCTATCTTTCTGAAAACAGAAACAGCATATGTTTAAGCTATTCTTGTGCTGTATTTGGCTAGCTATGTGATTCTAATATGAGAAGAAAAATAATAATACATCTTACATTAGTATAATTAAGTGTGATTAAGTATTAGTAAAATCAAGATTAGTATGGTTAAACTTAAGAGTTCAATCAAAAGTAGTCCCCTTACAATTCAGCACAGAGCAGTCAGGGCAGTTGCTTTTTTTCCCCATTTTTTATTTGAGATATGCATTTCTCTGATGCTCAATGATATTGAAGCAAACCTCTTGAAAGTTAAGCAAAGTCAAAAACTAAAAACTTCCACTCTTCAAATTACACCAAGCTATGCTTTCAACAGATTGCCACCCTCATTCTATTGTTCAATTGCAAAAACTCTTCCTGTAAAATAACATTCAATAAATATTTGCAGAGGATCTCTGCTTGACTCTCAAAGGAATAAAAAGACATAGAAGAACTGGTTTCTGTCTCAAAACCACTTTAAATCTACTGGGAAAGATTGTTTCCATAAAGTAAATTTGGTAGGAGTTATAGAATATTAAATGTATTAGACAAAAGAGAATTCTGAAGAACTTGAAAGAAAGAGGTGTGGAAATCTGAAGGCACTGGCAGGGAAGGAAGTTATGTTTGAGGGATAGAAGTAGAAGTGAATTATCAGAGAGGTGCAAGAGAAAAACTCAAAAGTAAAAGAAAGCAAACTTTTAAATCAATCATGTTTTGCTCATGTGGTGACATAAATAGCTGAATATTTGAACACAATTATTAGCTTATTATTTAAACAATATGTTCATTCAGCCAACTAGAATAAGAGTCTGTAATGTGTTTATACTTGAGTTATTCTATGTATACCAGGATTGCCTATATGATCCCTTAATTTTGAATTTTATATCATTAGACAGTCAACAAAGATTCATTAAGTTACAAACTATTACCTATATTTCCACTAATTGAGAGGTGAATAAAACTTTTAAAGACCATAATGGTCCCACAAGGCTTTACATATACTAAAAAACATTTAATTATATGGTTTAAATAGGTGAACTATATACTTTGTAAATTATATCTCAATAAGTTATTTTTTAAAAACTTGTTATGTGCATGAATTAAATTTGGTAAATATTTCAGATATTTTTTCCTTAATCAACAAACTGACAGAAAAGATTATGGAGAATATTTTTGGTGAAATATATCATAAAATTAATTAATTAAATCCATTTCATATATAGTTCGTATAATGTAAAAAAGAAGTATATAACAATCTCCTACTATCACGCTCCATGAACACTGAGAATCCAACTAGGAAAAAGCAAACATGCACATAATCTCCCAAAGTAGCGTGGCTCTACATCATATGGCAGTACAAAGCTATTAATCATACAGTACAAACAATGAGGATGAACTATTTAATAAGACATTGCAGGTAGAAATTGCTAGGAAAGACTTCATAAATAGGTAGTGCTTGAGCAGGGCTCAGAAAGTTCATTAGGAGGATACTTATCATTCAGGGAATGGGTAAATCCTGTATGCAAAGAAACAAAATTATATGCAATGGTACAGTGTGATAGGAAGTGCCTAAGTTAGGATTACAATTGGTACAAATAAGAGGAAACCCTAATAAAAGACCTTACAGAAGAAAATGGTACTCCAATTTCTACAAAGACCAGTATTTCTCATTTAAAACAAATTCAGAGGTAAGAAATTGCTACAATTGGTTCAGAGGCTTGATGATCTTGGGGCTGAGACTGCCACACTCCACAATTCCAGTGGTGCCATAAATGAATGGTGTTCGGCCTTGAGCTAGCACTGGTCAGGGCACAGTTCTCTACACCTATCACCTCATGAATGCAGATCCCTTCTACCCCTCCAGCCATGCTAGATGCCTTCTAGGCAGGAAGAAGAGGGCAGGCAGAGAGAAAGAATCCTTCTTCTAGTGAGGCCTTGTATTTTCATTCAAGTTGTGAGTTTTCCTAACTTGAAAACTTTGGTTTTCTGCAAGGACTCTGTCACAGTCAGTGCTCAGCTGCAAGGGAGGTTGGCAGTTGGTAAAGGAATACAAAGTTTTTGGGAGATAAAGGAAAGGCAAAAGGGAGTTGCATCATAAAGGGGCCAGTCAACAATTTTTCTCAGAGAATGTCAACAAGTATCCTTGCCTAATTTGAGCACGAAAAACATAGAGGTATATATTAGGACTCAACAATTAGAAGCACTGGCAAGACACAGGAATTTAGAATTAATGTTCTAATAGAGTGTTTCCTGTGTGATTTACCTGAAGGACTTGGTGCCACAAAATCCTCTGTGACCAAATAAAGGTTAAAATATGTTTGAGAAATGCTGAATTTGTATGTAATTTCCCTCTAGATTATTATTACATAAAAAAGCCCAAGAAACCCAAGAAATTATGCATTTAAAGGGGGGAGGGGCTTAAATTTTTATAACCTACTTTTCCAGGTGTTTTTTACTATAGAACTGTGTATATGCATGTTTGTGTGTTTGCATGTATGATGCATGAGTGAAAGTAACTACTACCAAACCAGGTATGTATTTCTGGAAATTCTGTGGCAGAAACTTGGGATCTTTTTCAGGTTCTTCAAAGAGTAACATAAGATACATGCATTGTCTTGTAAACACTAATCAGGAGATGATACGCAGAATTAATTTAGTTGGGGTATGGGGACGTTGCTAAGGTTGGAATAAGCGAAGGCTATGCAGGTGGCAATTTATTTAATTTTCATTGAAATAGAAGGACTAGAACTAAGGTTATAACAGTGGCAATTAACTTGAAGGGAACAAATCAAGAAAACATTTCATTATAAGAATTGTAGGATGTTAGAACTCAAATGGCCCTTCAAGATCAGCTAACTCAAAAATTCACCTGACAAAATATGATAGATTGTTGTTAGTAGAATAAATGAAAGGAGGGAAGAGAATGGTGGAGGAAAAGAAGAGGTCAAAGATGAGTAAATTTTGAGTCTATAAAACTACAAGAATGATGGTTCCGTTTTCATGAATGACTATGTAAGAAAAGTGTGCTTCTTAATGAATTTCATGCAGGACATGGTGAGTTTGAAGCATAGCTCAGGATACAAATAAGAATGTTCAACAACCATTGAAAAGTTTGAAATTCGAGTCTGGATAAGTGTTATGGGATTTAAGAAGCATATTTTATGATTATTTAAAACATTACAGGACACTCCTTTGCAGAGAAATAAAGATCAAATAAAATTCCAAAAAATAAAAAATAAACAGCAGAGCAAGCCCCTCATTTATTCTCATCGCCCCTGTTTTATTTACATGTTGATGGTATGCTTGAACATTGCCATCTAACCAAAATAAAATAAAAGACAATCTAATTGTCTTTTCATAAGTTAAGCATTTCATAATTATAGTAGATAACACTTTATTTTAACAAAGTGGTAAATTCTAGAAATTTCAGATCTATTTGTCCTATTAAAATTACACATTTTTTTCAAAATAGTACAGCAGTTCCTCAAGTAACGTTATTTTGTTCAAAATCATTTTGCTGTAACTTTGATGAGAAATAAAAAATCACTTCCCACCTGGGGTTACTGTCTATGTGGAGTTTGTACATTCTCTCCATGTCTGTGTGGGGTTTTCCTGGGTATTCTGGTTTCCTCCCACATCCCAAAGATGTGTACATTGATTTAGTTGGCATGTCCAAACCGTCCCAGTCTGAGTGGCTGTGTGTGTGAGTGCACCCTGCAATGGAATGGTGTTCTGTCTAGGGCTGGTTCCTGCCTTGTGCCCTGAGCTGTCAAGACAGGCACCAGCCACCTGCAAACCTGAACTGAAACAATTAGGTACATCATTATCTTACTTGTTTTAATTAATCTGTTTTAAATGTATGTATAGCTGGTATGTTTTGGAACTGTGTCCCCTGCAAAATCTCATGTCAAATTGTAATCCTCAATATTGGAGGTGGGGCCTGGTGGGAGTTATTGGATTGTGGAAGTATTTCTTATGAATGGTTTAGCACCATCCCCTTGGTGCTGTTCTCATGATAGTGAGTAAGTTTTCATGAGATCTGGTTGTTTAAAAGTGTATATACCTTTCCCCCCACTCTTTCTCTTGCTTCTTCTCTGGCCAAGTGAAGTGCAAACTTCCCCTTCACCTTCCACCATGATTGTAAGTTTCCTTAGGCCTCTCCACAATTGGCTCTCCACAATTGGTTTCCATAGAAACTGGGCACCAATTCAGTTTATTTTCTTTATAAATTACCCCATCTCTGGTATTTCTTTATAGCAATGTAAGAACAAACTAATACAAGAAAATTGGTATGGAGGAATAGAGCATTGCTATAAGGACACCTAAAATTGTGGAAATAGCTTTGGAACTGGTTGTTGGGCAGAGGCTGGAAGAGTTTACGGAGTTCAGAAAAATATAGGAAGATGAGGGAAAGTTCGGACTGCCTTAAAGACCGGTAAAATGGTTGTGACCAAAATGTTGATAACGATAAAAACAGTGAAGTCCAGGCTTGTGAGGTTTCAAATGGAAATAAGAAACTTTTTGAGAACTGGAGCAAAGATCATATATTCCTCCGTTTTATGCTGCTGATAAAGATATATCCAAGACTGGAAAGGAAAAACAGGTTTAATGGACTTACAGTTCCACATGGCTGGGGAGGCCTCACAATCATGGCAGAAGGCAAGGAGGAGCAAGTCATGTCTTACATGGATGGCAACAGACAAAGAGAGGAGAGCTTGTGCAGGGAAACTCCTGTTTTTTAAAACCATCAGATCTTGTGAGACCCACTCACTATCATGAGAATAGCACAGGAAAGACCAGCCACCATGATTCAATGACCTCCCACCAGGTTCCTCCCATGACATGTGGGAATTGTGGGAGTCACAATTCAAGATGAGAACTGGATGGGGACATAGCCAAACCACATCAGGGAACTTCTGTTATGCTTTAACAAAGAACTTGGCTGCATTGTATCCCTGCTTTAGAGATCTGTAGAACTTTGAACTTGAGAGTGATGATTTAGGGTACCTGGTGGAAGAAATTTCTAAGCAGCAAAGCATTTAAGATGTGGCATAGCAGATTCTACCATTCTAGGCTCATATGCATGAGCAAAGACATTTCTTAAAGTTGGAACTTTTATTTAAAGGGGAAGCAGAGAGTAAAAGTTTGGAAAATTTGCAGCCTAGCCATGTGGTAGAAAAGAGAGAATTCAAGTGGGCTGCTGAGCAACCACTTGCTAGAGAAATTTGTGTAAATAAAAAGGCAAGTGCTGATAGCCAAGACAATGGTAAAAGGGCCTCAAAGATATTTCAGAGATCTTTGCAGCAGCTTCTCCCACCACAGGCCTGGAGGCCTAGGAAGACTGAATGGCTTCTTAGGCCAGACTCCTGGGCCTCACTACCCTGGGCAGCCTCAAGACTCTGTTCCCAGAATCCCAGTTGTTCTAGCTCCAGCCATGGCTCTAACGGGCCCAGATACATGGCTCTAAGGGGCCCACTCTTTCAAAGGGTACAAGCTATAATCCTTGGTGATTTCCACATGGTGTTAAACCTGCAAATGCACAGAGTACAAGAGTGGAAGCTTGGGATCCTTCACCTAGATGGTGGCACCCTAATGGAGAACCTCTACTAGGAGAGTGAGGAGGAAGAATGTGGGGTTGGAGCCCCCACAAAGAGTCCCCACTGGGCACTGCCTAGTGGAACTATGAGAAGAGAGCCACTATCCTCCAGACCCCAGAGGTAGATCTACCGATAGCTTGCACTCTGTGCCCAGAAAAGCTGCAGGCACTTAACACCAGCCTGTGAGAGGAGCCACAGGGGTTTAACCCCACAAAGCCACAGAGATGGGACTTCCCAAGGCCTTAGGAACCCATCCCTCACACTAGAATGCCCTGGATTTGGGACATGGAGTCAAAGGAGATTATTTTGGAGTTTTAAGATTTAATGACTGACTGCCCTGCTGGGCTTTGAACTTGCATGGGGCCTATAGCCCCTTTCTTTTTGCTGATTTCTTTTTGGAGTGGGAGTATTTACCCGATACCTGTACCCCCATTATATCTTGAAAGCATCTACTCTGGTTTTGATTTTACAGGCTCACAGGTGGAAGGATGTATCAGATGAGACTTTGGACTTTGGACTTTTGAGTTAATGCTGGAATAAATTAAGACTTTAGGGGACTGTTTGAAAGTCATGATTGAATTGCAATGTGAGAAGGACATGCTTGGGCAGAATGATATGGTTTGGGTTTGTGTCCCCACTTGAACCTCACGTCAAATTGTAATCCCCAGTGTTGTACATGGGGCCTGGTGGGAATGACTGGATCATGGAGGTGTTTCTCATAGGTTAGCATCAACCCTTTTGTGCAGTTCTTCTCATGATAATGAGTGAGTTCTCATGATAATGAGTGAGTTCTCATGATATCGGGCTGTTTAAAAGTGTGTAGCACCTCCTCCCTCACTCTGTTTCTTGCTTCTCCTCTGGCCATGTGAAGTGCCAGCTCCCCCTACACCTTCCATTATGATTGTAAGTTCCCTGTGGCCTCCCCAGAAGTCAAGCAGATGCCAGCATCAATCATGAGACAATTAAACCTCTTTTCTTTATAAATTACCTAGTGTCATGTATTTCTTTATAGCAATTCAAGGATGGACTAATACAATAACTCACATTTACCTCAATGTTTAACGTTAGAAGTGTTTGGTCTTTATTTAGAAGTTGGTGATGTTTATGTAACCAGAAATATGCCATAAGAACTTAACTCTTTTTTATGTCGATTAGCCTGTTGTATTAGTCCATTCTCATGCTGATATAAGGACATGCATGAGACTGGGTAATTTATAAAGTAGAGGTTAAATTAACTCACAGTTCCACATGGCTGGGGAGGCCTCACAATCATGGCGGAAGACAAAGGAGGAGCAAAGGCTTAATGGTGGCAGGCAAGAGAGCATGTGCAGGGAAACTCCCCTTTATAAAACCATCAGATCTCATGAGAGTTATTCACTGTCACAAGAATAGCATAGGAAAACCACCCACTATGATTCAATTACCTCCCACTGGATCCTTCCTACAACACCTGGGCATTATGGGAGCTACAATTCAAGATGAGATTTGAGTGGGGACGCAAAGCCAAACTATATCATCCTGCCCTGACCCCTCCCAAATATCATGTCCTCACATTTCAAAACCAATCATGCCTTCTGAACAGTCCCCCATAGTCTTAACTCATTTCAGCATTAACTCAAAGTCCAAGTTCTAAGTCTCTCCTGAGACAAGGCAAGTAAGTCCCTTCCGCCTATGAGCCTGTAAAATCAGTAGCAAGTTAGTTACTTCCTAGATATAATGGGGATACAAGCATTGAGTAAATACATCCATTCCCAATGGGAGAAATTGGCCAAAACAAAGGGGTTACAGGCCCCATGCAAGTCTGAAATCCATCAAGGCAGTCAAATCTTAAAGCTCCAAAATGATCTCCTTTGACTCCATGTCTCAAATCTAGGTCTTGCTGATGCAAGAGGTAGGCTCCCACAGCCTTCAGCAGCTCCACCCCTATGGTTTTTGAGGGTACAGCCCCTCTCCTGGCTGCTTTCATGTGCTGGCATTGAGTGCCTGTGGCTTTTCCAGGCACATGGTGCAAGCTGTCAATGGATCTGCCATTCTGGGGTCTGAAGGATGGTAGCCCTCTTCTCACAGCTCCACTAGGCAGTGCCCCAGTGGGGACTCTGTGTTGGGGCTCTAACCCCACATTTCCCTTCTGTACTGCTCTAGCAGAGGTTCTCCATGAGGGCTCCACCTCTGAAGCAGACTTCTGCCTGGACATTCAGGTGTTTCCATACATCCTCTGAAATCTAGGAGGAGATTCCCAAACCCTAATTCTTGATGTCTATGCACCTGCAGGTTTAATACCACATGAAAGCTGCCAAGGCTGGGGCTTGCACCCTCTGAAGCAATGGCCTGAACTGTACGTTGGCCCCGTTTAGCCATGGCTGGAGTGTCCGGGACACAGGAGACCAAGTCCCAAGGCTGCACACAGCAGGAGGGCCCTAGACCCAGCCCAGGAAACCATTTTTCCCTCCTAGGTCTCCAGGCCTGTGATAGGAGGGGCTGCAATGAAGGTCTCTGACATGCCCTGGAGACATTTTCCCCATTTTCTTGGTGATTAACATTCGACTCTTCATTACTTATGCAAATTTCTGCAGCTGGCTTGAATTACTCCCAAGAAAATGGGCTTTTCTTTTCTATCATATCACCAGCCTTCAAGTTTTCCAAGCTTTTTATGCTCTGCTTTCTCTTAAATGCTTTGCTGCTTAGAAATTTTTTCTGCCAAGCTGGGTGTGGTGACTCACACCTGTAATCCCAGCACTTTGGGAGGCTGAGGCATGAGAATTGCTTGAATCCAGGAGGTGGAGGTTGTGAGCTGAGATCATGCCACTGCAATCCAGCCTGGGTGGCAGAGCAAGACTTTGTCTCAAAACAAAAACAAAAACAAAAATAAAAAACAAAACACAATTTCTTCCAGATAGCCTAAATCATCTCTCTCAATCTCTCAAGTTCAAAGTTCCACAGATTTCTAGGATGGTAGCAAAATGCCACAAGTCTCTTTGCATAGCAAGAGTGACTTTTACTCCAGGTCCCAATAAGTTCCTCATCTCTATCTGAGACAAACTCAGCCTGGATTTTATTGTCATATCAATATCATTTTGGTCACAGCCATTCAGTATGTCTCTAGGAGGTTCCACATGTTCCCACACCTTCCTGTTTTCTGAGCCCTCCAAGCTTCTAGGAAGTTCCAAACTTTCCTACATTTCCCTATCTTCCTCTGAGCCCTACAAGTTGTTCCAACCTCTGCCTGTTACCCACTTCCAAAGTTGTTTCCACATTTTCAGGTATCTTTTTTTTTTTTTTTTTTTTTGAGATGGAGTCTTGCTCTGTCGCCAGGCTGGAGTACAGTGGCACAATCTCAGCTCACTGCAACCTCCGCCCCCAAGTTTCAAGCAATTGTCCTGCCTCGGCCTCCTGAGTAGCTGGTGCTACAGGTGTGTGCCACCACGCCCAGCTAAGTTTTGTATTTTTAGTAGAGATAGGGTTTCACTGTGTTGGCCAGGATGATCTCGAACTTCTGACCTCATGATTCACCCACCTTGGCCTCCCAAAGTGCTAGGATTAAAGGCCTGAGCCACCAATTTTCAGGTATCTTTAGAGCAGCACCACACTTTAGTTCCACATGGTTGGGGAGGCCTCACAATCATGATGGAAGGCAAAGCAGGAAAAAAGTCATGTTCATTTACAGGGAGGCAGGCAAGAGAGCATGTGCAGGAGAACTGCCCTTTACAAAACCATCAGCTCTCATAAGACTCATTCACTATTAAGAGAACAGCACTCATAAGACTCATTCACTATTAAGAGAACAGCACAGAAAAACCACCCCCATTATTCAATTACCTCTCACTGGGTCCCTCCTATGAGGGGATTATGGGAGCTACAATTCAAGATGATATTTGGGTGAGGACACAGAGTCAAACCATATCACCTGTGTTAAAATTGGTTTTGTTATACATCATTTTGCTTAAAGTCAATTTTCAAGAACCTATCAATGAGGTTAAGTGATACAAGTTTCACCGAAAAGCCCAAGATACTATGTTCATAACCAAAAGAGTGCATGAACCCAGAAAATAGAATAGGAATTGAAACTACAGCACCCCCTGTTTCTAACTCTTAAATTTATACTTCATTTAAATGTTTTTGAACTTTTTGAATTGTATGCCTAGCATTAGGTTCTGTCTCAGGCTCATTCTTTCTGTATGCCTTATTCTCCAGTGTTGTAGCAACATTTTTATGGTTGCCTTTATGTAGGAAATCATACAACCACTTTACTTGCTATTTGGGAAATTTGTGTAGATTATTTGGTGTACAGAAATAGAAAAGTAGATGGTCACTTTCACCAGTCAGTGGAGGAAAAGTGATAAGAAAATGAAAATATGAGCAGTATCTTACAACTCTTTGTATTGTCTAGGGTTTGGTTCCTCAACATTATGGGCCTCAATTCTGCATCAGACAACAAAATACACAACTTTCCCTATGCATATGCATATTCACATAACATTTATTAACATAAAACAAAATATCACAAAATAAACTTATTAATTTACAATGGTGCTTTATCTGTATAATGACTACCTTTCATAGATAATGTGATAATTACTAGCTCCTCAGGAGAGAATACCTACCTGGAGATGTAATTTCTAGTAAAAGCTGGCTTAGTAATTCAGAGAAAGTAGATTTTTTAAGTCCTGAGAAATATTTTATCTAGGATTTGTTAGAATTTATCTTTAAGAAAAAAGAATATATCTTCTTTGTGGCCCAATTATTATAACCAAGCACTATTAGATTATCATTGAACAAATAGTATGAATTTGCTTCTGCTTTGAAATCCATGATGATCACTCTTGTTTTGATAACTCCTAAACATTTAACAAGCTATCAGGCTCATGTTTATCAACTATTCTTATGGATTTTTAGATTATTCAGTGAATTGGCTCACCAACATGCCTATATTCTCTACCCTGAATGCATACCAATTAATAGTAAGAGGAAAAATAGCCAGGCTTAAAATCATGGTGAATATGTCTTGAGAACTGAAGAAGAACAAAAAGAAATCACTGAATGGTGGCTAAAGGTATAAGCTGGCTGATGTCACGTGTATTAAAAGTAACTCACCTAAGATCAACATCATTAGTCATTGGAAAAATGCAGTTTAAAATCATAATGTGATACTTGTATAAGCCTATTTACATTGGCAAAAATGTAAAAGACTGACCAGACAATCATTGACAAGGATGTGGAACAACTGGAGATCTCATACATTGATGGTGAAAATATAAATAAGAAAATCCACTTTGGATAACATTTTGGCAGTTTTTTTTTAATTTTTTATTTTTATTTTGAGGCAGGGTGTCACTTTTTCACCCAGGCTGGAGTGCAGTGGTACAATCATAGCTCACTGCAGCCTCAACCTCTCGGGCTCAAGTGATCCTCCTGCCTCAGCCTCTCAAGTTGTTGGGACTACAGGCGTGTGCCACCATGTCTGGCTAATTTTATTTTTTAATTTTTAAAAATGTTTTATAGAGATGAAGTCTCACATGTCACCCAGGCTGGTCTCAAACTCCTGGACTCAAGTCATCCTCCTGCCCTGGCCTCCCAAAGTACTGGGATTACAGGTGTAAGTCACCATGCCTAGCATTTTGGCAGTTTTTGGCAGCCATTATACACCTAGGTATTTACCAAGAAATAAAAACATATTTGTGTAAAATGTTCATGGGTATTAATAGTAGCCTTATTTGTGATAGCCAAAACTTGTAAACAATCTAAATGTTTATCAACAAGCCAATGCATAAACTATTGTATATCCATATAACAGTGTACTTCTCAGTAATGAAGAGAAACTATCGTATGCACGTGAAAGAATTTCAAAAATAATTCTGCTGAGTTAAAGAAGCCAAACACAAAAGGGCTTACACTGTATTATTCTATTAATATAAAGTTCTAGAAAGATGCAAAACTAACCTATAATTATAGAATAAAGACAAGTGGTTATGCGGTGGAAGAATGGAGGAATAGATTACAAAGAATTACAAGGAAACTTGAGAGGTTCGCCATTAGAATTGTGGTGATGGTTACCAGAGTGTGAATATATATGTGCCCAAACTCAAATTGTACACTTTAAGGATGTACTGTTTACTTAATATCAGTTATACATCAATAAAGCATTTAATTTTAAAAATTACATCAAACGAAATGAAAAACCAGAGCTGCTGTCACAGCAAAGAAAACAAAACCAAAATATCTGGCAAACACATAACTGCTTACGATTTAATGCTTTACAGGTGATAGCACTGGAGATAAAACAGAAAAATGGCATAGCTTGTGACACGAAAATTGTGTTTATTACTCACTAAACACAATGATAAAAATCTACATTATGTCTGACGTAACCAGAGAAAGGAGACTCTCATTACAAGAATTGCTTATTTTGCTACAAGATTTTTGCTACAAGTGACAACTTAAAAAAAATGCTTCTGGATGGAGGTTCACAAAGAAGGGTGTAGGAAGCTGCAAACTTTCTAACTTACCCGACATGTAGGGAGGGAAAATAAAATTAAACAACAAAAAAAACCGGACAAAGTCATTTCCAACCAAAATTATAAAATGTGAATAAAATTAATAATAAAAAAGACAGTCAACAAAATAAGCTTTTGCCATGTAATTCCTTATGAATTAAAATTTAGTTCACAGAGAATTTATTATTATTGAGATGCTCAAAAAGATAATTAAAAGAAAGCATCCATTAAAAAAGAATCAAATCAAAACCACAATGAGATACCATCTCACACCAGTTAGAATGGCAATCATTAAAAAGTCAGGAAACAACAGGTGCTGGAGAGGATGTGGAGAAATAGGAACACTTTTACACTGTTGGTGGAACTGTAAACTAGTTCAACCCTTGTGGAAGTCAGTGTGGCGATTCCTCAGGGATCTAGAACTAGAAATTCCATTTGACCCAGCCATCCCATTACTGGGTATATACCCAAAGGACTATAAATCATGCTGCTATAAAGACACATGCACACATATGTTTATTGCGGCATTATTCACAATAGCAAAGACTTGGAACCAACCCAAATGTCCAACAATGATAGACTGGATTAAGAAAATGTGGCACATATACACCATGGAATACTATGCAGCCATAAAAAATGATGAGTTCACGTCCTTTGTAGGGACATGGATGAAATTGGAAATCATCATTCTCAGTAAACTATCGCAAGAACAAAAAACCAAACACCGCATATTCTCACTTATAGGTGGGAATTGAACAATGAGAACACATGGACACAGGAAGGGGAACATCATACTTCGGGGACTGTTGTGGGGTGGGGGGAGGGGGGAGGGATAACATTGGGAGATATACCTAATGCTAGATGACGAGTTGGTGGGTGCAGCGCACCAGCATGGCACATGTATACATATGTAACTTACCTGCACGTTGCGCACATGTACCATAGAGCCTAAAGTATAATAATAATAATAATAATAATAATAATAAAATAAAATAAAATAAAGAATAAAAAAAAGAATTGCTTATTTTGCTACAAGATTTTTGCTACAAGTGACAACTTAAAAAAAACGCTTCTGGATGGAGGTTCACAAAGAAGGGTGTAGGAAGCTGCAAACTTTCTAACTTACCCAACATGTAGGGAGGGAAAATAAAATTAAACAACAAAAAAAAACGGACAAAGTCATTTCCAACCAAAATTATAAAATGTGAATAAAATTAATAATAAAAAAGACAGTCAACAAAATAAGCTTTTGCCATGTAATTCCTTATGAATTAAAATTTAGTTCACAGAGAATTTATTATTATTGAGATGCTCAAAAAGATAATTAAAAGAAAGCATCCATTAAAAAAGAAAAAGATATCATAAATAAAACAAACAGATACAAAGTCAAAATGAGTGGATGTCAAAAAGTACCAAATAGAAACACTGAAAATGAAAAGAAAATATATGGACATCAAAAAACAAATAAGACGGCCGGGCTCTGTGGCTCACACCTGTAATCCCAGCACTTTGGGAGGCCAAGGTAGGTGGATCATCTGAGGTCAGGAGTTCAAGAGTAGCCTGGCCAACACGGTAAACCCTGTCTCTACTAAAAATACAAAAAATTATCCTGTTGTGGTGCCAGGTGTCTGTAATCCCAGCTACTCAGGAGGCTAAGGCAGGAGAATTACTTGAACCTGAGAGGTGGAGGTTGCAGTGAGCTGAGACTGTGCCATTGCACTCCAGCCTGGGCAACAAGAGTGAAACTCTGTTTAAAAAAAAATAATAAATAAAAGAAAGGAAGGAAGGAAGGAAGGAAGGGAGAGAGAGAGTGAGAGAGACAAGAAAGAAAGGAAGGAAGGAAGGAAGGAAGGAAGGAAGGACAGAAGGAAGGAAGGAAGGAAGGAAGGAAGGAAGGAAGGAAGGAAAGAAAGAAAGAAAGAAAAGAAAAGAAAGAAAATAAATAGGTTAAGCCCTGGACTGAACAAGGTTGAAAAACAATTAATGAGGTAGAAGATATTAGTAAGAAAGTCACTCAGAAGTTCAGAAAGACAAAGAAAACAAATAAAATTAGGCCCTGTGGTTTTCTTCTATGTATGTGTAATCTCATCAAAACTTGGTCTCACTCTATAAACAACTAAGAAACTGGACATAATACATGAAAAAACTGGTTTCAGATATTGAAACAATGGAAATTCAGGACTGTGATCTTTGAAAGACAGGAAACAAATTCTGTGAGCCTTAAAATGGCCAAAAGTTTTTTCCTAGATGTAATTTCCAGATCGCAATGCAAAAGTGTAGAATTGAACTGAGGATATAGAGAATGGAGTTAAAAAAAGCCAAGGTAGCTACAATGTCCATGGCAGAGTACTGGAGAAAAGGAAACTATGCAGAAAAAGAGATACTGGGTTCTGCACTGGAGGGGTATTAGAGAGGCATTGAACGGGCTCTTCATTGAGCTGAAAACTGCACATGCAAAGGGTGAAATTCCACAAGGCTGAGCTAATCAGCAACTTAGTAAGAAAAAAAAAAAAGAACAATTACACAGGAAGCTCTAAGCTAAAAAAAAAAAAAATTCCAAGAACTCACACATAGGTGGGAATTGTTTGAATACCCAACAGTCAGAATAGACAGACCTTATTGAATACACAGAGGATTCCAAAGAGACCCAAGAAGGTTTTCATATTAGTAATGTAACTAAATCAAGTAAAGACTACCATAAACCAATTACAGCAAAAAAAAACTGAAAAGAAATTCTTAAAATGATCAAGCCATTTCCATGTAATCCAACTAACTGAGAGAACAAATTCCAACAGGGTTTAAAGAAACACATCAAAATCTACCACTTATCAAGGTTAGAATAACAATGTCCAGCATTGAACAAAAAATTGCTACATGCATGAACAAGCAGAAAAATGTGATCCCCAACAATGATAGAAAAATCCACCAATGTAAATAGAACCTGAAGTGAGAAAGATAATGAAATTTTTAAATATCATAAATATTATGAATATACTCAAAGGTTTAAAGGAAAATATAAAAAATGAGAAAAAAATGGAAGATACAATAATGAGCTTAATGGAAACTCTACAGCTGAAAAAGTTATATTTGAAGTGAAAAATTCACTGTATGGGGTTAATAGCAAAGTAGACATAGAAGAGAAGTCCAAACAAATTGAATACATGACATTAGATATTATCCAAAATAGGGACAAAGAATACAAACCTCAATAAAATTAACAGAGATCCTATAGATACACAGCAATACCACGTGGGTCTAACATTCATGTAATTGAAGTCTCAGAAATGGGGAGGGGGATGAAGGAAGAGAAAAAAAATGGCTACATATTTCCTATATTTCATGAAAAGAATAAACCAACACATCCAAGAAGCTCAACAAATTCTAACAGAATAAATACAAATAAAACTAAGAAAAATCACACTCAAAACACTGAAACAAATTAACAAAATAATATTAAAATTAATTGTAGAAAAATAACATATTAAGTACAAAGGATGAAAGATTTAAAAAAAATCCACAGAGAAAAAAGCAGAGGAAGGCAAAACAAAATGGAACATCATCTTCAAATCGCTAAAATAAAACTATTTCAAATTTTATGTCAGTAGAAACATCGTTTAAGTATGAAGAGAAACAAGGCAAACATGTTTACTCTTACCTCTTCAACTCAGCATCGTACTAGAGAGCTTAGCCAAGGAAAAAAGGCAAGAAAAAGAAATAAAAGCCATACAGATAGGAAATGAAGAACCAAACTTGGTTGTATGTGTAGAATATGCGAAGAATGTAAACAACAGCTATTAGAATTAATAAGTGAGTTATAGGAAGGTCACAAAATACTAGGTTGTGATAAAAAATAAGTTGTGTTTTTTATGTTACAAGAAACAATTTGAAACTAAAATTTTAGAAATCAATTTTCAACAGCAATAATAAACATCATATGTTTAGGTATTGATCCAGAAAATTATGTGCATTATCTGTACACTGAACACTAAATAGTGATGCTAACAGAAATTAATGAAGAAATAAACTAATGAAGAGATATACTATGTCATGGATGAGGAGATTTAATATACTAAAGTACCAATTCTCCCCAAACTGCTCTATAGGTTGAATGCACTTCCAATCAAAATTCTTGCAGAATTAGTTTTTTTTCTAAATACACAAGCTTATTATAAAATTTATATTGAAGGGTAAAATATAGCAAACATTTTTCCTTTTACCAAAATAATTTTGAAAATAGAAGACTAAAATTAGAACTTATTCTAGCTGATTGAAAGAAACAAAGTTGTAGTATGCAAGACACTAGGCACTACCAGAAGAAAAAAAAAAAGACACCTTTATCAATGAAACAGAATGAAATATCTAACAATAAATCCTCACTTATATGGTCAGGTGTTTTTCAACAAAAGTATTAAGGCAATTCAATGTTAAAATAATAGTCTTTTCAACAAACGATGCTGGAAAAATCAGATATCCATATGCAAGAAAACCTCAAATTATAACTTGCACAATATACAAAATTTCATGCAAAACAAATCATAGACTTAAATGTAAAATCTAACATTTAAACACATCTAGAAGAAAACGTGAACACATTTGTGTGACCTTGGATTAAGCATACATTTCTTAGACATGACGCCAAAACCATGACGTGTATACCAAAAAATTGGATGCTGTCAAATGTAAGAAGTCCTGCTCTGCAGAAGACAATGTATGTACGTGTGCTTCCATTTATATGACATTCTCGCAAAAAAAAAAAAAAAAAAAAAAAAAAAAAAAAAACTATAGGAACAGAGAACATTGTTTGCCAGAGGCTGGGGACAGAGAGAAGGATTCACAAAAAATAAGAATCCAGAAATGTTTTTATGTGATGGAATTGTCCTTTTCCTTGATTGTAGTGGTGCTTACAAAACTTGCATAATTTTCCTATAAAAAGCATGAATTTTTCTATATGTAAATTACACATTTATTTTTAAAAATATAAAAATTAAAGGGAATGTAAGACTTTTTCAGAAAATAAAAACTAGAGTATATATCTATACTAAGTAAAGAAATTAAATTAATAATACATAAACTTTCTATAAAGAAATTCTAGGCCCACATGGGTTTACTTGTGAATTCTCTCAAATATTTAAAGAACAAATAATATCCACACAATCTCCTTCAAAAAAAAGAGAAAAAAATTAGAGAAGATGGAAATATTCCCCCAAATCATTATATGAAGCCAGCATTACCCCAATACTAGAAACTAAAGCTGAAAAAAGACAACACAAATTAAGAAAGCTAGATATTAATATTGCTCTTAACTATATACTTAAATCCACAAAAAAAATTAGTAAACTAAATTTAGTAATATACCAAAAAGGTTATATACCAATTGGGATTTATCCCAGGAGTTAAAGATTGGTATAGTATCTGAAAATCAATTTATGTAATAAACAATATTAACAGAATGAATGTCTAAAATCATGTGATAATCTCAATAAATGAAGAATAAAATGAATAAAAGCTAACTCATGATTTTCAAAAAGCTCAAAAAGACTAATAATAAAAGGGATTTCCTCAACCTGCTAAAGATCACTTACATATTATGCAATATATAATATATAGTAGTTATTGTATACTTATATACTACAAATTACAAAAAAAAATTCTATTCACCATGCAGATGTTCCTTGACTTACGATAGGGTTATATCCCATTAAACCCATCATAAGACAATAACAGACAAACAGAGAGCCAAATCATGAGTGAACTCCCATTCACAATTGCTTCAAAGAGAATACAATACTTAGGAATCCAGCTTACAAGGGACGTGAAGGACCTCTTCAAGGAGAACTACAAACCAATGAATAAAAGAGGATGAAATAAAAGAGGATACAGACAAATGGAAGAACATTCCATGCTCATGGGTAGGAAGAATCAATATCGTGAAAATGGCCATACTGCCCAAGGTAATTTACAGATTCAATGCCATCCCCATCAAGCTACCAATGACTTTCTTCACAGAATTGGAAAAAACTACTTTAAAGTTCATATGGAACCAAAAAAAAAGCCTGCATCTCCAAGTCAATCCTAAGCCAAAAGAACAAAGCTGGAGGCATCACACTACCTGACTTCAAACTATACTACAAGGCTACAGTAACCAAAACAGCACGGTACTGGTACCAAAACAGAGATATAGATCAATGGAACAGAACAGAGCCCTCAAAAATAACGCCGCATATCTACAACTATCTGATCTTTGACAAACCTGAGAAAAACAAGCAATGGAGAAAGGATTCCCTATTGAATAAATGGTGCTGGGAAAACTGGCTAGCCATATGTAGAAAGCTGAAACTGGATCCCTTCCTTACACCTTATACAATAATTAATTCAAGATGGAGTAAAGACTTAAATGTTAGACCTAAAACCATAAAAACCCTAGAAGAAAACCTAGGCATTACCATTCAGGACACAGGCATGGGCAAGGACTTCATGTCTAAAACACCAAAAGCAATGGCAACAAAAGCCAAAATTGACAAATGGGATCTAATTAAACTAAAGAACTTCTGCACAGCAAAAGAAACTACCATCAGAGTGAACAGGCAACCTACAAAATGGGAGAAAATTTTCGCAACCTACTCATCTGACAAAGGGCTAATATCCAGAATCTACAATGAACTCAAACAAATTTACAAGAAAAAAACAAACAACCCCATCAAAAAGTGGGCAAAGGATATGAACAGACATTTCTCAAAAGAAGACATTTATGCAGCCAAAAGACACACGAAAAAATGCTCATCCTCACTGGCCATCAGAGAAATGCAAATCAAAACCACAATGAGATACCATCTCACACCAGTTAGAATGGCAATCATTAAAAAGTCAGGAAACAAGTGCTGGAGAGGATGTGGAGAAACAGGAACACTTTTACACTGTTGGTGGGACTGTAAACTAGTTCAACCATTGTGGAAGTCAGTGTGACGATTCCTCAGGGATCTAGAACTAGAAATACCATTTGACCCAGCCATCCCATTACTGGGTATATACCCAAAGGACTATAAATCATGCTGCAATAAAGACACATGCACATGTATGTTTATTGTGGCACTATTCACAATAGCAAAGACTTGGAACCAACCCAAATATCCAACAATGATAGACTGGATTAAGAAAATGTGGCACATATACACCATGGAATACTATGCAGCCATAAAAAATGATGAGTTCATGTCCTTTGTAGGGACATGGATGAAATTGGAAATCATCATTCTCAGCAAACTATCGCAAGGACAAAAAACCAAACACCGCATGTTCTTACTCATAGATGGGAATTGAACAATGAGAACACATGGACACAGAAAGGGGAACATCACACTCTGGGGACTGTTGTGGGGTGGGGGGAGGGGGGGAGGGATAGCATTAGGAGATATACCTAATGCTAAATGACGAGTTAATGGGTGCAGCACACCAGCATGGCACATGTATACATATGTAACTAACCTGCACATTGTGCACATGTACCCTAAAACTTAAAGTACAATAATAATAATAATAAATAATAATAAAAAAACCATCATAAACTGAAAATATTCTAAATTGAAAGTGTGGAAAGTGTTTTCAACTTACCATATGTACAGATATTTGCGACATCCAGAGGTAACTCCATCAAGGAGTGTACTGAATGCATTTGCTTTGTATCATCATAAAGTCAAAAAATCAAGAGTGGAGTCATCATAAATCTGGGATGTCTGTAGTGCTGAAAAGTGGAAAACATTTAAGCATTTGTGTAACCAAAAAGTGTAAGATTTCTTACTGAAAATTACAAAACCCTGAGGAGAGAAATTAAAGATTGTGGATTGGAAGAAAATATTGTTAAAATGCCAATTCTACCCACACCAATTTAATGAAATTCTAATTAAAAAAAAAAAATACTCAGCAGGCTTTTTTTTTGGTGGGGGGGAGAGGTTAAATGTAATGCATATAAAAATGGAGAGGACCTAGAGCAACTGTGATCTTTTCTTTTCTTTTCTTTGGCCGGTTGCGGTGGCTCACGCCAGTAATTTCATCACTTTGGGAGGCCGAGGCGGGCAGAACAGGAATTCAAGACTGGCCAACCTACAGACACAGCTATTTGGAAGGCTGAGGTAGGTGGATGGCTTGAGCCCCAGAGGTGGAGGTTGCAGTGGGCTGAGATTGTACCACTGCACTTCAGCCTGGGTGACAGAGTGAGACCCTGTCTCAAAAATAATAATAATAATAATAAATAAGCTGTGATTTTTTTTTTTGATGTGTCAACTTCACTGGGCAACAGTCCCCAGTTATTCCATCAAATGCTATTCTGGAGGTTGTTGAGAAGGTATTGGGTAGATGTGATGACAATTCATAATCACTTGATTTTAAGTAAAAAAGATTATCCCAGATAATCTCAGTAGTGTTGATTCAATAAGTTGAAGGTCTTAAAAGCAGACCTGAGACATCTCTGAAGAACAAAGTTTGCCATGGACAGCAGTTTCAACTTGTGACCAAGAGATGGAGACTGTTTCCTCACGGCCTACCCTACAGATTGTGGACTTGCCTAGTCAGCCCCCATTATCACATAAGCCAATTCTTTTTTTAATTTTTTTATTATTTTTATTTTTTTGAGACGGAGTCTCTCTCTGTCACCCAGGCTGGAGTACAGTGACAGTGGCGCCATCTCGGCTCACTGCAATCTTTGCCAGCTGGGTTCAAGCGATTCTCCTGCGTCAGCCTCCCAAGAAGCTGGAATTACAGGTATGCACTGCCATGCCCGGTTAATTTTGTATTTTTAGTAGAGATGGCGTTTCACCATGTTGGTCAGGCTGATCTTGAACTCCTGATCTCGGGTGATCCTCCCACCTTGGCCTCCCAAAGTGCTGGGATTACAGGTGTGAGCCATTGTGCCCGGCCCTCAGCCAATTTTTATAGTAAATTTCTTAGTATTTATTTTGCGTGGGTTCTGCTCATCTGAGTGAACCCTAACTGATAACAGAAGCCAGGTCAATTTTTAAAAAGAAGAACAATGTTGAAGGACTTCCACTACTCAATTTTAAAATGCACCATAAAGCTACAGGAATCAAGGCAGAATGGTATTGGCATAAAGATAGGAATGTAGATAAACGGAATTGAGAGTTAAGAAATGAAATGATTTTTTACAAAGGTACTCAGGCAATTCAATTGAAGAAAGGATGATGATTTTGACAGTGCTAGGACAATTAGTTATCCATTTGTAAAGAATTAGCTTAGTCTCTTCTCTCACACTATCAAGAAAATTAACTCAAAATGGTTTACAGGTCTAAATATAAGAGTTAAAACAATAAAACCTCTGAAAGAAATATAGGAGAAAACCTTTGTGAACTTGAGTTAGGCAGAGTTCTCAGATATGACATCAAAAGCACAGTGCATAAAATAAAATGATAAATTAAATTTCATTAAAATTAAAATATTTTGCACTTCAAAAGATACTTTAAGAAAATAAAAACACAAAAGACTGTGAAAAAATATTTGCAAATTACATGCCTCATAAAGGTATTGTATCCAGAATAAATAAAGAAGTCTCACAAGTCATAATAAGAACACAAAACCCCAATATAAAAATGGGTAACACTTAAATGAACACTTTGCCAAAAAAGATATAAGAATAGCTAATAAGCACATGAAAAGATACTTAACTTTATTAGGCATTATAGATTGCTCATAAAAAAATAAACAGACAATAACAAGTATTGGTGAGGATGTGGAGAAATTAAAATGTAACATGGGTTGTATAATGTTATAGCCACTTTGAAAAATATTTTGGCCATTTCTTAAAAAGTTAAACACATATTTGCCATATGTTCAGTGGAGAAAGGATATCTCAGCAATTCTACTCCTAGGAATCCACTGAAGAGAAATGAAAATATAAGTCCACACAAAGACTTGTACCTGAATGTTCACAGCAGCATTATTCATATTAGCTAAAAACCGGAAATCATTCAAATTTTCATTTGGTAAATGAACAAACAAAATGTAGTATACCATAAAATAAAATACTATTCAATACTAAGAGAGAATAAAATGTCAATTTATGTTACATTAATGACCACAAAAACATACTAAGAAGTCAAACCAAAATATTATTCTATGGTATTGTATATACAAAATGTCCAGAAAAGCAAATTCTTAGAGACAGAAAGAAAATCAGTGGTTTTCTGGGACTGAGGGTGGGAGCAGGATTGAGTGCGAAGGGGTTCCAGGAACTTTAGGAAATTTGAAGCAAACATCCTAAAATTGGATTATGGTGCAGTATAAGAGAAACACAAGTCTATGACAATCATTGATCAACAAATTGTACACTTACAATGAGAGCATTGTTATGTAAGTTGTATCACAATAAAGCTGTAAGAAATAATACATTATTTATATAAAAATATTAAAAATATAAAAAGAACTTACACTATTTATGAATAGATACTTTTAAAACTATATAAAAATGAGAAACCCTAAATTCAAGATCAGATTTCCTCAGTGTAGAGAAGGAGACAAATAAGGAAGTGGTTTAAGTCCTATCTATAATGTTTTGCCACTTAAAAAACATAAAACAGATATGGATATGCTAGAAAAATCCTATAACTGTCATAACATGGTTAACTTTCTAATAACATTTATATACCTATTTTGTTTTAATATATTTATCATAAATAGAGATTTTACTATGTAAATTTATTGATCTTAATAATAAATATATATATTATATTTGAATCAAGTTGTATGTAAAATAGTAGATTCTGCTTTATTCCCAGAATTATAGGAGAAATATTTTTTTCCATATTTTAAATTTTCTTCCAAATAACCCTTACTACTGACTGTATCTTTTTGCATCACAGTGTAATTTGCCCATTCTTGTCTGTCAGATACACAAATTGCTTGTAGCAAACAGATATTTAGCTACTATAAATAAAACACCTCATATGTTATTTATTACTTAATTCTAACTCATCTAAAATTTAAGGTAAAGCTCTGATTTAATGTTTTTCTGACTAACTTTTAAAGCATTATTTATTGACTATTTTATCTTTTTCCATTCACTTGTAGGCTATCTTTATGTGTAGAAAATATTACATTGAACGATATGAAATTGCCAGTTTTGTAAGTCAAAAGCAGTTAAATATTGGTAATTTCAGATAGTTCAGTCTAACTAATGCATCAGGACTATCTATTCCACTGTTTTAATTTCTAATTTCTCCTTTATTATGACAGTTTGTTCATAACATGATAAAGTGGGTCCATTGATTTCCTCCTTTTTTCTCCCTAAGAACTAGTTTTCTTACGTATTTTTTCAAACTTTCTTTTTTTTTTTAAGAAATATTTGTCAGATTTCCCAAAATATTCCCCTTTATTTTAACTATCCCTGTGATGTAACTTTAATTCTATTTGGGGAAAAAATGACATGTTTACAAATGCTAAGTATTCCTCTTTATTTATCTAAGAACAATTTTAGGGATTCTTTCCAAGTGTCCCATACATTTCTTGTTGAGATTTTATATAATATCCCAGTATTTTATATAATATTTGTTTCTCACATTAATGAGATTGTTTTTCATTATATTTTCTAATGATTTATTACTTGTATAATCATGATATTAATAACTAACATTTATTCAACACATTTAACACGCTGGCTGCTAATCAGCTTTTATGAAGTTTGTAATGTAATCTTCACAACATTTCTGTGAAGTACTTACTAATGCTAGCTTCATGATGTAGATGAGGAAACTAAGGCATAGAAAGTTTAAGCAACTTATTCATGATGCCACAGATTATAAGAAAGTATTTAAATGTAAATTGCGTAATCACAAGACCCTAATTTTAACATCACATCAAAACATTTTTATTTACATACTGTCACAGAATTGAGCTCTTCAGTTACCTCTGTAAGTATTTTAGGTTATTGTTATAGCTTCTCTGGCTATCTCATTTATATCTCATACTATAGATAAAACCTTTCATTTATACCTGTCATCCTTTCTCCACTGAACAGAGAAAGGCTCCTTTGTTCTTCCTGAATTCTTGATGTCTTTATCTCTGAAGAAGAAAAAATATATTTATCCCCGATTTTAATCCAACTGTGAAATTCTTGGGCCCATTGTCAGACAGACACAAATCAATCTATATTTTTAAACTATCCAATAAATGTACATTATTCCACTTTATGCTACTGTGTTCTCTTATGCAATATTGGCTTAATCTGAAATACACAGACAATATGCCAAGTTTTAAATCAAAATTTTTTCATTCGTATGTATGTATTAGCCAAAAAGCTTCAAATTTACATGGCCCGAAAAAGCCCATTTAATAGAGCAAATACTTATTCAGCCTTAGCTTACATAACATAACTTACATAACCATGTGATAATTTATATATAGTCATTAGTCAAAAAACAAGTAAACCTAAATATAAACATCTATGTGTGAGAACTTATTTACTATAAAGTCTTACTAACAGGTTCATAAAAACCTCTTTTTATAAAAATTCTAACATCAAGTTACAATAAATAGTTCTGCATAGCAATTATGCTAAGAATTATCTTTGCAACTTATTCCTTAAGTAGTTTAGATAGCAATAAGGGGGAAAATCATCTTATGTGACTTTGATGTGTGACAAATCCGAGAATTGACAAGACCGTGTAAATCATGTGTATTATCATGCCTCATCTGAATGTCTCTACAACATATACAAGTTGAAGGATTAAATGTGAGAAGAGCTTTCAGAGCTGTGTCAGTGCTGAGGGCTGTCGACACTGATTAAGACACTGACAGAGTGCACAAAAAAACCATTTGTTGGCATGACATATCAGATGGGTGAAGAATCCGTCTTTGTCTATTGAGTTCAGTTTTCTTCCAAACTGACTTACAGATCAGCTGTAGTGTTTCCAGAGGCAAATAGTACATTGATTTTTTAATATAGACATCATGCAAAATAGGTAGTAATGAAAAGTTTTTAAAGAGGCTTTTCTATAGCATTAGTAAGCACAATGAACAATTGTGCATTAATATGAACAGTGTTTCCTTCCATCTTCTACTTTTAAGAGCCACTTTTTAAAACCGCAGCTCCCATTAAAAGGCTAATTCTCTTTCTACCCATGACTAAACTGTGTGGTGAGGTTTACTTTTGTTTGGCACTGAAAAATAAATGATGGAAAATTGGAGCTAACAATATGTTCTGATTATTCCTATGGTATACAATATTCTCTGAATGTGACAAACCATGTTTATCACACTAGGGAGGGTGAGTAAGGGAGAGAGAGATTCCCTGTGATTTATTGGCATGCATGATGCTGTTAAATAGCCATTTTATTATTCTGCCTTGACATTGACAAATTTTATTTAAATTCTAGGAACTAAAATTTTTTTACATGTAAAATCTTACCTAAATATTGTATTGACTATGAGAAATAAAAGTTATTTGGATTAGTAGTTAAGACCATTGGGTCCATCAAGTGTTATGTTCCACTTGTTATTCTAAATCATATGAGTTTTTATTGTTTCTATCTAATACATTTTAAGTCTCTTTCCTACATTTCTATATTTTAAAAAGTGGTACCACAGAGTAGATCATCATTCCAGGAAGCCAGATTCTCCAGGTAAGAAAGGATACAGATTGTCTCCATATATACCCTTATTCCTATTATACTCTTAGCTTAAAGGTGATATCAATACAAGCAGCCCTATCCAATATGTCTGGCTATCCCAACATAGGAAAAATACATATTCCATTGCATGGATGTATGCTCAGTGTTGAATTGCTAATGCCAATGAAAGAAGATATTTTTTGAAAGGGGAAAGGAGAGTCAAAAGCCCATAAACACTCTCTATCCTGGTACAATTGAGATGAAAAATAAAAATTCTGAGATGACTGGCCAGAGTTATTGTAAAATCTGTGGTTAGAGAAGAGAGTAAAGCATGACTCAACATATGAAACTCAACTCTGTGGTTGAGTTTGTGGAAAAACACAGAACAGTATTCCAAATAATTCTAAAACTTGTAGTATTTGTTTATATCTAGTGGAATATAACCTAGGGGAGAAAAAAAAACAAAGTCTTTAGTTAATGGGTATTGTTATTTTCAGACTGTTATGTATGAATTATGGGATAAAAAACAAATACACAATTATCCTGGTGCCAATGGGAACCAAGGATTTTTGGCAAGGGAGAAACAGGATATAGATATCAGAGAGATGAGATTAAGTAAAAACTATGTAGTCTTGAATATGAATTACAAGTATCCATGATATATTAAAGAAAAGAAAATAAATTTCTTAGCTCTGTCCACTGAAAAATCCTAGAAGCAATGATCAAATAAAATCTCTAGACCTCAGAGTAGTCTCTAAATATCATTTCTATCTAAAAGAATATGAGAATCCCTTAGGAAATGGCTGATTCCACATTTTCAGCAGAATACATACAAGATGCTCCTGGAACATTTTGTCATACCAAAGCAAAGAAACAAAGACTACCAGGGTAATAATAAAATGACTCAGGAGCCTACTTAAGGATATTGTCAATAGCCTGAACTGAGACAATCTAACATCAGTAGTATGAAAATGAAATGGATTAAAAATCACCTAAAAGATTTAAATCAATGAGCCTATATACTAATATTAAAAGAAAAACAATATATGGTTGTCCTTTAGAAGATGCTGAGAAACCAACTCATTTTTTAAACTAGCAAATCAAATGTTGAATATTATTTTTCCATGCAATCTTCATCTAAAGGTAACCAAATAGTTGATAAGGGAAAGTTTCTCTTTATTAAAGTAGTCCGATTACTTGAATACTAACTGTAGTATAGTCTACTAATAGAAGAAGAAATGACATAACTAAAGTATGCTTGTTTTCATAATCTATCAAAATAATGGATTTAGGCCAGAGGTCAGAAAACTTTTCCTGTAATGAATCAGAAGGTAAATATTGTAGGCTTTGGGGTCCATATGGTTTCTGTTTCAACTCTGCTGTTATAACATAAAAGAAGCCATAGAGAAAACATAAATGAATAAATGCGTCTGTGTTCCAATAAAAATTTTTTTACCAAAAGAGGCTGCAGGACAATTTGGCCCATGGGCCATAGTTTCTTTGATATAGACAGTGATTATCAATGGCAGCTAACATCAGAGACAGAGATAACAAGAGAGTATATGCTTCCAGATACAAGTATATAACAATACAAAACACAATTTATTAACTATTAAAAATGAACCTAAATCTGGTCAAGGTTCTAGGCCTAAATATCATGGAACAAGGTAATGTATCAACCAGTTATAATAAAAAGGTCAATACTTTTGTAGATCCTGATTTTAAAAATATATATTTATTTGTGTATATATGTGTATATAAGTATGTATATGTACACATACGCACACATAAATTCACACATACTTACATATGTATGAAATAGGTAGGGAAATTTGAACACTATTGGCTATACGATGATACTAATATATTGTTATTGATTGGTTTAGGATAATATGATATTGTGGTTTTGTTTTCAAAAATATCCTTTGATACTGAATATTTTCATATGGAATTACATGCTACTTGAGATTTGCTTCAAATTAATCTAGAAAAAAGATGGAAAGTGAATGAGGCATAAAACAAAATTAAATAGCAGTTGATAATTACTGAAGCTGAATGTTAACACTGGGACTCATTATACCATTTTGTCTATTTTTGTGTATGTATGAAATTTTTCAGTATGTTAAAAAAAGCAGAAGAATATACTTTGTAGTTTATATATTTCAGTTTCTTATCTGGAATACTGGTAATTTCTATTTATTTCAGGCTTTTCCCTTCTTTGGTATTCTTTTGTATTTGTCCATTGCAAATTCATATTATTTGTCTTTGACTATCCCTTGATTTTCAAGGTCATATAAATTTTATTTCACCCAAGGAAAAAGCCATTCTCTTAAATTAGGGTTATTCGTCATAGTTCTTGACATAGCATGTTCATCAACACTACATTGTAACTCTTAACTTATTCTAAGAAATCAATGTCCTGAATTAAATTCTGAATTCAAGTTTCTTTCTAGTTCATGATGTAGGACACAGTAACCCTATTGAGGTTAGGATGACAATTTAGATGACTTATTAGGTGGATATTAACTTTATAATACTAAGTACTATAATAGCATTGTACATTATTAAAAATGCATAAACTTCATCATATCAAGAATAGGATATACTCATTTTTACTATGCTTACTGATTTATAAGTACTTTTATAATCTTTGACCAATGAACATGGAAATGTAGTTACAGGAAATTTCTGAGTTTAATATGAATTGTAAAAGAAGGAACTCCAGAAACAAAGAAGCAATAAAGTTATATTTTAGGTTTTATAAAAAGAGTTAAGATTTATCAAATTATATTTTAGTTCATTATATACCGAGCAACTACTCAGGTATAATTGGAAGCATTTGAATTTTTATTTCACAATATATAAAATTATACTTGATCATTTCTCTCTTAATTTCATTTAAATTATCATTACAAAGTATCACATCCCTTTAAAGGATATTTCCTTAAGACTTGTAAATTTTGCCCTGTCTCCATAAAATACTTGCTGCTAGCTTATGTAAATACTCTTTTAATTATTATTTTAGCCACAACAACTATTCTTTATTAATGTTAACCATGTTGCAGGTACTTTTTATACATTTATTAAATTTTTAATATTCAAAATGACATTGGAGTGATGGACTTACTCCCATCACATATTAGAAAACTGAGACTTAGTAAGGACAATTAAAATTCTCGAGTTTTTGTAGTCTTCAATAAAAGAGTTGGGTTTCAAGCTCAGATGTGAGTCTCTAGGGTGCCCATTCTTTCTCGCACACAATGCCATGTAAGTTATCTAAAGCCATATGTCAAAAGCCTATAATTATTATGAAGATACCAGCCCTCCAGCCTAATGCTAAATGCACTGTTCTTTACTATGAGTGACCACCATAGGCATACACACTACAGGCAAGCAAGTAGCACAGAATATAGAAGTAGAAATGATACCAACCCTCCAGAATTCCACTGAAAATGTTAAGATGATATTTTCAGTTAAAAAAGGATTAATTTAAGGTAATTTCAAAATACATGAAAGATAAATTAATCTGATTCAAAAAATGTAACATATGAGAAAAATAAAGTCAAGAAGATAAGTGCGTTATCTAAATATTGGGAAAAATTACAAATAGATTGTTTACTATGACATTGAGAAATTTTTATTTTATATAATAGGACCCTGAAGACTGTTTTCTTAGAGTTTCATATCTTTGACATATGATATGTATATTTACCCACATAAAATGTCTTCAAAAATATATTTGTAAGGCTAAATAATCATATTTACCCCTCTATTTATAGTGATATTCTGTGAAAGAAAATAACTTAGGACTTGAATTTGTGCCCAAGAGTCAAAATCTGGGTCTCAGTTTCTTCTTGAAAAAAATGGTTGTAGTGAGTTCTGACAGTTCTTTTGAAATCACAAATTTTCCATAATCACAGTTCAGATGAGTTGCAACTCTCCAGGACAAACCTGTATGTTTAACAGCCATTTCTTCTGCAAATGGCCCTGCAGCCCTTCTTAGTGCATGGCTACATATTGTACTCTCACATTTTCCATTCAACCCATACTGAACCTGAATCTCTTCATTTCTTTATAGGTTCCATGTTACCTCTAGCTTCCAGGTAACACAAGCTGTTTTCTCTGCCTGAAACTCTCTTCTACCACTCCTCCCTGGGCTAACTCCTCCCATCTTTCAGGGATTCTTTACACTCTTTCTCCAGGAAACTTTTGCATATTTCTTGCATTTGTTTGTAGCCAATAGTCGTATTTTTATCCAAGAGCACGAACCTGTTCTAACTCCTTCCAGCATGGCAAGAGTTGGGTCTTCATCTTGGGATTTGACTCATTTTCTCTTTCCAGAGAATGAGATTTAAATATCTCTATAAATCTGCTGAAACAAAATTCCACCGCTTGTCAACAAAACACAAGAGAGAAAGTTCTTGTTTTCTAATGGGGGGAAAATGATTGTTAACGTAGAAAACCTATGCATGAGGAAAACTTAAGGTCCTGGCTGCAGACAAGGTAGACAATGAAAAAACTGAACAATTTCTTCCATCACCCTTGGTCCTAAATATAGTAAGAATGACAAGTAATCTCTAGAGTGTACTCAAAGAAAGGGAAAACCAGAGGCTTGTCCTCTGCTGCTGTTGAAACATCTATACTGACAGCCCCAATCCAAGCTGTCCAACCTGTTTATTGGAGGCAATCAATTTTATTTATTTATTTATGTTTGCAGAACTTTGGGGCTTATATTCAAAATGGCTCTTCATTTTTACCCATGGGGCATCTATCTATAAAGCAATTTCTGTACCAATTGCTAGTAGCCAGTATGATGAAGTCAACTATTTGCTTGATTTCAGATAACTGCAAATTTGCTAGTAGCTGCTGCAAATACCTCCCAGGTTGGAACTCTGCTAGGAATAAGGAGTTTCTAATGAGGTAAAAGAACAGATCATCTAAATTTGGCAAAATCTGTAGAAATGATAAATATTTGTTCATTTTATGTTATCAAGAAAATCCCCTGATTTTCACTTTATAATGAGGGCCAGACCCATTTCTCTGGTTACAAATGGCTATGCACTAGGAAAAACTGCCCCCTATGCAGCTGTCTTAGATGTTTAAAACAGCAAATCTAAGCTTGTGTTTGTGTGTGCATGTATGTGTACTTAACCATTTGAAACATACCCTAAATAACACTGCACTTCCAGAGTTGGATGAGATGATCCTTCTATATGTTCATGTAGCATCTTGTACTTCTAGCATAGAACTTCTCACACTAGGTTGACTTGCTTATTTAAATTCTCTAAAGGTAGAAACTATAAATTGCTCATTTTTGTGTCTGCAGTGCCTAAAACAGCCTCAGACACAGAGTAACTGCAAGGTAAATATGAACTGAATGAAAGTTGTATCCACCATAAAAGACACAATGGATTATGAGTATCCTTTTTACCACACTTAACATATTCATGTAGATTCTTTATGTGTATGTATTTATCCCAAATATCATTAATGCAACCAAAAGCATAAAAATATAAGAAATGTATGACTCCCATATATGGCAAAGCCAAAACCGAGTTGACCTTACTGCTTGTTACCCAAAAACAAAATGTATAGAAAGAATAGAAAAGTCCAAGAACTCTTTGCAGGATGCTCAATAATACATTTCTGCATTTTCAGAAGGTTGAAAAGAGCAGCAAATGGATACTTTCCAATTTAATTTTAAATTAAAAGATAACTTGAACAGAGAATTCCATAGCAGAAACCATAGTCAGTATGCCCTGATATCAAGTGTCTCAAGATTAAATCAAGGGCAGATTAAATACCCTGCTGAGTCATAACTCAGTGACAAATCCATTAGATTACATTTTCTTCCCACAGAGTCCAATGTCAGAAGTAAAAGACTGAAAGGTCATTCAGTCCTTCCTGAAATGACCTGAAAGTTTTCTTTATATAATACAGTATGTAGAGTTTTCTCCAATTAGTTCTTTAGTATTAAAAGTTTTGCTCAAAATTCCACTAAAACTAACTTCAGTGAGTTTGGTTCCCTATTTCTCCTATAAGAGTCAAAAACCTCATGGGAGTTTCTGCTCCCCATTATATTACTAAGGTCTTTTATTCTTCACCATGATCACCCTTTTCTAGTCACCTTGTTCTTCTTCTTTGTACAAACCAGGTATGCACCAAACTTAGGGCCTTTGCACTGGCTGTTTACTTGCCCTTACGGCACTCTGCCCACTGATGTCAATAGGGATCATCACTTTTACCAATTTCAGACCTTCAGTCAAATGTCATCTTCTCAGTGAGGCCTTCCTCTTCTACCTAGTGCTGGAAACTTGCCCTAACACCACTCATCTCCCTTGCCATCTTCTAATGTACTATGTAAGTGACTCAGTTATTATCTTCAATGTGGATTTCTCCCCACTAATGTGTAAACTCCATGAGGAAAGACGATTTTATGCTCTATCTCTAGCACCTAGAACAGTCTGCCTGAACTATCATTAGTTCACAGGACATATTTGTTGAATAAATAAATACTATAGCTATATATTTTTTTAAAAAAATGCATAGTTTTCAAAAGGACTTAAAGATGTTGAAAAGCTTACTGAAATGTTTTTAAAAACCAGAAGTGTGTATACAGCATGATTACAATTGTGTAAAAAGAAATTTAAAAAGTAACCAACCAAAATCCCATACATGGAAATATTAAAGATGAAGAAGAATGTAAGATAAAACACACAAAAATAAAACTCTCAGAAATTGAATTTGTATGATGGAACTATGGGTGAATTTTTTCTTCCTTTTAATTTTCCATATTTCCTAAATTTATAAAGAAACATTACTTTAGCATTTAAAAAAATGTGAAGAAAACAACAACTAAACATGTTTTCTTTTTTTTAGCTGCTCTTTAGTATTTTTTTAACTCAGTTTCTCTATGTTGCAATCTGGACTAAATCCTTGGTGATATCTCTTGAATCATGAATTCTCCCTTCATCTCTGTCTAAATGTTACTTTTTTCTCTTGAGATTTTTAAATTCTCTTTAAAAAGAAAACTTCAGCATTTCTGATTTATTCTTTCATGTCTACCTATTATTGTTTTTGAATTTTTTAAAAGAATTGTTTTAATTTATGATTGCTTTTTGTTTCACAGTTTCTTAGGGGTTATTTTAGTAGATACAATTCAGTGTTTTATCTTTTTGAGATTCTCAATGTGTTTGTGAAGTCTTTTTTTGGTAATGTTATAATTTTCATTTTTATCTACATTGAATTCATCTCCCAGCAATTGATTTTTATTTTGTCAGCTGTCTTTTGAGCATTCATTTTTAATAATCATTTTCAGACATTTCTTGGTTGGGAGTTTACTACACTCTCTCTGTCTCTGCCTTTCCTCATGTGTGAAGTTTTAAGTTGACTACACATCACTTTCTGCCTGGGGCCTTCAGGCCAGATAATGAGCTGTCCTGGAAGAATGTTACCCCTGGGCTGCAGGGTAATTGTGAATATTTTCAATTCCAGATACTCGAGTTAGGGGTAGCTTGGCCCGACTTTGGATGCAACGTAGAGTCCTCCCTTTTCTTAGAAATGCAGTTCAATTCATATAGGCATTGGTCCCAGTCAGTGACCTGTTACGTCTTTATACAGCTTCCTTTCTGGGTTGAAGATGCCTTATTTTACTCCCCGATTTCAAGCATGTCCTTTCCTCTAGTCCTTTTACCCTTGAACATTCCTCAACTGACAGATGTGGTACTCAGACAGCCACAGCCTTTGCCCCACTTGCTGTTTTTTATTTCTCTTCTGGTTCAGTTTCACAATGAGGCTTTCTTTGCTTTTCAGTATGGTTATATCCTTCTAATTTAATCTTTTTCTGTACATAATTAATCAGAGAAGACTTCCAGAGAAAGAATCAGTTGTATAGAGAGAGAAACAGCATGTTGTTGAGTTAGTAGAAAATGAGTTAAGTTAATAAATTTAGAAAAGACAGTACACATTAATAGGACCTAATGGATAGACAGAGAACAGAAGGCAGCAGAACTCAGAGGATACCTTCCCTTCCTCTGACATAAAAAGTGAGGAGAACTAAGATCTCAGTAGGAGCTGATCAAGTTGAGATAAGGATTCAGAATTTCCCATTCAGTATCCATAGATGTCTTGACAAAATGATTCTCATTTTTAAAATAATTATAGCGAGGAAATTGCATGAAAATAAAAGTATATAGCAATTTAGGTAGAGAAACTTATTATCTAGCAACAGAGCATGAGAGGAACAAGGGGGAGAATGTGCTTATTAATAAGATCTTATACTAGTCCTGCATGTTTTAAGGGTACATGTATTGCCTCTTGTGTCTCTCAGTAACTTACTTGAGTCATGTAGACCACTGGTCTTCAACTCTGACTTCACAATAAAATCACCTAGTGACATTTCAAAAAATATTGGTGCCCAGAATCTCATTCCCAAAGATTCTGATTTAATTGTTTTACTGTAGGGCCTGGCTCATGTTATTTTATAAAGTACCTCAGATGCTTCTAATGTGCAACTAGGGCTGAAATACTACACAGAAATACTGAATGAATAAACATCATGTAGTTGCAAATCTATATTTTTTTCTGTTCTCTAGTATATTTTCACCACAAGGCCTGAAAGTGACCTTGGACAGAAAAATGGCAGAAATCCATTCTCTTGATGAGCTGTGTAAATTGGCTTGTGAATTAGTTCCCTATTGCTGCTGTAACAAAGTATCACAAGCTTAGCATTTTGAAACAACAGGCATCTTTTTTGGGGAGGTACCTTATCCTGCCTGCCACAGTTTGGTATAGAAGTGATTGTAGCAACTTGATGATTAGATCACTCTTACCATTGTGAAGTTCATGGAGATCAAACTTGTTCAGAGGGGCTTGAGGGAAAAGATCATGGAACCAATATTGTCAAGAATTGCTATATTGCTTGAATACAAGAGAGTATTTTGAAACATGACTTTATATTGCCTTGGTTTGAAATCTGAGATGGTCATTTTCAATAATATCACTTTGTTCCCGACTTTGTTAAGCATGTTAGCTCTTCTACCTCTTCCTCTACCTTCTGCCACCTTTCATATATCCTACCTTCTGTTACATTTGAATTTTTACTTCATTATTATTGTTAACATATACATTTGTTCTACAAGTAAAAGCAGTCTTCCTAACTCTGGCCGTGAATTTATAAGTTGAAAAACAATATAAAGAATTACATTATTATGCCTATGTAAAAATTTTTCACTGCTGAGCCAATTAGTGGGCTGGGAATATAATTTTTTTTTCTCTCTTGGCCCAATGTCATGACTCTGGATGACTCAATAAAAAAATGTTCCTAGATTGGGCAAGGTGGCTCATGCCTATAATCCCAGCACTTTGGGAGGCCGAGGAGCAGGAATCACTTGAGGCCAGGAATTCAAGACTAGCCTGGGCAACACAGCAAGACCTTGTCTCTACAACAATTATTTTTAAAAATTATCTGGGCACGGTGGCACAGACCTGTAGTTTCAGTTACTCAGGAGGCTGAGCCAGGAAGATCCCTCGAGCCCAGGAATTTAAGGTTGTAGTCAGCCTGGGCGACAGAGTGAGACTCTGTCTCAAAAAAAAAAAAAAAAAAAAAAAAAAATCCTAAATTCAACAGTAAGAACAACACCAATGTATTCTCTTTTCTTATGCTATTAATACAATTACAAATTTAAATGATCATATTTTCAGTTGTCTCATATTTGGATCGTGATTTTCTTCCTAGAATTTACTATCGTTACAAAACAATACTATGGGGAAAAACTACCCCCATAAATTTTCATTTAAGCAAAATGAATAAGCTCTAGAGATATGTTATAAAACATCAGATTTATAGTGAACAATAATGCATTGTACACTTAAAAATATGTTAATGCTCATGTTGTGTTCTTATCACAATAAAATAAAATCTAAACTTGTCTTTTTTTTTTGAGCCATGTGTTTTTTCCGGTTTTTAATAATACCATGTAATTTATTGACTCCTTCTTTTTCCACAAAACTTTCCCCTACAGCCTTCTATCCTCTGGCTCCAGTCCTGATTAGTTGTTAATGGCATGGCTATATTCTCAAACCTCCCTTTCTACAATTTCTGTTTCTGCCTTTCTGTTTCTCTCTGCAAATATCTTTGAGACTATCATCCAATTTCTCATTTTTATAAAATGTTTGCAAACTTATACATCTTTTCTTTACTTTAGAAATTTTTTTTCATCTTTAGATATTCTGTATATTTTGAAAAATGACACAGAAGGTAGGTCTGCTCTGGCCATTTGATAAAATGTCAAAAACAACATGCAAATTTTTCTTTGCTCATTTAAACTTTGATTATCTTTGAGTCCTATTCAAGGAACACTTCAGAACACCTTCTCTTCACATTCTTCCGTTTATTTATTTTTTTTTATCGTACTTTAAGTTCTGGGATACATGTGCAGGACGTGCAGGTTTGTCACATAAGCATAAATGTGCCATGGTGGTTTACTGCACCCATCAACCTGTCATCTACATTAGGTATTTCTCCTAATGCTTTCCCTCCCCTAGTCCCCCACCCTCTGACAGGCCCCGGTGTGTGTTGTTCCCCTCCCTGTGTCCATGTGTTCTCGTTGTTCAGCTCCAACTTATGAGTGAGAAGATGAGGAGTTTGGTTTTCTGTTCCTGTGTTAGTTTGCTGAGGATGATGGTTTCCAGCTTCATCCATGTCCCTGCAAAGGACATGAACTCATCCTTTTTTATGGCTGCATAGTATTCCATGGTTTATATGTGCCACATTTTCTTTATCCAGTCTATCATTGATGGGCATTTGGGTTGGTTCCAAGTCTTTCCTATTGTGAATAGTGCTGCAATATACATCTTTTTAAGAGGCATTTCAGGCCATTTGTTTAGAGAAGACCCAACTGCTTTCTACCTGGAGGTAAATGTTGACTACTCATGAAACCATAGGTTCATTTGACCCTTACAAAGATTTTAATTTTTTGTCATTCCTGCATATCAGATCAGCCCTCTCCAGTAAGTGCTAACTAACTCTGGTCTCCGGTTTTCTTAATAATTTCATTGACAGAAAACTGGCTTCAAACTTCTCTGCAGCTCTCCTGTGGTACATTCTAGTCTGTAGTATTCCTATTTCATCCGTTCTTCTATACTTATTTGCTTTCTGTCTTTCAGAAATTTGCTGAAATCACTGGTTGATTTCTGACTCACTCCTCAAAATCTTTTCTCTCTCTCTTCCTTTCTCTCTTTATTCTTTATTTGCATTTCTGTGCATTTATTTGAGCAGAAGATAGGTCCTGGGAAGGACCAGAGTTAGTGTGTGTCTAGTAGGTGGAAGCTTATTCATATAACTTAAAGCTCATTCATATAACTTAAAGCTCATAATGAAGGATACCAAAAATTATAAACAACCTTGGTGACTCTATTGAATTCTACATAACTATTTAAAAGTTCCGTTGATTAACAATAACTCCAACTTAACAAAAATAGTGTATTTTATCTCTGGAAAGGTAAAATAGCCATTTGTAAGAATAATTTGAAGATTTTTCTGTAGTAGAAATGATTGCATAATAATATGTCACATGTCCTCCTCATGACCAGTGGCACTGATAATTCTAAGTCAGCTGAAGGCCTCTCATCAGGAAAGGAGCAAAATGATCTATCAGATCCTGGAGGATAGAACTGTTTTCTTTGTGGTCACTGCCTTCTGAGGTCACTATTGAACTAGGCAGAAACCAGTGGCAGAAATTCATTGACCTGAAACGGATTAAGTAAGGAAATTTATCTTCTTTTACATTCTAACAACTCTCTGTATTGTAATCCACATAACTGTAAGAAGTAGTGTATTTTAAATCAAGCGTATTTGCGTCTAAATTCCCCCATCAGGTAACATATGTGTAATCCTGGACAAATTACATAACACCTGTGAGTTGCAGTTTCTTCATCTGACACGTGGGATTTATAAAGAACCTCTTTCACAACGTTATTGGGAGTAGTTATGGATAGTATATGTCACATGGCGTACCTCAACATCCTTTCTTTTTTTTAACCTTTATTTTAGATTCAGGGGTTCTCAACACCTTTTTAATAAGAAACTATTTTCAGTGTTTCAAAAGTAGCCATGAATAAAATGGGATAAAATGGGATTATTCCCTCTGTATAACCTACAGCTAAGGATTCTTTTAAAATACACATACCATTCCAAAGATCAATTTCATCTCTACGCATACACACACATACACACACGTACACACACACACACACACACACACACACAATCTCTCCTTACAAATTCGGCTAATCAAGTAATTTGGCTTTCAATATTTTACAAT
This sequence comes from Pongo pygmaeus, assembly GCF_028885625.2. NCBI lineage: Eukaryota > Metazoa > Chordata > Mammalia > Primates > Hominidae > Pongo > Pongo pygmaeus. The sequence continues at coordinate 56,383,916 of NC_072384.2, read as the reverse complement.
TTTTTTCAAAATTTATGAAAAGTAAATTCTAAGAGAAAGTGTAACTAGGGCCCTTTGTGAAAATACAAGGGTCAATTTTAATTCCTTTTTCCCAATACATTGAAATCTATTGATCCCTCTCTGTATATATATTCGTGCATTTTTAGATAATGTGTGAGCTTACAAATATTTAAAACATAGCATGGCAAATATAGCTTATTCTATGTATTATGCCTCCCTATTTCTCCCACTTACAGAACATAGACATTTCCAATCTTATAAATATCCATCCAGGGAAAGAATCCCTAACTCGGCCTATGCACATGGAGCCATCCTATCTTTCCCTTCCCCTAGCTTTTTCTAGAGGAGATCCATGGACCAGGGTAAAAAAGCATCTGCAGCAGACCTGTTACTTTCAGGGGACTAGACATTCTCTGCTTATTTTTCCTTCTGAGAAACCATTTATAACTCATCAATTTCCCCTCAGGAAACATTCTGTGGTTGTTGTGGCCATTGCCGTTGATGTTGGTTTCCCTCTTCTGTCTCTCACAAAGTTACCTCAAAATAATCTTTTTCCCCCTTACCAATTCCTTCCATTTGTGAACACACAGAGAAACAATGACCTCAATTATGGTTCATAAGCATTCATGATACACCTGTAATATAGAGTGAAGGAGAGTCTCAAATTGTGAAGTGAAATTAGACACAATCACAAGCCAGTGCCATGCACTGCAAGAGCCCTTGAGTGTACCCAGGAGTCTCCTACAGAATTTCCACAACAGTCTCCACCCACGTCCTCATCCTCCTCTAATTAAACCTGTTTTCCTCAAGCACCAGTATTTCAAAAACCGTCCTTTTCAATTTTGTTATTTTCCTGTATTGTTTGATTACTAGTATGAAAACACCCACAATTTTTATAGGATTTTTGTGAAAATGTAAAAGAGTGTTGCAAAAACATTGGGAGAGGTTAGCCTGGGGTCTTAATCACCATTATAATATTGTTGCTGGAAGAAAATACATTCTGAGTTCCACACAAGTGACTTACAAATGAACTTTCAGAACATAACCCATTCTGAATGAGGGGACTGCCTATATACATAGTTGGAAAATCATTGAGGCTTGATATCATTAGGCACCATAAAGTCTGCAAATTCACATGTAAATAAATCAAATTATTCACCAGCCCAAACAATTTTGCAGTGAGTTACCGCTCATTTTCGAAAGTTTGTTTATTTTCCCTCACCTGGCATAAGTTGTTATTCAAACTGATCACTTAAACCAGAAGACAAAATTAATACTAATCAAAACAGTGGGAAGTAGCCTAGAGAATGCAAAACCAACCAAGCTTAAGAAAAACAATAACTATATATATATATATATATACACATATATATATGCGCACATATATAACATTTGGCCACTTATAAAATGTCTGAGGACATTTCAAAAATCAGGAAATTAAAGCATTCATAAGAAACTAGAAAATTTTTACAGAATACACTAATGAGACATTGTGTGATTTCTTGAAAGAAACCTGTGACAGTAACCTTTAATGATATCCTAATACCTCTCGTATCCAGGATCCAAATGTACAAAGAAAGAAAAAATGCTAACAAATAAATTTCCAAGATTTTTGCCATTAGCATAAGCACTCCTATTTGACCAACGGATTAAATTACAGTAGCAATACCTATGTGAATCATTTTGGATTCATTTTGATCCAGAAAAAAAATGCTGGGAACCATTATTATTTATAACTTGAGCATCATGCTGGAAAATGTCACTTGAATCTTACTTGAATTATATTTCCTATGTGAAAATGAAACAGCCCACAAGTTACTTTAAATCTGTAGTGTATGTGGATGTCAGCACTCACAGAGACAGGAAAAATTTGTTTCTTTCTCTTTCCAGATGTAAAAAGCAGCAAACTTACTGATTTTTTTTCTTATTTTATCCTAGAAGAAATAATATTATTTTCCCCCCACTCCCCAATTATGTTGCTGGCCTCAAAGGTCAATGAACACATTCATGCAGAAAGACATAGATGGCTATGGGGAACTGGCTCTTTCTTACTATAATAAAGGCTTGCATATTTTGGCCAGGAGAAATTTGCACAAGGACATTTTCTTCTACAGGTAATAGTAAGCAAATTCCTTAGGTTCAAAGGGGAATTCAGTGAAAATACGGTCTAACTGAACAATACTGTCTAGGAAGGCTTACCTGTAGTGCTGTTTGTGTTTGGTGGTAGACCTATAGAATTGCTTTTGCCACCTGTGTGCCCCTCAAATCCTGCCATTGGAAGATTAGCTTCCTTTTCTTCGGGTACAAATCCTGCAAAGGCTGATAGCTACAACTTAGAGAGGTGCCACTGGATGTGGGAGAGACATCCATTTGATCGTGACAGAAGAAGGATGTTAATGGATAGATTTATTTGTTGCTTCGAAGCATACTGATATTGTAGATGGAACTGAGAAAGTAAAAACTTTTTTTTCACCTCGTGGAATGTGGTTTCCTATAAAAATGTGCTTCCATTAAGATAATGTTGGAGTTCTAAATCTGTCTAAACAGGAGTCAATAGGAAGGCCCAACTTCAGTTTCATTTTTAAAATGTTTTTATACATTTTAGTTTCAAGCTCTACATGCTATTTGGAGGCTTTAAGGGGCTAGATTTCCATTAGCTTTGCCTTTAGGCAGGTAGAGAAATAAGTTATTCAAGCTCACATATGAGGAAAAGTAAAAGAGCACAAAAATTAAATTTAGAACTCTGGATTTGAGTCCAACCTCACCATCAACATTCTGTGTGCTCTTAGTTAACTCTCTGATCTCCAAATTCCTTATCTGCTAAGTGAAGGCAATAATAGATCTTTGAGTACCTTACTGGGTAAAGATAAAACAAGATGATTTATATGAAAGCAGTTTGTAAACTTTTAGCACTGATAGCATTAACCAACTTAAGGTTTTCTAAATTGATCGCAAAAGATCTCAAAAGAGTTTTTCAGAATTTTTATGTAATTCAGTGTCCTGGTATAGTAAGTGATTCCAGCATTGTTTTGGCAAATGAATACTCTGAAGAAAATGTGACCTAAACATTAAACTCTTAAGTCCTGTCAAACCCTACTCTGAAAATAATGATTGCATATACATAATGATCCAGGTATTCCAAATCACAGAACGAAAAGAAGAAGAAAAATCAGTTTACAAATACAAATCTGAGTTACCTTTCCCACTCCAGGACTGTAATTATTTATTTTACAGTTATATTTTCACTTGCAGAAACTCGTTGCTCTTTACTAGTATTTTATTTAGGGAAAATAAATTAAATGCTAAAGAATGGACCATAATGCTACCTTCCTTTCATGAAGCAAAATTTTTCTCAAACTATTGAGGAAAAGAAGATGAACTTGCTTTGTCCTAGTCCCTGAAAGGACTGTGATCATTAAAGGGAACTGATAACTTCCTTCAAATATATTTAGCCCGTAAGTTAGCAAAGGTGACTAGCAGGAATGGTGATTAATTTCCTAGTCAGGAAGAGAAAAATATAATAAATAATCTTCTAAACTGGTTCAAAGAATCTGCATTTGCGCTAGACACTCCTAAGTTCCAGAAGTATCACGTAGAAAAATCCCGTAACACGGATCCAGCGAGAGAAGGACTCTAACTTGGAAAACAGAGAGGAAATTAGAGATGGAGACAAGCCTGAAATTAGTATTATTTAAAGAGTGCCGTTGGCACCCATAGCATGAATAAAAGTAATTAGTTTAACATTGTGTCTTGCCCTGACAGTTTCCTTTTCCTTTTTTGATGCAATCAAGCCCTTTTCCTTCACTGTCCTAAATCATCGCAGGCTTCATTAGAGCCACAAAGCACAAACTGCTGGGGACATCTTTTCTGCGGGATACGGCTCTTTATTCAGTGACTTCCGCTCAGACTGCAGACTGCCTGCGTATTTAAGCACTGGGGACTCAAAAAGAACTAGCTCCTGTTTTATTTGTTCACATTCCGAGTGCTACATGATTCTGATTACAACGCAGACGGCTTGAAGCAGTCAAGGATAAATATAAGGGTTAAAGAATCCAGCAGTCACTGAAACTGGACCCCAGAAAGACTGAGTCTAAAAGCTTCTTTGTTAGCCTGTCACTTCAAGTGTCTTTACTCTGTATGCAAATTGCGTCCACCTTACAGGCGTATAGGTGAACTCTTTCCCTCTCTGCGGTTTGTTTTAGTTTGTGTCATTTTTCTTGATGTGGAAAATGTCTGTGTCCTGAAGAAATGCTTTCACCTGCAAGTGAGGTAAACACATTGTACACTGTTTTACCAAAAGAGGGCAATGTTGCTGTTCAGAATTTCCTCATTCTGTTCCCCAGGACCTGTTCTCTAGAATGGTAAATAATCCTTGCTGTCTCTTCCCTTTCACCATATACAAGTTTCCACATGTCTATGCACTCTGTAGTTAATCAGGACTTTGTAACTATCTGTCTTACCTATTAACTGCATCCACTCCCAAATTGTTTAAAGGTTAACACATTTCACTCCATGCATGACTGGCACACATGAGCGAAGTGCTGTCTCTGAAATTCTAAATCCTTTTCCATTTGCCAATGATAGGCAAGAGGAGAAACAACTTGCTTTAGGAAATATTGAAAGAGATTTTTACTATGTCCCTATTCTCAAAGATTCAATCAGTGTATTATCGAACTCTGGTTCTCCTAGGTAACCAAACTAAAAACAAAAGGGAGGAAACACAGTGTTCATTTTGGGGGAATTTACTTCACAGTTATTCATCATCTTATTAGTTAAAACATGATTCAAAACTAATACCAGGATATTGATAATAATCTTGATAACTGGCATTCAATTTCTTTTGTGGGGAGTCAGGGAATGAATGCTGCATGATATGATTTTTAAGTGATATAACCCAGTGTGAATTCAGGACTTTATGTAAGAGTTTTCTTTAGGAGACTCTAAATTAGTGATCTGCCTTTTCTTTAAGATGTTGCATTTTCTCCCTTTGCAGCTTACTGTACTTTAATAGGTTATTTCCACCTATTTTTCATTCCTTAAAGAATTGTAATCCAGTTGTTTTCTGGAAAGCGCTATTTAGATTTTCAATGGAAGGTTTGTTTGAGTAGCAGAATTCTTGGAATTTTTTTTTTGTCAAAGAAGAAACACTCTCAGTCTATGGAGTGCTTCTTTTGCTCTCTGAAGCAACTGGCAATGTAGCTGGACTACCAAAGGAGTGCTATCAGAGCAAACTGCTCTTGCATTTAAAAAGCCTACTAGCTTATTTTTTTTTTACAAATATATGTGTGTATATATATGTGTATATACATATATGTGTGCACCTATAAATGTGTGTCTGCACACACACACTGCTATTTCTGTCTTTGTTTTTTTTTTAGTACTGACTCATATTTAAAGTTCATTAAAAGGAAATAATTGTAGGCAATTTTGAGCATTAAGCATTTCCTAGGGACTGCAACTAGGTGTTTTATCAGAACCAAAAGTCTGAAAATACGAAAACTACAGTCACTAAAATTAAAAATACATTAACCAGAAAAAGAATTTGGTGTGGAGTGGCAAATCCTTAGAGCAGGGGATAGTCTTTGATGGGCTTCTTGGTTCTTTCAGTCTCTGAAGTGCCTCATGTTTCCATATTTAACTGGGCTTGAAAGATTTAAGTGGAATCTACTGTCCCAGGGACATCAATAAAACCCATAGAAAGCTGTGTCTGCTGTAGGTGGTTGAGGAAATCCTTATTTAACATTGACTTAGTTTACTGTGGCTCGTCTTTTTCATTTTTTCTGAGTTAAAGCCCGCCATCTCATTTCTGCTTCCTTCTTCTACGTCTGTCAGTATATGTACATGAGAAAGTCTATGTTATTAAAAGAATAATAACCATATTGCAGGTTTCTGAACCCAAGATTGTATTTTCTTTCTCAAATATTCATTAAAAAATATAGATTTTATTTTATTGAAAGTGCTCTTTAATGAATAGTATTCCTGTTTGCGTACAAGAAGGAGCTTCCAGTGCAATTCCCTGACAGTAATTGTGGTCTGAATTGAGAACATACAGTAACGGAGTGCAGTTAATGGCCACCCTGTGGATTGAGTGCTCCACTTTTGTCATATCTGGCTACTTTTTAAAATGCAGAAATTAGGCCAGTAAAGAGTTAATTATGTTCTTGTATCAGGAAACCCTCAATGAGCAGTCAGAAAGAGGAATTCTTTGTCTTTAATGCAAAACAGAAATTTCAAAGACCCTGGCAGATGATAGTCTATAAATAGTAACTGAGCATCTAGTTTGTGTGTGTGTGCGTGTGTGCATGTGTGTAATGTGAGAACAAGGGAAAACCCTCCAGTAAGGCAGTCCACAATGTTAAGGAGCACTAAATGAGTCGTTGGTACCTTTTAATTTCCATAAAATTAAAATAAATAAACAGAACAAAGCACATTTCTAGCCAAACTTCATCTTTTTACTTCTCTAGTTTAATCTCTTATCACCTAATAATTACCAGCATGTAAAAAAGCATGTCTAACTGAAGAAACAGCTTCTTTGTGTGACTATAGTCAGCTCCAAAAGATCCAAGCAAAATAGACATGTTCATAAATGGGTTAAGGATGAGACAGATCAAGTTTGCAAAGACCAAATAGGAGATGTTGACATTTTATAAGATTTGGGGAAATAGGAGGCTATATAATTAAATCATTTAATCTTCTGATTTCTTAGAATTTGAGGAAAAGAGTAATTTAAAATATCTGTCTGTGAGCACACACACATTCACACAGACACATGCACACACACACTCATACACTCAGAGTCATCTAGATGATATACTTGCCACAGGGAATTTGCTATGAAAAGCAAAAAGCTAACATAAGCAAATGGATATTTTTTAAACCTATCCAGGCTTTTGCAAAACAGAAGATGTTATTCTCAAAAGTTGTCTTGGAAAGGGAGAAAATCCATTAAAGATGGAGCATTTGATGAAATACCTTAGCTATTATGTAGGGTTTGACATCAAAGGTGAGTAGAGCATCAAACCATCAGGACTGCTGCATAGCCACCTCCACCTCATCTAAAAATGCACGGGGATTCATAGCTCTGGTTCTTGAGGATAGTCTACATCCTAGGTGGGGACCAAGGATTTATACCTCCTTGGTATGTGATGGATACCGGGTTTTGCAAAGCCATAGTGCTCACAAGCATATTTTGAAAAATCAGAAACTAAGGTTGTATCAAGAACCCTACCATTATAACAATATGAAAATATCCATCCAAAAAAAGAGTTTTTAGTACTTGTTCAAATATTTGTTTAATTAATTTTTGCTCTCAACTGATTTTGGCATTCTTTCAGAATTGGCTAGTTTGGTTTGGACAGTCAGAGTCTAAGTTTTCATGCTCAATTCAGGAGATGATCTCAGTTATTATGATATACTTTTCTTCTTTAGGCAGCACACATGACCTTAATAATTATGTTTGAAGTGACAAGTTGGAGGAACCTGGGCAGTTTTTATTATAATTAAAAGCAATTTGTTTAACGTTTTGAATCTTTTTTAAGCATTTTTTTTCTTTTGGCCTCACTGTGCATTTTTATTTTGGATAAATGAATTTAACATGTAAATCAGTTGATTTTTTTTTTTTTAGTCAGCACTGTAGAGTCAGTGTAATACAAATTAAATTGTGTTCTCATATATCGTATGCATCTTGTCCAGCTAAATTCTGATCCCTCAATCTACAGAGTTGTGAATGAAGCAGAAAGAATAACACATTATTATGTTCATGACAGTCACATTGAAAACTTAAAGAGTCTTATTTGGATCTTTCGCTACATCAGGTGTGACATACAAGCATTTGTTGTATTGGAAATGAGAAGGCATACGAAAAGGTTCACAAAAGTAACCGCACCAATTTGCCATTTCACAGTCAAATAAGTGCTTCCCAAATTCAGAGCAGCACATAGGACCAAAATACATATCAATACTGTTGACACGTTTTGAGAGACTATTGATTATAATGCAAGTGTTAAATGAGATGCAAACACCTTAAAAATGTAATCGTGATAAGTTTCAAATCCATTGGAGTAGGGCCTATCAATACCAACATTTTCATCTTTGATTGATAGCGTAGACATGTGTATATTTTGCAGTTCATTTGAGGCAACAGTATTTTTAGGATTGAAACACGGGCATTTATATGCTTTGGTATTATTAGCTAGTAGAAGTGAAATGATTTTGAAGAAAAGGGAATATTATATTTTTAAAACCAATGTAACTTGTAACTTTCCTGAGTTAAGAATAAATCATAACCTAAAGATATGCTGTTCTTAGTATGATTTAGAAGGTAACATTTCAAAAAGATGACTCAACCTAAGAGAAGAAATATATGTATGTATGCATGTATGTAAATATACAATTTTATTTTATTTCAGCTTAGTTTACTCATATCATTAGTAGTTGTGTTTGAAGCTATTTTAAAGTTATAAATACAAAATTTATAATAATTTCCTCTTCCTCAATGACAAATATAATGCAAGATGCTTCAAAGTAGTATAACATAAAGACATAGTTGTTTATAGAATCCAGAGAGTTTTCTGTAGTGTGTACCTAATTGTCCCCCAAACTTTTCTGTTAATATTTCAAAGTAATAATGTAACATTACCCTCATTCAACCAGTTGGGTTCTTGCCCCACCCCATCCCTGCCAAATAGTGTCAGTGACATCAATTCATTGTTGTTATTTTACTTTATTGTTTTTATTCTTAAACGAATAATATAAAAATGGCCATGTTAATTTTGAATGCTTTGAATGTTGTATACTCATTCATGAAAGTAGAGCAAACACATTGATAACTGACAGAACTTCCCTACAGGATAACAAACTATGCCAGTTGTCCACAAATAAGTAAGTAAATAAATAAATAAATAAATACAAATAAGACCTCTTGGTTAGTTAGTACTCAGTACCCCTGTTATTCTCTGCTACAGTCTCTTTGGTGAGTGTAAATAGAAATTCCTTCTGTCCAGGACAATTGCATCACAAGCAACAATAAAAATATATTTGCAGCCAGAGTTGGTGATGCCATTTTCCTAAAGATACCTTCCTCAGACATCAACTCCCAATGCTACCTTACTTCCATGTTCACAACTACCTACAAATTCACTTTTCAAGATTCTGAATACACATCCCAAAGAAATATCTGGGCATTTGGACATTAAAAATCATTGCTAAAAAGCAGAATGACACTTAAACATATGTGTTCCCAGAATATGAATATACCAATATCTAGTATTACAGAGTTATATGAGAAACTTTTAATGAAAAGTACATAAATAAACTTGTGATTATCTTCATTGTCAGCCATATATTAATAAGCACAATAGCATGATTCCTTATGCTGTGTCTATTAGCTAGTGTGATCATTTCCTGGCTCTACTTGGAGTTCAGTTCAGAAGAATTTATAAGCTGAAAATTGAGCTCTAATTTCTTTAATTAGGCCATTATTGAAGTATAAATACAACATTTTAAAATGTTCAGTAAAAGAAGGAATGTTCAAGAGATGTGAGCACATAAATGTGCTCATGTGAAGTGTCCTGAGAAGTGTCATTTCACATGTGAAGCTCAAGGCTTCTGTGTCCTAACCTTATCCTGCTGCTGCCTTGCTGTGTGATGTCAAGAAGCACTCTCAACTTTTCTGTGCCTTTATATCCATTAGCAAAGTTGAATTAATGCTTGCCTGTAGAACATTGCAACAGCTCTGGAAAAAGGTGCAAGTAACACTGTGTACATCCTCCTCAGCTAAAACAAATATGCATTGTCAATAATATTAAAATCATAATGAAAACCAGAAGACTACTCCAGATGAAATAGAAATCACTTCCTAAAATGCTCTCTTGGATAACATTTAACCTGAAATACAAGGCTTATATAAAATAATTTAATTCCTAGTGAATGTGCTGAATAACATAGTGATTATTAACCACTCTGAGTTGGAATATCTTTATGTAGTGCTTTCTACTTTCCAAAATCTCTTCATTTACATCGTCTCAACTCTATCACATATCTCAGCATCACATAAATTCTCTTACAACTTATCCATCTGGGCAGCCGAAATCACCTCCGTTGTTTCCTCAGCTTCTAAAACTGATTCCACAAACCACAAGAAAAATCCCATCTCATAACTTTACAGGCTCAACTCATATATACACTTATGGTGGGGATTTATTTCTGAGAAAATGTGTTTCCCTAACAGTTATGCAGGAAGGAAATCAAATCCTAAGGCAACCACCCACGGAGCATGGAGGCTAAAGTGTTCATTTGGTTGTGGGTAGGGCTAGGCAGAGGGGCAGGAATAGGCTCTGTCCTTCAAGAAAATCAGCCACATGGTTATAAAGCTGCCAACTTTTCAAACAAATCAAACAATCAAACATGCTTGTTTGTGTTTCATCTAAAAGCATCAGCCACCCCTTTCATTTCTTACCATAAAGGCAAACCAAAATCCATCTAAAAAGATGTCATCTATGGCACCTGGAGGGAGAATTCACTCCTTTCTTTCCACTTTGGTCTCTGTCATTAGCACCTGGTGAGACAACCGGAAACATGGAAACAAATGGTTACATTATACAGTTGCTAGATTTAGGTATCACTCGCTGTAGAGTTGCTTGTTTGTTTTGATTTTTACATTAAAGGAAACCCGCTGACCTCTGTCATCCAAAGCAGCTCCTGAGCCATGCTCAAGTGCCTCAAAACGAAGTATTACCCAGAACACACAAAAAAGACCCGATTCCTTTCCTTTTTCCACAATTTCCTTATTTTACTCAACTTGTTTTGCTGCCTGTTTTAATGATAATTTATATATCATTAATATTTTGTAATATTGGTACCTACATCATAAAGTTGCCAGGAGGATTAAATTGGTTGATACACATAAATCACTTAGAACAGAAACGTGCACATAGCAAATGTTCAAAAATATTAAGTAGTCTTATCATAAAATCTATATTTATTTCCTAGTGCTGCTATAACAAAATATCACAAACTGGATGTCTTAAAACAAGAGAAATTTATTGTCTCACAGTTCTGGAGGCTAGAAGTCTGAAATCAAGGTAGTGACGGGGCCATGCTCCCTCCTAAGCCTCTAGAGGAGAATACTTCTTTGCCTCTCCCTAACTTTTGATGGTTTGCAGCAATCCTTGTCGGTGCCTCTTGGCTCATAGATGCATCACCGCAATCCTCTGTCCTTACATGGTGTTCTACCTGTGCCTGCCTTAGTGTGGTCATCTTCTCATGACACCAATTGTATTGGATTAGGGGCCCACTACCCCAGTATGACAGCAACTCCATTTTAATTACATCTGCGATGATCACATTCTGAGCTAGTAGGGTGTAAGATTTCAACGAGTGTCTCTTGAGGGGACACAATTTAACCCATAATTATATCCCATGTGCAAACTAACATTTCTGCCTGCAAATGGCCCGAAGCTGAACGTGTCTTCTTCCCAAAGTCAGATCCTTGTCAGCCACTTCCACCTCAAAGGATGGTACTGACCTCGATTTTATTGCCCAGGTCAGAAACCAGTCTTTTTGCCTTATTCCATCCTCTTTTGTGTCCACTTTCTGCTATCAATCATCAAGTCCTACTGAGGCTTCCTTATTCATACCTCTTCATTAGTTCTCATCTCTGCATGTCCACTGGAATTACCTTTCTCCTGAACCACCCAGGTTTGCTAACTGATCCTCTAGCTGTTCCCTCCTCGAAAAATATCCAGGAGGCAGTCAATGATCACTCCAAAAAAATCAAGTCAGATCATGTCAAGTGCTTGCTTATGATATCTACTAGCTTTTGGCTGTCAAGATCAGGTCCCAAATGTATATCCATTTCATTAGATGGGATCTGCTAGCTCTTCTCCTTTCTCTCTCCCCACTGTTTCCCTCCAAATTCTCAGCCATGCTTCAATACTTGGAGTTCCTCCTCCTTGTGCTGCTTTCTCTTTCTCCCGGCCTTTGCTTAGCAACTTGCTCTTTGTGTCCTAAAATTTTTGCTCTTTCCTTTTTCTCTTTGAAGGACTATTCAATTCCTTACGCCTTTGGGCATAAGCTTAGATATTAAATTCTCACTCAAATCATCTTTAACTAACCTCTCTTAACCCCTGTCATGGCTGAATTAGATGCCACCTGATATAGTACTTATCACATTACATTATGCTTTTCCACTTACTTGTCTGCTTCCCATTAGACTGTAAACTTCTAATGGATAGGACCTGAGTATTGCACATCATTGTATCATTATATCCCCAAGATTAGCACAATCATTCATTCAGCAACTACTCAATACCTGCTCTGTGTCAATAACTGCATTATCCTTTGGGAACACAAACAATGAACAAGAAAAATATTTTCCTTGTACTACAAAACATTATATCCTGTGAGTAAAATATTAAATTCCATGAATAGTTAAAATATAGCCCAATACGTGCCTTGATAAGGGTACTCTAGGTTTCTGTGGTCCCAGAGAGTCAAGCATGAATACCGGCAGAGAACAGTTGAAGGATGAACTGAATTGTCCAGGTAAAGGGTAGCAGGTGTAGGGTTTCATGCAAGAGGAACAGGATGTGTGGACATCCCACTGAGAAGTGCAACAAAGGGAAAGAGGCAGATAGCAGGAAGTGAAGTAGTTTTAAAGGCATTTCAATTTATGTTAAAGGGTTTTGAATTTTTTTAACGAGAAAATATCAAAGAGTATTCAATATTAGAATGACTCGTGGATCTATATTTTAGAAATGTCACTAAGGCAATTATATAGAAAACTGATTGAACTGGGATAAAATTGCAACTAGGATGCCAGTTACTGTCCAGGTGAGAAGAAATAGAGGTCTGATGTAGGGCAGTGGTGGCACAATAAGGGAGAAGTTAGGCAACCTGGATGAGTAATTATGAGGCAGACAAAGGGAATGTGGTGATTGTGGTAGGAAGGACTCAGGAATGACTAAGGGATCTTTGAACTGGATGCATTTTGGTGACATTAACCAGAATAGAGAATTTTATACAAAGTGTGTATTTGGGACATGGTGAGAAATGATGATGCAGTTCTGAATGTGAGGTAAGCGTCTGTTCCATGTCCAGGATGATGTAAGCTTGAAGATGTACACAGGAGGCAGCTGGTGCGCGGGCCTATTTGCTCAAGAAAAACAATGCTTGACTAAAGATATTGATGTGTCTTCTTAATCATTCAACAGTACAGGTTCTGATCACCAGCTGTATATTAAAATCACCTAAGCATTAAAAAAAAAAACCAAAAAACAAGCTCTGCCTGGTCCTCATTTCCAAAGATTCTAATTTAATTGGTCACAGGCACTAGTATTTTCCAAGAGCTCCCAGAGAATTATAAAATGAAGCCTAGGTTTAAAACCACTGCTGTACAGTAAAATATGTAATATATAGTATATATATAGAAATATATGATATATATTCTGTATACACAGCATAATATAGTATACATACAGTAATATAGTATATAGTATAACATATGTATTATATATTCAGTAATATAATATTATATATACAACTATATAAATTATCCAGGGAAAAAAGGTCCTGGATAATTGGATGCAATTCTTCTATGATGGCTAACTTTATGTGTCAACTTGAGTGAGCTAAGGGATGGTCAAATAACTGGTAAACATTTCTGGGTACATCTGTGAAGGTGTTCCCAGAAGAGAGTAGCAATTGAATTGGTGGACTGAGTAAGGAGGATCTGCCCTCACCAATGTAGTCGGCTATTGTCCAATCTGTTGAAGGCCTGAATAGATAAAGAAAACAGAGGAAGAGTGAATTTGTTCTGTCTTCATTAACTGGGAATCCATCTTCTCCTGCCCTCAGACATTGGCACTCCTAGTTCACAGGCTTTCTGACCCAAGACTTACCATCAGACCCCCATCCCACTCATATTCTCAGACCTTCTGACTTGGACTGAATCACATCACCAGTTTTCCTGGGCCTCCAGCTTGCAGTTGTGGGACTTCCCATCCTCCATATCCATGTGAGGCAATTCCCATAATAAATCTCTTCATATATTCTTATTTGTTCTGTTTCTCTGGAGAATCCAGACTAATACACCTTCTTCTTCTTCAGCCTCTTCTGCCACTTCTTGCATCCTATACATCTTGTATGCTAGCAACCCTGGTCTCCTTCTTTCCCAAATAAGCCAATGAGTGACACACATTCATGCCTTCACTTGTGTTCCTTCCCCTGCTGAAATCCCGTTCTTGGCCACCCTGCTGAATTCCTATTGAGCCTTCTAAATCCAACTCATATGTCACCTCCTCTCTGAAGCCTTGCTCAACCCTCATCCAGATGTAGATTTAATCTCCCACACTTACCATAATTATTTGATTGCATTTTAACTGGATTATTAGAAACACAGTATTGTACATTCTCAGAAATGTCAATGAAGGAAGAAAAAATGAAGAGCATAATTACAGCGTTGCTTTCTTCACTTAAAAAATGACAACTTACATTTGCATAGCATTTTCATCATTTTCATAGACATTTTATTTAATCCCACTGCAACCTTGTGGATTAGGCAAGGAAAGTATTATTCCTTTCATCAATATTAGTTATTTTAATTGTTCTCTTCACAAATAAATGATAAGTATGTGAGGCAATGCTTATATTAATTAGCTTGATTTAGCCGTTCCACAGTGTATACATATTTCGAAATACCATGTTGTACACCATAAATACATCCAATTTTTATTTGTCAATTAAAAATAAATTGATAAAGTTTTCTTTAAAATCAATTAATGATTCTCCACCACACGTTTCAAAAGTATCACTTAAAATTTTTTTTAAATAAATTGAATTATGAGAACACCTGGACACAGGGAGGGGAATATCACCCACCAGGGCTTGTTGGGGGGTGGGGGGTTAGAGGAGGGATAGCATTAGGAAAAATACCTAATGTAGATGGTGGGTTGATGGGTGCAGCAAACCACCATGGCACATGTATACCTATGTAACAAACCTGCACATTCTGCACATGTATCCCAGAACTTAAAGTATAATAAAAAAAAATAGGGAAAACAAACAAAAATAAATTGAATTATGTATATTTAAGATATACAACATATTATGGGATACATATAGATAGTAAAAGGTTGCTATATAGTGAAGCAAATCAACATCTCCATTATTCACAGTTACCCATTTTTTTTTCATTTTTGTAGCAAGATTAGCTAAAATCTGCTTATTTAGCAGGAATCTCAACCACGGTAAAGTTTTATTGTCTTCATGCACATTAGATCTCTGGAATTGTTCTCCCTATGTATCTGCTACTTTTTATCTTCTTACCTAGTCTTGCCATTTCCTTCCCACCTACGCACATTGCCTACCCCCCACACCTGGTAATCACCATGTATTCTCTATTGCCTTTTTAAAAAAAAAGACAGGGTATTGCTCTGTTGCCCAGGCTGGAGTGCAGTGGCACAATCATAGCTTACTGTGACCTCAAACGCCTGAGCTCAAGTGATCCCTCCACCTCGGCCTCCTAAAGTGATTATAGGTGTGAGCCACTGCACCATGCCTATTCTCTATTTTTGTATATTTAAATTTATTTTGAAGAATCCACATATAAATGAGATCATATTGTATTTTTCTTTCTGTGTCTGTTTTATTTTACTTAGCATAATGTCCTGCAGCCTCATCCACGTTGTGACAAATAGCAAGATCTCGTTCTTTTTTGAGGCTGCATAATATTCCATTGTATACCACGGTTTCTTTATCCATTCAACTGTCAACAGACACTCAGATTGTTACCATATTTTGGATACTATTAATAATGCTGCAATGAACTTGAGAATGCCATTATCAGTATGAGATGGTGATTTAATTTCCTTTGAGCATATGCCCAGATGAGGTATTTTGGGGTCATATGGTAGTTCTAGTGTTAATTTCTTTAGAAACCTCCATAGAGTTTTCCATTGGCTGTACCAGTCTACATTCTGACCAACAGTTCACAAGACTTTTCTTTTCTCCACACCCTTGCAAACACATTAAAATGATAATGTACATGTAAATGATATTTAAAATATCATTTAAAAATAGCTTTATTAATAGGCTTGCTGTATTTATATTCCCATTTAGTTTACACAATGCAAAATCTAAATGCTTGCTAGAAATTATACTTTGAATATAGTTTACAAAGGACTTCTTAAATTGAAAAAAATTTGAGCAGGCATTAGTTGCTCATGCCTGTAATCCCAGCACCTTGTGAGGCCAAGAGTTTGAAACCAGCCTGGTCAATTTAGTTAGAGCTTATCTTTAAAAATAAAAATAAAAATAAATAAATAAGTAAATTAAAATTACAATAATGAGGTTGAATATCTTTTCTAAAATAATTTAAAAATTTTGTTTAGCCCCCATGCTACATCTCTTCTGCTTGTGCCAACCAGTCTACTGTCACCCGTGACCCACCCTGCTCTTCGGAGGCAAAACTGTCCTGTATCGACAGTAGCAAGGAGAATCCTTGCCCTTTGGCTTAGGCATATAGAAAGCATAAGTAGATGATCAAAGGGGTGGATGAGAGTGAGGTAATGTGGGGTTGTCAAGGGAAACTGCATTCCTCATCTGAAGGTCAAGGATCCCCTTCAAGGGAGCCCTCAGCCCAGAGCCCCCTCCATAACTGCCTTTACTTCTCACATCGTCAGGCACTGGGTAGCATTTAAAGTGTCGTTACTAGTTACTAGCTATTACTGGTAAGGTACACAAGTTACTGTGCTGGGGCACTATATTATCTCTTGTGGTTCCCTTAAACCCTAGAAACGCCTTTCTAAAAAGTCCCTTTGTTAGACTATCTTTAGTGAGTCTGCCATTTGCTACCTCCTGAAACCCCTACTCATAGAATACCAAATTTATATCGGTTTAAATCAATGGATTTTCAGATAGAAGTATGTGTGATTTAAATATAACATACACATTTGCTAATCCTGAATTTTCTAAATTGTAATGGTTCTTGGTAAAAACCGGCATTACACTTTTAGATGATTAATAACATAGTTATTCTATTTATGCTTTTTAAGGCCTAACCTTGTTTTAGTGGGAATAAGCCTTCGGATATATTACTTCTCATAAGTTTTACAATATTTGAGGTTTTATATTTTATATTTTAACTGCTGAATCAGTCTTAACAAATTTCAAAAGATTAAATAAAGGATATCAATTGATACTAAAAATATTTATTGCTATTTCACAATTTCTTACCTTAGACATGATATTCCATTCTCAGGAAATATTTATATTACACTGAAAAAAGTATTAATTCATCCTTTCACTGTATTTTTTATTTTTTTAGACAGAGTTTCGCTCTTGTCGCCCAGGCTGGAGTGCAATGGCGTGATCTTGGCTCACTGAATTGCAACCTCCACCTCCCAGGTTCAAGCAATTCTCCTGCGCAGCCTCCTGGGTAGCTGGGATTACAGGCACCTGCCACCACTCCTGGCTAATTTTTCTATTTTTAGTAGAGATGGGGTTTCACCAAGTTGGCCAGGCTGTCTTGAACTATTGACCTCAGGTGATCTGCCCACCTCAGCCTCTCAAAATGCTGGGATTACCTCTCACTGCATTCTAAAATAAATCTTTATTGAAGCAGGTACTATGCTATAAATAAGAAAATTCAGGTATCAGCAAAAGTAGATCCAGTCTCCAGTCCCTGACCTGCTAGATTACAGATTATGGTGTAAAGGTTATATATTTAAGGATTATCAGAACAATTTCTTGACATAGAAATGTTATATATTATTTATATGCTTTAAATGAAGGCATATTAAAACGATAATCAAAAACCTATAAAGGTTAAATAATTGACTTCACAAATAGTTTCTTCAGCCTGTAGTACCCCATTTTACATTTAGATAGCAGGAACTTACTTAAATAACTGAGTCAATTTATGAGGCACCTAAGCAAAGTTAACAATTATGATTAAAACTTATAACTGAGTGGTTAAGAGCATTGGCTTTGGAATCAAAGTATCTTAGTTTAAACCTAGACTCTAGCTCTGTGATCATAACAAAAGAGTCAACATCTCAAACCTGTTTTCTCATTTATGAGATAGGAATACTAATATTTCTTCCCTTAGGATGCTTAGAGTATTGTATGAGTTGATGCATATATAGCCTGGGGACTAAGTGTAAAAGAAATACCTTGTTATATTATTATTATTATTATCAAGGCTAAGAAAAGACTTTACATGTAACCTCACTAATTACCAAAAATATCCACACACTAAACAAATTTATTAATCAAAAAGATCCATTTTTTATTTAGACAGGGTCTTGCTCTGTTTCTCAGGCTGATGTGGCATTATTGTAGCTCAGGCAGCCTTGAACTCCTGGCCTCAAGCAGTCCTCCTGCTTTTCCAGTAGCTGGGATTACAGCTGTGAGCCAACAAGATTGATTCTAATATAATTCAGCTTTGTTTGAATAGCAAAAAGAGAAAACATAAAAATATTAAATATATGACCTTTATATATTTATGCATATACAATAGATATTGTAAGAGCCTATTAAGGGTGTAGCAACAAAGACTGATGATATAAGCAATATTTAATTATGAACAGATGAAGCCATCTCAATCATCCTCCCGTTAATCAACTCTCCATTGCTCACCATTCTTTCGGTGAAAACTAGTGACTTTTCCCTACAACATGCTGAATATTTGTGTTAATAGGTTACCAGTGGGGATGAACCCAAAAATTTAGTTGAATGCCTACAAAGAATAAGTGATGTTTGCTCTCAGATGTGCTTATTTCCAGTGCATATTGTAATTATTTCATATGTTAAGCTAATGAAATGAATATAGAAAAACAGAGAACTGTCTCTGTTAATACACTGAAAATGATGGAAAGATTTAATCAGAGTTCTTTTTTAAAAAAATGTGATGTCAGCTTATATATGAGTGAAAAAGTAGTTTGAAAAATTATAAAAATCTAGAAGAATTCTGAATGCAAGTTGATTCACAAGTTCTCACTCCAACTTCAAGAGATCAACCTGAAAACCAATCTGAAAATCGTTTGCCCTATGGACATAATTTTTATAAGGAAGATATATCCAATGGAATACCTATATTACATGTACAAACTGCACTGACAATTGGCCAAAAAAATTAGATTTTTAAGTTAAAAATCAATGTTTAATATTTATAAGTTAGCTCTTTAAAATTTCCTCTCTTTAACTCATCTTTTCAATTAACCTCTCAAACACCACTCTCAATTTCACTGGAACAGAAAACATTCACCATACTATTTATTTGGTCTGTATTATGTACTACTTTATTTAACTGTGCCATTATGTATACTTTATTTAACTGTGCCATTTTTCTACTGAATCTACTTCTTTCTTTTACTGGGCACACAGCTGAACTCTATTTTCCAGCTTCCTTTACACTTTGGAATAGACCTGAGTCTAGATCTTGCCTAGGCTTTAAAGAGCAGGGATGTCTACCTGGGCTCTTTTCCCCACCAGCAGCTAGATGCAGATGACAATCAAGCCCTAGAGAACAGCAGAGTCACAAAATTATGTCATTTAAATGACCACAAGAAGGAAAGCTACTAGCTAATTAGAAATACTTTTATTTGTTTTATTCATTTATTCAGCGAATATTTATTGAGAACCCACTATATGTCAGACGCTTTTCAAAGAGCCAGAAAAATATTAATGAACCAAGTAAGTCCTTATACTCAGGAAGCCAACTCAACAGGTCTCTACGGGCTATATTATCATAAACTCCAGGCCCCCTTAAAGTGCCCCTGAGCAATTTCTAAGAGTTTCTAAAACAATGCTTTTCAAATATCTGTAGCCATAATCACCAGTCATCAGTGTATTATAAATCATGACCCAGTATACCCGTGTGGAAGTTTGCAAAAACAATACTGTAGTTAGCTTGAAACATATTATGTGTACGGGCATTTTCTATTCTAGTCCAGTCCATTCTAACCTATTCTATTTTATTTTTTGGTGGTGCTCTCAGGAAATTGATTTTACTCCCCACTAATGGACAGCATATTATAGTTTGAAAAGTACTGTCCAAGAGGTCTGTTTCTCATGGATCTGGGCTCTGGCTTTCTTCTCATGCCTCACACTGCTCCCTTACTTAGATGCCCTTCCCTCTTGAAAATCCCTCTCTGTCATGCACAAACTTCTGCTCCAGGTGATTATCTCAACGCCACTCCAATCCTGAAAAAGATACAATTTCGCCTTAGCTACTCTTTCTGAATGTGGACAAGTGTTTCTTTCTTTGTATTTTTTTTTTTTTTTTTTGAGACAAGGTCTTTCTCTCTCATACAGGCTTGAGTGCAGTGGTGTGATCACAGCTCCTGGGCCCAAGTGATCCTCCCCACTCAGCCTCCTGACTAGTTAGAACTACAGACACACACCACCATCATAATTTTTCACAGCATGATACACACCAGAGACTCACTTTTGACAAAATTTTACTGAAGGCTTGTGGATAAAAAACAAAATACAACTATCAGAAACGGCAGTTCTACTGAAATATTTAGAATGAGATAATAGTATGTCTAGGGTTACTTCTCTATAAATCTTGGGATAAGGAAGATGACTGGGGTATAGATGAAACAATAGTGGCCATGAAATGAAAATGCTGAAGCTGAGTGACAGGTGCAATGGGACCTCATTGTGCTATTCTCCTCCTTTTACTTGTGATAGATATGGTCCATAATAAAATATTTTTTAAAAACCGGAGAAAGAAAGTAAAAAAGAGGAATGGAAGAAGGAAAACAGAAAGAAGCAGAGAAAGAGAGGGAGAAATGGAGGAAGGGAGAGAGGTGGGAAGAAAAGAAAGGAAATGTCCTGTCATAACCCACATGCCCAAATTTGACATCAAAACAACTGAGTCAGGTCCCTATAGCTTCCACATTTCAGGACCTAGCCTTCTTCCCATCTCTGGGAATATGCATTGTCTTATATCTGCATATTTAAAGGACCATTAATATGACTCCCAGAATAAAAAAGACTTCCTACTCAAAGGTGGAGATGGATGATAACTTTCTGAAAAGCTGATTTTTCAGCTTTGAAATCTTCTAGGTTCAACATCCGTGGACATATGTATATAAATATATGTAATGGCTGTTCCTTGTATATACAAATTATTTTGAAATCTTCCCTAAAAGAAGCTACTGTTTTCTGCCTCCTCTTTTTTGAGACCATAAAGAGGAGTATGCATATGTTTTTCTACCCCTGCCATTTTTAAACTATTGTCAAACAGTCCTTTGCAACAACCTCCTCTCTGTTTATGTATACTCTCTACAGCCTCAGTACTATCTGTTTTGACATATAGAGTCTTCTATCCTCCGTGAAGATTTAGAACTTTATTTATTATTCCTATGTATGGTTGATTGTATGATAATTGGTCAACAAATGTTTTCTTCTCCTTTCCTCACCCAACCTCCAAAGGAGTATACTTCTCTAATTGACATTGAGTTTGATCATATGGGATGATGTACAAATGGGATGTTACAAGATGTGACATGATCAGAGACCCGAATAACTGCATGATCAGAGACTTGCATGACTGGGTTTGCCCTCTGGAATTCCTATATTTTTCCTCTGGTAGCCACTAGCTATATCTGACAAGGTAATACGAAACAGAGATAAACTCAGAAAATAATTGGCTGGTTTACAAGAAGAATTTAAAGAGAATATAGAGAATCCATAGATTTCAGTGTTGAAAACTGGAGTGGTTTCTCACTACATAAAATGTATAACCTTTATGGACAGCCTCAGAATTCAGGTACCGATAGTAAAACATGGTCTCAGTGCAAAGACCAAATCAAGGGTTTGGCTATCAACACCCTTTGGTAACACCTATGAATTAAGATATTAACAAGCTTTATGTTTTCTAAGTCTGGTAGTTGCTTTCACCTGTATACAAGGTTTCCCAGAAAGCTTAAGGAACGGTCCCACGTAAATTTGATGCACTTAAATACCATTTTTAAGACTAGAGAAAGAGATATGTCTCCAAAAGAATTGTGAGTGTGGCTTTTAGCATTTGAATTTGACTTGAACCGAACATAAGGAAAATCAATGAGGTTTTTGAGAGAACTCTTGGCAACCACATTACCAGCATGGACTGGACAAAAAGAGTTTGAATCTGTTTGAGAGGGTCAAAAACACCTCTGGGCACCCAATTTTCTACATTCTGAAAATGAATGAGTAAGTTGCTCAGTGGCTAAGAAAGGCATATCCTTCAAAGCCTTCTTCTGAAATCGCAAAGGAGGATGACCTTAAAGGAAGAGTGGATTCAGCAGCTATGGCATATAATGAAATGCATAGGTGCTCCCCGGGGGATCTGGGACCTAATCAAGGCATAGCGTCTATCCTGGGGGGTGGTGGTGGAGGTGGGGGTGGGGGGCTGGCAATGTTAGAGACCAATAGGATTTAAAATTGTGAAGGACTGCTGACTGCTACATGCGAAGCAATGAGACTATCACTATTTATCTCCCTCTGCTTTATTGTTCTTTCTTCATAGTACTCATCATTATTTGAGGGCAAGTAATTTGCTTTTTGTTTGCATCATTCCCCAATTTCAATAAAAGTGCCTTGATAGCAGGGACTTTGCATTTCGTTTTAGTTTTCTTTTTGGCCATTCTATTCTTGGCATATGAACAATGTCTACCATATAGGTTGTGCTCATACAGCATTTGCTATGGAGTGAACGGGACGACTATTTTTCTTGCTGAAGTATCAATAGTCCCTTAGTAGTTCTCTCAGTGAAGGCCAATGAGTGGCAAATGCTGTCTTTAGGAATCTGCAAGTGTGCATTTTGTGCTCACATTTAAAAGTTTAGCTGGATGGTTTGGAGATATTATTCTATCTTCTGGCATATCTTTTTGCTAGTAAAACTGTGCTGCTGATCTATTTGTCTACCGTAAGTATTCTCCTTTTTCTTGATGTTTAAGTATTTCTATTTATAATGTCTTACAGTTTCAGACAATGTGTCTGGGCATTTTTAAAAATCTGTGTTTATTTTTTGAATTTAGAGCTTAAGGTTTTCTTTAATTATGGAAAATTCTCAGTCATTATCTCTTTGCTTCTTGTTTATCATTCTCTCTATTGTCATTCTGCTACGATGTTGCCTTTTTTGTCATATTTTTAACCTTGTCTCTTGAAGTGGTGTTCTGAATAATTTTCCCATCCATCTTTCAACTTAGTAATCCTCTTTTTGGCAGTAATCTTTTTTTCATTGATTATTTACATGATTTCTACTTTGTTCTTTTTCATGTGCACTCTTTCATTATTCCTAGCTACTAACTTCTTTCATAATTTTCTATTTTAATGATATTCCTATCCATATTTCTTTAACTTTCTTAAACATATTTATTTTTCAATATTTTCAATGTGCTCTATTTTCTGTTCTCCCTTTGAGTGTTATCTTTCTTGGTGTTCTATTTTATTTTGTCTCTTGAAATTTTACTTTGGAAGCTCTTCTTGAGTGAGATTTTATTTTTCTCACTCAATTTCCACTCTTCCTTACATAGTATTTAGGATCTCAGAATCTTCAATTTGGACTACTGGTCTCTTTGGACTCTAGTTCTAGAGAATGTCCTGGAGGGCAGGACAGTCACAGGCCAGCCTGGGCAGCTATTGATACTTCTCAGCCAGAAAGCAACCATACTTGCTATAATCTCCTGCCTCAGATGGAGTAATTTCCATTAGACTGCACCAGTTGAATTCCCAGACTCTTCTTTCTTACTTGGGGAGACAAGCTACTTCAGCAATTACTGATTATATTTCTGACAGTTTCTGGTTCACAGAAATGGTCCTTTTGTTCTTACATCTGACTGTTTTCTCTTATGAAATATTTTATCTATCATTGTTTGATGTTTGGCAGGGTGTGCACGCATGTGGTGTGTTTCGAGTATGTTTTTTTAAAAAATTATACTTTAAGTTCTGGGATACATGTGCAGAACGTGCAGGTTTGTTACATAGGTATACAGGTGCTATGGTGGTTTGCTGCACCCATCAACCCATCACCTACATTAGGTATTTCTCCTAATGCTATCCCTAC
Organism: Pongo pygmaeus; assembly: GCF_028885625.2. Taxonomy (NCBI): domain Eukaryota; kingdom Metazoa; phylum Chordata; class Mammalia; order Primates; family Hominidae; genus Pongo; species Pongo pygmaeus. The sequence goes on along the minus strand of NC_072384.2, from coordinate 56,359,861 downwards.
CCTAACCCCCCACCCCCCGACAGGCCCCAGTGTGTGATGTTCCCCTCCCTGTGTCCATGTGTTCTCATTGTGTAACTCCCACTTATAAGTGAGAACATGCAGTGTTTGGTTTTCTGTTCCTGTGTTAGTTTGCTGAGAATGATGGTTTCCAGCTTCATCCATGTCCCTGCAAAGGACATGAACTCATTCTTTTTTATGGCTGCATAGTATTCCATGGTTTATATGTGCCACATTTTCTTTATCCAGTCTATCATTGATAGGCATGTGGCTTGTGAGTTCATACATTAAAAATACATGAGCTAGCAAGAGATAGAGTATGTATTTTTAATACATGAACTCACATGCCACCTCCATTGAAGGTCTCCCTATATGCATTCTTATACTCAAATCAAACCATGGCCACCTTTATTTCCATTTCCCTTATGCTTTTCCTATTTTTCCTATTTCAGTGTCCCTGCTCTTCACTTTGCCACATGATCCTTCCCTGTTTAATCATTCTGTTCAAACCTTATTAATTTTTTCATACTTGGCTTTTAAGCCACTTCTTGAAGAAAACATTCTTTGTTCTCATCATCCATAAGTAATAGTTCTAACACTGGCATCATGTGGCATATCGTCTCTCCCTTTCTTTGAAAACTCTTTCAATATTCTTCCCAGGAATTTTCTGGGGCCTGTCTCAATACCTGTGCTTGATTCTGCAGCTAACAGAGGAATAATCAAATAATCATTTGATGTCTTCTAATTATACCTAATTTATGCACATGATTTATTTTTCCCATTGAAGTATAAGCTCCTTGAAGCCAAGAACTCTATAGTATTCATCCTTTCTTCCCTAGTGGCCTCTTGTGCCAAATTGATACTCGCTGCACTGATACAAATTGAATAAAGAAATAAATTTATGAATAAATTAGATGATATGTTCCCCACTCCACTGGATTGTTATTACTTATAGCACTTGACCATATTTTATACTTTTTGGGTTCTCAGGGTCTAGAAAAGTGTCTGTTACATAGCTGTGTACAAGTAACTGTGGAGGAGGATAATGGTGATGTTTCGATAGTTATTTTAGTCAAGTAAGGTCTTTAGAAACTAATTGCAGTGTAAAAATACATTTTAAAGTTATCTTATTATACATATTCTATATTCAAAATTATGAATTAAAAAGTGTATTTTCTAGGAGTTCCTCTCATTTCTAAACTGGAACAACTTTTCTCCTTTCCTTCTTTTTATAATATAATATTTACTTTGTAAGAACTCCATCAGGATTTTAATCAATATTTCTTTTCCCTGTTGTGCTAAATTGTTTCTTATTTCATCTTTACCTTTCTATAAAGCTCTCCAAAAATTGTTTGAAGATTCTATTACTATTTCCGTTCTTCTAATTAGATTTTCCCAATTCTGATGATGCAAATTCATGCCTTTCTTCTAAATTTTCATATTTCTTACTTTAATGTTTTTATGTAGTTTTCCCTCTCATTACTCTGACCATGGGATTAAATGGAAAGATGATTGTTGGTTTTAAACAATATTGGTTTAAACCCTATATAAGTAGAACTTTCAATAAGAATCAGGTTCCTTTTAAGACTCCTCAGTATACTTTATTACTCTTGGTATTTTTTTTTTTTTAGAAAAACCATTTTATATTTTAGTGTTCTTGATTTCTTCATACTATCTGCAGAGCTAAAAAGTCACAAAAATAAGGCAACATGAAGAATTCCCAGAAATTTTCAGGTTTTAAAACTACTGATTAAGTTTTGTTCAGAGGACAGGGGTATTAGAGGGTAAGGGGAATACTCAAGTAAGATAATTGAATATAGTTATCTTAATCTTTATAACACACTGCTTCCAACCTCATTGCCTTTTCTTCTTGCAGCTTCTCTGACACCAAAGCACTTACCATTTGTTCAGTCAAAATTTAATAAAAGGAGAAAACTGCTACGTTATTTTCCCAAATGTTTACTGTGTGCATTTTTCATTTGCCAATGTTTTGATTGGCAGCTTTATATGACCCTGGGTTTTAATTTTATATGAAATTTGGTAGGAATTGTAGTTTAGAAATCATAATCAAAAATGACTGCAGCTTCCCTGTAAGAATTTTTCTAAGGAAGCGTTTGTTTTTCCAAGTTGAATTTCATAGTTCTGAGACACAATTGCAGCATTAAAAGGCTTTTGCTTTGTAGAAATAAATAAGAATTCCAAATGCATTTAAAAATTATCTTAGTGGAAATAAGTTAGTGCATATTTGTTCCATTTTTATAAGTTTCCTAAATCTCCTGAATGGCCTGCTCTTTTGGTGTATTTTTCCTTTTGGGATCTATTGAGTATTTTTTGATTAGACAGAGTATAGAGCCATGGGGGCAATGTTCATAAAATAAATAAGTTACTTTCATCATTGACCCTCAATTATTATCGTAAGAACCTTCTGTTCTGTGTTTTCTCAACCTGCTTACCCCAAGTGTTGTCCATCACTTGACAATTTGTTGCAAATCTCAGGCTCCACCACAGACCTACAGAAACATCAGGTGATTCATGTGCCTTTCATATTTTGAGAAACATGACTCTAACAATTCTATTACATATTTTAGGACCATTTCCACATTCTTTTATCAGCTGATTTTAAATGATTCTCATGTCCCCAACTTAGTTCCCCATGCCATGAAGTTCATGTCCTTCATTATTCCAACATAAAAGAAGGAGATACCATTAGAGTCGTGAGAGAGAGGGTCCTGATTTTCTACTTAATGTACAGGTATCACTTTTTGCAGCACTGCTTCCTTATTTGGATGGAAAATTTCCCAAAATGTATCACATATTTCATAATCTCTGAAAATACTGTATACTGAACATAATTTAACCTTTTCTTGATAAGTACTGGTCATTATTATAAGCTTCAATAATAACACTGCTGGAAACAAAAATGAACTTAAAAGTTAGCGCATTATTCATGCTTTAATAAACCCTGTATGAGTTTCCACACACTACTATGTTGTTTTAATTCATTTTTTTCTAAATTTAACTAATTTCTTTCTCCTTCCTTCATAATAATGTCACTTTCTCATTAAGCTTCCCCACTCTCAGCAGATTCCTTCTTCCCATTCTTGTTACTTCTGCTCTAGTATAATTCTGCTACTCACAGCCCTTTGCTTTATCAAGGCAGATTACTCTTTCTTGTTTCTCTGTGTTTATTTTTTGCTTTTGGCTAGTATTTTTTCCTTCCTTGTTTTTGCCTTTTCCTTTCTTGCTATGTATTATCCCATCTAACAATTTCAGTCTTTTTAATTACAATATTTAGTAAATTTACAATCATAGTAAATAATAATACATTTAGGTTTGTATTTACTATTCATCTATTTGTTTCCATTAAATTGCCTTTTATGCTACTTATATTTCTTTTCTTGTCTTTTTTCTTCATTACTCTATTTCCATTCCATAATTTAACATTACTTTAATGGATACCCTAGAAGATATACCCTTGATTTATTGTATATTGATTTATTATTAAAATTAATAATTTTACCACATTACCAAGAGTGGTAAAATTTTTAAATGTCTTAATTCAATTTACTTTTCTCAATTTTTATGTCATTATTGTCATGCATTTTAGCTGTACATATATATAAAGTTCTCCAACATTACTATTATTGTTCTGTATATTCAATGCCAATCAAAATCCACTTATACTTAACCATATACTTACCCTTTTGGTTGCTCTCCATTGCTTTGTGCAATTTTATATTTGTGTTGGATACTCTAGGTTGACAGCTATTTTCTTTCAGCATTTTATGTAATTTTATTGTCTTTATTTCCACCATTTCTGTTGAAGAGTCAGCTGTCCCTTTAACTGCCACTTCATTGAAAGTAACATGTCTTTTCTTCTCTGACTGCTTTTAATATTTTCTGTTTGTCTTCAGTATCTAGCTATCTTTATCTATGTGTCTAGGTGTGTTTTTCCTTATGCTCAACCTGCTTGGGTTTGTAGAATTTTTTGAATCTGATACACTTTTAAATTTTGAAAAATCTTAACATTATTTCTTCAAATATTGCTTCTGCCCCATTCTTTTTTTCTACTCTTTTTGAGATTTCAATAACATATGTAAGACATTTTCATTTTGTCCTGAATGTCAAGGGATTGGTCCGGGATGGGTTAGAGTAGTCTCCAGCAGATTTGTGCTGCTACAAAGAACAATTAGGATAATTTGATACAATTCAGAGAACATTGGGTTAAGAGCATTGATGATCTGATGTGGCAATGAAATTGAAAGAGTTAATGTGAGAAACCGGTACTTCAGATAAATGAGATGACATCTACAGCTACTTTTACCCAGTATTTTCAGGTTCTTGACTAAGAGTCTTGAGTTAAAATTTTCCACAGGGCCAGGCATGGGGGCTCATATCTGTAATCCCAGCACTTTGGGAAGCCAAGATGGGAGGAGTTAGAGACTAGCCTGAACAACATAGTAAGACCCCCACTCTGCAAAAAAAAAAAAAAAAAAAAAAATTCTTAAGCCAGGCCTGGTAGTGCACCTATAGTCCCAGCTACTCAGGAGGCTGAGGCAGGAGGGTCACATGAGCCCACGAGTTCCAGGCTGCAGTAAGCTATGATCATAACACTGAACTCCAGCCCGAGTGACAGAGAAAGACCTTGCTTCTTAAAAAATTAAATACATAAATAAATACAGTGTTTTCACCTTTCACACATTTTACAGGTTGCCAAATCAAAGAACAGAAAAGTTAATTTTTTTTAGAAGCATGATCATATTTCAAACCTTGTTTTCTTATCTCCTGTAATATATAATGTGGTACAAATAACACTGGCTTTAAACTTAAATAAATTTGCATTTGAATACTGGCTCCACTGTTAACAAGTTTATGACCCAGAGTACATTAAATAATCTCTCTGCAAATGTTTATACATATTCAAAGTGGGAACAATAATAATGTTAAACATTTTGTATTGTGGTGATAATTAGCATCAACTGAAATAAATGTGCTTGGCACAAAATAGGCGTTCAAAACAACCACCTTCTTAGAGAAGAATGCCCATATTATAATTGTTAATCTTTATATGATTGATGAATTAGTGTTAGGTGCTTTAAAAATAATATGGTTATTTGTGCTAAATCATAAACCTCTGAATAAAATCCTACAGTAATGAACTAAAAACCAGAGTGATATATTCCGTTCTCTACATGACATGTATCCTTAGACATGGGTGTGATTTTGTAGGAGTGCAAGTTTTCAAACCTGTTCCCTCATTTCATCTTACCAGATCATCATGGCTTCATGCTACCTTATGTTGAAGACCCAAAGACAAAGAACCTTACCGTAAGAGGGAAAATTTTGTTTCCATAGGCTCATGCATGTTATACATTGGCTATAACATATAATGCTGGGGATATGTATGTGGTTTAATAATTATTAATCACATACTATGTGCCAAGCACTAGTCCAGATATTCAACATGTGTAGATATCTTGAATCCTTGTAACAATGCTATTAGGTATGTACTATTGTTGTTCTTATTTTGTAGATGAGGAAACTAAGGCAGATATTTTAAATAATTTCTCCAATATTTCACAACCGGGAAGTGGTAGAGCCAAAATAAAACCCTTGTGGTCTAGTTATTAATCTCTATGTATAATGCCTCTCACAATTACTATTATCATTAGGAATATTACCTTAGAGTTTGGAATCCTGGCCACTTAAAATCATTACTCATTAAGGGCAGGGAAAGGAATGTGTGTAAGTTTAGTTGGAACAAAACTCAACAAGAAACTCATCGTCTTGTTATGCATACTGAATTCACTGAAAATTCTTTAGGGAAATTCATGCTATTCTTTAAAAGCTATATTGCAACTAATCTCAATGTCAGACTTATACATCTATCCCAAATGTACATGAAAATATCCATTGAAGAATTTTTCTAAATGTTCATAGAATATCAGCTTCATATTTGGTAGTCTTCTATTTCTATTATGAAATGTTTGCCTGAATCTCATTTTTCAGTGGCAAATTCTAAAAAACGTGTTACTATTATAAAACTGTTGCTCCTTGAAACTGCAATTCTAATTCACTCACTTATTCACACTAAATCATCATATTGGTAAGGAAACTTCCCTTTGCATTTCTGCTATGTCCATTGTTTTCAGTTGAAAAATCTCACATTCATACTGTGAAATGGGTTAATAGTGTACTTATGCTTTAAAAAATGTGTCAAAATAACAATTCTGTGAAATAAGACCCTAGCCATATAAAATAGGAAATATGAAATTATCAATGAGAGCTCTGAATGTGTAAGACAGTCTATTTATTCATTATGCATTTCCAACCCTGTAAATGTTTACCTTAACTTCCAGTGAAAGAATCCTCAGAGCCCAGGTAAAGCCAACTTGAAGTCAAGACTCGCTCACAAGTTTGTGAGATTTCCTAGGATATAGAGGTTCAAAACACAATTGCCACTTATCTGAAGGCCTTTCCAAAACCTTAGCAGTTAGATGTGTTACATGCGCACAATCAGATTTTTTTGAGAAGTGTACAAATGGAATCCATGGGCCATTTCTCTATATCTCCACATTATATTTATAGCATTCTATGTTAACTAAACGTGTTCTTTTCACAAATTCTCTCTTCTGTCACTTGCACATTTGGGCAGCAGCCATTACCGTAAGCTGGTTTCAGGAAACTCAAATATGTGAAACGTAAAGGATAAAAAATCTGGCCACTTTTTCCGGGCTCAGGTTTTAAGCGTGTGAACTTAATCCTTGTGTTCTCTGGGTTCTCCTCCTTCTGCCAGTCACAATTTCTAATTAGCTTTCCCAATGGAGGAGGAAGATGAATTATATTTTAATATCTAGAGACTAAAATTAGTTTATATTTTAGCAAGTTAGCACTTCTTAGCAGTTGATTTACTCTTGAAGCTGCAAAATCTGTGAGCTTGCAATTAATCATACGTTGGTCATTTTCTTTCAAAAATGTTCAGTTTGGCTGTCTGTATCATAATAGGGAAAACATGTAATTTATGCAGTTTAGAAATTATAGCCTTGTGTTTAACTATGTCATCATATATTTTCTCACCCGCTCATTGTTCTTAACACTGTAAAAGAATGTCATTTCACTGGGATTTATTTAAGCAAAACCTTTAAAGTGAGAACTCTGGCAAAACAGTAACCTCTTGGAGTTATGCTTTATTTTTCTTTAAATGGATGCTTTCAGGACTTGTTTTGACCACTCTTGATTTTGAGGCAACTTTTAAAAATAATTTTTTAAACAGAGGATCATATTCTTGGCTTTCTTTTTGCAATAGGAGTACTTTATCTTCTTAAAATGGTCTTTAATATTCTCATGTGCATAACACATGTAAAAGTATTCTGTTAATATGCACAGAATACACAAAGCAACTCCCCAGTGGCAGTGTGATAATTTAAAGACACTATAAATTCAAAGGAATAGATATCTTTTAATTCACTGAATATTTAAAAAACCAGGCACTTAGTTGAAAATCAAAAACAGTACATATTTTAAGCAGTTTCCCCAACTAACCTCTGCCAGAAAATTAACCCAAAAACTGTTTGACATCCTTGAATAGTATATCAATGTTGCCAGCATACTGATCGCTCACTGTGCTCCGAAACAAATCAATTAGCTTGCCAATTGTGTTCATTAGAATTCATTCATATCTCTATAAAAAGTTAATTAAAAGTAAGAGTGAGAAAGAAATCATGCCTAATATTCTTATTAAAACCAAATCACCAAAGTAATTTCAAATCTAAATCAACAATCATTACTAAAATTCTCCCTCCAAAAGGTACAATATACCTGAAAAAATAAGTGAGAACCTATAACTCTTTGATAAAGATTTCCAAATTAAGGTGCTTATTCTATTATTGTTGTTATTATTCTGTTGTTATTATAAAATTAATATTTTATTTTATTGCTAATTGTCTTTGACTATGAAAGGTGTCTCTGTTTTGGCTAAGTGCCTGAATTTTGCTAGCACAGGTGAATGCTAAAACTAGCACTGTACCTCGTTTTTCAAGAAACTCAGCTTAATATAGCATCTTAAAATGAATGGCAACACAGAGTAACCAGAGGAACATAGCATTCTAAGCCAAAAGAAATTATCTTGATATAAGGACCATAGCATATAGAAACCAGCTGCCAAAACAGAAACCAGGCGACAAGCCGCAGCTTTCTAATTCCGAAAAGAGACTCTACTCCTAACATAATATCTAAATGCCTCTGGTAGAGCTGTTAAAAGCAAAAAGTGTTTGAATGTGAAATGTTCTGATTATAACACGAAGCACTCTCCCAGCCTCTCTATTTCCTCCATATTGGGTAAGGTATCCATTTCTTTTGTTCCAGAGTCCAAAATGAGAGCCCATGTGAGGGTAGAAGAATCTTCCTGACAAGCCACGGAAAGCTTTAGACTAATTTCATATTCAGTTCTTGGCACTGAGGTCTGGGTGGAGGTGGGCAGGTCCACCCTGCCTTTCAGTCTCATTAATCATTTGGCTTTCCCTGGCTGCTCACAGCATCTTCTGGAGGAACCCTTCTCTTTATTCATTCAGACAACCCTTTGGATTAAACAGAGCCAGCTAAATGTCAAAGCAAATCTGAGTCTTGATGCAGATAATCATTTCAATAATATTTCTCCATTTGTGCCCAAACACCAGGGGAATAAAGCTTTTCTGCTGTCAGGTACTGTAAGACTACAGTTGGTGTAAATGCTTGACACTGAGCCAGATGGCTTAGCCGTGCCTCAAACATATGTTCAACAAGCAGGCTTGCACACATTGGAATTTTATTATTTTGAACTGGTGAGGGTTGCATATTTATTTACTTGACCCCCTTTGGTGTCACTTTGGTATTAAAACAATCAGTTATAAAGCTTCTCCAAGCAATAGGGTAGGGCTAGTTTATAAACTACTTGTCAGTTTCATATCACCACCTGCAGTGAAGTATTCCTCATCTTGTGGTCTCCTCTTGATAATTTAAAGAAAAAAGATGGCAAGGTTCATGTGGCTGAAAGAAGAAGAAAATGGGAATTGAAGGAGAGAATGCTGGTTTACCCCAAAGATAAAGATGAAAGTGCCCTTTTTTAACCAATTCTTTACATGACCTGGGGACAAGAAATTTTCTCACATATTGCCATGTATTTAATATATATTCACTCAGATAATCTTGTCTGGGTTTTAAGGAAATCAGCCATTAAAATATACAACTGCATGTACCTTTCAAGATATCAGCTGTAAATCAATCTCTCTATATATATGTGTACACATATATACACACAAATATAGGTATATAGATATATACATATCTATGTGCATACGTGTATATACATGATTATACATAATCTATGTATGTATACGCACGCATTCACACCCACCATCATATATATGTGTATGTTTATGTGTGTGTTAAAAATAAAAACTCATGGCATTGGACTTGTCAGGGAAGAGTTTGCAATCCTTACAAATATTCATCATGCTGCTAGTATATTCATCAAAATAAAACTAAAGTCGTTTTATATTTAGTGGAAAATATATTTACAGAAAAATTAATTTCATATTATTTCATAGGTTTTAATTCAGTGTTTAAAAAAAAGACCAGAAAACAGGCATCGAAAGCTATGAGCACAGCAAATGTAATATGAAGGTTTCAGTGTATAGATTCTATCCTATGGAAATAAATTTCTGCCTATAATGACATGGTGTCTAAAAAATTTTAGAGTTCATCAAGTCCAACACTCTCATGTAATAGAAGAAAAATTCAGGCCCAGGGACATTTACTGACTCACCCCAAATCACCCAGCAAGTAAGTGTGCATAAGAACAAAAACCCAAGGCACACTACCCCACATTTTTCTGTGTTATGTACATTTGCCCTTCTACCAAAGTAAACATTTGCTGAACAATTGGCTATATTACAAGTGACCTGCTGGGAGACATAAATCTACCTGATATAGAATGCTCCTAGGACAGTGGTTCTCAACACTATCAGACCCAACATACTCCATATTATAATAAATATGCTGTAATGCCCCATTATTACCCTAAACTAAAATTCACAGGTAACTGAACTTACCTACACAAATAATTTTTAAATGTCAATTCAATACCCTAAGACATCAATTATAATATAAAAAATAAATGAGAAGAAAGTAATTTATGGAATGTGTGTGTGTTTGTATGTACGTGTGTGTATGCATGTGTGGGTTTGTATGTATGTGTGTGCATGTATTTCAATATGTTAAACACTTGGAAACAATTACTAGATAATATAGTGACCTCATTAGATATTTGCTCCTTTAAGAAAAACTGCCATTAATACACAGCTATAAAACACAGAGTTATTTCTTCATCACTGGATGTTACTGATGATTGACAGGATTTTCCAAAATGGTGAGCTAAAGTTTATCAAATTATATGCACTGAATTTTTTTATTATTTTGATTAGTCTTGTATATGTTTTCTGTATTCATAGAAAATTTTGCACATATTAAAACAATGCCAATGTACTTTGTTTTAATATATAACTGAGATAAATCCTAGACTCAGATTTTCAATAAGATTTTCTACTTCCAAAATGTCTACCTGGAAGAATATTTAAAGGTCATGCAGTATTCAGGACAGTTCTTCCTTGTAAGGACTGCCTATGCAGTGCAAGATATCTAAAATCCTGCCTTCTGTCTAATAAATTCCATTAGATCTTCTCAATAACTGCAACGACCAACAATGTCCCCATCGTTTTCAGAATGACCCAGAGTAGAATCGTTATCATAGAATATTGCATGTGGGCTCTCTTTAGCATCAGAATCAAGACAACCAATATCAAAACCATAAAAAAGTTATGTATAAACAGTATACAATTTAAAATGAATTATTAATTTAAAACATTATATTTCCTTGAATTTATAGTCTTTGTACATTTTCACAGAAAAATTTAATTTTAAAATGCTAAGCTTTAGATTGTGTCTTTGCAAACAGATAACACAATTTCAAAATCGGAAATCCTAAACTAACATTAATATAAAATATAGCTTAATTTAAAATGTAACTCATGTTATATTTAATATTGGTTTAATTATATTTTATAATAACCAAATTCTTAAAAATAACATTAATTTTTTTGCAAAAGCAACATGTTCTTTTTATGTAGATGTGGATATTAAATAAACACTATTTACTCATAATATTGAGTTTACATGAGGTTTTTGTGTCAGTCTAGGGAAACAGTACAAGTATCTTTGGAAATGAAAGATAATACCTACACAATTGCATCTTTATATTGGCCTATGATTTATTTAAATCAGATTCAATAATTCTAGACTTTCTGAATTCTTAATTGACCAGGATGCTGCGAATTCCTCTTATATGTGATCAATTTATATTATGGACTTATGGATGAATTTTATTAATTCACCTCTATATCAGCAACCTGTCTCACAATTCTTTAGAGACTATCTCACTATGTATGTAGTTCTGAAACATCACAAACTATAATATATATTATTTGTCCATTTTATTTTGGGGATTGTTTAACTGTCAGTTGCAATATCCTTCCATAAAAGAACATAAAGACATCATCTGGCTCTTATTCTCACAAACAGTTATATATTTACCATGTGTGAAAGATCTCTACCATGTTCAGGAGATAAATAGGAACAGTTAAAGAACAATAGTCCATTTCTATGTCATGATGATTCTGTACTGAAATGTATAGTATAGCTTTTTCCTTTGAAAAATCACTTCATGTCACTTGGCCAGTCAGGGACTGCAAAACACAATGGAAAATTACAAAATACAAGAGCATTCATAGTACAGTATTTTGCTAAGGCTCCAGCAAACCATTTTCTAACCAAACTAACAACAAAATCACTTTGATTTGGAATAGGAACAAGTTGTAGAAACATCTTTTACTTCCTACTGTAGTGCAGAATAGATTATGCTTTTTTTAAAGAGTTGAGGTCTCTCTCCATCTCCTAGCCTAGAGTGCAGGGGTGCGGTCATAGCTCCCTGCTGCCTCAAACTCCTGGGCTCAAGTGATGATGCCCCCACCTAAGCCTCCTGAGTTGCTGGGATTACTTGTGTGAGTCACCATGCCAGGCTCTAGATTACTATTTTTCTGAGGTTCTTCTCGTAATAATATGCCCAATCCTACAAATGAAACTTGTTTCTCCCAATCAAAATTGCAGGCTTCACACAAGAAATACCCACTTGCAGTAGGAGAAAGATGGGGTTAAATTTAAAGGAGGCTTTGTTGCTGGGGCAGCAGTAGTTTAGTAAGAGTTGCATTAATAAGCATGTCTAATTCATTCTCTGCCTAGTAGGTAGGTAAGTAAAAGAGGATGATTTTGAAATGTGGAAATCAAAAATGACAGAGAGAAGCCTCTAGTCTATTGTTTCCTAAACACAGTCCTCTCCTTTTCACTCACAACCAAGTTGTCAGGATGAATACCAAAACCCAAAGTGCTGACAGGAGAGATCAGAAAAATCACTGGAATGTGAGTACGTATGTAAACACAAACAGCTGCTACCAGGTGATGCAGTCCTCGCTCTGATGTTAGAAGAATCCATGGGGATGGTATTTTATGCAACCACATGATCAGAAAGAACATATAGATGAGATTTCAGAGGACATGGAGCTGGGGCAGACCCTTTAGCACAGTGCTTCTCATTTATGTGTGTGCTATTTATTCAAAGATCTGGCTAAAAATACAGATTCTGGTTCAGCAAGTCTGTGGTGTGGCTGAGATTCTGCTTTTCTAACAAGCTCCCAGGTAATCTTGATGCTGCTGCCCTGTGGACCATACTATATGTAGCAAAGCTTTAGAAAGCCTCAGAAACCTTAACACCTTTCCTTAGGATTGGGAAACTGATGGAAAAAATGTAACATTGTGAAGTACATGCGAAGAGAAACTCATGTAGGGAATGATGGTGAGCACAAAGAAACAGAGACCTTGTAAGGTTAACATCATACATCAAGAACAAAGTGCAACAGGTAAATAAAAGTCACCATCCTCCTGCCTAAACAGACAAATAAAAACCATCCAGCAGTTTGATGCAGTGCATAAATGTGCAAATGCGGTGACACAGGGCAAGATGAAAGATGGCAGCAGCAGAATAGCAGTTAAGACAGAATGCCTTTGTCATATACTTTCTAAACCTCGCCTAAAAAATTTCACAGAAAAGTAGACAACACTATTACAAAAATAGGTAAGTAATTTGTGGATGATGAGTATGAAACAAAGGCAAATATACACACACACATATATACGCAAACATATAAACAAAGGCAAATATATACATATATAGTACATACATATATGTATGTGCCTTTGGTTCACACTCATCATCCACATATAGACATATACACATGTGTATACATATACATATATACAAATACATATATGCATATATGTTTATACATATGTATGCATATGCATATATGTTTATACATATGTATGCATACACACATATGTATATAAAATGTATAGACATGTATAAGAACATATCATCTCCATATAAATATATGCATATATTGTTATATATACACATATATAGTTTATATGTAACAACGTATGTGTATACATATACACACACATATGTACTAAAATGTGTATATGCATATACATAAAAACTAAGTTTCTACTGTAGGCTCTAATGGCTAAAAGATTTTATCTATCTCTAGAGAGGAATCATTGCCAGGTAAATGAAAATTCACCCCATGATACCATATATAATAGTTTTATAGATGCCTAAGATAATGCCCTATAAGAGTCCTGCTGCATTTAAATACTTTATCTTCAAATGGTAATATTCAAAGTTCTAAGTTTAAGGAATCTTTCAATCAATGTTAGAAGAAAATATCTGAACAAGCAATATGAGACCTCACCAGACAATTTTAAAAATTGCATTTGCCGCTAGAAACATAAGTATGCATGTGTCTTTATAGCAGCATTTCATAGGTGGGAATTGAACAATGAGAACACTTGGACACAGGAAGGGGAACATCACACACCGGGGCCTGTTGTGGGGTGGGGGGAGGGGGGAGGGAAAGCATTAGGAGATACACCTAATGTAAATGACGAGTTAATGGGTGCAGCACACCAACATGGCACATGTATACATATGTAACAAACCCACACGTTGTGCACATGTACCCTAGAACTTAAAGTATAATAAAAATATATGTATATTTAAAAAGTTGCATTTGCCTACTCACCAGTCATACCAAGGTTTTTGAGGTAACAGTTTTCAAATGAAGTTTATTGGCTACTCAGACTATAGAAAAATGCATCACTTCTGACCAAAATTTTCCACTAATCACGATTTGAAAGGATGTCATACCAAATAATATATGGCTTAAGTAGGACTGAGACCTTAGGCATAATTAGGCACTACAAAATTTTATCATAGTTTTTACTCTAAAGGAAAGTAATGGACTGGGTGTGGTGGCACACGCCTGTAATTCCAGCACTTTGGGAGGCCGAAGTGGGCAGATCACCTGAGGTCAGGAGTTTGGGACCAGCCTGGCCAACATGGCGAAACCCCACCCCTACTAAAAATATGAAAATTAGCCAGGCATGGTGGTGGCATGTGCCTGTAATCCCAGCTACTTGTGAGGCTGAGGTGGGAGAATCTCTTGAACCTGGGAGGCAGAGGTTGCAGTAAGCTGAGATCGTGCCACTGCACTCCAGTCTGAGCAACAGAGTGAGACTGTCTCAAAAAAAAAAAAAGTAATGAATTCTGAAAGCCCCTGAAATCTGAGTTTGAGTTCATCTGTTAAATAATTAGGATATGGTTTAAAAACAACAACATCAGTAATTAGTTTTAATGCTAGGTCCATATCTCGTTAACCACTTATATGTAGAAAATATTTCTAAATGGGGCAATAACATGCACAATGATATATAAATAAATATTTTTTATGCTAAAACAACACCAATTTTGCATTGGTTAGTTCTTATTAACATTTTAATACAGGAAGGCATCCCTTATGTTCTTTGGTGAATACAATTCTTTAGTTTATAAAATATTTGGCTGTGATCTGAAAAAATTATAAATGAGTAATTGGGTAAGATTCTAATTTGTGATGGATAAAACTACATTATTTAACATTTATAAACAAAAAATCTTGTAATATACATTTTTAAGATAACCTTAAATTTTACTTAATAAATCACTTACAATTTGAGAAAATCTAGCACATATACTTCGACTCACCTGCATAATGCTCAGGAAAAACTAAAATAAGTGGGGGGAAAGGGCATGTTTTTAAAAAGAACCGGGAGCAAAGAATTTTTTCTGAGACTGAAATAAACTGTCCTCCCAAAATGTGTGAAGCCATTCTTTCTCACTAACTCTCATTGACTCTAGGAAAAATTATGAAACTACTTATGTTAACAGCTAGATAATCCTCTCAATTTAGCTTTCTTATTTCTTTATTGATGTTTGGAAACTTTATTGATGTTTGCAACCCAGATTGGCTTTCTTTTTTTTTTTTTTTTTGAGACAGACTCTCGCTCTCTCGCCCAGGCTGGAGCACAGTGGTGGGATCTCGGCTCACTGCAACCTCTGCCTCCTGGGTTCAAGCGATTCTGCTGTCTCAGCCTCCCGAGTAGCTGGAATTACAGCCTCGCACTACCACACCCTGCTAATTTTTGTATTTTTAGTAGGGATGGGGTTTTGCCATGCTGGCCAAGCTGGTCACCAATTCCTGACCTCAAGTGATCCGCCCACCTAGGCCTCCCAAAGTGCTGGGATTACAGGTGTGGGCCACCACGCCTGGCCCTGGCTTGCTTTATTGGTTTTGTAATGGTATGAAACAACAGTTGCAACCTAAGGTATTAAACAGTAACTAACTGTAGCCTTTCAAGGTCTGTGTTTGTTTGTTTTTAGTACATACGGTTTGGCTCTGTGTCCCTACCCAAATCTCATCTTGTAGCTCCCATAATTCTCACCCGTGGGGACCTGGTGGGAGATAATTGAATCATGGGGGCAGGTCTTTCCCATGCTGTTCTCATGAGAGTGTATGGGTCTCATGAGTTCTGATGGTTTTAGAAACCTGAGTTTCTCTGCACAAGGTCTCTATTTGCCTGCTGCCATTCATGTAAAATGTGACTTGCTCCTCCTCGCCTTCCATCATGATTGTGAGGCCTCCTCAGCCATGAGGAACAGTAAGTCCAATAAACCTCTTTCTTTTGTAAATTGTCCAGTCTTGGGTATGTCTTTATCAGCAGCATGAAAATGGACTAATACAGTAAATTGGTACCAGTAGAGTGGGGTGCTGCTGAAAAGATACCCAAAAATGTGGAGGCAACTTTGGAACTGGGTAATAGGTAGAGGTTGAAACAGTTTGGAATGCTCAGAAGACAGGAAAATGTGGGAAAGTTTGGAACTTGCCAAATACTTGTTGAATGGCTTTGCCCAAAATGCTGATAGTGATATGGACAATGAAATCCAGTCTGAGGTGGTCTCAGATGGAGATGAGGAACTTGTTCGGAACTGGAGCAAAGGTGACTCTTGTTATGTTTTAGCAAAGAGACTGGTGGCATTTTGCCCCTGCCCTAGAGATTTGTGGAACTTCGAACTTGAGAGAGATGACTTAGGGTATCTGGCAGAAGAAATCTCTAAGCAGCAAAGCATTCAAGAGGTTACCTGGGTGCTGTTAAAGGCATTCAGTTTTATTAGAGGAAACAGCATAAAAGTTCAGAAAAATTTGCAGCCTGACAATGCAATAGAAAAGGAAATCCTGGCCAGACGCAGTGGCTCATGCCTATAATCCCAGCACTTTAGGAGACCGAGGCAGGCGGATCACTTTAGATCAGGAGTTCGAGGCCAGCCTGGCCAATGTGGTGAAATCCCATCTTTACTAAAAATACAAAAATTAGCCAGGCATGGTGGTGCATGCATGTGGTCCCTGCTACTTCGGAGGCTGAGACAGGAGAATTGCTTGAACCTGGGAGTCGAGGTTGCAATGAGCTAAGATCATGCCACTGCACACCAACCTGAGCGAGAGAGTGAGACTCTGTCTCAAAAAAAAAAAAAAGAGAGTGAGAGAAAAGAAAATCCCATATTCTGAGGAGAAATTCAAGCCAAGTGGCTGCAGAAATTTGCATAAGTAATGAGGAGCCATATGTTAATTCCCAAGAAAATGGGGAAAATGGCAACCGCTCTTATCACAGACCCAGAGTCCGAAAAAAGTGGTTTTGTGGGACAGACCCAGGGTCCCTGTGCTGTGTGCAGCCTATGGACTTGGTGCCCTACATCCTAGCTGATCCAGCTGTCACTGAAAAGGACCGACATAGAGCTCAGGCCATGGCTTCAGAGGGCACAAGCCCCAAGCAGCTTCCACATGATGTTGAGCCTGCCAGTGGACAGAAGTCAACAATTGGGGTTGGGGAACCTCTACCTAGATTTCAGAGGATGTATGGATGGGGTTTCGCCATGCTGGCCAGGCAGAAGTTTGCTGCAGGGGCAAGGCCTTAATGGAAAACCTCTGCTAGTGCAGTGCAGAAGGGAAATGTGGGGTTGGAGCCCCCACACAGAGTCCCTACTGGGGCACTGCCTAGTGAAGCTATGAGAAGAGGGCCACTATTCTCCAGACCCCAGAATGGTAGATCCACTGACAGCTTGCACCATGTGCCTGCAAAAGCCGCAGACATGCAATGCCAGCCTATGATAGCAGCTGGGAGGGAGACTGTACTGTGCAAAGCCACAGGGGTGGAGCTGCCGAAGATTATGGGAACCTACCTCTTACATCAGTGTGACATGGATGTGAAACATGGAGTCAAAGGAGATCATTTTGGAGCTTTAAGATTTGATTGCCCTGATGGAATTTGGACGTGCTTGGGGCCAGTAGCCCCTCTGTTTTGGCCAATTTCTCCCATTTTGGATGGCTGTATTTGCCCAGTGCCTATATTCCCATTGTGTCTAGGAAGTAACTAACGTGCTTTTGATTGTACAGGCTCATTGGCAGAAGGGATTTGCCTTGTCTCAGATGAGGCTTTGGACTGCGGACTTTTGAGTTAATGCTGAAATGAGTTGACACTTTGGGGGACTGTTGGGAAGGCATGATTGGTTTTGAAATGTGAAGATATGAGATTTGGGAGGGGCTGGAGCAGGATCATATAGTTTGGCTCTCTGTCTCCACCCAAATCTCATCTTTTAGCTCCCATAATCCCCACATGTTGTGGGAGGGACCCAGAGGAGACGATTGAATTGTCAGAGCAGGTCCTAGGCTGCTCTCGTGATAGCAAATGGTTCTCATGAGATCTGATGGTTTTAGAAACGGGAGTTTCTCTACACAAGCTCTCTCTTTGCCTGCTGACATCCATGTAAGATGTGAATGTGACTTGCTCCTCCTTGCCTTCTGGCATGATTGTGAGGCCTCCCCAGCCGTGTGGAACTGTATGTCCAATAAACCTCTTTCTTTTGTAAATTGCCCAGTCTTGGATATGTCTTTATCAGCAGCATGAAAATACAGTAGACAAGTTGTTTTACTAATACGAGTATCATGATCATATAAAAGCAAGCACTCACGGCTTTAGGAAAAACAATTAAAAACCTTCAGCCCATGAAAATATTGCTACCCTGTGTAAATGTTATAGGGGTAAAAAAAGCCTATGGACCAACTCCTGTAACTCAGGTTTGATCCAGCTTTCAATGGCATTCCACTGGCAGTATATTTACACAGCCAGAATCTTTTACAGTATGTTTTGGGTTGCTAGATTGTTCAAGACTACTCTGAAACATCTTCCCCAAAAGTAGTACATGTGTAACTATAGCAAATACATCTCAAATCGTTATACCTCAATTGTTTCTAATATTCAGTCCTTTATTTAGACATTACCAAAGCTTTAGATTCTAAGATGCTGACTTAAAACACTATGAGTATGATCAAGGAGATGACAGGACAAGAGATATGGGGAGAAATGGGTGTGCCTTTTGGGAAGAGATCCTAAGGGAGGGGCTCATGTGTATTAGGGATGCTGTCCTTTGTTTCTGATACATTTTTTGGGGTACTTGCATTTTTCTATGAATTTAAATATAACTTTTTCTCTGCTGGGGAAGTAGCTATGATTTGCAGTTAAAATAAGAAGTAACATTAAAAGGAAATTCACAGTCTTGATAAACTTGTTTATCTTTCTATTATCTAATTTTACTGGTGGTATTTCATTTGTGTAATACATAACCTTCTAAAATAATTTGTTTCCACTTTACCTAAAAGGAGTATATTAATAAGGAATCTTTCCTCAAGAAAATTTTTAAATTGTTTTTCCATTGAAAAATAACTAGGCAGTAAAATTCCAAATCAATAGTATACTCTTACCAAAGAATTATAAAAGTTAATATAATCGTGTGCTCATTTAAAATATATGTAAATGAAAGTAATATTTTAGAGTTTCTCTGTCAAGAGAATGCCAGCTTCTAATTAAAATTACAGATGAGTAGGCTTTGCTATCACCACATCTCCCAATAGACCACTGCATGTTCTGTTATTGTTCCCTCTTCCTTGCTCCCCTTACCAATTCATGTACCTCATTCTATCAATGCTTCTTTCTCAGTGTATCTGGAATCCACCCATTCTCCTTCATTCTCACTCCATAGCCTACTTGATGTTCTTTGAACACCCTCGATCTAGACTACTGCAATAGTTTCCTAATGAGTTCTCAATGGTTTACCCCCTTCCAAAGTTCTTTAGAGTTGATTTCATTTTATGATTCCCACTGAGTAATCCTATCTTGACGATAAACTTGATAGCTCTTATCCTGGCATTAAGGGACTAACACAGTCTAGATCCAAAACACCCTTCCAATTTGTCTTCCAGTATTTGTTTTCTTTGGTCTTGCCATATTCAGTATATCTAAAATATAACATACGCATTCATACCTTCATAATTTAGTTCATAGATGTGTGTGTGTGTTTAGGTGTGGAGAATTTCTTTCCCCAATCATTTGTGATCCTTTGAAATCAGGAAAGATTAACTCACTTCCCAGTTCATCCATAATGTCTTATTCATCTCCCCTATATACTGTGCTCTCTCCTTTTTGTAAAATCCCATTACAAGGCTATTTGTAAAATCCCATTACAAGGCTATTTACTATCTGGGATTATCACTCACTATTTTCCACTGAAAGTTTTTCTTTAGCCAACAAAATTAAAAGTTTGAAGTCAAGGGTGGTATACCTTATTTACCTGCCTAGTACTTAACTTTGTTATGCATATAGTAGCTACTCAATAAACATACGTTTGAATCATGAGGCAAAATGGCAGAGCAAAAGCCTTTGATACAACTGTATCAAATTTTCAAGAGATGTTTGCTATAAAACTGACTACACTGAGCAGGTATCTTCATATTCTATTATATTTTTAAATATACCATAAAACATATGTTAAAGTGAATGGCACTTTGGTAATATGCTTAAATGTCCACTGAATTATATACTTTTAAAATTTAGATGTTCATATTTCATCATTGGTAATATACCTATTATTTACTTGGTAAGAGTAAACTAATTGGGAGAAAAGTTTTCTGTAAGCCAAATAAAACTAATACCAAATTTACAGTATAAATATTAAAAATAAGAAACTGTCATAATTACAAGTAAAAGAGAATACTTAAATCAGACCATATCAGTAGAAGCTAAGTAATAAAATAACATTTATGAATTTAGCATACTGTTTCACTTACAGTGTTTTTCAAAAATATTTCAAGGTATGTGCTCTGTGTTTCAATAGGGAGCTTAATGTTCTTCATAGAAAATAACTATATTAACAAATATAACATGGCTCCTGTAAATATTACTTTGTTCCCAAGCACTTACTATTTACTTGCCATTTGGTCTTTGCTGTTGTTATTGTTCTTACTATTTTCTTTTACTTTTTAACTTTTCTTTTAGGTTTAGGGATACATGTGCAGGTTTGTTATATAAGTAAATTCGTGTCACAGGCATTTGTTGCACAGATTATTTCATCACCCAGGTTTAGGCCTAGTACCCAATAGTTATTTTTTCTGCTCCTCCCCCTCCTCCTACCCTTCACCCTCAAGTAGGCGTCACTGCCTGTTTTTCCCCTCTTTGTGTTCTTGAGTTCTCATCATTTAGCTCCCACTTATTAGTGAGAACATGCTGTATTTGGTTTTCTATTCTTGCAATAGTTTGCTAAGGATAATAGCCTCCAGCTCTATCCATGTTCCTGCAAAATCATGATCTTGTTCGTTTTTATGGCTGCATGGTATTTCTTACTGTATATGTCACATTTTCTTTATCCAGTCTGTCATTGATGGGCATTTAGGTTGATTCCATGTCTTTGCTATTGTGAGTAGTGCTATTTTCAATCTTTATTATTTTACTTGGAAGTTTTTGTAATTCATAAAACAGTTCATTATATAAAGCTAGTTATAACTCTATTATCTAATTAATATATACTATAAGACATCATCTATCCAGAAATGAAGGACTTTTACTCTGTTTTATTCTTGGTCTCTTATTTCAGAAAGATATATGTGTTATATTTAACAATCAAATCACAGTTAATGTCTAGAGAAAAGTTACTCCCACAGTAACTAACTGGATTTCCAGATGATTTTACTGTTAAGACTTATCTACTTCTAGCTTAAATAGACATTCCATCTTGAATTTAAGGGTAAATATGGAAGTGCTGACTGCTGTGAGGTGCACAATATGAGATATTAAACTCATCTGACAATGGTTGCAAATGATTTCCATGAACAGGTTGCAGCATGAAGTGGTGATGTTCTGACTAGAAATCAAAAGATGTAGGTGCAGCTCTTCCCTCCCATTCTAGAGGACCTTGGGCAGCTTTGACACAGGATGTTATGTATGAAATGGCAACTGAATACCAGGATATGAAAAGTATGAAATTTCAGAAGCAGGGCCTCACCTTATGAGCAATTGTCAAGAGCTGTTTCAGGTCTCTTGAAATTCCTCACCCACTCTGAAAATAAGAAAGCATCAAGAGTGGATTTCAAGAGGGTAATTCTTTAGCAGGAGATGCTGCCAAGCTCTGGGTCTCATTGGGAGTGGGCTGAGTTGTCTGCCTCTCACTTTTTATCTAGGGGGAAAAAAAAGGCTTCAGTAGGAGCGTTCAGAGATTTTAATGGGGTCTTCAGCAGCTTGGGGCCCAGTAGGAGGCTGCTATCTGACATATATTGAGAGATCTTAAGGTAAGCAGCTGTGTTAAAGCCCTGAGGTTGTGAATTGGAGAAAAAACGGAGGCCATTTGGGGTAGAAAATGTCTCCTACCCATGACAACCACAGAATGTATGAGTGTTTCTCACTCATTGAGCCAAAAAGGATTAAGAACTGACCTGAGCCACTTCAAATTCTGTCCGGCATGCTACTTAGAACTTAATATGGAGAGGCTCATGGAAAGACCAGAGCCTAGAGAAATGGCTGCTGAGGCTACAACTAAAAGGCCTAGCATAGGGAGACCCCGAAGAACCCACAGAACTTCTCAGGCAGGAAAATCATCTATGAATAGGACCAAGAATCAAAGAGTGTGAAACAATCTTACATAATACTAGTATACTTTCTGTGCCTTCTTTTACTTTCTCCCTCTCTGCATACTGTCTTTGGAAGAGCCAGAAACTGCTTTGCAAATGGAGGGTGAAGAAGCAGAAAATGAAAGAAGATACCAAGTGTGCCCAATCTGCACATGTCAACATCTATCTAAAATCATCTCCAATTAAAAGATTTGAAAAGATTTAATTCTCAGTCAACTTAGGAACTCGGTGTTCTAATGCCAAACTGAGGCTGTTTTGTGAGTTAAAGGGAGCATAGAGCTTATCATTGACTATAAAAATTATGAAGTCCCCAACATTTTCATCCAGTAGTTTAACAAATATATGTCCCGTACTTTGAAAGGAGAGTGAGGAAAATAAAATGAATTTTGATTACATTTCCCCAGTTGTGCCAGCTCAACACACAAGTCACACTACTTAATTTGTCTAGCTCTCAGCTTCCTTATGTATAAGAGAAGTGTGGAGAAGCTGTTTTAAGAATTAAATATTTTATATCACAGACGTCTGTCTTTTCTGGGAGGTGGGAAGGGAGGATGAGGTGCAAAATCACATTTCATGAAATTAGTTCAACCCTGATAGCAAAGCCTGATTAAAAAAGCCTCGTGCACACACACAACTGAACACTACAAATCAAAATTTTATTAATGACATAAAGATAAACATCCTAAGTAAATAACAGTAAATTGAATTCAAAAGTATATTTAAAAATAAGCCATGATAAGTTACATGTTATTATGTAATTGCAAAGATCAATCAACAAAAATAGATTTGCTAATATATCATATAAATTAGATGCTATTAAAAATTTAATAAAAGTAAACCAAGATGTGTGATTTTAAAATAAGTAAATATTCTGTAATGTAACTGAAAAGATTTCTTTTTAGAACATTAAATACTATCTATCTAATACTGCAGACGTCATATGTATTGTTAAGACTCAAAAGAATTACTATGAGGCCAGGCGTCGTGGCTCATGCCTGTAATTTCAACACTTTGGGAGGCCAAGGCAGGTGGATCACCTCAGGTCAGGAGTTCAAGACCAGCCTGGCCAACATGGCAAAACCCCATCTCTACTAAAAATACAAAAATTATCCGGGTGTGGTGGTGCACGCCTGTCATTCCAGCTATTCGGGAGATTGAGGCACTAGAATCGCTTGAACCCAGGAGGTGGAGGTTGCAGTGAGCCGAGATTGTGCCACTGCACTCCAGCCTGGGTAATGAAGTGAGACTCTGTCTCAAAAAACAAAACAAAACAAAACAAAAAAGAAATACTATGAGTCAGAGGAATAGATTAGAGTTTCTGTTATCAATTCAACATTCTGTGTTGCTCTGGCAGTTCTAGGCAATGCTATAAAAAAATACAGGCACATCTCAGAGATATTGCAGGTTTGGTTCTGTACTACTGCAATAAGGTGAGTTGCACAATTTTTTTTGTTTTTTAGTGCATATAAAAGTTATGTTTACACTATACTATAGACTATTAAGTGTGCAACAGCTTAACAATGTCTAAAAGAACAATGTACATTCTTTCATTAAGAATACTTTATTGCTAAAAATTGCTAACAATCATTGGAGACTTCAACTAGTCATAATCTTCTTTCTGGTGAAGGAGCTTGCCCTCATGCTGATGGCTACTGACCGATCAGGGTGGTGATTGTTGAATGTTGGGGTACGTGTGGCAACATATTAAAATAAGACAATAATAAAGTTTGCCACATCAGTTGACTCTTCCTTTCACAAAGGATTCGTCTGTTGCATGTGATGCTGTTTGACAGCATTTTTCCCACAGTAGAACTTCCTTCAAAATTGGAGTCAATCCTCTCACACTGTGCTGCTGCTTTGTGAAATAACTTTAGGTAGTATTCTAGATTCTTTGGTGTCATTTCAGCAATGTTCACAGCTTCTTCACTAGGAGTAGATTCTATCTAAAGAAACTACTGTCTTTGCTCATCCATAAGAAACAACTTCTCATCCATTCAAGATTTTATCATGACACCGCAGCAATTCAGTTACATCTTCAGGCTTCACTTGTAATTTTAGTTCTTCCGCTATTTCTACCACATCTGTGTTACTTCCTTGAAAGAAGTCTTGAAATCCTCATCAACGTCATCCAGGAGCATGGGAATCAACTTATTTCAAACTCCTGTTAATGTCAATATTTGCCCCCTCCCATGCATCAGAAATGTTCTTAATGGCACCTAGTATGGTAGTGAATCCTTTTCATAAGGTTTTCAATTTACTTTGCCTGGATCCATCAGAGAAATCACTATCTATGGCAGTGATAGCCTTACAAAATGTATTTCTTAAATAATAAGACTTGAAGGTCAAAATTACTTCTTGATCATGGGCTACAGAATGGATGTTGTGTTAACAGACATAAAAAAACAACATTAATCTCCTTGTACGGCTTCATCAGAGCTCCTGGGTGACCAAATGCATTGTAGTGAGCAGTAATATTTTGAAAGTTCTCTTTTGTTTTTTTTCCTGAGCAGTAGGTCTCAATAGTGAGCTTAAAATATTCAGTAAATCCTGCTATAAACAGATATGCTGTCATCCAGGCTTTGTTGTTTCAACTATAAAGCACAGGCCATGTAGATTTAGCACAATTCTTAAGGGTCTTAGGATTTTTGGAACAGTAAATGAGCATTGGCTTAAATTTAAAGTCACCAGCTACATTAGCACCTAACAAAAGAGTCAACCTGTCTTTGAAGCTTTGAAGCCAGGCATTGACTTCTCTTCTCTAGCTATAAAAGTCTTAAATGGCATTTTCTTTTAACATAAGGCTGTTTCATCTACTTGGAAAATCTGTTGTTTAGTGTAGCCACCTTCATCAATGATCTTAGCTAGATCTTGTGAGTAATCTGCTGCAGCTTCTACATGGCACTTACTGCCTCACCTTGCACATTTTGTTTTGTTTTGTTTTCTGAGACAATCTCACACTGTTACCCAGGCTGGAGTGCAGTAGCATGGTCTTGGCTCACTGCAACCTCCACCTCCCTAATTCAAGTGATTCTCCTGCTTCAGCCTACCAAGTAGCTGGGACTACAGGCACACACCACCACACCTGGCTAAGTTTTGTGTTTTTTAGTAGAGGGGGGTTTTGCCATGTTGGCTGGTCTCGAACTGCTGGTCTCAAGTGATCCACCTGCCTCGGCCTCCCAAGGTGCTGGGATTACAGGCATGAGCCACTGCCCCCAACCACCTTGCACTTTTATGTTATGGAGATGGCTTCTTTCCTTAAATCTCATGAACCAACTTCTGCTAGCTTCAAACATTTCTTTTGCATCTTCTGACTTCTCTCAGCATGCATAGAATTGAAGAGAATTAGAGACTTGCTCTGGATTAGGCTTTGGCTTAAGGAATGTTGAGGCTGGTTTGATCTTCTTTCCAGACCACTCAAGCTTTCTTCACATCAGCAATAAGCTGCTTTGCTTTCTTATCTTCACATTTTCACTGGAGTAGCATTGTTAATTTCCTTCATGACCTTTTTATTGCATTCACAACTTGGCTGTTTGGCACAAGAGGCCTAACTTTTGGCCCATCTTGGTTTTTGTTTGTTTGTTTGTTTGTTTTTTGAGACAGGGTCTCACTTTGTCACCCCAGCTGGAGTGCAGTGGTGCGATCTTGGCTCACTGTAACATCCACCTCCCAGGTTCAAGAGATTCTAGTGCCTCAGCCTCCCAAGTACCTGGGATTACAGGCACATGCCACCATACCCAGCTAATTATTGTATTTTTAGTAGAGACAAGGTTTCACCATGTTGGCCAGGCTGGTCTCGAACTCCTGACCTCAAGTGATCTGCCTGCCTCAGCCTCCCAAAGTGCTGGGATTACAGGCGTGAGCCCATCTTGGTTTTTGGCATGTTTCCCTCACTAAGTTTATTATTATTATTTTTTGAGACAGAGTCTTGCTTCCTTACCCAGACTGGAGTGCAGTGGCCCAATCACAGCTCACTGCAGCCTTGACCTCCTGGGCTCAAGCAATCCTCCTACCTCAGTCTCCCAAGTAGCTAGGACCACAAGCATGCACCACCATGCTTGGTGAATTTTCATTATTATTATTGTTATTATTTGTAGAGACAGGGTCTCCCTGTGCTTCCCAGGCAAGTCTTGAACTCCTTGGCTCAAGCAATCCATGCTTCAACCTCAAAAATTGCTGAGATTACAAGTGTGAGCCACTGCACCCAGCCAGTTTAATTATTTTTAATTTTTGATTAAAAGTGAGAGGCATGCAACTCTTCTTTCTCTTGAACACTTAGAGGCCATTGTAGGGTTATTAATTGGCCTAATTTCAATATTATTGTGTCTTAGGAAATAGGGAGACCTGAGGAGAGGCAAAGAAACAGGGAAATGGCCTGTTGGTGGAGGAGTCAGAACACACACATTTATCAATTAAGTTCACCATCTTATGCAGACACAGTGACACCCCGAAATAATTACAATGATAACATCAAAGATCACTGATCACAGATCACCATAGCAGATATAATAATAATAAAAAAGCTTGAAATATTGTGAGAATTACCAAAATGTGACACAGACATGAAGTGAGCACATACTTTTGGAAAAATTGTACCTGTAGACTTGCTCAATGCAGGTTTGCTACAAATCTTCAATTTATAAAACAATGCAATATCTTCAAAGCACAATAAAGCAATGTGCAATAGAATCAATAGAATAAGGTATGCCTGTAAATATATGGGTTGGTGCAAATGTAATAATTAGCTATAAACAGAAAAAAATTATCATTACATTCAGTTATTCTTTTTTCTTTGATATCATTATTTAAAAGGTCATCTATCCAATTATTATTAAAATAGTTGTTTACATATCTGAAAATTGTAATGTATCAGAAACGTATTCTAGAGGTAGTTATTAACCTAAATTTCCTTCAAAGAGAGCAAGAATATTCATTGAATATTCATCTTTCCCTCTCACTAATTTAAAACTTCACCTATCGCATACAAAATGTTGCCTATATATCCTTGAATCCGTTTCTGGACTCTGTGTTCTCTTCCAAATGATCTACTTCATTTTGAGTCAGCATTGATGTATGTTAGTTATTGTAGATTTGTACCTTGATAAGAAAATCTGCCCATCCCTGAGGGCACTCATCCTATTTGACCCAATAACTATTTCAAAGTTTTGCATTTTACTAATTGTCATAGGAGATAATTTGTTCTATTTATTGTTGCTAAATTCTGCTCAAATAATGTCTACAGTCCTGTTCATATTTAGGGCACTTACTGAAGATAAGTAAATGTTCCATGGATTCTTAAAAGAATTTTCTATAGGACGCAAATTTAATCAGCATCATTATCATTCCAATTTCCTATATCCTTATTTATTTTTAAATCTCTCAGATTTTCATTTTATTTTTAATAGTGTCTCTTTTATATGTGTGTGATTTTTTTCACATCTACAACTCAGGGGTGTAAGAAATATAACTTTATTTTTTCCTAACTGAAATTAATTTTGCTCTCAAGTCTTTACTTTCCCTGATGCTGAAAACCTGCCAGTTTAGGGGAATGCAGGCTCCTCCAGGTTAAACTCAAACTCTCTGGAATATGGAAAATTATTTCTCTCTTCTCAGTTTATTTTTTCCCTTCTCTTCTTTTTCCTGGGGGATTTGAGCTCCCAAACACTTGCATATTTTTTTTTTAGTCTAGTGGGTGGCATCTGGGCTTTGCCATTCTCTGTTTTCAGGGTCCACCACTGGGCTGGCTTGTTCTTCCTATCAACACTGGCTCCTGGGCTGAAGCCAGTCTCTGGCTCACATTCGCATTCCTCTTGACATGTAATTTGTAAAATTTCTTCAAGCATGTGATATAAACAACTTCTCTCAAGCTCTTTGGGGAACAAGAAAACTTTGGAGAGTCTGCGAAGCTTGCCTGAGGCTATTTATGTGGACTCTCATTCAGACACTGTTATTCTGCTCTGTTATCACAGTGACCCAGGATTCAAGTCTCCCAGCCACACTTCAACAATTTCAAGGTTCAGCCTAAAAGCAGGGGCAACAACTGGTCACTCTTCAGAGGCCATAGGTGCCCCAGCTATTATCCCATTCCCTCTGAATCTTCTCTTCTCATCTAGCATTTGAATCCTTAGTAACTTTTAGGTAGAAAAATAACTAAAAATGCATCACGTGTTTATCTCAACCCAGTGGTTTCTGAAATAAACTCTATGATCTTAGTCATCCAGCCTTTTGCACTTAGTATGCAATGTTGTATTTTGAGTATGGCAGACAAACACCTTCTTTTTCAAAAAGCCCACCTGTGGCAGATTTCAAGTGATGACTTTCAAGAACATTGGCTCAGCCAATGATTTACAAAAGTCTATTTAGCAGCTTTACTATTTATCATAAAGTGGTAGTTTTGTAATATATTTTAAAATCCGATGTGCTCTCCTTTTCACAGCAAAAACGTATTTCTACATGGTAAAACTTGAAATGTCATTTAAACTGATGTGATTAAAAACTGAACAAAACGAAAACTATAGCTCTACTGACTTATCTGAATTGTCACTCCAGAAACTTCCTCCAAGTAATATACTCTTCTCTAAACTTACTAACTTAAATTGTTTGATTTCTACTAACTTGATACCTTTTCTAAAACAATGTAGTCTACTTAATACCTCCTCTTCTAATATAATTTTCTCAGATTAAGAGATTAACACAACTAAATAAACAGCAAAGGAAGGGCAAATGATTTTACAAAGCACACAAAGGGAAATATCTTGGTATACTTAATATTTCCAAAATTAATCCTTTCAAATATATTACATTGCTGTGTTATTACATACACACACACACACACACACACACATACACACACACACAATTATGGCCATTATATCTTTTTGTCACAGCATTCCTTTTGACAAAATAAGATTAATCTCAAGCCGTTTAGTTTTTAATTTTGAAAATGTGTATTTGCTGTACTATTTCTGTTACGGCTTTCTATTTGATTCTATTTGCCCGACATATCTTTGTCTTCTTTATTTTTTAATTTGTCTCATTTTGTTTTAGATGTTTGTCTCACACATGAGTCTTTGTTTCTGGATAGGATGTTTAAGTGATTCATTTACAGTGTCATGTTCTTTATTTTTTTTTTTTTTATTTTAGTTTCATGGATACATGTGCAGGTTTGTTATATAGGTAAATTGTGTGTTACGGGGGTTTGGTGTACACCTTATTTCATCATCCAGGTAATAAGCATAGTACCTGATGGGTAGTTTTTCAGTCCTCACCCTCCTCCTACCCTTCACCCTCTAATAAGCCCCAGTGTCTATTGTTCCTTTCTTTGTGTCTATGTGTACTCAATGTTTAGCTCCCACTTACAAATGAGAACATGCAGTATTTGGTTTTCTGTTTCTGAGTCAGTTCACTTAGAATAATGACCTCCAGCTTCATTCATGTTGCTGCAAAGGACATGATCTTCTTCCTTTTTATGACTGTGTATTATTCCGTGCTGTATATGTACCATGTTTTCTTTATCCAGTCTACTGTTGATGAGCATTCAGGTTGACTCCATGTCTTTGCTATTGTGAATAGTGCTGCAATAAACACATGTCTGCATGTGTCTTTATGATAAACCATTTACATTCCTTTGGCTATATACCCAATAGTTAATCTCATTTGCCAATTTTCTTGTTTAGAAAATGTTCTCTTTGCTTTCTACCTATCGGTAAATATGTTATACTTTATTTGCCTTTCTTCTCTGGAGATCAAAATATATCAAATGTAATTACTTTGGAGAGTATCTTTATAGTTTTTAATATGCTTGTGTATATATAATTTTATCAATAATAAAACAGTGGTCTGTTGATTCCTCCCTTAGTAAAATAAAGAATAAACATAACTCTAATTTCCTTCATAATTTATCTGAAAGCGTTTGTAATTTATTGCTATTACCTAAGGTTTTAGACCCAGAATATAATTAATAAGTATTGATTTTATACAATATAGCTTAGTTTTTCAGAAATGTTTCATATATATATGACTTGTAAGAACATTTGCCATGGTTGTTTAAATGTGATTTGGTAATTTTTAGTCAAACTATACCATAGCTTCTTTTGCTTGAGATCTTCAATCTGATTTAATTAAAACCAAGTTTGTCAAGTTGGTGTATATCTGATATCTTTCCTAAGCATTTTAGGAAAGGAACGTAAGAGAGGTATATTTCTATTTTTCCAGGTAAAGTAGATGGCAAGTAAAATTGTACGTAAAATTTTAGAATGGCACATTAGAAGCTGGAAATTTTGGATGCTGGAAGAAGCAAGACTCTTTTGCCATGGTTTGTATGCATGAATTTTGGTGGCATTGCTTTTTCTTCTCAAGAATTTATTGATATTGCTCCCTTAACTTCTGATGATTACTAGGGCAGAGAAATCTAAGGCATTTTAAAATGATTTTTTGTGCCTTTCCTATAATCTTTTTTTCTATCTAAATATTTATAGAATGTTTTTTAACATTGGTATGTTGTAATTCCCCCATATGTTGTAACATAACATTGTTATGTTGTTATATTGTAATTCCCCCATATCCATAGGGGACACATTCCAAGACTCCCAGTGGATCTTGAACTGGAATGCCTGAAACCATGGATAGAACTGAACCATGTATATGGCTCACTAACATTGGTTTGGTAAGAAAACAAATTTGCCAGGAGTTGTCTAAACATTGCCTTCTCTTGAAGCCTCTTTCCCTGAACAGTCCCATTAATTTCCAGACTAAAGTCTTTTTTCACAGGAGGAGAGTTATCTTCTCTGATATTGTTTTTATTTCATTTGTTTTTGTATATTGATTTTTTTCATTTGTTTTTGTTTCTCCTTCAGGGATACCAATTATTTGATTCTATTTGATTGAACTTGACTGACATATATTTGTCTTCTTTATTTGATCTTTTTTCTATATTTTTCACCTTTTTCTGTATTTTTATAGCTATCATCTTCTCTCACAAAATTTTAATTTTTAATAAGATTCTGTGCTTTCTGAAAAAATGTTTTGTGTTATGTACAACACAAACTTTCCACTTGTGCAATATGGCTTTTGTTCTCTATTGCTTCCAAAGCAGATTTTAGCTGTGCTAGTGCTTTTTTCTGTGGTTTCTTTATAATCATTCATGTTTCTAGGTTGATTTTCATGTTTGAACACATCTAATTTAGTTCCATTTGTATCTAACCTTGTCATTATTATTATTTTATCTCTTATTTTAAAGAAATTTATTGTAAATAAAAATAGTTGTAAAATATTTCTTGCTGTCATATTGTAAAATTAAATTTTTCTCTGTATTTTGAAAATAAATTACATTTATTTTCATATTAAAGAATATTTTCAAAGTCTCATGCTGGATATATATCAATTGTACACACTCCTCAGAGTACACAATTTTCACCACTTTTCTCACACTTACCTGTTTCTCCTATAGACTTTATCAAGGTACACTATATAACCTGTGCACATTTATACCCAGGAAGATTGCACTATCAGGACACTTTCATGACCATTTCAAAAGCGGTCATGAAAGGGGATGATAGGAAAGGGATGCCCCTACTCATTTTAGGAAACAGCTACAACATACTGTCTTTGCTCCCTTGGTAAGCAAAAATCTGGTATCTCTGATACAGGAGCAAGCGTTAATGGCTTACAGAAATCTTCATGTTGCTCAAATCTGCATGAGCAGAAATTTTTTATGAGATTTTGAAGATAATTGATGAAAATCCTCAGTTTGTAGTGCTGCCATCTGAAGCACTCCACCCATAATAGCAGAGATATATGTGAGCATTATTAAATGGGAGATTGGGGGAAGAAAAACAACCACTACTAGTTCACTTCTATGAGAACCAATCTCATCATTATATTTAAATAAAAATAAGCAATGTTTATTCTCCTTTTGGAATAATTCTATTTCGCACGTTTTACTCATGCTTCCTTTCTATGCTAAAGTCATGGCAATGTATATGAAAAGATAACATTTCTATAATTAGATACATTAGTTCACTAATTAATTTTATGCTGAAATTGACTTTTTAATTTAAAAAAAAAGGGGGTTTTTTTGCCTTAACTGAATTATTAAAAGCCAAAATCAATCTATTTCTAATATCTGATCTGTTAATAATGGATCTAGCAAAAACGTGAGTGAAAGAGGGGAGTCTCCAATTTTTGCTTCTGTATACTTTTGTATATTTTATAATTTTTGTAATGAAATTTATAATTAAGAGCTAGCATAAAATTTAAAATACTTTTTCTACTACATATAAGACACTACTTTGTACGCACTAAGCTATTGACATGGCGTTTGCTTATGTTGTAATTCCCACATATCCATATATATGGGGGACATATTCCAAGACCCCCAGTGGATCTTGAACTGGAATGCCTGAAACCATGGATAGAACTGAACCATATTATATGGCTCACTAACTATAAACCATATACAAAAACATTCTGTTTCTCCTATATATACATAGTTATGATGAAGAGTTTAATTTCTAAATTAGGCACAGTAAGAGATTACCAACAATAACTAATAAATTAGAACAATTATAACAATATATTGTAATAAAAATTATGTGAATGTGGTTTATCTCTCAAAATAACTTATTGTACTGTACTCATCTGTTTTCTGACCACAGTTGACTCCTGGTAACTGAAAATGCAGAAAGTGAAACCAAGGGTAAGAGGGAACTACTGTACTGTATATAGATGGGCCAGTGCACATTTGAGAAAAGGAAGCTAATCATATTGCTTCTGCGAATTGCAGTGTCACCTCTACCTAAAATAAATGTTTCTTCATTGTAGAGGCAGTCATCCACAATTCTAAAACTAATAGTCATATTCTTACAAGGCTTTCTGCTTAACAAGCTAGAGCTGAATCAGACTTTTGGAAACTGTATTTTCACATATGAGAAGCATTTTAGATTTTTCAAAATAAAAATGAAGTCTTTGAGTTAGAATTTTTAACAAAAATGAAGTTTTTGAGTTAGAATTT
This sequence comes from Pongo pygmaeus, assembly GCF_028885625.2. Taxonomy (NCBI): domain Eukaryota; kingdom Metazoa; phylum Chordata; class Mammalia; order Primates; family Hominidae; genus Pongo; species Pongo pygmaeus. The sequence continues at coordinate 56,326,324 of NC_072384.2, read as the reverse complement.
TTAACTAATAAAGGGGTCTGTGCTTTATACGGACCTATTACTATGGCCATTTATCAAAGTACATCACATTCTTTTGTCCATTTCCTTACAAATCCTTTCCACCTACCTATGCTGCTGGAGCTGAAGTGCTGTTTTGAGAAAGATAACCCAATCCAGTGCCAGCTGACTTTCCCTTTGAAAAGACCTGTCACTTTGTGTCAATTTTAGGAATTTGTGTCAATTTCTGAAGTCATTTCATATTTGCTGTGCATTATATCACTGTACTCACGTCTCAAGCAACTGAAGATATACCTGGAAATTTATTGGACAAGACAGTTCCCTTCCCAAGTGCAGAGACACCTAAAAGGCAAAGGTGAAAACCAGTCATGTTTTAGGAGCGGCTAAAATATATAACTAAAATGGCATAAACTTTAATGTTTAAATTGAATTTGGCATCATTTTCATTGACTTTAAAAATAATAAATTGAGCTGGAATTGACTTGCACTCAAATTCTTTATCTTCCCAGTTATTTTTGTAAACTTTGTTTTAAACTTTATATGGCTTTCAAATTACTATCTTTTAAATAGTTGAATTTTATATTTGATGATAACTCTGCTTTCTTACATACTGTAGACTCTGAATTAAGCTTTCTTTCTAAGAGTGAGGAAATCATCAACAACCTTGTCACTTTTTCTCTGGGAAAGATGTGGTTGGGAAGTAGGCTTGGTCCAGGTAAGGTGCTAGCTCTATCATCTAAACAGAAACAGACATCTTATTTTGCATTTCAATTTAACCAACTGAAATGATGTTTGGCTTATGTCCCAAGGTTACTTCTTTTCTGAAAATAAATATGCACTTAAGATTGAGGGACTCAAAAGCATCTACCAGTCTTGAAATTCTCTGTCCTTAAAACTGAAGATTTTTCTTAGCATCTACATTTGTTTTACTCTAAAGCAGAACTACTGAAAATTTAGCCTACGATACTGAGTTAGGAATATAAGGATTAATACTCAATATATGGAGAATATATGAAGGAATAGGTCTTTTATGACATTTCTTTTTATGAGTGAGAAGAGACCTAATAAATTACTTTATTAAATCTCTTCTCACAAGTGAAGATAAATGTCATCAAGGGCTTAAGGTCTCATGTATAACACATAATGTATGGTTCTTCTATCTATCTTCCTATATTTCTATATTTTGTCAAAATCATCCAGTGGGCTTCACTTCATCATCAAATGCTTTTTTTAAGACAAAAAAAATAAAATAATATATTGAGAAGAAAATGTCTGACTTCATTTAGGCTGTTGCTCAACTTGGTATATCTGCTCTTAGGTTACTCTGCTGTTACACTTTTCTTCCTGTCATTTCTCCTTTCCAAGGGCCAAACAGATTATCATAGCTCAAGTTAACTTTTACTGTTTAGTAAAAAGGCTTTGGATCCTTTCCTAACCACCCTCTGCATCTTTGATTCTTTGTCTGCAGTAATATTGCTTCTCCCAAAATTTGTACCTCCTCCTTTAGCACTTGTATTTGGAATAAAGTCATCAACACCCATTTATATAAATTAGACACAGAAATGCCATCCTGTACTCATCTGATACCCTCAAGCCACATAACTCTCTAAACTCTAAATCCTATACATTTTACATTTTCGTTATCATTCCTATTTTTTCTCATTTTTAATACCTTGGCTAAATTCTAATTTTTCCTTGAGACAGGGACTTGCTCTGCTGCCCAGGTTGTAGTACACCAGAGTGATCATGGCTGCCTGCAGCCTTAACCTCCTGGGCTCAAGTGATCCTCCCACCTCAGCCTCCCAAGTAATTGGGACCACAAGTGTACATCACTGTGCCCGGCTAATTTTTTTAATTTTTTGTAGAGATATGGTCAGACAGGTCTTACCATAGTGCCCAGGCTAATCTTCATAATCTTTACCTAGACAATTTTCATCGTCTATTAAAGCAGTGACTTTCAAACTTTTCTTATCGCCATGAAGATACATGTTTACATTACAACTCACTATAAGCATGCATCAATAAAACTGCACATATATTGGTGAAACATAAGTTCCGAAAAACAATTCTTCTTATTAATGTGTGATGTACACTGTTATACTCTATTTGGTTCCACCATTAAAGAAATATTGATTTTAAAACCTCACTTATGGGTTGCAAGTTGAAAACCCCTGCAAGTTGAAAAACACTGCAAAAGAATTACACTGTCTCCAGCCATAATTCCCACTAATGAATTTTCCATACTGCCAGCACAAAGTTTTGTTTTCTACCTATCTAAATAAATAATTTCTCTCCTTAAAGCCTTTCTTTCCACTACTGGATAAAGACTAAATTCAATACCATGGTATGCAATCAGGGTTCTCCCTGTTTACATTTCCAGTCCACATACCTTCCTCCTCAAACTTACATGCTCAAGATATTCCATTTCATGTCTCTGTCTTCTACACAGTACTTCTGCTTGGAAAACTGCCTCTCTTAAATCTTCATGTTTTCTATCCTTCAAGACTCTGCTAACATCTCTCTCCTCCTCTGTAAAGCTTTCTCTAATCCCTCTCCAAACAAAAATAATTACTCTTCCACCACTGTATTTGTAAATACCCTTTAATGAGAGACACTCACAGAACTCACTCTCTACTGATGTTCCCACCTTGTCTACATAGCCATTTGAGCACGGCTTTACCATAAAGCCTTTATCGATTTTAAGCACAGAGGAATTTCAAGACTGTATGCAGCCCAGGATGGCTTTGAATGTGGTCCAACACAAATTCATAAACTTTTTAAAAACATTGTGAGGTTTTTTTGCATTTTTTAGCTCATTAGCTATTGTTAGTGTTAGTGTATTTTATGTGTGGCTCAGGGAAGCCAAAAGATTGGACACCCCCGTAGTAAATGATAGGGGTCTTGTTTTCCACCACTAACAACTAAATGATTAGAGAGCTAGACTAAATATATGAAGCAACTGTTTTCAACCACTGGATAACAGGATGCACAGGAATGCAGACCCTGCTAGAGAAGCAAATGAGAAGAAGCCTATAAGCTCCTTGGCTTTCTGCCAGGGCAAAATAGAACTCATGCTCACAGTGTTGAGGGGACAGACACAGAAATTCAAGGATAAGGCAGCTGGAGAAGGGGGAGCTATTCAGAAGAAGACTTCCAGAAATATACCTAAGGATCCCCAAGAGTCTTAGGCTGTATTAGTCCATTCTTACACTGCTGAAAAGATATACCTGAGACTGGATAATTTGTAAAGAAAAGAGGTCTAATTGACTCACAGTTCCAGATGACTGGGGAGGCCTCAGGAAATTTACAAGCATGGCAGAAGGCAAAGAAGAAACAAGGCACATCTTGCATGGCAAAAAGAGGAAGAGAGAGAGTGAAGGGAGAAGTGCTACACACTTTCAAGCAATCAGATCTTGTGAGAACTCTAGACAGCGCCAGGGAGATGGTGCTAAACCACTGTTTTTTACTGTTCAATATAACCATATTATAGGCTAAATCCTATGTTGAAAAACAATCTGCATATGCACCAGGTGAAACGCTATGAAGCTTGGTATTGATAAGCTGTTAGGGAGCTATAGGCTGAACAATTCACAAAGCTCAAATATGGCTGGCTAACATGCAAGTGTTTACCAGCCATAATAAGAAGATCTTGTTGAATATCTGAAGCATTCAATAGAAATATCAGAAGCGTCACACCTTACAAGCAAGGTTAAATTTACTCTAGAGTAAAGGCTATTTTAGACCTAATCTAACAATGCTTTTAAAAAAGGCCTTGAAAAAACTATGCCAAGTTACAAAATGTAGCAAAATGGAACCATAACCAAGAGAAAAAGCAATTAATAAAAGCCGAGCCAAACATAGCAAAGATGATGAAATTAGCAGAAAAATCTTTAAAATGTTCGTCATAAATATGCCTAGTGATTTAAAGGAAAACATATACTTGATAATACAGAAATAGAAAATACTTTTAAAAGAACAAATGGAATTTCTACAGGTGAAAACTGTAACATTTGAAATGAAAATGTTACTGGATAGGCATAACAGCATATTAAACCCTTCAGAAGAAAAAAAAAAGAATCAATAAACTTGAAGATATAACAGTAAAATATATTCAAATATATTCAAAAGCACAGGGAAAAAAAAGATTAAAAAAACACTTAGACCCTAAGTCATCTGTGGGACAATATGAAGTGGTCTAATATATATGTACTTGGAGTGAAAGAAAGTGGGGAAAATAAGAAAAAGGCAAAAAAGATACAGGAAAAAATAAAAATATTTCAAATTTGATGAGATATATTAACAGATATTCAAAGAAAGTCATGCTAAGCAACATCATAATCAAATTATTGAAGTCCAATGATGAAAAGAAAAATATTTAAAGAACAGGACAAAAAAATTGACATTCTACATGTAGGGAAACAAACATAAGAATGCCCATATACTACTCGTCAGGAAAAACACAAGCCAAAGTCAACAGAGTGACATATTTAAAGTGCCAAAAAAAAAAAATCAACAAATAATTCTATACTGAGTGAATATTCATGTCAAAGTTGCAGGTTAAGTAAACATTTTTGCAGACAAGCAAAATCTGAAAGAATTCATATATAGCAGACTAGCACAAGAAGAAATGTTAAAAATATTAAATAACTTAAAAATTCCTCAAGCTGAAAGAAAGTGATACTGGATGTATACTTGGAAAAAGAGTACCTGAAATAATAAATATATAGAAAAATATATAAGACTATTTATTTGCCTTTCAATTTCTTTTAAAAGACAATAGACTATTCAAAGTAACATTTTTAATGACTTATATGGAGAAGGAAAATATATGACAAAATAGCATCAAGGATAGAAGGGGAAAATCACATTGTTGTAAGTTGCTTATATGTGAAATTTCTTATATTTGAAGCTTCAAATATAAATAATTGGCAGTAATGACTGGCAAACTATGGTCATAGCCCAAGTTTCTTCTGAGTCCTGTTTTTGTAAGGTCCACAAGCTAAGAAAGTTTTTTACATTTTTAGTGTTATTTTTAAAAGGAATATATGACAGAGACCCTATGTGACCAATAAAGCCAAAAGTATTTATTATTTGGCCTTTCACAGAAAAAGCTTGGCAATTTCTGAGTTAGATTATGACATGTTAAAGATGCATATTGAAAACTCGAATGAATCTACTAAAATATAAAGCACAGAATTATTGCCAATAAGCCAATATTAGCGATAAAATCAAGTATGAAAAAATATATTAGTTAAAAGCGTAAAAAAAAGGGGGGAAGCTGAAAAAGAATGCAAAAATAGAAAATAAATAGTGAAAAGAACCAATTTGAGCTCAAGAATACCAATAATTACATTAAATATGAATGTTCTAAACACTTCAATTAAGAGACATAGATTGCCAATCTAGACAAAATAGCAAGATTCAATTATATACTGTGTAGAAAAAAAAGCTACTAGAAATATAGAAACACATATATGATAAAAGTAAAAGCACGGAAAAGGATATATTATGCAAACTTTAATCAGAACAAAGCAGAAACCTCTATACTAATATCTATAAACAGATTTTTCAAAGGGAATTTGTAAACAGATTCCCTTGTATGAAATAAATAAAATAAACTTCATAAAAGGAAATATTACCAGGGATAAAAGGGATATTATTATTTTATAATGATAAAACAGACAATAGAAAAAGAAGATCTAAAAATCCTAATGTATATGAACTTTAAAAAGCACTAAAAAATATACGAAGAAAAAAACTAAAAGAACTGCAAGAATAAATAGACAAAACCCCATTATTGTTGAAGATTTCAATACTCCTCTCTCAGTAATTCATAGACCTAGTAGACACAAAATCACTAAGTATATAGAAGACCTGAACTATACTATCAATCAATTTGATCGAATTGACATTTATAGAACATGCCACCTAACTGCTGAAGAATACACATTACTTTCAAGTGGATATTGAACTTTTACTACAATAGACCATAAATTGGGCTATAAACCAAGTTTTAATAAATTTAGAATTATTGTAATACTACAGAGCATGTTCTAGACCACAATTGAATTAAACCAGAAAAAAAAACAATAGGATATATGAACAATTCCTGAATATTTGGAAATTAAACAACACAATTTTAAATGAACTATGTGTCAAATGCTAAGAAATATTATAAAGTACTTATAACTGAATGATAATGAAAATACAACATATCTGCTGCTAGGTGAAGTTTAAAGTGAAATTTATGGCTTTATTAGCTTATATTTTAAAAAGGAAAAAGTTCTAAAACTCATTATCTAAGCTTCTACATTAAGCTTGGAAAAGAAAAATAAATCAAAGTAAGTAGAAGGAAGGTGTTGGAAAATAATGATTTATGGCTATTTTCAAATATATACTGCTCAGGACTTTTCTGAGCTGGGTAGGTGGTACCTGGAGTGAAAAATGATTGAATAGAAACCCTAAAAAGGAGATCTTCAGAGAGCTTTAGAGACAACTATGCCAGAGACATATTTTTACATTCCAAAGAGTAAAAAAATCCCAGAAACCTTACCCTCCTATCCAGAGGGAAGATTTGATTACATTCCAGAGTTAAAATCTTTCTTTCTCCATCTCTGGAGGGGAGGAGGAGTGGATGTATCAGCTGCCCTATATGACCTCTGAAAATCACAATGTTAGAGTTTCTTTCCTATGCACTGTATGCAAAGGTGACATCTGCCTTCATTGTGTAACCTTATGAGAAATTGGGGTATAGGAAAACCTAAGCAAAAAGTTTTGTCAATAATTAAAAGCCTAGCTCTGATCAGAGCTTTTTCTATTCCAATAGAATAAATATAACAGTACATGTTTGTGTGTGTGTGTGCATGCACAAAAGTGGGATACCATGTTAGACCTTTTGCTGTTTCAGACTGAACAGTAAAAAACAAGAAAAACATGAATGAATGTCAATTTAAAGGGATAAATAATAGCAAAAATCAACAGAAATAAAAGCTGGTTATTATCAATTAAAAAATTGATAATCCTACATATAGACTGATCCTCAATATATTCTTCTGAAAAGAATAGAGAAAACACAAAATAAATATATCAGGAATGAAAGAGATGACATTATTATAGATATTAAATACTTGGTGATAAATTTAATTAAATATGTACAACAAATTCCTGAGAGAAACTAGAGATGATCTAAATAAAAAAGAAATAAACCATGTTCATTAATTTAAAAAATCAAGTTTTAAGATGTAAATTATCCCCCAAGTTAATCTATTGATTAGTAGAATTCAAATCTAAGTTCCAAAAGTGTTCTTTTTAGAAATTGCCAAGTTATTTCTAGTAATTATATGAACATATAAAAAAATTTAGAATAGCCACAGCATTTTGGAACAAATGCAAAGTTGGGATTACAATATCTAATTTCAAGTGTAATATAAAACTATAGTAATGAAGATAATATGTTATTGGTGGAATTATGGATATATAGATCAATGGAGAAGAACAGAAATTCCAGAATTAAATTCACACATATATGGTCAATTGGTTTTCAACAAAGATGTCAAGATAATCAATGGAGAAAGTATTTTTTCAGTAAATATTTCTGGAACAACTAGATATCCATTTTACAAATGAAACATTCTCTTTACCTCACATCATACACAAAAATTAATTTGAACGTGACCTAAATGTAAACACAAAAACTATAAAACTTACAGAATAAAATATAAAAGTAAAAATCTCTGATTTGGAGAGGGGCAAAGATTTCTTAACACTTTCTGAATCATTGATACATAATATTTGTACTCATTTATGGGGGTACATGTGATACTTTGTTATATGCACCGAATGTATGATGATCAAGCCAGGGTGTTTAAGATATCCATCACCTCAAGTATTTGTCATTTCTATGTGTTCGGAACATTTCAAGTTCTCTCTTCTATTTTGAAATATAATATTTCTGTTAATTATAGCCACTATACTCTGCTATTGAACATTAAAGCTTATCCCTTCTAACTGTGTGTTTCTACCCATTAATCAACCTCTCTTCATCTACCTCTTCCCACCTCCACCTGCACCACACACCATTCCTAGCCTCTGTTAACTATCATTTTACTGTCTACTTCCAAGAGATTAACTTTTTTTTAGCTCCACCATATAAGTGAGAACACATGATTTTTGTCCTTATGTAACTGGCTTATTTCATTTAACATAGTGACCTCTAGTTCCACCCATATTGCTGCAAATGACAGGATTTGGGGGGGGTTTATGGCCAAATCATATTTCATCACATATGTTTACCAGATTTTCTTTTTTCATTCATCCATTGATGAGCACTTAGGTTGATTTCATATCTTTGCTATGTGAGTAGTACTGCAATAAACATGGGGGTGCAAGCATCCCTTCCATATACCGATTTTCCTTTGGGTAAACACCCAGTAGTGGGATTCATGGAGTAGTACTATAGTTAGTTTTTAAGAAATTTCCATACTGTTTTCATTGTTGCTATATTAATTTATGTTCCCATCAACAAGGCATGAGTTTTCCTTTCTCTGCATCCTCACCAACATCAGTTATTTTCTTTTCTTTTTGAGAATAGCTGCTCAATCTGGGGTAGCATGATATCTCATTGTGATTTTGATTTGTGCTTCTCTAATGACAGTGATGTTGGACATCTTATCATTTACATGTTGATCATATACAACTTCTCCTTTCAAAAGAAGAATAGACATTTCTTTTTGAGAAATTCTCAAAAAGACATTTCTCAAAAAGAAATGTCTATTCAGGTTCTTTGTCCACTTTCTAATTGAGTTATTGTTTGTTTCCTGTTGAGTTGTTTGTGTTCCTTATATATTCTGGATATTAGTCCCTGTCAGTTGAATAGTTTGCAAATATTTTTCCCATTCAAGAGGTTGTTGCTTCACTCTGTGGATTATTTTATTGCCATACAGAAGCATTTTAGTTTAACATAGTACCATTTGTCTATTTTTTGTTTTTATTGCCTGTACTTTTGAGATCTTAACCATAAAATCTTTGCCTGTGCCAATGTCCTGGAGTATTTCCCCTATGTTTTCTTTTAGTAGTTTTATAGCTTGGGGCCTTATGTTTAAGTCTTTAATCCATGTTGAGTTGATTTTTGTATATGGTGAGAGATAAATGTCTAGTTTCATACTTCTGCATACGAATATCTAGTTTTCCTGGTACAATTTATCGAAGAAGGTGTCTCTTTCCTGATGTATGTCCTTGGCTCCTTTGTCAAATATCAGTTGTTTCTAAATACATGGATTTCTTTCTGGGCTTCTATTCTGTTCCATTGGTCTGTGTGTCTGTTTTTCACACAAATATCATGCTCTTTTTATTACTATAGCATCATAGTGTATATTGAAGTCAGGAAATGTGATGCCTCCAACTTTGTTCTTTTTGTTCAGGATGTTTGGGTTGTTTGGTTCCACATACATTTTGGTCCCACATAAATTTCAGGATTGTTTTTTCTATTTCTGTGAGAAATGACATTGATATTTTGTTAAGGATTGCATTGTTTATAGATTACTTTGGATAGTATGGCCATTCTAACAATATTAATTCTTTTGATTCACAAACATGGGATATTTTTTGTTTGTGTCCTCTTCAATTTCTTTCATCAGTGTTTTGTGCTTTTCCTTATAGAGATCTTTCACCTCCTTAGTTAAACTTATTACTAGTCTTTTTTTTTTTGTAGCTATTGCAAATGAGATTGCCTTCTTTTCTTTTCAGCTAGTTCATTATTAGTGTATAGAAATGCTACTCATTTTTGCATGTTGTTTTTTATGCTGCTACTTCACTGAATTTGTTTATCAGATCTAAGAGTTTTTTAATAGATCCTTTTGGTTTTTCTAAATATAATATCATGTTATCTACAAAGAAGGATAATTTGACTTTCTCTTTTCCTTTTCAGAAGGCTTTTATTTCTTACTCTTTCCTGGTTGCTCTGGCTAAAACTTCTAGTACTATGCTAAATAGAAGTGATGAAAGTTGACATCCTTGTCTTGTTCTAGGTCTTAGAGGAAAGGCTTTCACTTTTTCCCCATTAAATGTGATGTTAGCTGTGAGTTTGTTACATGTGACCTTATTATATTGAGGTATGTTTCTTCTATGCCTAGTTTTTGAGTTTTTATCATAAAGGGATGTTAAATTTTATCACTTTTTCTGTGTCTGTTGAGATGATCATATGGTTTTTCTTCCTCATTCTGTTGATGTGATATATCACATTTATTGATTTGCATATGTTGAAACATTCTTACATTGCTGGGATAAATCCCACTTGATCATCATGTATTATCTTTTTGATGTGCTGTTGTTGGATTTGGTTTGCTAGTACTTTATTAAGGATTTTAGTTTATGTTCATCAGGACTATAGCCTGTAGTTTTCTTTCTTGTGGTGTCCTTGTCTATAAGTAATGCTTGCTTATAGAATGAGTTAGGGAGAATTTCCTCCTCTTCAATTTTGTAGAATAGTTAGAAAAGAATTGGTGTTAGTTCTTCTTTACAAGTTTCATAGAATTCAGCCATGTAGCCATCTGGTCTTGGGCTTTTCTTCATGGGGAGAATTTTTATTACTGATTTAATCTCATTACTCATTATTGGTCTGTTCAAGTTTTCTATTTCTTCCTCATTCAATCTTGGTATTTTTATCTATTTCCTCTAGGTTTTCCAGTTTGTTAGAGTATTGCTGTTCATAACAGTCTCTGATGATCTTTTGTATTTATTTCTGTGGTATCAGTTGTAACGTCTCCTTTTTCATTTTTAATTTTGTTTATTTTGGTCTTCCTCTTTTTTCCTTGGTTAGTCTAGCAAGTGGTTTATAGATTTTTATCTTTAAAAACCAACTTTGTTTCATTGATCCTTTGCATTATTTGGGGATTTTTTTAGTCCCTTTTATTTAGTTCTGCTTTGATTTTTATTATTTGTTTCCTTCTACTAAGCTTTCGTTTGGTTTGTTCTTGCTTTTCTAGTTCCTTGAGGTCAATCAGTAGACTGTTTGTTTGAAATCTTTCTACATTTTTGATATAGGTGATTTACTCCTATAAACTTTTCTGTTAGTACTGCTTTTGCTGTATCCCATAGGTCTTGGTGTATTGTGTTTCCATATTCATTTGTTTGAAAAAAAATTGTGATTCTCCTCTTAATTTCTTCATTCACCCAATGGTCATTCAGGAGCATGTTTTTTAATTTCATGTATTTGTACAGTTTCCAAAGTTCCTCTTGTTATTAATTTCTAGTTTTATTTCATTATGGTCAGAAAACATACTTGATAATGATTTTCATTTTCTAAAATTTATTCAGACTTGTATTTTTACCTAGCATATGATCTAACCTGTATAACGACCCATCTGCTTATGAGAAGAATGTGTATTCTGCAGCTGTTAAATAAAATGTTATGTAAATGTCTGTTAGGTCCATTTGATCTAAAGCACAATTTATATTCAATGTTTCTTTGTTATATTTCTGTCTAGATAACCTATCTAATGCTGAGAGTGGAGAATTGTATTAAAGTATATCTCCGGGGGGAGGAGCCAAGATGGCCGAATAGGAACAGCTCCGGTCTACAGCTCCCAGCGTGAGCAACAGCAACGCAGAAGACGGGTGATTTCTGCATTTCCATCTGAGGTACCGTGTTCATCTCATTAGGGAGTGCCAGACAGTGGGCGCAGGTCAGTGGGTGAGTGCACCGTGCGCCAGCCGAAGCAGGGCGAGGCATTGCCTCACTCGGGAAGCGCAAGGGGTCAGGGAGTTCCCCTTCCAGGGGTGACAGACAGCACCCGGAAAATCGGGCCACTCCCACCCGAATACTGTGCTTTTCCGATGGGCTTAGGAAACGGTGCCCCAGGAAAGTATAGCCCACACCTGGCTCAGAGGGTCCTACGCCCACGGAGTCTCGCTGATTGCTAGCACAGCAGTCTGAGATCAAACAGCAAGTCGGCAGCGAGGCTGGGGGAGGGGCGCCCGCCATTGCCCAGGCTCGCTTAGGTAAACAAAGCAGCCTGGAAGCTTGAACTGGGTGGAGCCCACCACAGCTCAAGGAGGCCTGCCTGCCTCTGTAGGCTCCACCTCTGGGGGCAGGGCACAGACAAACAAAAAGACAGCAGTAACCTCTGCAGACTTAAATGTCCCTGTCTGACAGCTTTGAGGAGAGCAGTGGTTCTCCCAGCACGCAGCTGGAGGTCTGAGAACGGGCAGACTGCCTCCTCAAGTGGGTACCTGACTCCTGAGCCCCGAGCAGCCTAACTGGGAGGCACCCCCCAGCAGGGGCAGACTGACACCTCACACGGCTGGCCAGGTACCCCAACAGACCTGCAGCTGAGGGTCCTGTCTGTTAGAAGGAAAACTAACAGAAAGGACATCCACACCAAAAACCCATCTGTACATCACCATCATCAAAGACCAAAAGTAGATAAAACCACAAAGATGGGGAAAAAACAGAGCAGAAAAACTGGAAACTCTAAAAAGCAGAGTACCTCTCCTCCTCCAAAGGAACGCAGTTCCTCACCAGCAACAGAACAAAGCTGGACGGAGAATGACTTTGACGAGCTGAGAGAAGAAGGCTTCAGATGATCAAATTACTCCGAGCTACGGGAGGATATTCAAACCAAAGGCAAAGAAGTTGAAAACTTTGAAAAAAATTTAGAAGAATGTATAACTAGAATAACCAATACAGAGAAGTGCTTAAAGGAGCTGATGGAGCTGAAAACCAAGGCTCGAGAACTACGTGAAGAATGCAGAAGCCTCAGGAGCCGATGCGATCAAATGGAAGAAAGGGTATCAGTCCTCGAAGATGAAATGAATGAAATGAAGCGAGAAGGGAAGTTTAGAGAAAAAAGAATAAAAAGAAACGAGCAAAGCCTCCAAGAAATGTGGGACTATGTGAAAAGACCAAATCTACATCTGATTGGTGTACCTGAAAGTGATGGGGAGAATGGAAACAAGTTGGAAAACACTCTGCAGGATATTATCCAGGAGAACTTCCCCAATCTAGCAAGGCAGGCCAACATTCAGATTCAGGAAATACAGAGAATGCCACAAAGATACTCCTCGAGAAGAGCAACTCCAAGACACATAATTGTCAGATTCACCAAAGTTGAAATGAAGGAAAAAATGTTAAGGGCAGCAAGAGAGAAAGGTCGGGTTACCATCAAAGGGAAGCCCATCAGACTAACAGCGGATCTCTCGGCAGAAACCCTACAAGCCAGAAGAGAGTGGGTGTCAATATTCAACATTCTTAAAGAAAAGAATTTCCAACGCAGAATTTCATATCCAGGCAAACTAAGCTTCATAAGTGAAGGAGAAATAAAATACTTTACAGACAAGCAAATGCTGAGAGATTTTGTCACCACCAGGCCTGCCCTAAAAGAGCTCCTGAAGGAAGCGCTAAACATGGAAAGGCACAACCGGTACCAGCCACTGCAAAATCATACCAAAATGTAAAGACCATCGAGACTAGGAAGAGACTGCATCAACTAACGAGCAAAATAACCAGCTAACATCATAATGACAGGATCAAATTCACACATAACAATATTAACTTTAAATGTAAATGGACTAAATGCTCCAATTAAAAGACATAAACTGGCAAACTGGATAAAGACTCACGACCCATCAGTGTGCTGTATTCAGGAAACCCATCTCAAGTGCAGAGACACACATAGGCTCAAAATAAAAGGATGGAGGAAGATCTACCATGCAAATGGAAAACAAAAAAAGGCAGGGGTTGCAATCCTCGTCTCTGATAAAACAGACTTTAAACCAACAAAGATCAAAAGAGACAAAGAAGGCCATTACATAAAGGTAAAGGGATCAATTCAACAAGAAGAGCTAACTATCCTAAATATATATGCACCCAATACAGGCGCACCCAGATTCATAAAGCCAGTCCTGAGTGACCTAAAAAGAGACTTAGACTGCCACACATTAATAATGGGAGACTTTAACACCCCACTGTCAACATTAGACAGATCAACGAGACAGAAAGTCAACAAGGATACCCAGGAATTGAACTCAGCTCTGCACCAAGCGGACCTAATAGACATCTACAGAACTCTCCACCCCAAATCAACAGAATATACATTTTTTTCAGCACCACACCACACCTATTCCAAAATTGACCACATACTTGGAAGTAAAGCTCTCCTCAATAAATGTAAAAGAACAGAAATTATAACAAACTATCTCTCAGATCACAGTGCAATCAAGCTAGAACTCAGGATTAAGAATCTCACTCAAAACTGCTCAACTACGTGGAAACTGAACAACCTGCTCCTGAATGACTACTGGGTACATAACGAAATGAAGGCAGAAATAAAGATGTTCTTTGAAACCAACAAGAACCAAGACACAACATACCAGAATCTCTGGGATGCATTCAAAGCAGTGTGTACAGGGAAATTTATTAGCACTAAATGCCCACAAGAGAAAGCAGGAAAGATCCAAAATTGACACCCTAACATCACAATTAAAAGAACTAGAAAAGCAAGAGCAAACACATTCAAAAGCTAGCAGAAGGCAAGAAATAACTAAAATCAGAGCAGAACTGAAGGAAATAGAGACACAAAAAACCCTTCAAAAAATAAATGAATCCAGGAGCTGGTTTTTTGAAAGGATCAACAAAATTGATAGACCGCTAGAAAGATTAATAAAGAAAAAAAGAGAGAAGAATCAAATAGATGCAATAAAAAATGATAAAGGGGATATCACCACCGATCCCACAGAAATACAAACTACCATCAGAGAATATTACAAACACCTCTATGCAAATAAACTAGAAAATCTAGAAGAAATGGATAAATTCCTCAACACATACATCCTCCCAAAGACTAAACCAGGAAGAAGTTGAATCTCTGAATAGACCAATAACAGGAGCTGAAATTGTGGCAATAATCAATAGCTTACCAACCAAAAAAAGTCCAGGACCAGATGGGTTCACAGCTGAATTCTACCAGAGGTACAAGGAGGAGCTGGTACCATTCCTTCTGAAACTATTCCAATCAATAGAAAAAGAGGAAATTCTCCCTAACTCATTTTATGAGGCCAGCATCATCCTGATACCAAAGCCTGGCAGAGACACAACAAAAAAAGAGAATTTTAGACCAATATCCTTGATGAACATTGATGCAAAACTCCTCAATAAAATACTGGCAAACAGAATCCAGCAGCACATCAAAAAGCTTATCCACCATGATCAAGTGGGCTTCATCCCTGGGATGCAAGGCTGGTTCAATATACACAAATCAATAAATGTAATCCAGCATATAAACAGAACCAAAGACAAAAACCACATGATTATCTCAATAGATGCAGAAAAGGCCTTTGACAAAATTCCACAATGCTTCATGCTAAAAACTCTCCATAAATTAGGTATTGATGGGACATATCTCAAAATAATAAGAGCTATCTATGACAAACCCACAGCCAATATCATACTGAATGGGCAAAAACTGGAAGCATTCCCTTTGAAAACTGGCACAAGACAGGGATGCCCTCTCTCACCACTTCTATTCAACATAGTGTTGGAAGTTCTGGCCAGGGCAATTAGGCAGGAGAAGGAAATCAAGGGTATTCAATTAGGAAAAGAGGAAGTCAAATTGTCCCTGTTTGCAGATGACATGATAGTATATCTAGAAAACCCCATTGTCTCAGCCCAAAATCTCCTTAAGCTGATAAGCAACTTCAGCAAAGTCTCAGGATACAAAATCAATGTACAAAAATCACAAGCATTCTTATACACCGATAACAGACAAACAGAGAGCCAAATCATGAGTGAACTCCCATTCACAATTGCTTCAAAGAGAATAAAATACCTAGGAATCCAACTTACAAGGGATGTGAAGGACCTCTTCAAGGAGAACTACAAACCACTGCTCAATGAAATAAAAGAGGATACAAATAAATGGAAGAACATTCCATGCTCATGGGTAGGAAGAATCAATATCGTGAAAATGGCCATCCTTCCCAAGGTAATTTACAGATTCAATGCCATCCCCATCAAGCTACCAATGACTTTCTTCACAGAATTGGAAAAAACTACTTTAAAGTTCATATGGAACCAAAAAAGAGCCCGCATCACCAAGTCAATCCTAAGCCAAAAGAACAAAGCTGGAGGCATCACACTACCTGACTTCAAACTATACTACAAGGCTACAGTAACCAAAACAGCATGGTACTGATACCAAAACAGAGATATAGATCAATGGAACAGAACAGAGCCATCAGAAATAATGCCACATATCTACAACTATCTGATCTTTGACAAACCTGACAAAAACAAGAAATGGGGAAAGGATTCCCTATTTAATAAATGGTGCTGGGAAAACTGGCTAGCCATATGTAGAAAGCTGAAACTGGATCCCTTCCTTACACCTTATACAAAAATCAATTCAAGATGGATTAAAGACTTAAATGTTAGACCAAAAACCATAAAAACCCTAGAAGAAAACCTAGGCAATACCATTCAGGACATAGGCATGGGCAAGGACTTCATGTCTAAAACACCAAAAGCAATGGCAACAAAAGCCAAAATTGACAAATGGGATCAGTTAAACTAAAGAGCTTCTGCACAGCAAAGGAAACTACCAGCAGAGTGAACAGGCAACCTACAAAATGGGAGAAAATTTTCGCAACCTACTCATCTGACAAAGGGCTAATATCCAGAATCTACAATGAACTCCAACAAATTTACAAGAAAAAAACAACCCACTCCATCAAAAAGTGGGCAAAAGACATGAACAGACACTTCTCAAAAGAAGATCTTTATGCAGCCAAAACACACATGAAAAAATGCTCACCATCACTGGCCATCAGAGAAATGCAAATCAAAACCACAATGAGATACCATCTCACACCAGTTAGAATGGCAATCATTAAAAAGTCAGGAAACAACAGGTGCTGGAGAGGATGTGGAGAAATAGGAACACTTTTACACTGTTGGTGGGACTGTAAACTAGTTCAACACTTGTGGAAGTCAGTGTGGCGATTCCTCAGGGATCTAGAACTAGAAATTCCATTTGACCCAGCCATCCCATTACTGGGTATATACCCAAAAGACTATAAATCATGCTGCTATAAAGACACATGCACACATATGTTTATTGTGGCATTATTCACAATAGCAAAGACTTGGAACCAACCCAAATGTCCAACAATGATAGACTGGATTAAGAAAATGTGGCACATATACACCATGGAATACTATGCAGCCATAAAAAATGATGAGTTCATGTCCTTTGTAGGGACATGGATGAAATTGGAAATCATCATTCTCAGTAAGCTATCGCAAGAACAAAAACCAAACACCGCATATTCTCACTCATAGGTGGGAATTGAACAATGAGAACACATGGACACAGGAAGGGGAACATCACACTTCGGGGACTGTTGTGGGGTGGGGGGAGGGGGGAGGGATAGCATTGGGAGATATACCTAATGCTAGATGACGAGTTAGTGGGTGCAGCGCACCAGCATGGCACATGTATACATATGTAACTTACCTGCACCTTGTGCACATGTACCATAAAACCTAAAGTATAATAATAATAATAATAAAATAAAAATATAAAATTAAAAAATAAATAAATAAATAAATAAAGTATATCTCCCTCTTTAGATCTAATACTATTTTCTTTATATATCTGAAAGCTCCAGTGTTGGGTGCATATATTTTTATAATTGTAATATTCTTTTGATGAATTGATCCCTTTATTATACAATTACCTTCGTTGGCTCTTTTTACTGTTTTTGACTTAAAGTTTGTTTTACCTGACATAAGGGTAGCTACTTCTGCTCACTTTTGGTTTCCATTTGCATCGGATATATTTTTCCATCACTTAACTTTTAGGCTATATGTGTCTTTACAGGTGAAGTGAATTTCTTGTAGGTAGCATATACTTGGGTCATATTTTTATCCATTCAGCCAGTCTATATCTTTTAAGTGGCAAATTTAATTCATTTACAAAGTTATTATTGATATGTGAGAACTTATTCCTGTTATTTTATTAATAGTTTACTATTTGTTTTGTATATTTTTGTGTTCCTTTCTTTCTCTCTTATTGTTCATCATTGCAGTTTGGTGGTTTTCTGTAGTGGTAACTTCTGAGTTCTTTCTCTTCTTCATTTGTGTGTTTAACTCTACCAGTGAGTTTTATATGTTCATGTTTTCATGATGGTAGATAATGACCTTTCACTTCCAGGTACAGGGATCCCTTAAGTATGTCTTGCGGGGCCAGTGCAGTTGTGGCAAATTTCCTCAGTTTTTGCTTGTCTGGGAAAGACTATATTTCTCCTTCATGCTGGGTATAGTACTCTTAGCTGACAGGTTTTTTTTCTTTCTTTCTTTCAGCATTTTGAATATATCATCCCATTCCCTTCTGGCCAATAAGGCTCCTGCTGAGAAATTCACTGTTAGTCTGATGGCGGCTCCCTTAC
This sequence comes from Pongo pygmaeus, assembly GCF_028885625.2. Lineage (NCBI taxonomy): Eukaryota > Metazoa > Chordata > Mammalia > Primates > Hominidae > Pongo > Pongo pygmaeus. The sequence goes on along the minus strand of NC_072384.2, from coordinate 56,307,886 downwards.
ACGTGACTAGAAGCTTTTCTCTTGCTATTTTTAGAATTCTCCCTGTCTTTGACTTTTGGCAGTTTGACTGTAATGTGCTATGGAACCTTTTTAGGATTGTGTCTATTTGGGGACCTCTGAGCTTCCTATATCTGGATGTCTAATATCTTTCTGGACTTGGGAAGTTTTTAATCTTTTATTTCATTTAATGGTTTTTCTATGCCTTTGGCCTTGTCTTCATCATCTTGAACCCAAAATTAGAATATTTAGTTGTTTTATGGTATCCTGTATGTTATGTAGGCTTAGTTTCATTCTTTTTTATTCCTTTTTCTTTCTTTTTTTGTCTGTGTTATTTCAAAAGGCTTGTCTTTATGTTATAAAATTCTTTCTTCTAGTGATGTTCTTGAATGTATTTTTTAGTTCATAGGATTCTTCAATTCTAGGATTTTTGTTTGTTTTTTTAGGATATTTCTCTCTTAAGTGAATTTCTCATTCATATTTTGAATTGTCTCTTTCTGATTTATTTGTAATGTTTATCTGTGTATTTTTGGATCTCAGTGAGCTTCTTTGATATCATTATTCTAAATTATTTTTCTGGCATTTCAAAAATTTCTTTTTCATTGGAATCTGTTGCTAGATAATTATTGTGTTTCTTCAGAGGTGTTATATTTCCTTGTTTTTCATTTTTATTGTGTCCTTACCTTGATATCTACACATCTGGTGTGACAGCCACTTCTTCCCATTTTTTGGATTGGCTTTCACTGAGGAAGACTTTTTCCTGAAGATGCATCTATGGTATTGTTTGATTAGAGCCCTTTAGGTTTGTTTCTGGGTGTTTGCAGTAGTGTAGTCTCCCTACAATGTCTTCAGCTATAAACAGTGTCAGTGGTGTCTGTGATTTCTTCAGTGTTTAGGCTGAAGTTGTTATTAGAGGATATGTGACGCTTTCCTAGGGATGGGGATGCCAGTTGGGCCAGGCCTTGAGCTCAAAGGTGGCTGCTAAAGGCTAAACATACTTGTACTTGGGGACCCAGGAATTGTATGTGGCAACTAGTGTTAGTAGGTCCAGAGGATCTAATTTTTGTGGCTCCAGGTGGCTGGCTTAAGTGCCAGTAATAGCAGCAATGGGCTGGGCAGGTGGGTGGTTCCTCAGTCCCATAGGCAGCAGGTGTGTTGTGGCAATAGCAGTGGTGGGATAATCCTTGAGCTTCAGGTAGCACACACTGGTGTTAGTATTGGCTGTGACAAGATAGGTGGGCCAGTTCTCAGGTTTCCTGGTGGCATGTGTGGGGGTGGGTGTGGGCAGTGGTGGTGCTGGAAGACTGGGCAGGCTTATTCTCAGGCTGCTGAGGGAAATGCACAGATCCAAGATGTGGTGAATGGGGCAGGGCAATCCACAGGCCCCTAAGTGGCATGTTCCTGCATTGAGGGGGGTGGTGCCAGTCTAGATGTGCCTGTCCTATACCTTCTTCTTCACTATGACAGACTAAACATCCTATAGCAATGGAGAAGAAATAAGGGTATCTTTGTATCCCCAATTGTGAAAGGAATCGTGCATATAGTCTGCGCATGGGTGCAGACTATAGTAAATAGGTGGGGCAATTCCCAGGCCGCTGGGCAGCATGTTCAGGTAGAGGCAGCAGTGGCGGTAGTGAGAGGTGAGAGCCTGCATCCAGTCAGTACCTCCTTGAAAGCAGTGAAAATGTATTATCTCATTCCCAGATACTAATACAGTATCTGGCCAATAGTATGTAAATAATAAATATTTGATGAATTAAAAATATAAACATTTGAATAAATAAATGACACTGAATATAGTCAGACAAAATAGCAAGCTATTTTATAATGAATAACATTTTGGGAGGATCATGAAAAGACTCCCTGCTTGAGTGTTCTCCTGGGAATCTACCATGACATGATTATTGATAATCTGCCATTAAAAACAAATAACACTGGATAACGGGCATCACTTCTCCAAGATTCCATTTTTTTTAATGCAGATATTTCTGCAAACAGATTAAAGATTACATCACTAATACCAACTAACATCAACACATCAAACTTACTAAGATTTCCAGTAAATGACTATTAGAATACACAGGAAGTTCTTATGTTCTGACGTGCGGAAGAAGGAAAAAGGGAGTTCTGAGTATGGTGTTACTGCTAGAGAACACTGGCCTAAGTAGTGGGTCATGAGTAATTTGAGAGTTGCAAAGGGAAACTCTGCATTTGAGCAGTCAGTGATCTGTTAAAATAAAATAAAAAATAAAAAAAAAAAACAATGCAAAAAGGGAAAGGGGAAAACATATGAAACACCCCTTGATCCTTCTTTTTTTCCTTTGGAGAAAGTTATAGAGTGAGTCATTTTGTCTCTTGGAACATTCCAGGAGATGATTCTCTGGGACAGTGGCCAATACAAGGACCATCTGCTTGGGGAGCCAGAATTTGATGCTTCTCAAACTAATAACATTCCTTTCTCCTAAAAACCCATTTCTGGGCTGACACTTACTGTTGTGACACTTCCATGTGGTTCAGCAAAATAGGTAATAAATTTTACTTGAATTTAATTGGCACTAAGCAACTAAAACAATCCTTGAGCTTTGGAAAATGTTTCTTTTCTTCCAGAAGGCCCATACCAAATAGAAATCATGTAGCTGGAACACATAATTTACTTAAAACTTTGTATAGTATGGCAGAGAAAACGTGCATCAATTCGCACATCACATTCTTCCTGCCAGGGCACATGGAAAACCGCATTTCCTAGTGGACTTGCATTTAGGCAGGGCCATGAGCCAAAACAGAAAACTTAACTGTGGGTTACTTGTGGGCAAAGAAAGTAAAAAACCCTTTCAGAATCCCTTTGTCTTTCTCTCTTGCCCTGCCCTGAGCACTGGTGACATTTGATCTAGATGGCAAAGCCTCCATTGTCTTGGGTACCTAGGTGACTTTGCAAAGACAAAATTCTCTGCCCTTGCTAGCCTTCCTTGAACATGTAACAAGGGTTAGAAACAACTTTTGTTGGGCAAAGTTACTGTGATTGGACTTAATTTAGCCTATATGACTAATGAAGCTATTAAATCTTTCATACAAAATAATTATTGTATTTTCCTATTTAAAAACTATATTAGAATCAAACATATGAAAGAGAAAGAACTTTTGAATTAGGGGAATTAATGGGAGTTTCTTTGATGTCCCCCTACTGGTCCATTTAAAATAGTATTTGTTTCATATTTTTAAACTTTTCAATGTATTGCTATTAATTTTTAATCTTATGGAATGTTTTTAAAAGTTTGGCAGAGTCTCATCAAATTTGAAGTGCCAATTCACCATCACTGACAAATAGAAAGTATACTAATGAAAATACAGTATGGTTTTTATCTCTTTATATATACATACACATACATACATATGTGTATATGTATGTTTACATATATATGTATACATATGTATATGTAAATTTATGATTTAATGCAGAATATATGGAAGTGATCTATTAATTCAACTATTTTTATCTTTCCAAATTTTTATTTTGATGAGCTATTCAGAGTTCTACATAAAAGATTTATAAAATGCATCATACAAAAAGATGAGACTTTACAAAAATAGCTAATAAAAAGAATATATTTTTCCCAAAATAAAATATTTCTATCCCATAAAGCAGGGTTTGGCAAACTTTGCCTGAAAAGGGAAAGAGAGTAAATATTTTAGATTTTGTGGGCCATATACGGTCTCTGTCAAATATTATTTGTTTTGTATATATGAAAACCCTGTAAAAACGTAGAAATAACTCCCCATTCTTAGCTTCCACAAACAAAAAACAGGGCAAGGATCAGATTTGGCCCACAGGTTATACAGATTGCTTTCCCTGCCATAAATAGTTTACTTCATTAGAAAAAACATATATATATATATATATATATATATATATCAAATGCAAATATGTAGAGAAATTCAATTTTCAAACCCATTGAGGCATTTGTCTTTTCCTTAAAATGGTGACTTCAAATAAAAAGCTGCTAAGGTAGAGTTAGGTGAGGATGATATGGGACCACTCGCCTTACGAATTTCGAGTCTGAAGCAACTTTGTTTTCTGATCTATTAAAAACATTGGTCAATGTCTTTATGTTCACTATCCCTGTCTTTGGCTGTGGTGTCTAGGTAATACAGACAGAGCACCAAATAAAGAATTGCACACCACTGGAGACTGAGGCAGACTTCCGGGATTCCTAACTATCTTTCTAAATAACTTATTTATTGTGCTGTCTTATGCCTTATAACATAAAATCATTCTTTGCCTCCAAATTAACTGTGTATGTTGTCTTCATTTCTTTTGACTCTGACTGAAGGGCTTCAAAAGACAGGTATATTAGACAACATTCTTAGTATTAAGCAGAGTGACTTTGACTAATTTGAGTAAAAAGTTACATACACATAGCGTAACTCATAGATTTTTTTTTTTTTTTTTTTTTAAAAAAAAGCTAGACAAGAAGGGCAGAGACACGGGTAAGTCACAGACTTCTTGGCCAGGGAGCTGTTTTCAGATATTAGAATCTGGACTGCATTATATCCAGTTCTCTACTACAAATTAAAGGCCTCAGGTGAGAATATGATTGATCTAGACTGCATCGCATCCATAGTCATTCAGTCGAGGAGATGGGAGGGAAGTATTTTCCCTTAAGGAAAAGAAAGAATGTAAAAATAAACAATAACAAAAAAATGAAAACAGATAAGCAAGAAAAGAAAAAGTTATTCTTACAAGTTTTTAATAACTATTTCATTCTACTCAACAAAGCATATAACTAGTTCTGCCTAATATGTAAGAAGCTACACAGGATTAATTTTAACCCTATTTCTTCTTGGAAAATCGGGAGTATTAGCAATAGTTGTCTTTGGCAAGTGGTAGAGACTATTTCTTAAGTTATCAAAAATTGATCTGGAAAAGAGCAATTTTATCCACAATCTAGGCCGATAAACATGAAAACTGTTACTTGTTTTAATAACAAGTTGGGACACCATAGTTTCTGGACTTCAAGATCATAAATGACTAGGTTCCAGATATTGAAAACTAATGTGTCAGTTTGTGCCCATTTCTTTGCCTTTTCGATGCCTTATCATAAATAATATTGAAGGGCACTAAAATCAAAGAGGCCTCTTATCTCATTCAGCTGCTGCTATTCATCCTTCAGTAGCAAACCCGTTCATTCTCATAACAAGCTATCCTTTACCTGAAGTTTAGCTTTGTATCTTTTATTTAGTCACTATTAGGGTTTCAATAGTTCACAATCACTTCTAAATAATGACATCCTATGATACAGGCACATATTAATGTAACAAATATAGTGTGGTTCCATCTCTCCCTTAAGTCTCAGAAATATCTGAGTTTCTAATTCATATATTTATTCAAACCATCTCATGACCTCTATGTTCCTTTGTCATTTCAGACTTGCAGCTTTCACATAGTGACTGCGTAGTGCTTTAGACACTCTATTTGGAGAAAAGTTTCCTTTATGAAATTAACTGAAATGTAAATGTTAGTAGATGCTTGGCTAATTCTATTTATTTATTTATTTATTTCGAGATGGGGTCTTGCTCTGTCACCCACACTGGAGTGGAGTGGCACAATCACAGCTCACTACAACCTTGACCTCCTGGGATCAAGCAATCCTACCTCAGCCTCTCAAGTAGCTAGGACTACAGGTGTTCACCATCATGCCCTGCTAATTTTTTACTTTTTTGTAGAGATGGGGTCTCCCTATGTTGCCAGGCTGATCTCAAACTGCTGGCCTCAAGCTATCCTCCCACTTCAGTCTCCCAAAGTGCTTATATGACAAGTGTGAGCCACCACAACTGGCCTGTTCGGTTAATTCTCTGAGTTAATTTTTACCCCTGTTGTATAGTATAAATATGTCTTTGTAAAATTAAGTTTATCTGAGAAAGACTAAACATCCTATAGCAATGGAGAAGAAATAAGGGTATCTTTGTATCCACAATTGTGAAAGGAATCCTGCATAGTTTCTGATCCCAGCATACCTCAAGTCCCCTGTGGGAACTTCAGAAAGTCATTTGATTTAATGTAAGTATCTGGGTTATATTTTGTGTATTGTGAAACTCATATAGCCTCTTTATGGGTGTGGGAGCAGAGCATAAAGGAACACACAGCTCTTCTATGAATCTCTGGGGGGCTGTTCCACTGGAAGAATCCACGCCTACCAGTACTTTGTAAGGCCAGAATCTCCCTTGCAGCATTTATTCTGGAATAAAAGAAAAGCTCTATATCATTTCTTAGGGAAGGAGATAATGAAGAAAAAAACACTGGTCTAGATTCAGACTGACGCATTTAAATCCTGGCCCAATTTATCAGATGAATGACCTTGAGCAAAGGATTTCATTTTTTGAGTCATAATTTTCTTCTGTCTGGGTAATATCCTACCTAAAATGTCGTTAAGAAGATTAAATTATGTAATACACAGGGAAACTGGCACAGGTAGGAAGAGCTCATTAAATTATAGCTAGGATTTTCCCCTCAATTTCTTGAAAATTTTGAGATTAGCATCTTCTCGGAATTTACATAAGATGAAGACTGATGAAGCAGCATGCTCTGTGATACTGTAAAATGTCACCTATGTCACGATCACATTGCAATGTAGAAAGAAAGTATTCGATAAACCTTTTGTATTTTAATTAAAATCTATTATTAATGGTCTCCCTTTTATCTTTAATTTGGTCTTCTTAACTTGGGGCTTGAAAAATATGTAACCGCTTAGGGTCTCTGCAGTTAGCTTGAACCACTCTCTGGAGTTCTTGAATTCTAAACCTAAATAAAACCTTAATAGGTTTTATTGAGATGAGATATTTTGCTTCCCTTCAGTATAATAAAAGATTACTTTTTCCAAAATGTTGAAGGGATTATGGGAATGATGGACTTTTACCCATCGTGTTGGCTCATGCTAAGCAGTAAAAGAAAGGTGGAGTTCTCCAAGAAACATGGTTTCTTAGCCAAGCCATCTCCATATTCCTCCCATGGCTACTCCTGCCTAGACTTTGATATTTCTTATGCCTTTTAGCACCTTCGAGAACCTCTGTAAATGAACCACTCTGTATTCAAAACAAGACTACTAGATTATTCAGTAGCTTCCATGCTGAAGAAAGTAATAATAATAATAATTGAATAAGAATATTGAATTTTATAATTCTACATTATTATATAATTATATATTATAGAATTATTATTCTATATTATTCTATAATAGAATATATATAGCATTCTATATTATAATGTAATATAGAATGATATATATTATCATATATATTATGATAATATATATTGATATATTATCATAATATATATGATAATATATATCATTCTATATAATATAATATATCAATATGTTATATTATCATAATAGAATATCAATGTAGAATAAGTTATTATTATAGAAATAATTAAAGAAAACATTTTAACTTCATGCTTATTATACAGCATGTTCTATACAAGCATTATCTCATAAGTTTTATAACACTATTTTTGTTTTTACAGCTGAGAGAAATGAATCATTTTAAGGGCTGCTTCTATAAGGAACTCAGTTCAGCACTTTGCTTAATTCTTAATTTGCACTGGACATTTTGGTAGAATTAACAGTTCTCCCTGACCAGAACACTTGGGTAAGGCCATTACAAAACCTAGTAAGGCCTTGAAAGCCCCTTCTCTGATATGACCGGACCCTGTTGGCACCTTTAACTGCACCTGGCCACGAATAGCATTCTTAACCAAAGTATTTCCAATCTCATATCTGACGATAATAGTACAACTCAAGACACAGGTTACAGCACCATTTTGAAAAGAATGATTTAGACATTTGACTATCCCTTCAAAAGCTTTCTCTTTACCACTTCAAAGTGGCTGAAGTGGTTAGACTTGTGGTTGCCCTTGTCCAAGCTGTTGTCTAGATTCTTCTTTCTGACTGGAAAAACAAAGCAAGAGAGTGTGACAGGGCTGTAACCTTGGCTGAGGTCTGTAGGAACTGGGGCTGATAATGGAGAGGGTAGAGCTGGCCCTGGGTTACAATAGTTTTGCAAAGAGAAATAGAAGTCTGCGTCACTTATGGAAAAATGGGAAGAATAAAGTTTTGTTGCACATGGACCTTCAGTTAGAAGTGTGTAATAATAGGCCAGGCGCAGTGGCTCACGCCTGTAATCCCAGCACTTTGGGAGGCTGAGGCGGGCGGATCACAAGGTCAGGAGATCGAGAACGTCCTGGCTAACACAGTGAAACCCTGTCTCTACTAAAAATACAAAAAATTAGCTGGGCGTGGTGGCGGGCGCCTGTAGTCCCAGCTACTCGGGAGGCTGAGGCAGGAGAATGGTGTGAACCCAGGAGGAGGAGCTTGCAGTGAGCCGGGATCATGCCACTGCACTCCAGCCCGGGCGACAGAGCGAGACTCCATCTCAAAAAAAAAAAAAAAAAAAAAGAAGTGTACAATAATAATTGGTCAAGACAGAAAGGATGAATTGGGATTTGGATCCAGAAATTTCTTGACGCCGCAGAAAGTAGGAAGTGGACATTTTATATTGTACCTGCAAAGGAATGTATGGATAATAGTAAATTACTTCCAGAGCAATGAAGCCACTTACACAGTTTAAAAAGTGAAGACTTTGCTACTGCCAAATTTGCTGCAAGGATTACTTCCTGTTCTTAGAGATCAACCCAAAATGAAGATCGAAAGCCAGTCCTGCAAAGACCAAAGACTTAAGACCATCAATATCTCCTTAACTATAGTGCTCTCTTGTGTTCTCTAAGCGATTTCCTCTAATCAAAGTCTCAACTCAAGTATGTAGGGGGTTTGCAACACCTTCAAGTTCTTAAATCCCAATGTGAGACACAGGGTTATATATCAAGATAAGATATTCATTCAGGGTATCTCACTGGAGTCTATGATGAACATGTGAACTACCTCTAATAATACTCTAGGGATACTCTTTGTGTAAAACTGTGATAAAGGTTCTTCTAAGTCACAGAAAAGAATGTTTTTGATATAAGGAGTGTGTATCAAACACTACCTGCCTGAAATAAGATGTTTCCATGGAGGGTTTTTTTTTTTTTAATTCTTACCTCAAATTAGGAAACAGGAATGCTTTTACATAATTTCTAGATTGTGCTTTTTAAAGGGAAATTCTGTTAGTTCTAAATAAACAATGCATTTTATTATTTCCTCTTCAACATTATACATACAAGCTGTTATTAAAGTCACAGGTGCCTTTAACTTGAAATACCATTTTAAATCTCAGGCACATGAATGTTTGTTTGGATAGTAAGAAGAGACCTGTGTAAGATTCAAATCCTTCTTTCTTTAAGTTTTGCTAAATATCCTCTAAGAATGTAACATAGGCTCTAAATTACCACCTGGAACTAATAGGAATCAAAACTTTCAGTAAAGCCTGGAAATTGAGACTATAAAGAGAATAATGGTAGAGGGACCTATAGAGTCTATCAGATCCCCAAACCATCCTCAAACCATGTTGTTCTGAAGGCTCTGTAGAGGAGGTAGTTTTAAGTTTTTTAATGTCATGGCATAGAATGTAAGTTTCTCACATGCTGTGAAGTTCTTCCTTCTATCTAATATAAATCTCTCTTGCTGCAGTTTTAGCTCATTTCCTGCAGTTTGAGTCTCTGTGATCAGGAAGAACAGCTGGTCTCTGTCATCCTTACAATAACCACTCATATTCCTGAAGTTATATCAGCCTTAGCTTTCTTCTTCTCTAGGCTTAAAAGCCCAGCTCCTTTAACTTTTCCTCAGAGGTCCCATTTCTCAGCCATTTTATCATTTTGTTGATTGCTTCTGGACTCTCTCCAAATTCTGTATCAGTCGTGTTTCCCTCAAACTGGAACAGGCTGTGAGTACTGGAGACCTTGCTACTGCCAAATACATTGGAAGATTACTTCCTTTTCTTATTGGTCAGCTACTGCTAATAGAGCTGTACAGATCAAAACAACCCTCATAAAACCCTGAGCTGCCATTCTGTCCCCACTGCTTCCCCCACGCTCAGTCCTCACATACAAAAATAGAAATAAAATGTATTTTTACAATAGGGACAAGTCAGGTCAGAGATGTGCCACTTTCACATTTAGCACTGGGAGTGGCAGGAAGCAGCCAAATGCCTAGGCAGAAAGGGGCAGGTCCCCAGTGAAACCCCACTTCCAAGCCAAACACAGGTTCAAACCTGAAAGACAAGCTACCAGTTAAATCCTTGGACCAGGTTGAGAACCTCTCTTCCTGTTTGGCACGCTTTCTTCTGATTGTCCCCACCCTTCACGTATTTTACATATACCTACCCTTTCCTAATTGGTTTTCCACACTGTCATGTCCACCTTGAGTGGTCTCTTTGCTTTAACGTTTTTTGCATGCTCACAAACCAATCAGCACACACACCGCATTCTGAGTCCTTTATGGCCTTTTATAGGCCCCAGACCCAGCCGCACGGAGGAACTTTCCTAACTGTGGGGGTGGGGGACTACCCCTCGCATCCTCTCTCCACTGAGAGCTGTTTCGTTGCTCAGTAAAACTCTTCTCTGCCCTCCTCACCCTTCAGTGACTTCATTCTTGGGCGTGGGTACAAGAGCTCAGAAACCCCCAAATGCAGGTACAAGCTATGGCCAAGCAAGGCCTGGAAGGGGCCTTGCCAGCCAGGGGTCCCTGTCTTGCAAAGTGACTGAGAAGAAAAATCCTACATCAGCATCTATCTTTTTTCATGCTCCCCCTTGCTGTCTCTCACCTTGTCAAGCTGTCTTGCCAGCCTTTGAACGTTCACATACTTGCATCTATAGCCTCTGGAATATCTCCCTGCCTCAAAACATCGTGCCAGAGGTTCTGAGAGCTCTCCCACTCTCTCTCTTCATCTACTGTCTTCTTTCAAACTCCTACCATACTAGTTAGGTCTATTTTCAGCATAAGTAAAAGAACTTCAGCTCAAATTGAAAATAAACTCTTACTGAAAATGAGAGATGCCTAATTGTTCAGTTTTACAGGTTTGTGAATATTATATATAAATGATATCACAGAATGAGCATTTTTCTGCAACTTATTTCCAATCATAGTATGCTTATGATTCTTATCTTACATTGATGCATGTACCTTAGATTCATCTACTTTTCCTTTCTGTTTTGTGTTGCAGTGTATAAGTTATCACTATTATTGAATTTACCTGTCAATAGACAATTAGATTATTTCCAGATTTTTGTTAATTTTAAGCAAAGCTATTATAAAAATTTTTGTATGTTTCTATCTATATATGTTCAAGGTTTTCTCTAGGATATAGCCCTAAGAATGGAATTGCTGAGTCATTAAAAGTATGTACATTTTCAGCCTTAATAAATGTTACATAGTTTTCCAAAGTGATTGTAAAAATTTATATTTCTACCACCTGTGTGTGTATAATATAGATATTCTAGAGATTAATATTTTATCTGATGATGTATACCTTGCAAAGATTTTTATGTGACTTATCTTTTTACTTTCTCTGTTTTCTTTGTTTAACAGAAGTTCTTAATATGGCGAATTTTTTTCCACTTATTTCGCTTACAATTTTTGAGTCTTATTTAAGAAATTGTATTCTAACTCAATGTTATAAAGATAATCAGCTACGTTTTCTTTCACATTTAGATTTTTAATTTACCTAGCATTGATTTCTTTATTGTGTGAACTAGGAACCCCGTTTGTTTTCTTTTACATGTAGACAAGCAGTTTTCACTGTACTATTGATTAACCTGTTTGTCTTCAATGTCAGTTCTGTCATATATCAAGATTCTATATGTGAGCCTCATTTCGGATCTCTATTCTGTTCCACTGATAGTTTTCATATCCAAATACCACTGCCTCACTTTCCTAATTACTTCAGCAAGTTTACATCACTTTGTTCTTCTTTCAAAATATCTTGATACTTCTTGGCTCGTTGCTATTCCACATAAATTTTAATTCAATTTGTCAAACTGTCTCTCTCTCCCTCCAATTATCCTGCTGGTATTTTAAGTGGAAATATACTGCATCTATACATCAATATATTTTTAAGATGTTGAATTATTCAATCCATGAATGTAGTCTCTCTCTCCATTTATTGATCTACTTTCATGTCTTTTTCTAAATTTTTATAATGGGCTTCATAATGGTTATTGTTGTTGAGTGATAGGAGTTCTTTATATGGTCTGAATGTTAACCTGTCATCAGATACATGATTGGCAAATATTTAATCCCATTCTGTGGGTTGTCTTTTCATTCCCTTGATGGTGTCCTTTCATACACAAAAGTTTTAAATTTTGGTGAAGTCCAAGTTATCTACTTTTTTCTTTTGGTGTCACACCGAAGAAATCATTGCCAAATTCAATGTCACGAAGATCTTCCCCTAAGTTTTCTGCTAAGAGTTTTACAGTTTTATCACTTACATTTAGGTCTTTGGTCCATTTAAATGAATTTTCATATAAGATTCAGAGTAAGGGTCTAACTTTATTCTTTTCATGTAGATATCCAGTTTTTCCAGCATCATTTGTTGATAAAACTGACCTTTTCCTATTGTGCCAATCTTTTAAAAATTTTTATCATTCTACTGGGTCTGTGCCAGTAACACTAGTGGTTTTTGTTTTCATTTCTTTAATCATGTTGAGCATTTTTAAAGGTTTCTATTGACCATTTCTATATCTTCCTGTATAAATTTCCTGTTCAAGTCTTTTGTCTATTATTTTTGTGGGTTCATTTATATTTTAGTATTGGATTGTAAGATTTGTATATGTGTTCTGGATGGAAGTCCTTTTGAAATATAACATTATTTCATGAACATATCATGAACATTTCCTCACAGTCTGAGACTTGCTTATTTATCGTTTTCTTAATGATATCTTTTAACTGGCATCTTAAACTGGGATTACATTCATTTAATCTATTTTTCTTTCATAAATAAGGATTTTGGATCCAGTTCTTAAATTTTTTTCTACACCACATGGTCATGAAGATTTTCTCTTGCTTTCTACAAGAAACTGTAGAGTTTTATACGTTATGTTTAGGTCTATGATTTGTTTTGAATTAATTTTTATATATGATCTGAGATATGATTGAAGGCTTATTTTTTTCCCCCACATAGGCAGTTTTTCCAGAACCATATATTGAAAAGATTTGTCTTTCTCCATTGAATTGTTCCAGTTCCTTCATTAAAATTTTTGACTATAGAAGTGTAGTCTTTGTCTGGACTCTGTATTCTTTCTGACAGTTTAAAAAAAATCTTTATAGCTATCTTGATATAAATCACTGTCTTGATTACTGGAGTTTCATTACAATAAGTCTTGAAATTGTGTATTAATAGTTTAAATGTTCAAACTCAGCTCTTCTTTTTCAAAATTGTTTGGCTATTCTAAGTTCCTTGAAAGTCCATACAGATTTTACAATCATCATGTCAATTTCTACCAAAAATCTTTCTAGATTTTTACTGAGATTGATTGCATTGAACCAATAGATCGATTTGAAGAAAATTTAGTTCTTGAGAACATTATGTTGCAATCTGTATCATGATATATCTCTATTCATTTAAGAATTTCATTTTTCTTAACAATGCTTTGTTAATTTTAGTGTACAAGTCTTACATACACTTGTTACATTTATATGTAAGTATATCATGTTTTGAATGCTGTTATGAATGATATTTTTTAAACATTATTTTTCAATTGTTAATTGTAGGTATTTGAAAATACAACTGATTTTTGCAAATTGGCCTTTATACAGAGCAAGTATTAGTGATAAAGTAAGTATGCATAGAAAGAGCCCCAGAAATTTTCATCAGGGTCTCATTGCTTCTATTGCCAATCATTAAGCTGTGGATGCTTAGGGCAAAACTCTTCAAGGCCAGTCGATGATTTACTATGCAGTGGTAAGCTGAATTACTCTACAAATCACGGGTTTAGGGGTTTTGGTTATCTGCAAGTAAAAGAATTGCCTGTGAAAAGTACTTTAATATAGAGAGACAAAAGAATTCAGACATTCAACAATTTAATGTTAACAATTCCCAGCATCTAACCAAAAAATTGGAAAAATAGGAAGAAGCTGAAAAATGTTACCTATAAACAGAAGGAAAAAAATGAAAATATAGAAAGAGACAAAAATTAGAAATATAATGTAATTAGCACAAAAAGACTCAAAAAGATAGAAAAGGAATTAAAGTAAGACATAAATGTAAATGAGAATAGAAAATGAAGATATTTTTAAAAGCACACAACCAAAGGAAATCCTGAAATGAAGATAAGATCAAATTGAACACAAAGCAATAGAAATGTCCATGTCAGATATTGAACTTGTTACTTCTCGAATTTCCATTTGGTTTGTTTCCATTGCTTCCATTTTTTTCATTGAGATTCCCTACTTGTACCTCCGTTACATTCATGTTTTCTTTGAAACTTTACTATATTAATACTAGTTCTTTTAAGTATCTGATGACTATTTTCATCATCTCTATCATTCTGATGTGTTTCTATGAATTATGAGTCACATTTTCCTACTTCTTCCCAGTTCTAGTAATTTTTATTGGATGCTGGACTTTATGAATGTTACACTGTTGAATATCTGGATTTTGATATCTTCCTTAATAACGTTGAGGTTTGTTCTAGTAGGATGTTAGTTTGCTTCTACATGGCTCAATCCTTTCGAAATTTGTTAGAGTAAAGTCTAGAGCAGCCCTTTCTCTAGTTCTGGTGTAGTCCCGGTAATACAGGGTGACACTTTTAGGGTCTCTACCCAATGCTCCAAGTGTTCAATAATGTTACTGCACTTTGACTATGTTGCTCAGTTCACTTGTTGTGGTTCTTTTCCTGGCGCTCTAGTTCTGGTGTAGTCCCAGTAATACAGGGTGACACTTTTAGGGTCTCTACCCAATGCTCCAAGTGTTCAATAATGTCACTGCACTTTGACTATGTTGCTCAGTTCACTTGTTATGGTTCTTTTCCTGGCACTTGTTCTTTTTTTATGTGGCTGTTCTTTGCCTCATATTGTAGAGTCTTGCCCTGCATATATGTGATCTTTATAGTATTAGGCCAAAGACTTAATAAACCCCTATATAGACTTTTGGGGTGCCTTATCTTCCTTATCTGAATAGCTTTTTTTCATTGGTATTCTGCTCCACAATTCCAGCTTCTCTGAACACTGGTATCTGTCTACTCAACTCAGTGAGACTGCCATGCTCTATTTGAGCTTTTCATTCCTGCACGGCAGGCAGAGAATGGATACAGTCACGGTACTCACCTTGCTTATTCACCTTCCCTCATAGATTACCATCTTGCACTTCCTTGTTTCCAATATCTAAAAATGGTTATTTCATATGTTTGCCAAGTTTTACAGGTGTTTTCAATGGGAAGACTAGTCTGTTACCAATTATATGGCTAGATGCAGCAGTGTCTCCAGGTAATTTTGAGGTTCGACTGACTTTCGTTCTGCACCTGGGTTCCCTTTTATTTGCTATCTGCTAAATTTGAAAAGCACTTTGTCCTGACTGAGTAGTTTTCCCTCCAGTTCTAGAGATAATTCCTCTCTTTGGAGTGAGGAATGTTGTTGAGAAAACAGATTACAGAAGATACAAAGTGTTTTTTGTTTTTTGTTTTTTAATTTGGTGAAGGTACAATTATTGAAAATACTCTGCAACTTTATTTGCTACTGTTCATCCAGAGTTTTAAAAATGGGACTAAGTAAATCAGTAGCTATATATCCATGATTCTCAATTGTCCACACCATTTCCAAAGTAGAAGGAGAAAGACTGCAATCCAGTTAACAAGCCACACTGGGAGTTGGACAGAGATAAGCCTATACACACTTCTTCTTTTAGTCCTGCCTTTATATCCTTTGATTACAATTCAATTGCCAACTAAAATTGTTTAATGCCTATGTCTTCCATGGCATTCCCATAATTATAGTGCTTGTCCTTTGAAATTAGGGAAAATCAGTCAGTTACTGTAATAATTATTTAGTTTGTCCTGAAGGAAAGTTTTATGTTTTGCAAAAACCTTTCTTCATTTTAAGTAATATTGGCTAGAACTTTTTGAAGTTTATTAGATCTTTCGTGCATTTCAGATCTGACTTCTATACTGTGGTAGTCATGACAGCTGTCCACCAAGTATTTCCAACTCCTACCTTCTAGGATTGTGGTAGATTGCTCTTCTTTAAACTGCTTTTTTGGAATTTAGGCTTCTTCATGTGATTTGCTTTGATAAATGAATTGAAAAAGGAAGGGAGTGGCACATTTCCAAGCAGAAGCTTTCAGAGCCAGTAAATGGTTCAACATGTCCTTTTCCTTTTCATGGATTGTGTTGAAGCATATATTGAGATGAAACTTACATCTGCATCAGGCATTGAGCAGAGACCCCAGCATGCTGCTGCCACTACCAGCAGCTGCACACACAAAGCTGTGTTCGGTTTATGGTGTGACTGAGAAATAAACCATTTTGTGATAAGTTACTGAAAATGCAGGATTGTTGGTATTACAGCATAATTTAGCCCTTCTTGGCTAACATGTCAACCTCATTTTTCTTCTCAGTGATATATTTCACTGGTTCTTATATAATATGTAGCAAATTTTGAAAGTTTTCTTATGCTATCTTTGCTGAACGTCAAATGTATGTGTGTGTATGTGTATATCATTACATTATATTTATATATTATTAAATATTATTACACACACATACATATACACACAAGTGACAATCAATCTCAACACAAACCATGGAAAAGGAGAAATGTAGTACTTTCTAAGGAAAATCCATAGAAATCATTAATGTTAAGAAGTGATGATTATCTACTTGGACATCCCAGATGACCAGATTTGCATTTTAAACTATTAAACCTTCTATCAGAATGATCCTAGGCATCCCAAAGGTTAATCATCAGAAGGCCATATTCAGAAGGCCTTATGGCTGTCATTAGGATAAGATTCTGTAGATCATTGAAGGAAAAAAAATTAACTCACAAACTGAGACAATATAAATTTAACTCAAATGGGGAATAAAGACTTCATACCCAGAAGAAAGACCCTACAGCAAAAGTAATTTAGGGTTGAGCACTAATGCTTACTCATTTTTGATGTGGCTCGTGCTTTTTTTTGAGTACAATACATCAAATAGGTATTTCATCACAAAATTGAAAGAAGTTCTTAAAAGCTTGTAATTCAGTAGCACGAGATTACTTGAGAGAAAAATAAAAAAGCATTTTTTGGCAATCAGGATGAAAAGAAGCCAAACTTCGATAGGAAATAGAATATTATTAATATTAATAGCATGGGCTATTGCAGACTTGCCTACTTTCAAATTAGGCACTTCCACTTCACAGCTTTGTGATTCTGGATAAATTGCTTACTTTCTCTGAGATTCAGTTTCCTTGTCTCTAAAATGGAGATATTACCAGTATGCACCCAACAGTGCTATTGTATAGATTCAATAAAATAATACATCTGAAGTATTTAGACTGATGACTAGTATCTTGTTATATTATTTTATTTCAATAAAAATTAGCTATCAGTAGGTTTTGAGTGTAGGTCTTTCATTATTCATGAACACCTTTTACAATTCTAAAAATTCTCTTACTGCTTTCCCAAATCTTCAGCTTGGTCAATCCATTCCACTGTACCCTCATGCCTTTGTATTTCTATTCATAGATTCTTAAGATATTACTAAATCATATGTATTATCTATTCTAACAACCTCATTATATAAACAAGAAAAATGGAGCCCACTCAAAATACTTCTATCCACTTCTACTTGCTTTACAAATTATTAATGTATCTTAATACTTTTATTTGTCACACATGTAATTTGCCCAGTAATTTATTTTACAAATACTTGAGTGGATCATGTATATTAATATTAATATTTTATGGACATAAATAAGATAACTTTAACCTAGGAAGTCCAGGAATCATTATTTACTTGGGATGTAATTTTGATAATCTAAGTTTTCCATAAGCATGTATCTTTGGGCATATCTTTGGGTAGGTTTTTCTGTGGGTCTTCTTTCTTTTTCACATATTGTTTCTAGATTTCCCACATCTAGACTAAAAGGAGGATATAGTAGTTCATAAAGTACCTTTTGAGCTTAACAATTTGTCTGTAGCAAAGAGCTCAGAAATTCTTTTTTAAAACACACTACTTTCAAAAAACACTACACAGCCCATACATTTTCAAAAGGAAGGAAGGTAAAGGAGAGAGAACTGAATTGGATTCTGACCACTGCACTCCCCTCAAAACTAGATTTTAGTCTTAACACTACTACAAAAAAAGGAAGAACCAAATTCACTAACATTTACCTATTGTGCATCAATTAATGGGAACCTAATCACTTTTCTCTAACCTAAACCACACAAATTCTATTGTGCCTTATTGTTTTTAGCATCTCCAAATATTAGATATGATATTCAAATTCCAAATAAAGTAGTAAGATCTAATTAATAGTTTAATTCAGCAAACATTTATAAAAGTCACCTATGTGCCAGGCTCTGTACTAAGTGCTGGAGATATAGGTGAATTGTACATGTATCTGTTCTTGAGGAATTTCTAATCCAGGGGTTGGAGTTTGACAGCTGTGTAAAAAATACTTTGGTGTGCTAATGCAATAATTGGTCTAATAAAGGCATGTGCTGAGAGCTCTGATAGCACCAAGGACTATGTATGGCACAACCTGAGGATCAGCAATGCCTTTTGGAGAAAATGTGGCTTGATCTCTATTCTCAGGATCACTGCATGTTAGCTAGGTACAGAAGGAGGAAAAGCATGTCAGTCAACTTTCCATGTGAGTCATTTCACTTGGTGAGTGGGGAGTTTAAGAGAGCAAGATGCACAGAACTGTGGATACTGTATTGCATTCCATAGATGATGGGAGGCATTGAGGTATTTCAAGATGGGTAAAAAACATTGAGACATGTTTGGAAGATACCATGAGCATGTTCACCTGCCCTTTGGAGCACATGCAAAACTGCAGTTCTCAGGTCCCTGGTTGTGGGTGGTGCCATGTGATTAGCTCTGGCCAATAGGCTGTGGATAAGGAGGACATGCAGCACTTCTGGGTCAAAACATGGAAGAGCCTGTCTGTGACCTGCCGTTGTTCAGTTCCCTGCCATGGTGTTTGTGGAAGCACATTACAATGGACTTCCTATAAGAACAAAGATGGATATAATGCTGAATCTTCACAAGGAGAGCTAATGCAGAAGACTTTTGGAGAATGAGAAATAAACATTTGTTGTGTGAAGCCACTGAGATTTGGGTATCACTTGCTACTAGTGAGTAACCTAGTCTATGCTGACTAAAAGATACTGGTAAGGGTTTATTAGTGTTTGTGGGTGAAGGCTGAGGAAGCAGAAGAAAACTAGTTTTCGTTTTGATGATCGGTTAGATGGTTTAATATCTATTTAATGAGAGAAGATTCAAGTGAAGAAGCTAGCTAAATTAGTTTAGAAAGATATACAAATGGCAACAAGATAACGTGCAGACTCTAAAGCTGCTGTGTGTCATACTAATAGATAAGTCTAGCCAACACTTAGGTATAGGAGCCAGAAGCACAGTGGATTCTTGGGGCTAGAAAAATAGAGACTTGAATGTTCTCATTAGGTATAATAGTTAAAATTACAAGAACAAATAGGTTCATCCAAAGAAGTTGTGAAGCAATTATCTGCTGAATTTAGGCTAAGCAAATAACCAAAACCTCAAAACTCAGTTTCATCATCTGAATTACCCAATTTGGCTAAACATACTTTTAATAAAAATCAACTTTCATTGGGAGTTTCCATCTTCATAACTAGCAGCAAATCATTTTTCCTTAGCTTAAAATGAAGAATAAAACGAAACAGAATGGGTCTTTCTATATTTGTCCAGTACAAGCATGATTTTGGTTTTCTACCTCTTCTTAGATTTGGGGTATTTTCCTTGCATATCCAGTAGATATTTCACATTCGTTTGTGACTCTTTCATATGATTCTATTTCTTTATGAGTCTGGAATCCTGACTTCATTAATGATCAGTACCACCTATTCAGTAAAGAAACATTCACTCTGGAGTGGGCAGAAATTTTGGAAGCAGTATCCTTTTTACAAGTCATCATCAGGAGAGTGAACCTAAAGATTATTCATGACAGTGGCTATTTCTTTTAAGAACATCAACATTGCTATTTATTTCACAGCAGACACCACAATCTTCTTTATTTTTTGGTTGCTTTTTATTTGCCTGCTCCTCATCTCTCACTCAAACATGAGCTCAGTCTCTCTGAGGAAATCATCTGTCTTGTTAACCATTGTATTGCCAGCACTGAACCTGGCACATGGTGGGTATTCAATCAGTGTCTATTGTGTTTGTTGAGTAGATGGACAGGTATACACTGAGGGACAACATACAACAAAATAATCATTTTGTCTCCTATGTTAGTCTGAGAGTATGATCACTGTTTACTATTAAATAAATATTTAAAGAGTATTTAGTCCTTCCTTTTCTCATTCCTGTCTTTCATTCATGGGCTCATTGAATCTTTTCACAAATTCTCTATATTGTGCTTTTAAAATATCCCAAATCTGACCACTTCTTCAAGCTGTACCACTCTGGTCCCAACCCCCGTCACCTCTCACCTGAATTACCACAGTCAATCCTTACCACTCTCCCTGCTTCTACCCTGGCTGTCAAGCCCTCACCTCTTCCATTCCCAGGTTAATTTCAATACAGTGGTTGGAATGATTGATAGTCTAAAAATGCAAGATCCTCTCATTCCTCTTCTCAGAGTCTTCCTTTCTTACTGAAATTAAAAGTCACTATCTTTACAGTAGTCACCAGGCCCTACACCAACTAGCCAGTTGCCACCTCAATGACCTTACTTTTTATTGCTTTCCTCTTTGCTCCCTTCCCCACACCAACATTCCATGTTTTTTAAAGGCACCATGCCTGCCCCACCACAGGATATTTGCTATTGCCTCTATCTGAAATGCCTTACTTCCACATATCCACAATGCTGGATCCCTCATCAACTTCAGGTCTTTGCTCCAATGTCATTTTCTCAGTGAGACCTTGCCTGATTGTCCCATATCAAATATCAGTGCCTTCCTTTGTACCCCTCACTACTAATCCCTTCAACACTGTTTCAGTTCTCTTAATAGCATTTATCACCATCCAACATATTTTGAATTTATTTGTATATTTATTTATTGTCTTTCTCCATATAGTAGAACACAAATTCTACAAAGGCCAGGTTTTGCCTGTTTTGTACAATGCTGTTTCACCTAGAATAGTGTTTAGCACAGAACAGATATAAAATAAATATTTATTGAGTGAAAAACCTGTAACTACTGTGCTAGTCCATTTGCATTGCTATTAAGGAATGCCTGAGGCTGGATAATTTATAAAGAAAAAGGGTTTATTTGGCTCACAGTTCCACAGACTACACAAGCATGGAACCAGCATCTGCTCAACTTCTGGTGAGGCCTCGGAAAGCTTATAATCAGGGCAGAAGGCAAAGGGGGAGTTGGCATATTACATGGTGAGAGAGAAAGTGAGAGAAAGACAGAGAGGGCCTAGACTGTTTTTTAAACCACCAGATCTCACATGAATTCATTACCTTGGGGAGGGCACAAAGCCATTCATGCAGGATCTGCTGCCATGACCCAAACACCTCCCACCAGGCTCCACCTGCAACATTGGGAATCACATTTCAACATGAGATTTGGAGGGGAAAACATCCAAACTATATCAACTACTAAACACCTTAGAATCAACTCTGAGCCAATGAGAGCTAAGCTGATCAGTACTTCAGAAACCCCATGCTATGGTTTGAATGTGTCCTTCCAAAATTTATGTGTTGGAAACTTAATCCCCAGTGCAATAGTGTAGGGAGAAGATGATTGGGTGGGTCATGAGGGCAGAGCCCTTATGGATGGATTAATGTTGTTATATCAGGAGTGGGTTAGTTATAACAAGAGTGGGTTATGGTAAAGCAAGTTCAGTTCCTGGTGCCTCTTTTTTTGCATGTACTCACTTGTCCACCATGGGATCATGCAACAAGATGTCCCTTTCTAGATGCCAGCACCATGCTCTTGGACTTCCCAGCCTCCAGAACTGTGAGAACTGCTTTCTAAATTACCCAATCTATGGTATTGTTATAGTAACAGAAAACAAACTAAGACATCCCATGAAGGCAGGTGTGTTAGAGGCTAAAATTAAATTTTTAATTCTCAACTCTGGGCTGTAAACCTAAGGTATGTTAGTTCACAAAGACTTCAGCCTCCCTTTTTCTCTACAAGTCTCAGTTTTTAAGAGAACACTTCTGACCTGTTGGATGGCCCTGAACCCCAATAGCTTGCTCAGAGCCCAGGAAATACATCTCAAGTTTGAAAAATTATTTGTATTAAACAGTATTTTCTCTTACCTTTTAATTTAGGACAGTAGTGGTACAACAAATCCTATAACGTAATTACCTTTACCTCTTTTGTAATAACAATTTTTTTTTTCTTTTTGCAATAGTTGAGGTGGGAAACAAGAAGGTATTCTACCAAATTATGAAAAATGGTTTTAGAAAGAAAATTATAAGTCAAACTCAAATGGAACCTAACTAGTATCTCCATACTACTTTAAATCTAACTTATGGTTTTGACTTCATAAAAACTACAAAGTTTGAAAGCTGTATAGGCTTTGGAATATATTTTATCCTATTCTATTGATGTCCTTATAATGTTTACAGGTAATTATTTCATTTCCTATAAAAATATAACACATAACACATTGATATGGTTTGGCTCTGCATCCCCACCCAAATTTCACGTTGAATTGTAATCCCCAATGTTGGAGGAGGGACTTGGTGGGAGGTGATTGGATCATGAGGGCAGATTTCCCCCTTGCTGTTCTTGTGACAGTGAGTGAGTTCTCACGAGATCTGGTTGTTTGAAAGTGCATAGCACTTCCCCCTTCCCTCTCTCGCTGGCCACGTAAAGACATGTTTGCTTCCGCTTCTCCTTCTACCATGATTGTAAGTTTCCTGAGGCCCCCCCAACACCCCCCCACCCCCCCCCCCGCCAACCATGCTTCCTGTATAGCCTGTGGAACTGTGAGTCAATTAAATCTCTTTTCTTCATAAGTTACCTAGTATCAGGTAGTTCCTTATAGCAATGTGAGAACAGACTAATACACACAATATGAGGATACTTTCACAATTTTCAATATTAGATTATAGAAATTGCATTTTTTGCAATAGTTACCAAAACAAACAAATGAAATGTGTTCAGCAAAGTTTCTAGAAGGCTGACTGGTAATAACAATGATTAAAATAATAAGAAACAAACTTAGCCACACTGGGGCCAGAAGCAGTGGCTCATGCCTATAATCCCAGTACTTTGGGAGGCCAAGGCAGGCGGATCCCTTGAGGTCAGGAGTTCAAGACCAGCCTAGCCAACATGGTGAAACCTCATCTCTACTAAAATACAAAAATTAGCCAGGTGTGGTGGTGTGCCCCTGTAATCCCAGCTACTTAGGAGGCTGAGGCAGGAGAATCACTTGAGCCTGTGAGGCAGAGGTGGCAGCGATCCAAGATTGTACCACCGCACTCCACCTGAGTGACAGCAAGACCCTGTCTCAAACAAATGAACAAACAACAGCAAAAGCTTAGCCACACCAGAAGACAAGAATACAAAGTAGACATTTATATATAAATTTAAAATAAACAGATGCACACACAGAACTGTTACTTATCTTCTAAGATGCTATCAGTTTAATCTTAAATTCAGACTTAACGAAGTATTTGCAGGTAAAACCATTCACCAAATATCTACCAGACAGCCTTTAATCTACTGCATAGAGTAGACTATGATCTAGGACAGGAATGTATTTTACCAGCGGCTAAATCAATAGATAATATAGCCAAATTTACATCTTATATTGAAGATTTGTGTGTTAATCACCTTTATGCACAGAAGTACGTCGCCCTGGTTGTCACTGATACTCACTCTGGATTAGAAAGTGTTTGAGGACAGTGAGAACCCCAAGCCTTGGCTGTTAGGAGACTGCTAACAGAGCCCCGGAGTGCTGTCTTGCTAAGGAACAGTTCAGTGTTACTGCCTTTGCTCTGCACTCATTACTCAGCCTTCCATTCAGTAACCAAACATACTATAACAAATACAAAAGCAAGATAATGCTTGCGAGTAATTAAACTAGGAACAGGAAGGTGCCTCTTTAGTATAAGATGATTGTTTCATAAAACAACTCATCCCCAACAATCTGATTTTCCTATTTTATAAAACAAATTTTGAGACATAAGAATACTTGGTGGCACATCCCCTTTTCATGGCATTTTCCTAATTTTATTTCTTTAAAATGAAAAAATAATTTCAAAAGTAATAGTATTGACAGCTATTTTTCATCTACATATATATTTTAACCTGCACAATATATTTATGGGATTAGTTATTTTTATTCCACCTTTTAAATGAAGACTTTCTTTCTCAGAAAAGTTAAACAACTTGTCCTATCATTGGTAGACAACAAAACAGAAAGTTTTTCAGACACTAATGTCCTGCTTTCTCTCCACCACCTTTCTACTTCAGGGACCCTGGAGGTCTCATTCCTACCACAGCCAAACTCAAAGGTCACACACACAGACACACATATGCTGGTCTATATAACCCCCTTCACCTTTTCTCAAGGACCTGTGGGACCCTAGTATCAAAATACTTAATTCATTTTGCAGCATAGAAAGTGCTGGCTTAGGGAAATCTGCCCCATTCCTGTTTGGAATAGCCTTAGGAAAGTCTAATTTTCAGTGACCTTTAGGGAAGTTTCAACCTTCAAGGCAAAAGGCCTTGGCCCAGAACCCAACTTGCCAAGTGCACCCCCTGACACTCTCCTGACCCACAGCCATCAGTTTTACGAGCAGCCCACTCTTTTAATATCCTCCCTGGGCACCACCTGACACTCACACGCCCGGTGCAGAGAGACTGGTACGGGCCAGGTAGGAAGAAGGCGTGCAGAGGGATTAAAAAGTACCCTGCTCATGGCTTGAAAGTTTGTAAAGAAACTACTGAACACAGACTTCCCATAGTATCAAAAGGAAAATTTATGCATCGCCTTTGAGTTCAACTTCTCCATTAAAGCTTTTCCCCTATAATCTAGGGAGTTCTTATCTTGGTGACTTATGATGTTATGGAGGGGCTCATGCATGGAAAATGTCAATAGAAATAGTAACTCTGGAAGGGAAGGGCCTCCTAATTAGTCCCCATTTAGATTTTATGATGGCTTTGAGATCTGCTCATCCTGACAGTGCGCACTGTGGTTACATATTGTTCTAGCCTGAGGGAACCATAGGAAAATCCAGATTTATTGTACCTATCATACCAGCATATTTCATTTGCCATTATGAGCAGCCATCTCGCAATGATGCAGGAGTATTTATTACAGATTAAATTGTAGGACCTGGATGGTTTAGTGAGGTTCTTGAGGTATCATTTATGTCATTAACTGGCTCATTATCAGATCTGCAAATCTCCATTCTTTTCTGTGCCTTCTGTTTGAGCAGGGAGCCTTCCGGGCTGGAGCAGCTTCCGGGCTGTATTTTGTGGTGGCGTGGGCATGAAGTTTGAACACAGAAAAAGCAAATCGCTTGCATCACCCCCTGTGTTGTTGTTTTACCTGATTTCCTGGAAGGTCGTGGCAAATCCCTCTTAGCGCTGTTTGCTGGGGGTCAGGGCAGGAAGGTTCCTGTCGGGCTGCTCAATTCTGACCAGGTGCTTGTGGTTATGGACGAGTAGAGGGGGCGGGGGTGACTTTGGAGCTGCAGGATTCAGGGAATTTATTTTCAGAGGTGACTAACGCTAATTAGGTTAGAAGTGCCTGGCTGCCTTCTAAAGATGCAGCCTCCAGTTTTTCTTCTCTGATAAATAACCCTACGTTTGAAAACCAGGAAGGGAGAAGAGTGTGTGCAATTTAATTGTGGTTATTTAAGAAGTTAGCTGCTCTTCTGTGTTGATTATCTGCGGTGAGAGGGCTCAGTTTTCATGTCTTGGTGCCTCTGGGACTACGTTTTAATTCTACCTGGGAAGCTGAGCGAAGAGGACTCACTGATGGCCGATTATGATATATATATATATTTTTAAACGTAGCAGAATATTCTTGCCTAAAACAGGCTGGTGAGCATTTTCAGGAAGGAATGCTGAGAGCACAGTGTTCACCCCCCTACCTCTCTGCTCTGGTTTAGTTCTTCTATTTGCATTTATTGTTTGATTCAAAGTGGGTGGTGGAGTGCGGGGGGGGGGTTCTTTGTTGTTGGTATCTGCCCTATTTACTCTCCTATATTGCTTTTTCATAAAACCCAGGCAATGGCATTTAAGTTGCTGTGTTCTTTGATATTAAAATACTCTCCATACAGGAACAAAAGTACCTATAGAAATTCTGAACTCAAATTCACAGATTATCTGGGAGAGAAATGCCTTGTGATTTAATTGTTGAGTATAATTAATTCACTGCATAGACAATCATTGCTGGTAAAGGCGCATTTTCACAAAGAAAAATTATAGGTAGGAGCTATTTTGTATTTTTAAAAAGGGATTGATATTATATTGTACAGCTGGATTTGAGACAACAGAATTGGCTTACCGTCAGTATTTGCACAGATTAATCCTTATAAAATAGTTTCATTCTTTAAATTTATGAAGCCACATAAAATAATTTTACTATTGTCTGAAACTCAGCAGAAGGTATACAAACTGTTTCACATCTGCAAGAATCAAAAAAGGAAACAAATTAAAATGCCCTGGTTGAACCAAAATGAGCATTAGTGAATGTACGGGAGGCATTTCAGACCACACACTGAATTTGACCAGGTTTAGCACATGAGAGGTACCCAGTCTCCTGAACAGCTACTGAGCAGCCACTTCTTTTAATCAGTTATATCACAGGGAGCTGCAAAAGCTTCTCATTTTTACTTGTTGCTTGCAAGTTAGAGTTAACGAAGCAACGTAGAAAGGTCAGAAGGAATCATTTTTACTTCTTGCCACTAAGCAGGATAATTTAGAAGCTTGATAACGATGCTGTTGCCTCTATGTTGTTGTACTGAGAATGGACTACCCAGCTCTGAAGAGAGCCTGTCATTTTTACTAAGCAAGATTCGATAACAAGGATTATATAATTTCTAATTTGTCCTTCCTGATACTCATTCTCTCTCCCACATATTGTTTTGAGATGAGACATTTTAGGACAAATAGCATGCAGTTATTATTGTCACCCGTCTGCAATGTGCAAAGCAAAATTAGTTTGACTCCAGGAGTTTGGTTTTTGTTGTTGTTGTTATTTTTTTCCCCCCCTAAAGTTTAAAAGATTTTTAATTATTTCTATTTTGTCTCTAAGAGAAATTGTAAAATTTCTTTTTGTAAGTTCTTTTTGTAAAATAACTTTTTGTAAAGAAACATATTTAGGCCTCAATTCCTTATACCTACCTCTCCCATCTAAATCTTTAAATTAAGAAATGTCACTTGTAAGAAGAATTTTAAGGGGAACCTGCAAAATTTTTGTGACCCATTTATTTTTGTTCTGTTACCTTTAATATTGCTTTTGTTATTTATTTTCAAGTCAACCCTTTAATAATGGCTGAGTATTGCAACTGGAATAAGAAGCTGATCAGAGAATTATGCTTAAAATAACATAAACATTCAGATTTAAGATCATTTTTCACTAAATGTTGAATGACATTGTCTTATATCAAAGCTAATTTTAAAGACTGTCTATTTTTAAACAAGTGCAGTATTTAAGGGAAACATCCATAAGCACAACTCCTTGTAATATTGTTTATATAGTCCCTTGATAAGTGTGTTAAGCGGATAATTATATACATGTATGTATATATGCATGTATATGTGTGACACCGTACCTGTGTGGTTAGCCAATTAAGCAGAACTTAGCACTAAATGAGTCATCTCTTGTACTCACTGTATACTATAGGCACTCTTGAATAAATAAAATCTGTTCTGCTATATAAATAGCTTCCTTGAAATAAGAGATTCTTATTTGAGCTTTCTTTGTAATCCTCCCGTCACCAATCTTAGAGCTTGGTCTTAGAGCATTATAGTCTTAATATTGAGCTTGCTCATTAATCTCCGTCCTTTTTTAGGTTAGTCTAGGCTGTTCTCGTAGCTGTAGTACTCACTGGGTTGCCGTAGGAACAAGAGATCTGAGTAAATATGCTTATGGAGAAGAAATGACTACTAATTAAATGTGAATCGCATTTATAAATTGCCTAGTTCTCACAAAATGCAGAACATAATGTGCTTTGATGTACTTCATTAGTAAAAAGCTCCTATATTTTTAAAATATATACTAGCAGAGAAAACCAAATTTTAATGCAAAAATGATCTTTACGTGGTTTCATTTTTCTGCCGACTATAAATCCTGTAATTTAATGCAGATATCCTTTTACTGCATTTACATGGCAGAAGAAGACATTTGGTTGGCCTGTGAAAGTGCTGGAAACCTTTACTATTCCCTCACCAAAATGTAATTCCTTTTTATTGTTAGATATATAGCTTTTCTATTACATTTTAGACAAAAAGAAACTGGCTTATAACGTCCACTTCAAATCTAGGTAGGTAATATTTTCACATCACACAGAGTGCTGTGGTCTTTCCTGCCTATTGCCTGTAAAATCGGGACTCTGGTGTGAAACTACAAAGCAACCTTTCAGTCACGGGCAGCTTTAGTTTTGCTTTGTTTAATGCTGAAAAGCACCTCTCACCCTTACCAAGATGTTAAGTCCCCAACTTCATTAACATTCTGCATGTCACAGCAGATGACCTAATCAGGTTTCCCTTTATGATTCTGCAATTCAGGAGTACAATCATCTTCTTTAACATTTTGTCGTTTCATTTGAGGAGCTGAGTGTTTGGGATTGACTTATTTCCAAACAATTGATAAAGAATTGGTCCACAGCACTCTGGCATAACATGATTATTGCAAGCCCTATCTGCAATTCCAGGACCGGCAAGCTGTTAAGTTAAATGCGCCGTGGGCATAGTTATGTTAACTTCTAGGTTAACTGAGAGAACTATCACAGTTTGTTGTTTTCTAAAGAACTTTCTTCTCAGAAAGATTGCTCCAACAACCAGCTGGCAGAATATCAAAGAAAAATAAATGTTAGGGTCTTTTTAATGCCTTGAATGACATTATAGTTCCCTTTGTTTTAATAATATATATGTATATATATTCAACAAAAGAAAATGCTCTGCTCGTATCCCCTTTTTCTCAAAATCAGAGCAAAGTGTCCCCTGTCATGATGAAAATCCTGGGTGACAGAGAGTTTGCTTTTCATTTGACTGCATAGAAATCAATCCTGTGGTTCATATAATCTGAGCATGAGCAATTGACCCTAGGGAAGGTGACTGTCTCACTCTTGCTACGTGGCTGTGATTTGGACTACTTTTTCTTTTTATTATCTTCTAGAAAAGCATTTGTTGCCAAGCTGTGTGCCAGGCTGAGGGTAGTAACTAAGATGTGTTCATTTTCTGTACTGATCTTATTCCCTGAAGTAACTAAACTCTAACTTTTCATATCTACTCTAGAGGAACAAAAGTGGAGTCAAATGATGCTTAACACTTAATAGACATATCTGTGCTATTTCTACTGAATACTATTCTTGTATAGTATTTTGCAGGGATTTAAAGTATTATGGGTTTTTGTGCAGGATCTGGATTTTATGCAAAAAAAAGTATTATGGGGTTAATAAGGTCTGATGAATAAGATTACTTTAAATTATGGACATTTTGTAGGCCTTCAGTAAATAAATGTTGAATTTAATAGAATAATACATTTTTTTAATTATTAATTTGAGTAAAATTTGAATATCAGCTTTCTGAATTGAATTTTTCCTTAGAAGCAGTATAGAAAAAGGCCTTCTAAATTAAAATTACATTATTTGAGTTTTACTGAATTGGCAAGATTGTCTGAAAGGAGATTTTGTTCACTTACTAAATCATAATTGTTTTTGTTGTTTTAACTTGAAAGGAAGAGCACTGCAGACATGCATCAGTTGGATTCACAATATTGATTTCAAAGGATGTATTTAGGGAATATTATTTTATTCTGGTTCTCATGTTCAAAATCTTTGAAATTCTATTTGAGATTAAAATCAAATAATCTAAAAGATAATAATAGTATATATTATATTATAATAATATGATAGATAATTTTCATTGAGTATTTGCTATGTGCCAAGAACTATGCACAACACTTTATTTACATTATCCTTTTTAATTCTCAAAAAACTCTATGAGAGAGTAAAATTATTGCCTCATTTTTAGGTGAAGATGAAATTCAGAGAGATTAATTTGCTCAAGATGTAAGCGATAAAGTCAGAATTCAAACCTTAGCCAAATTCCATAACCTCAATGCTTAACCCTTTTATCACACTTCTCATTTTCATCTTAGCTTTACTGCAATAACCCATTCTTTGTAATATCATATATGCTTTATGTCCACTTTAGACTTTCATTTTTCTTTTCTTTTTTTTTTTAACCTTTCCTATGGTGCTGATAGACTGTTTTCTTTAGCTATTCTCTCTATATAGTGTGCATAAGTCTCTTTTTCTTTCACTGCTACCAATATAGACTTTGAAAAATTGTGGCACCCTCGCAAAGTATCATATAATTATTTAACCTAGTTATACACTATAATCAATTTCCCATTTGCATGTCTTGAGCAAACTGGAAGCCATGGATTTTTAGTATCAGTTTGCCATTCACCTAGGATTCACATCTTCTTTTAAAGATAACAAAGATACTTTATTTGACAGTAATTCCGGAGATAAAAATATTCATGTAAAGGTTATGTTCATCTCAAAAGATTGATTTTTATATTAAAAATAAAATAAAACATTGATTCTTAAACCTATATGAGGATTAAATTATTGATTTGGATTAAGAACCAACCTCAATAGTTCCATAATTTTATTGCTTCTGAGGTTCCATTTCTCACTTAGAAAATCAACTTAATCTCTTAGAAACGCCTTATGCAAGGTCCTTTCGCATTTACAGAAGTCAAAGCTTATGATACTTTGGGACTTGTAGTGACTCTTATCTCTAAGCACCACAAAGTACCATAAGTAGCTTGTGCTGTTGCTCCCCCTCATTGCCTGATTATCCCAGCCTCTCATAAGAAGAATAACATTTTGAGATTGGACCATAGCCAACTCAACTCTAGCCAACTGAAGACACTAAACCAGAGGAGTAATGTAGAGTACATTTATGTTCTAAAACAGCTTAGAGATTTTTTACTAAGTTTGATATCCTGTAATTTTAAAATTTCTTAAATATATATATTTATGTCAGTCAAGGCAGGATACATTTACTGAGTA
Source organism: Pongo pygmaeus (assembly GCF_028885625.2). Classification (NCBI taxonomy): domain Eukaryota; kingdom Metazoa; phylum Chordata; class Mammalia; order Primates; family Hominidae; genus Pongo; species Pongo pygmaeus. The sequence goes on along the minus strand of NC_072384.2, from coordinate 56,276,546 downwards.
TCTCTTCTCAGTGAAGATGGACTGATGGGAGAGAACCCAATGAAAGGACAAAGACCATCTAGCTACACCTCATTCCAGTCGTTGAACATTAAATAAGTCACATCCTCCCCAAGTGTCAATTTCTTCCATTGTTAAAGGCAGATTTTAAGCCTACTCTGATTACTACACAACGTTCTTATGAGGATGATGTGAAACAACAGATGTGGCAGTTTTTGAAGAATCATGAAACAATATATAATTAAATATATCCCATAAGCTAAGTTTTTTATCTTCCTGAAACAGCTAGACCCTGCTAGTTCTTTTTCTGAAAGCACAGCCCTATTAATGATGAACAAGTTTTCATTGAAAGGCAAAATTTTTATTTTGTTTAGGCATGACCACACCACTGAATTTTATACAGCTTCAATTTTTCATTTCTTGATCTATATGGCTTCAATAAACCACTTATGAATATTTAAGGACAAATGAACAAATTAACATCTTTAACAAACTGTAACAACTTGACATATTATCTGATTATGTGATTATTATTAGGTAATAATAATTAATAGAAAACATTTGTTGAGGCTGGGTGCAGTGGCTCACGCCTGTAATCCCAGCACTTTGGGAGGCCAAGGCAGGCAGATCACCTGAGGTCAGGAGTTCAAGACCAGTCTGGCCAACATAGTGAAACTACATCTCTACTAAAAATACAAAAATTAGTCAGGCATGAAGGTGAGCACCTGTAGTCCCAGCTAATCAGGAGGCTGAGGCAGGAGAATCGCTTGAACCCAGCAGGTGGAGGTTGCATTGAGCCAAGATAGTGCCATTGTACTCCAGCTTGGACGACAGACTGAGACTTCATCACAACAACAACAACAACAACAAAAATTGTTGAAGGCTGACTATTCTAGGCATTGTGTTTTGTAATGAATGTATATTGTTCAATCCTCATAACAACCCTATGACTATTTCTTTTTAATAGATTTTAGATTTGAACTCATAGATGACTTAGCTTTTGTTCTTAACCATATTCATATTTCCTCAGTCTCAGGGAATTAGGTCAATTAATTTCTCAACAAACCATATCTTTCTTGCTCTTAGCAGTAAAACTTTTTGAAGGCTATATACTTGCTGAAATTATGTTCAAATGCTTGAATCGCCATGTTAGATATGAATGCTTGAATCAAATGCTTGAATCACTGTTAGATATGACTTTTTGTTTGTTTGTTTTGTTTTGAGACGGAGTCTCACTCTGTCACCAGGCTGGAGTGCAGTGGCAGGATCTCGGCTCACTGCAACCTCCAACTCCCTAATTCAAGCAATTCTCCTGCCTCAGCCTCCCAGGTAGCTAGAACTACAGGCACGGTTCACCATGTCCAGCTAATTTTTGTATTTTTTAGTAGAGATGGGGTTTCACTATGTTGGCCAGGATGAGCTCGATCTCCTGACCTCATGATCTGCCCGCCTTGGCCTCCCAAAGTGCTGGGATTACAGGCGTGAGCCACCACGCCCGGCCAGGTATGCCTTCTTTAAAAATGTATCATCTTTTAAAAAGACTCACTAATTGTATTTTCACCTTAGTTTTGTGTCCAAACCATATTAAACAGTTTATTTATTAAATTAAGAGTAATTTTTCACTGGTTTCCCCACACACACAAAATAAAGATTCTGTTTCATTATTAAGCATATGTTAATTTTATGTTCTACTCTCTAAAAAATTATAAAAATGTTCTGAAATGCATTGAATGCTGCCAATATCATTGAAAAATATTTTTAAAGACATGAGATGATATCTTTGGAAGGGAAAACAAATTACCCAAAGTTTTAGGTTTCAGTAAGTTGCTTCAAAATGTCAGAGAACAAAATGTATTGGCTTTTCTTGGAATGCTTTCATTTCATAAATTGGGACACTGAGGCTCAGTGGGTAGATTGAATATCCCGGTTATTAGTTGAATCCCATTCTCCCGAATAATAATGTTTGACCCCATTATGGTTCTTTCTACTTGTATCTTGTATTACTTACCAAGACTAGAGGTAGAAAAATGACAAGTAAACTGTGATTATATGTTACACTGAACTCCAATACTGTATATATAGTATTTCCAAAAATCGCTGGCAATTTCCCCTAAAACTACACATGCATCATTCACATATTTCTTTTTTATAATATAACTCTTTTGCCTGACTAATAAGCAACTAGATGTTTAACAAATTCAATAATATGCTAATTCTACAAATAACTCCTCCTATAACATCTACCTCAACAAAGAAGCTTCCTAGTATATGACATGTTTGGACAAACATTTAATGTAACAGTAAAATTTGAAAACAACAATATTTTGTTTAAAAAAACTAACCAAATTATCTATCTATCTATCTACAATGATATGTGTCAAACCAGTAATTTGAATTTATAATCCCTGATGTTAAAAAAAAATGCTTTCTTGAATGCAGTGTTTCCTGTTATCTTTGAGTGCCTTAAAATTTAACTGACTATATACATTTACTGAAAGACTATTGTGTCTTGGGTTCTGACTACACAAAGCTGAATAAAACATTTTCACAACCTTCAACTAGTTTACAGTAAAATAAGATGCAACCAGTAATAACACTGTGAATGGGCTAAGTGTGATAACCATGGCGCAAAAGCAGAAAGGGGCCTCCTGCCTCATAGAATCAGAAGCATGGGGTGAGGTATGAGGCTAAACAGAGGAGAGGTGTCCCAGGTAAAGACACAAATAAGTAAAGGCAAGAACTTATGAAAATGATCGGTGGGCCTGGGAAGGAGAAAAGTGCAGAGTTCACAGAGGCAAGAACGTGAGGTGGGGAAGGGCAGAATGAACTGAAGGAATTAAAGATAGAAATATTAGAGATAGATTGTATGGAAACTCTCTTGTTAAGGAGTTTAGATTTTACTCTGTAATCAATGGGTCATCACGAAATGTTTCTGATCAGAGGAAAAATGGGATTGTGTCTTTGTTTCAGAAGGATAACAGCACCCACACAATATGAAGTATTTTATTTTTTAAGTAAAAGTATTTGTATAATTAAATTTATTTTTCAATCCCAAAATATTTTTCAAATAGGTAAGGGTGTTTCCCGTATTTCTGAACCAAGTTTGATTTTGGATTTTAGGAACTCTTCAGCTCTCTTTCTGTCTGTCATCTTAAATCTTACCTCCAGAATGTCCTTACTTTTTCCCCTTAGGGTATTTTTAATGCAAATATGAAAATACACCTATCACCAAATGAAATTGCACTTGTTTACTTTCCCATCAGGGAAAGCTAGCTATCAGGCCAGGTAGAGTGCATGTTGGTTGCTGTTTCAGCATGCATTTGCCTTTTTTCTATCACCAGGAACCTTTATTTCCAGTGAGATATTTATGTGCTTCTAGGTAAGTTCACTCCTTCCTCAGATCAAGCATGGAGGCTTGTGTAAGACTAGATTAATCAGTGTATTTCATCCCCCTGGTTGAGTTACTGCTTTAGAAGTGAGCATGGGTCCTAAGTTGGTTCAATCACACTAAGTTTCAGAATTTTGCTAAAAATATTGAGACAAAAGCATTGTATTTTTTCTTTGCTGAAGTAAATCAAGAAAGCACCTAGAGCTGAAAGCTGCTGTCAGCCAATGTGATGTCAAGAGGGGAGTTTGCTGAGGTTGGAGGCCTGCAGAGAGGAGGAAATGAATGGAAAGAAAGAAATCAAGTCCTGTTCAAAAACCTGGAGCCATTGGGCCAGAATCACTGAAAGCCAGACTGTCTCTGTATTTTTAAGTCACTGAAGACAATAAAAATTTTCTTATTGTGAAATTACACTGATTAGGCTTTCCGTATTTACAACTAAAAATACTGTTAACTGCTAGCTATCAGTGCTCCTTGGATTGCAATAACGGTGTGCCATTTCCTTCTAGGTATTTTCTTAAACTTTCCTTCTTTGTATTACAGGATAAAATGTTTTCTATATTTAAGAACAACTCATACTAAAGTATTTTAATCATTTTTCATATTTCTCTATGATTAATAAGTCGAAATTATACTAAAATAATTGTATGATTTAAATTTCATATCAGATTTATTTAAGTTCATCCAAATAAAATTAAGTTACACATTTGAATGAGGAACAAGAAAATTTGACAATAAGTATGTTGATAGACATGTGCAACAGTTATATTTTTATAATTTCTTTTATAGTTTTTAGAATAAGCCAAAATACATAGTTGATTTCAAAGCAATTGATTTTCAGTGATCTTTAAACAACTTCATATAAGTTCCTGATAACTTTAGAAAGTCCTTTCCAAAATAGTCCTTGGGAGAAGACTCAGAACAGTCAGGCAAACATTTTGAGAATCTCAAAGTAGCACAAACAAGGGAACCAGGGAGGTGTAACTAGATGATATTGTAAGTTTAAATAAAATTTCAATATATATGTAGAAGACAAGTACCAAGAAGGCATTTTTCCTTTCTTTTCTTAACCGAATGGGAAATGACAATCCTAGAAGTCATTAGACAGACTTTCTATTAATTAGTTACATTGTAATTCTCTGTAGTAAATAGAACCCTCAAAGAATGGTAAGGAGAGCTGCTGGCCATTTGCAATTGTTTTAGTGTAACCCACTATTATTGAAATTCAGTGAGCCTTGTGGTTTTATCTCTATAAACTTGCTACTCAAAGATTGGTCTGAATGTGGCCTTAGATGTGCATATAAAATTGGACTCATGTTAAAATGCAGATCCTGGTTCGGTTCACCAGGGGTAAGTCCTGAAGACTCTATTTCTAACGATTTCCAGCTGAAGCTGATTCTACCCACCACAGCTTGAGAAGCAAATATATGCCAATCCTTATAAAATGCAGGATTTAAAAGTGTTAATTTACATATTATTTTCAAAATTCTGTTTTTATGCCACGTGGAATTTTAGGCTGGATGGTATCTGACAATTTCATAATAACTGCTTCATTATATATATGAGAAAACTAAGGTCTTTGGAAAGAGGGCTTTAGCTGGTCTCCTCATCCCCTGACCAGGGAGGAAGAGCTGTTAATCTGGTTGTTCAGAGCCCAGGACATTAACTGGGCGACTTGTTACGTGAGCGTTAATGTGCCTTAAAGGTCAGTGTCTGTACAGTATCCTCTCTCTTCTTCCTGCCATGAACACTCACTCTCCCACTTTCTCCATTTGTGCAGTCAAGTGGGCGAGTTAGGCAAAGCCAGTTCTGCAGAGCCGCTTGCTGTCTTCTTCTGGCAGGAAAGTCCTGTGCTTTGTGTGGAAGAGAGGTAAAACTCTTTCTCAGCTCCAGGCTTTAGGAATCAGCGTTATATTCCAGTTTATCACAGGGACAGAGATTCTTGTGAATGTGGCAATGCCTCACCAAACACGCAGTCTACTGTAGACAGATAATGTTCCTTGATGTATGAAATGAAACTAAGTTTAATGGGAACTCTCATTATAAATCTTCTGAAAGCATGTATTCTGTGTGCTAGCAAAATGATCCAGAATATAGTAGATCCCCAATAAAAATATTTACCAAGTGAGTGAGTGCTTCACTTTTATTACATTTAGATACTGTTACATGTAATACATTTGTTATATAAAGTTTTTTCCCACAGTTGGTAAGTTTTTGAAACTGCTGCAAAAATGACTTTATTTTCTTTGAGATACATCTAAAATTCTTACCAAACCATTGTTTTTGCTTGTAGTCACTAACCTTTGCTTCTCTTCCTCACGGAAACATGTTTATGCTTATTTATGAAAAATCATTATAAAAATAGAACATGAAGTCTCACAAATTTCACTACCCAACACTAGAATTTCTTTTTCCATAAAGACGCCCTTGAGACCTAGTAGGCAGGCCCTTCGTCCCCAGAGCCCCCTTGGGATGTTTCCTAGTACACGCCTCCCGTTGCAACAGGGCTCAAGTAAGAAGTGGATCTGAAGGTGCAGCTCAAGCTGCCCTGTGATCCAAGAACTTCCTAACGTGGTATGAATCTATGGTACCTCCCAAGTATATGACAACTTCTCTTGGGGCCTTTTCATTTCCTCACATTATCATTAAATTATGCAGAATAGCAACCATTGAAAAAGTGAGACTGCATTTCAAATTATTTATAGAAAACCATGAACCTTCAGATTCTCTTTGTATCACTGTCCTATAGCAAGGACTCTTCATTTTCTTTCTTGTGCAGGTGAAAATGTACTCAGGTTCACATCAGCTAGTCATTCTGATCGCTGTGTTCCAGATGGAAAGTGTACTGAACAAACTTGGTATTGCTTTTGTTCTAATATGACATCAGATAAAACTGATGCTTCTATTCTAGTTCAGAATTCCAAAGGGTATCCATAAATACAAGGATCTGTGATTAATTTTCAATCCTTACTTGACACATCTGTAGTATTTGATACGATTGTTTACTCCTTCATTCTGAAAGTATTTGATTCACTTAGCTTCCAAAACACATCCTGTTGATCTTTTTCCCATCTCATTGGTCACTACTTTTCAATTTCTTCTGTTATTTTTTTCCTCATTTTCTATTCAGCTTCTATGCATTGAAAACCCTCAAAGCTCAGCCCTCAAACCTCCCTCTTCTTAATCTCCACTCATGTCAAGGGTGAAGCTCATCCAATCTGCTGGTTTTAATTGCAATTGTGTACACACTACTTCCAAATATGTGTTACTAATTCCCACCTGTCTTTCTTAAATTCCAAGTTCATAGATTTAGCCACCTACTCAACATCTTAAGATATCTTAAATTTGAATATATTCAAATCCTGTTCACCTCTCACTCCAATCCTACTTCTCTAGCAATCTCAGCTCATGTTGGAAAATAGTGACTCCATTCAAGTTACTCAGGGTCCAAGCCTCGGAGTAATCTTTGCCTTCTTTCTCTCTCTTGAAACCCACATGCAATACATCAGCCCATGTTTACAGCTCCACCTTTCAAGTAGATCATTAGCCAACCACATCTTTCTCCTTTTATGACTATCATCAAACCACCACTGCCTCTGCCTTGGATTTTATAGCCTCCTAGAAGATGACCCTACTTTTGCTCTTGTCTCCTTGTCACTTTGCTCACAACCTCCAACAGCATCTCCAAGTAAACCAAAAATACAAAAACAAAGAAACAAAGCAAAAAATTCATCTTTCACTAGTCTAAAAGGCCCCACGAAATCCTCTCTGACCTCTTAGACCACATTTTCTTTTACTTCCCTTCTTCCTTATCATACTGCCAGCACCCTGACTTCTTCCTTTTCCTTAAACATGCCAGGCCCATGCTTGGACTTCTCTGCCTTCCCATAAAGCCTACTCCCTCACCTGCCTTATGTGTTTGGTTGTAAGTTACCATCTTAATGAGACCTTTCCTGATATTCCTATTTAAGATTGAAATGCTTCTTCTAGGCCATTCCCTAACCTAACTTCCGCCATATTTTTCTCCATGGCATTAATAACCATTATAATTATTTCATATGTATTTGTTTATGGTCTGTTCCCTACCAACAATAATATAGGCTCTGTGACAGTAGGGGCATATCTGTTTTATTCAATGGTGTGTGTTTCCTGTGTTAGATAATAAAAGTTTTTACTGAATAAATGAATGAATAAAACTATACATAAGTAACAAAATGAATAATAATAATGCATAAATATCATATATCATTATAATGCATATATATTAATTTAAAGGGATCTTCTTTCTACCTGCCCTTTCACTTACACTCAGTGTCACAGATTCTGCAAACAGGCACGAAATTTGAGCAACAGTTAATATGCCTGAACTTTTTGACAGACATCATAGCTTTGCATTTTCAAAGTTCTGCTCATCCTCTAGAAAGGAAAACTTTGCCTTGATGTTACACTTAAAAATTATTTTAAAAGTTGTTTCTTCCTTTCATTTGTTCATTCTTTTTTATTTCTTTTCCTACATTCTCTCTCTCTTTGGTTTTATTTATTAGTTTATTTGTTTATTTTGCATATAGTCATGCAGTCTCATCAGTTATGACCTTTATCTTCTTCAGGTATTACCTACATTAATTTGGTCCCATGTAGTTGCATCATTGGAGGATCTCAGCTCATACACAGCCATCCTACAACTTACCTGTCCCTATATCATCTCCCAAAGTACAGTCTTTAGGCACATGAGTTTGCAAATGAGTAGCTATTTCTTCACCAAGGTTATAATTGTTTCGTGTCATTTGGATTTTCAAATAATAATTCATTGTCCTAATAATAAGTATTTTATTTGTTCCACATTTTATTATTCACTGTCTTAGACTAAAAGAATGAAACACAGCAAAAGGCCTTCTTTTAACTTGTGTTTGACCCATCTAGCTGTTAAGAGTTTATTATTTTATTTTAATTGCCTAATTAAGGTAAAATAAAAATATTTTCGTGTAAAAATCTCATTAAATGCACCAAATGCCTCAGTAGGTCTGTGCCCATTCTGGAGAGGAATGTAAATTGTGTTGACTACCAAAAGCACTGGGGGTAGATATACCAATATTGCTTGCTACTGAACTGGCAGTTTTGAAAATCCTTACTAGAAAGTGTTGTGGGTCACTGTAAAACAGGCAAGGGTTGATTTGACATTTGATTAAATAATCATACATACGTTTATGCAAAAAGTAGCTATGGGCTCACCCCACTCTACATTGCTTAAGTGTACAATTGAGAATGTACAATTAAAAGAATGAAAATAGTGACAATAAGCTGGGGTGCCCCCTGTAATATCTTACAATATTCTGAGCCACCTTTTTATTGGGGCATAGATCTAGTATTTACATTTTTATCATTTATGTAAGACTTATTCACTGTAATTCACTGGATAATAACTTAGAAATATGTCTTCAAAATTGTTCTCTCTGAAAGTAGATGATGAAAGAAAAGAATGGCATTTGTAGGACCAATTAATTGTCAGATCAAATTATTTATAAAAATTGTATAATATAAATTCAATAGCAAATAATTAGAATAAGTAATATTTTTTTCTCGTATGAGGGGAAAACATACCTTTCTAACTCTCGTCCAAGGTCGTTAGTGAAACAGGATCAGTATGTGTAATTACAATATCATGAATACTTAAATTTCTCCCATGCTGAGAAAGGCATGATAAGATTACAGCTAGCACACTGATTTTGCTACATGACCTTTCAACTGGAAAACTCCAACAATCTTAGAATGATCTGTTACGTTCTATTCTACCTAACAAAAAGAAAAATCAGGGAAAAGTCTGAGATCCAAGAATTTATAGTTTGCTCAAAAATAGTCACAAGGATATGTGAAGCTTGTAAGTAAGATATTCATGATCCAGTAGTCAAAAGCAATTGTTTCTGGTATGGACTCAATGTGCTCTCCCTGTTTTGCATTTTCCTAGATTATGTACCTTTAAGTTTTCCCAAATGTAGGCATAATTTTAAAAAAGAAAATGTGGACATATTAATGAAACATTGTGCGTTGCAGTGGGCATAATAATTTCAGGGAAATTCAATTCCCTTCAGTTCAGAAGATTGTATAAGTTAAGTTCTGCAGGATTATATAGAATAAAACTTCATAAATTTGTGTATAATAAAACTTCGTAAATTTGTGTATAATACAACATTTTTTATTCACAACCCTTTGCCTCACATGAATGCATTTTGCCAAATTATGTGCCCATTAAAATAGAAGAAAAGAATTAAAAGTTTATACTGATCATCTTTGCATATGCCATCGTGTTATTTAACTATATCATCGCACAATAAAAACTCTATTATATAATGTCTTTTTAATTTATCTCATTATATGTCCCACCATAGCAACTAACTTAAAGAGTATGGTAGGTACAAAGATGAGAAAGGCTTATGTCCCTTGTGAGCACTTTTTCCTACCTGTCATGTCATCTGGCATACACCTCAGCTTGCTTCTATTCTTGCTATAAAGTCCTTCTGTGGGTAAGAATGACCAAAAAAATGTATCTTTAAAAATGGCATCAACCACTGAGAATAGGCAGAGCCCCAGCATTGCCTTAGTTTGCTGGAGGCCTTATGCTGGACAGATGTTAACTTTCTAATTGTCTTTTTGCTGCAGTGGTCACAGATTCTCTCTAGAGGTGCCAGGATGGCTCAGGGAGAGGTTACGTTGGAGAGCTTGGGACAGCTATATTTACCACTCCATAGAGAAGTAATCTAATACTTTAATAATCTGTGTGGTGAAGCCAGTGTGTACTGTCAGCTGACCAGTGACAATATTATCCATCCCTATTACTTCAGTTAATACATTACACACAGCATTGCACAGGTAACCAGTAAATCCACAACACTAGTCTTTTTTTTTTTTTTTTTGAGATGGAGTTTCGCTCTTATTGCCCAGGCTGGAGTGCAATGGTGTGATCTTGGCTCACCGAACCTCTGCCTCCCAGGTTCAAGCAATTCTCCTGCCTCAGCCTCCCGAGTAGCTGGGATTACAGGCATGTGCCACCATGCCCGGCTAATTGTGTATTTTTAGTGGAGATGGGGTTTTTCCATGTTGGTCAGGCTGGTCTCGAACTCCCAACCTCAGGTGATCTGCCCACCTCGGCCTCCCAAAGTGCTGGGATTACAGGCGTGAGCCACTGCGCCCAGCACACAACACTAGTCTTTAACTCACTTCCAATTGCAGACCTGTATTTCTAACAATATGTTATATATAGAAAAAAAAATGATACTTTGTCAATGCCTCACAATCAACAAATAAAAAATTCAGTGGACTCTCTTCCCCTATAAACATAATCTTTCCATTGTCATATTTTTCCTTGTAAGGGCATTGCCTCCCATTTTGGCTCCCAGCCTAGAAACTTGAGACCATCTCTGACTTTACCTTCTTCCTTATCCTCAACGTCCTGATCATCATCCTGTCTTGTCAGTTCTGCATCACAGATACCTCTGCTGTTCATCATCTTCTCTGTTCCCACCATCATGGCTAGGTCAGCCACCCTCATACCTCTTGTTTAATTTATTGTAATAGTGCCAACTTCTCTTTCGACTGCCAGATTTCCACATCTCTTATTAATTGTTAAATGAAGATATAACTAGGATGCCTTCTGTGCCTAACAAATTTGAAGACTCTGCCTTGATCAAAAACTCAATTCAAATTTCTATACCTCAAATTTACCAATTGACCTTTCCAGATTCATTTTGTACCCATACTCACACATTCTTATCATCCTTTTATCAATTCTTACTCCCTAAACTAAATTAAGATCTTTCCACCTTTACACCTTTGCTCATGCAATTCCCTCTTCCTGGAAATTCCCCTTCCCTTCTCCCTTCTTATTCCATAAGGCTCACCTCCCCCAAGAAAGCTTTCCCAATCCTTTCAGACAAAAATCAATCATTTTCTAATATGTGTCCTACATGTGTCTTTGTACTCTATCTTTGCCAGTAATCAGATTATGCCTTCTCTTATTTTGGCTCATAAATCACACGCTTCTTGATATTTGGAACTGTATCTGATGCCCAATAGTATTTAACACAGTACATTGAATAGAATATGTGCTTAATAAATACATGTGAAGTTAACTTGTGGTCCATCCATTAAGACATGATGATTCATGGATCAATTCCAACTAGGAGTACTGTATCGCCTCTTATCTGGGTCCCAGCATCTCACCAGTGAGTCAGAGTATCAGCTACTAGTTAAATACAAACTCCCCAAATCCACTGAGAACAAATATGATTTAAGTATTGCCAAATATCTCAGAATAACAAATATACTACATAAAAGTGCTTTGTTCAATGGGTAAAACCTCAAAGAAATTTGTAGTCTATGTGATTAGACAAAAAAATATATTCTGTCTTGTCTGCAGATATCCCATTTATAATTCTTTTGGCCTATACCAATTCCCTTAAAAGTTGAACTGAAATCCTGCATAGTTAAGGTTTGGCATCTTAGTATGAAAGATTTACCAATGAAATTGAGTTGTTTCTGTAAAGTATAGCAGCAATCCAGGAAGCACTTTGAATACAATTCAAGACACATTTATTGTGCAGATACACTGGTGCTAACACTGTGGAGGATCAAAAAAGTTGGGATACGTGATGTTTGCCACAAAGGATCCTATGATCATGTGGACAAGTACTATTCAAGGCCAGAACACATGAGAGACTCCCTTCTGAAAAATATTCCGAGAGATATCATTTAGATGGAGGTGGACATGGAAAATCTTGCAGGGAGTAAATTTAGTTTTTCCTATTTGATGAAGGATTATTTCTTAATGTAATATTCAAACATTTCTTGAAAGCTCACTATATATATGATATAAAAGGCAGTATTCTTGGTGCTGTGACCAAAGCTTAACAAGATATAGTCATTGTCCATAAGGAACTTAACATGTCTCTAAATACTTTTAAATTTTATTTCATAAAAATTAATTTAACAATTACATATTTGTTGTGGTAGATGGCATAGTGAATATGACTCACAGAGTGCCATGTGTCAACTTGAGGTTTGATCTAATAGGGGCTCAATGTCTAATAGGGACTCAATGTCCAATATGTAAATTATGCATCATATTCTGTTCATAAAAACAGAATCCAAAATATCCAAAATTTTATACATTTTACATAAAGGCAATTTAACACAGTACTACCTCCCTTCCTGTTTATTTAATGTGAGACTTAAACTTGAGTCCCCTAGTTTATTTAACGTGAGACTTATACTTGAGTCCCCTAAATTATTTTTACCATCAATAATCTAACATGCATCTTAAAAATGTTTTTTCTGTATCAAGAAATGCATTTATTTTATTTTCTGGCAACTATTATCAACAGTTAATGAAATAAAAAACTATCATAATACCATACATCATTACCATGTTTGGCTTATGTAAAGATCAATGGTAGTTGATTAAATTTCCTTCAAAATTTCCAATCCAGATGACTCATGTGTATTTGAAGCACATGGTAAATATTTCACTATAAAATAAAGAGTAATATCAAATGTATTTCTTTAATTAAATTCCTTGCTGTATGTTTTATTCAAATGTGTATACAATGCAATTTGTATAGAATGCTAAGTAAAAAGTAGCAGTTAATTTGGGGGGCTACTGCTGTAAAAGTATGTTATCTTTTATATATATCACAGCATTACTTATTATCAGCTTCACACACAGCACTTTGCCTTTGATTTACACAAACAACTGTAAATGTTTTATATATTTGTGAGGAAGTGAATGATATTAGACCATCAATCCACGGGGACTGCAAATCAGGGGAAAAAAAAAAGGCTATTACATTTCAGAAGCTGTTAAATCAGTTGTGCCCCCTGGCTGATTTTGTCAGCTATATTTGCTGTGGGTAAAACCGTTGATGCCTGGAATACTGGAGCGGCCCTGAGAGTGTTGAAGAGTAAATAGCAGCAGAGTTGTAAACTACACCCCACATCTCACACTTACCGCATAAGCCCGGCTTACACTTTCCTCTGAATAAATCCAGAGCTTAAAAAAGAGCAAGAGAGAGAAATAAAGAAAAGGGGAGGGCAAAACAAGGCAAATCTCGGCCCATGCCTTCTGTCACTGCCTCTAGGTTTAGCCCCTCAGCAGCCTGCCAACAGGACACTGTTCTGCCAGTTGTAAATTTTAATTGGCCATCTGGGGAAAGCACAAACCACTGACTAGAGATTAATCAGCAAATTAACCCAGGCATAATACACATTTCCCAGTGGACCCAAAGCAGCTCTAGGCTGGGGCAGAGCAGCCTGGGATGCTGGAGAACTTGTGTAGAATGCTGTTATTGCTTACTGCCATGCAGTAGAACATCTTCTTGGAGTCCTGAAATTCCCTTCTGTGTGACCTTGTTAGTGCCCCTGATTTGTATGGCAGTTGCAAAGAGCCTTTTTTTTTTCTTTTTTCTTTTGTAAAGTACTAAACACAGATGGTGCAGGTACTGTGATTGCTGGGAAAAGTGTTGATGAATCAGTGAAAGTGACAACTTTTCTCTAGTGGGCTATTCACTTGGTTTGCTAAAGTACCTATAGAAAGAAACAATAGTGTACCTGGATTTTTACCAGCTCAATGAATCACCAGAGAATCACATTTATTTAGCCAATTTCTTGTGCTACAGGAAATGCCTTTGCACAGTCTCTGCACTGGAAAAGCAAATTTGTGTATAATAAAGTTAAATCCTTCTTCAAGTCTAACTTATGCGGAATAATTTAAGCCAAATGTACATTTATATAGAATACTATGGCTTCAACTTGTTCAATAAAACAGTCTTCTAATCAGCTCAGGGGCATTCTGTAAGCTGAGATAGGGAAAGAGGATAAAGACTAAAGGAAGAACATTTTAAGGTGATAAATACCCAAAAGGTAAAGTAAAGGGCTGCTAAGAAATTGCGAGTGGTTTTGATACAGGAGGGAGTGAAAACACTTTGTGAAAGAATAGGCTTTACACAGCTTTTGGAATAATAAAAATGATAGGGCTTCATGCATTACTATAAGCAGGGGTCTTTAGGATATGGAATATTATGAAGACTCAGAAGTGGGAGTATACAGCCTAAATAAAGGACACACTGAATAAATTTGCTTGAGGGAACCTAAGGATGAAGCGGCCAGGCCAAATCAGTGAAGAACAGAGATTTTCCATCTTGTGGACAGTTGTATTTCCAGAAGGTAGCATGGAGAACTCAGCATAGTAGCATATAGCAGGCACTCAACACTTTCTAATAAAAGAAGGCATAGCCACCTTTAATGAAATTAGAAGCTAATATTATATTAGACATGCCTACTACTTGACCCTTTCCTGTCCATAGTCCATGCCGAATGCATGGTAGACAACATGACAAGGGACCTGACACATCACGTTTGAGGCACCAATTTATAGGCTGACAAGGGACCTATGATATCATCTGGTGCAAAAACATATTTTTTATTTTTCCATAAGTTATTAGGGTACAGATATTTGGTTACATGAGTAAGTTCTTTAGTGGTGATTTGTGAGATCCTGGTGCACCCATCACCTGAGCAGTATACACTGCACCATATTTGTAGTCCTTTATCCCTCACCCCGCTCCTACTCTTCCTCCCAAGTCCCCAAAGTCCATTGTATCATTCTTATACCTTTGTGTCCTCAAAGCTTAGCTTCCACATATCAGTGGGAACAGATGATGTTTGGTTTTCCATTCCTGAGTTACTTCACTTAGAATAATAGTCTCTAATCTCATCCAGGTCACTGCAAATTCTATTAATTCATTCTTTTTATGGCTGAGTAGTATTCCATCATATATATATAGATATATAGATATCACAGTTTCTTTATCCACTTGTTGATTGATGTGCCTTTGGGTTGGTTCCACGATTTTGCAATTGTGAATTGTGCTGCCATAAACATGTTTGTGCAAGTATCTTTTTTGAGTAATGACTTCTTTTCCTCTGGGTAGATACCCAGTAGTGGGATTGCTGGATCAAATCGTAGTTCTATTAGTTCTTCAAGGAATCTCCTCACTGATTTCTATAATGGCTGTACTAGTTTACGTTCCCACCAGCAGTGTAGAAGTGTTCCTTGAGCACTGCATCCACACCAACACCTGTTTTTTTATTTTTTGATTATGGTCATTCTTATAGGAGTAAGGTGGTATCACATTGTGTTTTTGCTTTGCATTTCCCTAATCATTAGTGATTTTAAGCATTTTTTCGTATGTTTGTTCGGCATGTGTATATCTTCTTTTGAGAATTGTCTATTCATGTTCTTAGCCCATTTTTTGATGGGGTTGTTTTTTTTTTCTTACTGATTTGTTTGAGTTTGTTGTAGATTCTGGATATTAGTCCTTTGTCAGATGTATACACTGTAAATATTTTCTCCCACTCTGTGGGTTGTCTGTTTACCCTGCTGACTGTTCCTTTTGCTGTGCAGAAGCTCTTTCATTTAATTAGGTTCCAGGTATTTATCTTTGTTTTTATTGTGTTTGCTTTTGGGTTCTGGGTCATGAAATCCTTGCCTAAGCCAACATCTAGAAGAGTTTTTCTGATGTTATCTTCTAGAATTTTTGTAGTTTCAGGTCTTAGGTTTAAGTCCTTAATCCCTCTTGAGTTGATTTTTGTGTAAGGTGAAAGATAAGGATCCAGTTTCATTCTCCTACATGTGGCTAGCCAATTATCCCAGCACCATTTGTTGAAAAGGGTGTCATTCCCCCACTTTATGTTTTCATTTGCTTTGTCCAAGATCGGTTGGTTGTAACTACTGGGTTTATTTCTGGTTCTCTATTCTGTTCCATCAGTTTATGTGCCTATTTTTATACCAGCACCATGCTGTTTTGGTGACTGTGGCCTTATAGTATAGTTTGAAATCAGTTAACATGATGCCTCCAGATTTGTTCTTTTTGCTTAGTCTTGCTTTGGCTATGTGGGCTCTTTTTTGGTTCCATATGAATTTTAGAATTGCTTTATCTAATTCTGTAAAAAATGATGATGGTATTTTGATAGAGATTGCATTGAATTTGTAGATTGCTTTTGGCAGTACGGTTATTTTCACAATATTGATTCTACCCATCCAAGATCATGGGATGTATTTCCATTTGTTTGTGTCATCTATGATTTCTTTTAGCAGTGTTTTGTAGTTTTCCTTGTAGAGGACTTCCAACTCCTAGGTTAGGTATATTCCTAAGTATTTTACTTTTTTTTTTGCAGGTATTGTAACAGGGGTTGAGTTCTTGATTTGATTCTCCATTTGGTTGGTGTTGATGTACAGAAGAGCTACTGATTTGTGTACATTAATCTTGTATCTGGAAACTTTGCTGAATTCTTTTATCAATTTTAGGAGCTTTCTGGAGGAGTCTTTAGGGTTTTCAGGGTAAATGATCATATCGTCAGCAAACAGTGACAGCTTGACTTCCTCTTTACCAATTTGGATGCCCTTTATTTCTTTTTCTTTTTCTTTCTTCCTTTTTTTTTTCAAGACAGAGTTTTGCTCTTGTTACCCAGGCTGGTATGCAATGGCGCTATCTCGGCTCACTGCAACCTCTGCCTACTGGGTTCAAGCAATTCTCCTGCCTTAGCCTCCTGAGTAGTTGGGATTATAGGCATGCGCCACCATGCCCAGCTAATTTTTGTATTTTTAGCAGGGATGGAGTTTCACTATGTTGGTCAGGCTGGTCTCGAACTCCTGACCTCAAGTGATCTGCTGACCTTGGCTTTCCAAATTTCTGACAGGCATGAGCCACTGCACCTGGCCTATTGGATGCCCTTTATTTCTCTCTCTTGTCTGATTTGTGCAAAAACTTTGATCAAAACTTAGATGAATTCAGTCAGGTATGATGTTTCATGCCTATAATCCCAGCACTTTGGGAGGCTGAGGCCAGCAGATCACCTGAGGTCAGGAGCTCAAGACCAGCCTGGGCAACATAACAAAACCCCATCTCTACTAAAAATACAAAAATTAGCCGGGCATGGTGGTGCGCTTCTGTAATCCCAGCTACTCAGGAGGCTGAGGCAGGAGAATTGCTTGATCCCAGGTGGTGGAGTTTGCAGTGAGCCAAGACCATGCCACTGCACTCCAGCCTGGGTGACAGAGCAAGACTCCATCTCAAAAAAAAAAGGACTTAGATGAATTGATCCAAATGGATTCTATTCTTGGGGAATTTGGAAAAGGAACCTTGAGAAACTCAGTTCCTTAGCAGTGAAACTTGTGACATAAAAGCTATGATAAAGAAAAGGACAAAGTAGAAAATGCAGTGATTTGAGATTCTGGGCCAGCAGAGGAAGCCAGTGTGTTGAAAGAGATGAATGGAGTTGATTTGCTGGAAGGAGCAGCAAAGAGGAAGGCTGGCATCCCTAGAGATAGGAAGTGGACTCTCTATCCCAGTTCTACCTTATCTGAAGCCTACCTCTATCTCTTTCCCTGGTCTCTGATTTTATGAGAGTTGAGCAAGCTTACATGACATTCTGATTGTTGCACCAAAAGAACTTTGACCAGAGCAACCATGTAATAGCACCATCATAAACTAATGGCCTCAAAAGACAAATAAAATTAGTAACCTTCACCCTACTTCCTACTACTAAACAGTGCACAGGATTTAGGAACTCTAAAGAATGTGGTCATTTTCAAAAATAAAAGTAATGGTGGATTCTTTCATATGGCTATGCTCTGACCCACCACTAAATCACGCAGACCCATTTCACCTGCCTCTGGCAAAATAGACTCTTTTCTTTCACAACCAGGTATGGATTTTTTTTCTATTTTATTACATGATTGCAAGCAATGCTGCCTGCCAAACCACATGCCCTTAAACTGAAATGGCTTTTAGGCAAGCACTGGATTATCTGTGACAGTAAATCAGTCAATATGCTTGGCCTAGGTACCACAGCAGTTAAATAGACGTCTTTGGCTTCAGGAGGGGAAACCTTCCTTCAAATACCCAATTCAGCTTCTAATAAGGCCTTTCGAAAAGCTTTTTATTTAAATAGTATTTTAAATCACCAAGAAGTTTATTGTGAGGTTTGATATGAGATATAAAGGCCTGAAAAGATAGTAGACAACAGTTCTGAATTAAACACTGAATGCATAACAAGTAAAAGCAAAACATTTAAAGTTATTTTAACATTTAAATGATTCCACAAGAAAAAACTTTTGAGAGTCGTGAAATGTCTGGCCACTGCTCACTATATATGAATTGAATGCTCTAGCTGTGTATACTGCAAGCAGGAAATAATGCCTAACACAACAGTGTATTGGAGAGTAGACTCAGTGTTTTCGGTGTGCACTGGTGGATGGATTTCTTTATCTCCTCTGGGAGGGATAAGATCCAAAGGTTAGAACAGGCTCAAATAAATTCAGTTCAGTATGTGTGGTCTCTTCTGAATTATTTCAAAGCCTTACTGTCTAGCTTCAACCCTGTTCCCCTACTTCATGTTATCTCAATTATATATCTATGAAAAATTGAAGAAACTAGTATTCATTTATTTGTAAAGACATTAGAGATTCTGGACATTAGAGGATGCCTGAAGCACAAAAGTACAGAAGAGTATAAAGATAATCATTTCTATAGATCACCTATTGTTATGTTTGTATTATCACTTATAGCTTTCCATATCTTCACATGTACCACATATTTTCAAGAAATAGATATATACGTTGATATTTTTGTTATATATTCCCCCCAAATATCTTAAACATAACTTGCTATCTTATATTTATATTATCTTTATATCTAAAAATAAAAGAGCTCCTCAGGGATGATTTTATACAGTGTGGCTAAAATGTAGACATGGAGTCAAGGACGCTGAAACACTTGGTAATTAGGTAAATAATCACAGATTATTCACAGCAGTGCCTACTATACAGTAAAAGCTAAGAAGTAAATTTATGTATTAGATTTGCTAAAATGTGACCAACAAGACTCTTGCCAGGTGTCCTAATGCAAGTGGTATTGTCTTTAAACCCTGCATGGCAATCCCTGACACACCTCCATGATATCCAGGGAAGACAGGACAACCTGGAAGTCCAACCACTTCCTTAAGCGCATCCAACTTTTAGATGATTAACCAAAATGCCTCATTGTGGAAGTGACATTGTGGGTTCCAAACAGATACAGATCCACATATACTTCTGAGGGAAGTCTGTGGAGCTGATGAACAAGAACACTATAATGCACAAGGCCATCTGAGGCCATCCAGAAAACAACTCAGCTCTGGAGAAACTGTTGCCTCATATCTGAGGGAATGTGGGCTTTGTGTTCACCAAGGAGGTCTTCACTGAGATGAGGGACATACTGCTGGCCAACAGGTGCCAGCTGATGTCTGTGCAGGTGCCATTGCCCCACCTGAAGTCACTGTACTAGCCCAGAACACTAGTCTGGGACCCAAGAAGTCATTTTTCTTCCAGGCTTTAGGCATCACCACTAAAATCTCCAGGGTCACTATTGGAATCCTCAGTGATGTACAGCTGATGAGGACTGGAGACAAATTGGAAGCCAGTGAAGCCACACTGCTGAACATGCTGAACACTGCCCACCTCTTCTCCTTTGGACTGATCATCAAGCAGGTGTTTGACAACAGCAGCATCTACAACCCTTAAAGTCCTTGCCATCACAGAGGAAACTGCATTCTCACTTCCTGGAGGGTGTCCACAATGTTGCCAGTGTTTGCAGATTGATTACCCAATTAGATGTGAATTCTCTGAGGATTAAAATCAAAACTCAGCATAGTGTATCATCTAAAGCAGACAATCCATTAACTACTTGGTGAATAAGGTCACTAACATTTTTTGTGGGAGTGGTAGCACTAGAGACATGGGCAAAGAGCCTAAATTCTTTAAATGGATTCCAGGACTAATCTTTACTTTGAAGCAAAGGAAGTGTCAGATATTTTACATATAATTAAAGATGTCCCTGGTTTTGCCTAATCTTGATTATTCTCTTCTTTCAGTTTGCTTTAAGTTTAATTTGCTTTTGTTTTTCTGGTGTCCTATAATTCCAGTGATAGTTTATGTTATTGATTTCAAATTATTATTTTTTAATGTAGACATTTAATATATGTTATAAATTTCTCTTAAGCATTGCTTTAGCTACATTCCATAAGTTTTGATAGGCTGCTTTTTTTATTTTCATGCATATCAAACTATTTGCTAATTTCTCTTGTAGCTACTTTGACCCATTGGCTGCTTAGAAATGTGCTATTTAATTTTCAAGTTATTTATGGATTTCCTGAATTTTCTTTTGTTATTGATTTATAATTTTCATTATGGTTGGAGAACACACTTTGTATTATCTAAATTCCTTTCCATTTATTGAGGCTTGTTTTATGGCCTAACATGTAGTTTACCCTGGAGAATTCTCCATGTACACTTGAGAAAAGTGTATATTTTGCTGTTGTTTAGTGGAGTGTTCTATAGTTGTCTGTTAAGACTATAGTCATTTAAGACTTTTATTTCCTTGTCGATCCTTTGCCTAGATGTTTTATCTGTCAATGAATGTGTGGTATTGAAGTATCCAGCTATTATTATTGTTGAATTATCTATTTTTCCCCTCAAGTCTGTAAGTTTTTGCTTCATGTATTTTGGGGCTCTGTTGTTAGGTGCATATATATTTATCATTATTATATTTTGGATAGATTGCTTCTTATATAATTTTAAATGTTGTCTCTAGTAATAATTTTTGCTTGAAATCTGTTGTGACCATTGCCATTCCAGCTTTCTTTTGGTTAGTGTTTGCATAATATATTTTTTCCATCCTTTTATTTCAACCTATTTGTATCTTCAGATCTAAAGGTTGTCTTCTGTAGATAGATAGTATATAGAGAGATCATGTTGGGTTTTTGATCCATCCTGCAATCTCTGCCTTTTGTTTGGAATGTGTAATCTATTTACCTTTAGTACAATTACTAACAATTTGGAATATGTATCTGCCATTTTGCTATTTGCTTTTGACATGTCTCATATTTTTTTGTTACTTTATTCTTCCATTACAGCCTTCTTTTTTGTTAAGGAGATATTTTCTATTATATTATTTTAATTCTCTTGTTGTTTATTTTACTAAAATTTAAAATTATATTTTCTTAGTGTGGCCCTGGGGATTACAGTAATCATCTTCATTTATAATAACATAGTTTCATTTTATACTAACTTAATTCCAATAGTATAGTGTATATAGCTTTATACTCTCCTTCCTTCTTTTTGCTGTTATTGTCATACAAATTACATCTTTATATCTTTGCACCAATCAATGAAGATTTAACTATTACCTTATCCAGTTTTTAAATAAAATCAGTTACAAAAAATATGCACAAAAAATACATTAATACTATCTTTTATATTTGCCTGTGCAGTTTATTTTTGCCAGTGCCCTTTATATCCTCATGTTGATTCTAGTTGCTATCTGTACTATCTAATTTTTTTTTTTTTTGCCAAAGGATTCCCTTTAGTATTTTTTCAAGGGCAAATATAGCAAGTATGTTAGTGATGAGTTCTTTGTTTTTGTTAATCTGGCAATGTCTTCATTTCTCCTTCAATTCTGAAGGAGACTTTTGCTAAATACATAATTCTGGTGTACAGTCTTTTTCTTTCAGTACTTTCAGTATGTCAGTCCACTGGTTTGGCCTCCGCTGTTTTTCATGAGAAATTAGCTGTGAATCCTACTAAGTATTCCTTGTAGGAGATGAGTTTCTTCTTTCTTGCTGCTTTAAAGATTCTCTCTGTGTTTTCCAGTTTCAAAAGTTTGCATATGATATGTATCAATGTGGAGCTCTTTGAGTTCCTTCTACTTGGGGTTCATTGAGCTTCTTGGATATGTAGATTATGATGAAAGCATAATCTACATTTTTTTACAGGTTTTACAATCAAAATTTGAAACTTCTCTCTAAAAACTGGGAAGCTTTTGGCTAAATTTTTCAAATACTCATTCTGCCCCTGTCTCTTTCTCCTCACTTTCTTGAACTCACATTGTACATAGTTGGTATACTTTGTGGTATTTTGCAGGACTTTGAAGCTCTGTTTAATTTCTCTCCATTATTTTATCTTTCTGATTTTCAAACTAAATAATCTCAATTGGCCTCTGTTACATTCACTGACTCTTACTTCTGCTAGCTCAAGTCTGCTATTGAGCCCCTCTAGTGAATTTTTTATTTCCATTATTCTACTTTTCAAATCCAAAATTCATTTTCATTTTTTTTCTGGTAACTTCTTTCTTTATTTATATTCTCTGTTTGATGAGACATCATTCTCATATTTTCCCTTATTATTTTAGATGTTATTTTCTTTAATTCTTGGAGTATATTTAAAATAATTGACAAAATTTTTGTCCAGTACATCCAGTGTCTAGGCTTTCTCAAGGACAGTTTCTATTAATTGCTTTTTTTCCTGTGTGTGGGCCATAGTTTACTGTGTCCTTGCATCTTTTGTAATTTTGTGTCAAAAACTGGACATTTTAAATAATATAATGTGACAACTATGAAAATGAGATTCCCTCTCTCCTTTGTGTATATTATTGCTACTGTTTATTATTGCTGTTTGTTTAATGACCTTACTGAAGCAATTCTGTAACATCTATAAGTTTTGTTGTGGCAAGATTCAAGCTTTTTCCTCCTTGGATATATAACCCTTGATTACTGCAACATTTGTTTAATTTCCAAAGTTCTGGAAAAGTTGGTTTTTTATAATTTTACCAATTTTTTGTTGCTTTTTATAAAACCTTTAACACTCCATTGTTACTTGCATTGTCTATTCTCAAGCTAGAAGCTTAGATCCTTGGTTGTAGAACATTTGTTTTGTTGTTCTAATATAATCATTTAAAGCTGCAGATTTGTCTCTAAGCACTGCTTTGTCTAGGTACCACACATTTTTATATATTGCTTATTGTAATTTGTTTTAAAATATTTACAGTTTCAATCTTGATTTCCTATTTAGTACATGTGTTACTTTGAAGTACTATATTTAATTTCCAAACACTTGGGGACTCTGTAGATATTTTCTGTTACTGATTTCTAATTTTATTCCATTGTGGTCACAGTACATACTCTGAAAACCTCAATCTTTCTGAAATTTACTGAGACATATTTAATGACACAAATTATAACTCATTCTGTTCACCATTTGATGTATATTTGAAAATAATGTGTATAATTATTTTATGTCATATTAGTGTTCTGTTAAATGTCAATTAATTCAAGTTTCTTGTTTAGACTTTTTGTATTTCTTCAGATTTTTTTGGTCCACTTGTTCCATAAATTAGGGAATGAAGGGTGTTACAAATTTATAGCCATGTCTTTTGAGTTTTGCATTGCTTCTGTTACTTCCATCAGTTTTTGCTTCATAAAAGTAAGTGCCTTGTTTTTAAGTGCATACATAAATAGAATTGTGTTATTTTGATGAATTACCCATTTCACCATTTAAAAATTGCCTATCCTCATCTCTTATAGTATTTTCCTCTTGAAATCTACTTTTTCTCATATTAATATAACTATGGTAGTTTTCTTAGGCTTATGGTTACATGCTATATTATTTGCCATTCTTATACTTTCTAACTATTTACATTTTTGTATTTGTAGTGCACCTCTTATAGATAAGATAGAATTTGGTTTTGCTTTTTTACAGTCCAACAAACTCTGTGTCTTATTTGGAGTGTTTAGTTTTTATGTATTTCATATAATATTTATAATTAATTCTACTTTTTGTTTTCTATTTCACTCTTGTTTTTTTGTTTCTTTGTTGTCTCTTTACTGACTTTTTGGGGTTAATTGAAATTTTTAAGTATTCCATTTTATTTTCATTATTGGTTTCTTAGCTGCATGTCGTTTTAATTTTTTTGGTCTGCTCCTGGGTGAGCAACATATGTTTTTACAAAAATATATTTAGAATCAATATTATACCACTTAGCAGTTCACAATTGACCCTTCACAGTTCTCACTTCTCACCAGATACTTCATATTTCATACTTCTCACTTCATATTTCATACATCTCAACTCTCAATTCACAAAATGTATTAACCTTACAAGAGAATACTTGCATTTACCTTTTATCCCATTTTTTGCAAATGTTTTCATATCTTTTATTTCTACAAACAATATAAAGCCCATCTTCAAATGCCCTTATTGTGTTTTAAAATAATCAGTTGTTTTCTGAAGATACAATGAAGGGAAAAGGATCATTTATATTTATCCATCTATTTACCATTTCTGGACATATTATCTCTTACCTAAAGGATTGAGTTTCCATCTGGCATGATTTCTCTTCAGCCTAAAGAGTATTTAGAATTTATTTTACTGTAGATCTTTTATGACACATTGTCTAAATTTTTGTCATTTGAAGTGTCATCATTTTCTCCTCATCTTTTTATTTTTTCAATATGTTATTATTGAATGTTTCAAATATAAGTGAAGTTAAAAGAACTTTACAGTGAATACTAATGTGCCTATCAACTACATTACACAATTAACATGTTACTATGCTTATAATAGCCTATTTACCTATCCATAATTCTATCTATATATTATCCATCTTATTTTTTAATGCATTTCAAAGCATGTTGCAAGTTTCATCCCCAGTTTTCCAAGATAACTTCACTGAAATTGACTTGAAGGATGTCCATTTTTATTCAAAATTTGTGTCTCTGTTCTCTGGATTAAAATTTTTCTATTGATTGCCTTAAGTTCAACAACTCTTTCTTCTTTCATCTATCTCTATTCTGCTGTCAACCTATCCAAATAATTTTTATTTCAGACATTATATTTGCCAATGATAGAATTTCTTTGGGGTTTTTTGTCTCCATTTCTTTCCTGAGATTCTATAAGATCTTTTTTTTAAATTATTTGTACACATTTTCCTTTAGTTCTTTGTCTTCTAATCCAAAATCTGAAGCATGCCAGGCTTAGGTTCTTCTGTTTACTTCTTTTTTATTGACAGTTTATACATGTATACACACACAAATATCTTTGAAACTTTGTATTATGTGCTAGATGTTGTTAACTGTTGTTCATATTTACATTCTATTATCCTCATCTGAAGAGTGTTGATTTTTGTTATCATGGAAAATTCTATTACTGGCTGGTTACCTTAAAATTGAATAGTTTTTTTTCTAATGCTTTGTTAAGGTAAGTCTATAAAAAACTCAAACTCTTTCTCAAGTGGATCTAATCTCATAATACTTGACCTCCAAATTCTGTCTCCCTTGTGGGTCCTAAGGTTTTAGCCTTTGTTGGGGTGGGAATTAAGTTCTTACTTAATTGTAAAGTAAGAACTTGTGTCTTTGATGGGTACACACAGTTGTAGTGAACTGTGGAGAACTTCTCATCCTCCTTGCTGGGCTAGACTTCCAACATGAAAAGTGTCTCCCCCAAATTGTTTTTTGTTTTTTTTTTTACAATCCTTTAATGTTCCCTTGATCTAAAATGGTGAATTAAAATCAACCAACTCAAAAAAAATTAAGAAGCTGCAATATTAAATGTATCACCTTGGTTTAAAGAAATGTTCACAAATAATGAGTTGGGTTTGCAGTAGAAACTCACATATACAAGACCCACAGGAACAAGAATCTCAATAGCAATCAATAAAGTTATTAGCTTGTTTAAAAAGAGAAAAAAATATGAAGTCTTAGGCTATGTTAACAGACACATAATATTCATACCAAGGAAGGCAGTAACCCTGCCACACATGACATTGTCAGGAGGTCATGCCTGATGGTATATGTACTTTACTGGACTTTGCATTTGAAGAACAATATCAAAGAGTTAACAAATGCTTAGGATAAATTAACTAAGATAATGTTCTAGTATATTATGCCAAAGGAAGAAATGATTGAAAGAGCTATGTATTTCACCTTACAGAAAAGATAAAGTAGGGGTGTGGTGGGGCAAGATATCTGACTTTAAGCATTAAACCTTTCAAAAGATTGTCATGTGAAAGATGAAAGAGTCTATGGCATACTGCTTCAAAAGATAGCTCGAACTAATAGGTAAATAAATGACAAATTATACCTCAAGGTACGGAAGAATTATATAATCAGAATAGTATACTAATAGTAAAGTAGTTTTCAAAAATGACTTTCCTCACAAGTACTTAAAAAAATAAAGAACATATTCCTTATCCTAAATTTCCATGTCTCTCCTCCTAAATTTCCATGCCTTTGTATGTGTGGCAGGCTTTCCAAAATATCTGAGGAGATAAAAAGAATATACATTATAGGAATTCAAACAACTAAAATTGAAAAGTGGACACTCCAGTTTTTAAAACATTTTCGGCTTCTCTGCTATGTCACTCAGTCACTCTCAAACTTGACTTTCTCTTCTTCCCCCTCAGGACCACTATCAACAATCATAATAGCAA
Organism: Pongo pygmaeus; assembly: GCF_028885625.2. Classification (NCBI taxonomy): domain Eukaryota; kingdom Metazoa; phylum Chordata; class Mammalia; order Primates; family Hominidae; genus Pongo; species Pongo pygmaeus. The sequence continues at coordinate 56,249,816 of NC_072384.2, read as the reverse complement.
AGCACAAGCCATTAAAATAAATTCCTCCCACATGTTAACTTAGAGAAAATCAGTTCTCTCCTCCCAAATGCCTATAAACTCAGCTCCAGGGTAACTCAGAGAAGGTGAAGTTGAAATGATTTTTTGTAAAGTCTGAGGAAGCTCTTCATCAGCTCTTCCTCCCAGATTGAGAGGATAAGTGGTTTTGGTCTTGTGGTCACACATATAGTAGAACCGCTTTAGATCTTCTAAGAAAAATAATGACAATAGAAATGGTTCTAACTGCATGGGAAACTCAATACAAACTGACAAAGTTTTCCTGTCTCTTATATGTATCAAAGAAGTATGTCTAGTGAGTTGTTCTATTTCATTAAAATTGTGTTTTTTAGACTCCAGACTAATGAATTCAGGGTAAAATTAAATGCCATCAAGGGATTCAGCAACTCTCTGTTGGTGGCAGTGGCATTAAAATCACGGTTATGAACATGCTGAAAACAGAGGTGTAAGAATGGTCAGATCACCGAGTGGGCACCTGATGGTGGGAACTAGGCCAAAGGTTGTTTGAGACTTTATTTTGTTGTAAATTCCTTGCTTATTAGACTTGTCTTTTTTTCTTTTATTTTGTGGAAGTATGAAGGGAATGCTTTAAAAAGGGCCAAGATTCCCATCCTGTACAAGTGTTTAGTATCCTCTTTCATGGGAAGAATAAACATTTATGTGACTCTATCCATCCAAAATATAAGGAAGAACAACAAGAACTATGGTTTAAATTAATAATCTCAACTTGGGTTTCAGTATTGAAGTTGGTGGTTTAGACTCTAATAATATAGTGGAACATACTTTGGCAGAACTGAAAAATGCTTAGTTTCTACAAAGCAGCATTTCCAGGGCAAACTGGAAATAGTTATTTCATGTTTTGGACAAATTATAACTAAACCCCAACAATGAAAGAATGTATTAATTTAAAGAGCAAAGTGGACTAATTGCCATTATTAGAACTGCTAATGATGTACTTTGCTATATAATAAAGAAGCATTATAAATAGAAATGTAATTGTAATTGACATTATAAGCAGTGTAATTAAAATTATGTCATATTTTCATATAAGCTATGATTTTTATGGATGACGTTCCCTTTGAAATGGTTTTATCTTAAAGGCTCAGATTTCTTTTAAGTTTGATTGGATTCAAGTCCCTATCTCAATAATCAAATACTTATGCAATCTGTTTTTTCTGATTCTATAACCTATAAAATTGACATTTCACACCAAAACTTTCATGTGTAATATTTCCATTAATTTTCATAACCATGAGGCAAGGTAATAATTGATTATATTTTTATTTGCCTAAATATAGACATTAGACTATAACTCAGTTTTGATTGTAAAGCTCATGCACTTTCTACTATACCAACCGTTTCCCTCTAACGAACCACAGCTTCCTTTTGTTTTGGGGAGAATATAGGTAGACAAATGGAAATGTGAAACTGATGTAGTAAAGGTGGTACAACACAGGCCCCAGAAGAGTGATTACTTTATAAGATCTCTGAGATAGTGGAAGAACTGACACTATTCCAAGTCTTCTGGTTCCCAGTCAGTTCAGTTTGTATACCACAACATCCTATGACATCATATGGCTAGACCTGAACTTAGATCAGCATTTTTCGCTGACCATCCGATGCTCCCTTTTCAGGACTATATAGAAAATGAGGACCACCATACACAAATGACTAAGAATTTTTAAAGCTTGTCCTCTAAACCAGAGAGCCTCAGCTTCATTGTAATGAGAATGCAGAGTTCTCAAAAATAATTTTATTCTTAACCCTTTTAGAACATTCTGCCATATGGCTCCATGGATTATTCCTTAATGTCTGTTACTCAGCTGTTATTTTGGTCACTCACATCTTATCTTTCTGATTATCCTCATGGGAAAGTCTTCTTCTCTCCCCTAGGATGTGTCTCTTAGCCCCCATCTCTTCTTTAATGCAGGCATCTTGAGTGATGACATATATTCCTTTATCTTTAGCTACCATTATATAGGTCAGAGTTTTTGAGGATATAGAAACTACACCAATTACTTTAACAGAAAAAAAGATTAAACAGAACTATTAACAGGCTACTAGAAAATTAAAAGGGCAAAAGGGGGACACTTTCTGCTAATAAACCTAGGCTAGGGAAACAAAGCTAAAAGGTTGGAATCATTAAAACTCAGGAGCATGGAGGAGAGCCCTGTGAAACTGGAATGCAGATCTCGGAGGAGTTAGCACTGGTGTTGAAGAGCTAAAAGGAGAAAGCCCACAGAGGTGGGACTCAGTCCTCTGAGGATGAGGCATGGGCTGGATGGTGTTGTTTTCTGAGAGATATGTGATGAGGCTGGTTTTAATAGCATAGAAAAAGACTGCAAACTGCAATCAGCTGCTATTTCTAGAATCAATTGTCACTGTCAGGGTAAAGAGCTATCACCTGACTGGAATTGGAAGTAAATAGCAACAAGTTTATTTTTACTCCTTAAGCCTTCTAGATGTTCTCTAGTGCCTCTTATTGGCAAAGCATAATGGGGAACAACTGACAATAAATGAGCCTCAGTACCATAAAAGCAAGTACATACGGAAGCATGGGTTTGAAGTTGAGAGGCAATAGTTTAATAGCCACTATGGTCCAGACTTTGGCTAATCAGCGTTCACACACACTCTTCTACATAAACTTGACTTCAGTATCAAACCACTTTATTCTTCGACTCCACAAAATCCTTTGTATATTCAAAGATACTCTCAACCCTTTTATTTTTATTTATTTATTTTTTGTACATGAATAAGTTCTTTAGTGGTGATTTCTGAGATTTTGTTGCACTCGTCACTCGAGCAGTGTACACTGTACCCACGCCCCTCCCACCCTTACCCCCAAGTCCCTAAAGTTCATTGTATCATTCTTATGCCTTTGCATCCTCATAGCTTAGCTCCCACTTATGAATTAGAACATATGATGTCTCGCTTTCCATTCCTGAGTTACTTCACTTAGAATAACGGTCTCTAATTCCATCCAGGTTGCAGCAAATGCCATTATTTTGTTCATTTTCATGGCTGAGTAGTATTCCATGATATATATCTACCACATTGTTTTATTCACTTATTGACTGATGGGCATCTGGACTGGTTCCATATTTTTGCAACTGCTAATTGTGCTGCTATAAACATGCATGTACAAATATCTTTTTTGTATAATGACTTCTTTTTTTCTAGGTAGATGCCCAGGAGTGGAATTGCTGGATCAAATGGTAGATCTACCTTTAGTTCTTAAAGGAATCTTCACACTGTTTCCCATAGTGGTTGTACTAATTTACATTCCCACCAGCAGTGTAAGTGTTCCCTTTTCACCACATCCACACCAATATCTTTTTCATTTTTTTTTTTGTTTATGGCCATTCTTACAGGAGTAAAGTAGTATCACATTGTGGTTTTGATTTGCATTTCCCTGATCATTAGCGATGCTGAGCATTTTTTCATATGTTTGTTGGCCATTTGTATATCTTCTTTTGAAAATTGTCAATGTCTTTGCCCACTTTTTTATGGGATTGTTTGGTTTTTTTCCTTGCTGATTTGTTTGAGTTCTTTGTAGATTCTGGATATTAGAGCTTTGTTGGCAATCTAAGTATAGATTGCCAAGATTTTCTCCCACTCTGTAGGTTGTCTGTTTACTTTGCTGATTATTTCTTTTGCTGTACTTAGTTTAATTAAGTTCCATCTATTTATCTTTGTTTTTGTTGCATTTGCTTCTGGGTTCTTGGTCATGAAGTCTTTGCCTAACACAATATCTAGAAGGGTTTTTCCAATGTTACCTTCTAGAATTTTTATGGTTTCAGGTCTTATATTTAAGTCTTTGATCTACCTTGAGTTGATTTTTGTATAAGGTGAGAGATGAAGATCCAGTTTCATTCTGTACATGTGGCTGACCAATTGGCCCAGCACCATTTTTGAAAAGGGTGTCCTTTCCCCACTTCATGTTTTTATTTGCTTTATCCAACATCACTTGGTTGTAAGTATTTGGCTTAATTCTGGGTTCTCTATTCTGTTTCATTGGTCTATGTATTAGTCCATTCTCATGCAGCTGATAAAGACATACCTGAGACTAGATAATTTATAAAGAAAAAGAGGTTTAATGGACTCACAGTTCCACATGGCTGGGGAGGCCTCACAATCATGGTGGAAGGTGAAAGGAATGTCTTGCATGACAGCAGGCAAGAGAGAAAATGAGAGCCAAGCAAAAGGGGAAACCCCTTATAAAACCATCAGATCTCATGAGACTTATTCGTGAGATCTCATCTTGATTTGGACTTCATCTTGGTTTGGATCCACTGCTGGTGAGCTAGTGTGATCTTTTGGGGGTGCTGAAGAACCTTGTTTTGTCGTATCACCAGAATTGTTCTTCTGGTTTCTTCTTATTTGGGTAGATTATGTCAGAGGGAAGATCTGGGACTCAAGCACTGCTGTTCAGATTCTTTTGTCCCACAGGATGCTCCCATGATGTGGTGATCTCCCCTTTCCCCTAGGGATGGGGCTTCCTGAGAGCCAAACTGCAGTGATTGTAATTTCTCTTCTGGACCTAGCCACCCAGCAGAGCAACCAGGCTTGGGCTGGTACTGCTGTTTCATGTAGCTAATTTAGCACAACTCCTTATTGATACATTGGCTGACTCACATTGTTATTCTGGTAATAGCTTTATTTTGAAATAAAACATTAAAAAAAAGACAATGTAGATTCTCCTTGGATCTCCTTCAAACTTTAGAATAAAAAAGATTGTGATAGGTTTCTTCTCCCTTTATAAAGAGCAAGAAAGCATCTTGATAGCCCCAAATAGTCAAATCAGCTCTATGGGTAACAACATATACCAGTGTTTACGTAGAAAAAATTAGCAATGATTATATCTAACAATATTTTATTCCATAGAAACGTTTTATCCTCAGTGATTTAATTTTAACATCTCCTACTCTGAGAATGTTATATTGAACTCAAGCTTGCTGACCTGTGAGTTCTTTCTAATGTTATCATATTCTGCCATGGACTTAGGAGATTCAGGGACTTATGGAAAGAGTCTGAATTAATGCATAGGTGGTATTTGTTGTTTAAGTTAAACCAGTACTTTTTAAAATAACTTTTAGGTTCAGGGGTACATGTGCAGGTTTGTTACATAGGTTAACTCATGTCATGGGGTTTGTTGTGCAGACTATTTCATCACCTAAGTTTTAAGCCAGGTACCCAGTAGTTATTTTTTCTGACCCTCTCCCTTCTCCCACCCTCCATCTTCAAGTAGACCCCAGTGTCTGTTGTTTCCCTCTTTGCATCCATGAGTTCTCATCATTTAGCTCCCAATTATAAGTGAGAACATGCGGTATTTGGTTTTCTGTTCCTGTGTTAGTTTGCTAAGGATAATGGCCTCCAACTCCATCCATGTTCCTGCAAAGGACATGATCTCATTCTTTCCTATGGCTGCATAGTATTCCATGGTGTGTATGTACCACATTTTCTTTATCTAACCTGTCATTGATGGGCATTTAGGTTGATTCCATGTCTTTGCTATTGTGAATGGTGCTGCAGTGAACATATGTGTGCATGTGTCTTTATGGTGGAATGATTTACATTCCTTTAGGTATACACCCATGATAGGATTGCTGGGTCAAACAGTAGTTCTGTTTTTAGCTCTTTGAGGAATTGCCACACTGCTTTCCACAATGGTAGAACTAATGATTGAACTTATACACCCCCACTAGCAGTGTATAAGCATTCCCTTTTCCCCAGAACCACACAACCATCTGTTATTTTTTGGCTTTTTAATTATAGCCATTCTGACTGATGTGAGATGGTATCTCCTTGTGGTTTTGGTTTTCATTTCTGATTATCAGCATTATTGAGATTTTTTTTTCATATGCTTGTTAGCTGCATGTATGTCTTCTTTTGAAAGGTATCTGTTCATGTCATTTGCCCAGTTTTTAATGGGGTTTTTTGTTGTTCCTTGTAAATTTGCTAAAGTTCTTTATAGATGCTGGATATTAGACCTTTGTCAGATGCATAGCTTGCAAAAATTTTCTCCCATTCTGTAGGCTGTCTGTTTACTCTGTTTCTTTTGCTGTGCAGAAGTTCTTAAGTTTAATTAGATCTCATTTTTCAATTTTTGTTTTCATTGCAATCACTTTTGACATCTTCGTGAAATCTTTGCCAGTTCTTATGCCTAGGATGGTACTGCCTACATTGTCTTTCAGGGTTTTTATAGCTGGGGTTTTACATTTAAATCTTTAATCCTTCTTGAGTCTATTTTTGTATATGGTATAAGTAAGGGGTCCATTTCAATCTTCTGCATATGGCTAGCCAGTTATCCCAGCACTATTTATTGAATAGGGAGTCCTTTCCCCATTGCTTGTTTTTGTCAGCTTTGTTGAAGATCAGATGGTTGTAGATGTGTGACCTAATTTCTAGGCTCTCTATTCTGTTCCATTGGTCTGTGTGTCTGTTTTTGTACCAGTACCGTGCTGTTTTGGTTACCATAGCCCTGTAGTATAGTTTGAGGTTGGGTAGCATGATGTCTCCAGCTTTACTCTTTTTGCTTAGAATTGCCTTAGCTATTTTGACACTTTTTTGGTTTCATATGAATTTGTAAATAGTTTTTTTCTAAATTAGTACATTTTAAGCCAGCAACTTTTGCTATTTGGATGGGAGAGGGATGTAAATTTTATGATTTTGTCATTATGAGGATTCATAAATATGTAATTGTGATAATGTTAATATAACACTTTGATATTGAAGAAACATGATTTAATAATTATCTTTAAAATGTATAAATATTTTCCCCCTTTTGGTGGTTTGATTTTTAAAAGTCCTTCAAATAGTTTGCTTGAAATGATTGTTCTTAATTTTAAAAGAGTTTCAAATTTTGGCATTAAAAAATTAGCTATGACTCAGACATATATTTTGTTTGAATTATGTAATTCATTCATTTGTATTTAGTTTTATTAAGCAATAATAAAGCAAAATAAATCTGAACATGCTTGTGCACTTAAACACCTTAAATGAAGTTATAGGATTATAGATTAAATAATGATTCAGGAGGACTTGGTTCGGGCAACAGGAAAAGACAAAGAAACCAAAGCCAATAATCCTACCTGTCAGAATTAAGCAGCTTTAAGTTCTAATTCACCAAATCATTCCTTAGTTAAATTTTAAAAATCAAAATTATGCAAAGTAATAAATTTTGACATGAAAACTTTCATTAAAAAATCCATAATTGAAAAATGTCAGAAAGGGTTAAATATATTTTCTAATTTTCTCGTAAAATAAAACACTCTTTTAAGTGAGAATTGCTTTTTTAAAAAGCAGCAACACCAAACATCTGCTCTTTAGCTGATTTGCAACTGAGTAAAGTAGGAAAAAACAGAAAAAAAAAAAAATCAGAACCACAACTTCGAAAAGTAATTCCATTAAAAATTAAAAAAAAACCTTTAGACTATCTGAAAACTTCTTGTGTATATACTGAAAAAATAAGCAAATACAAATATCCCAAATCATAAGTAAAGAAATAAGAAATTAAGATGGCAAAATGCCAGGCTGGTCAATTCCAATAAATGAGGCGAAATAAAATTGCAAATCAAAACTAGAACAAACTGTAAAAATCGCTGCACCTACTAAACAAACTGAATTCAACTCTTCATTTTTATAAATTTTAAACCAAATAAGTGGTTAGAGAACTCATTCAATCTAGAATATGAACTATATATGTTATTAATTACAATAATTTAAATCCAACTTTAACTGAACTAATACTTCAGTCTATTTATATTTTCACTTAACTTGAGAAAGTAATTAATCAACCAACATAACTAGTTATTTGGGATGTTTGGTTAAGAGATGTGATTTTCCATTTTTTAAGCAGTTATTTTGTCATCTAAGAGATGCTGTGTGAAGTAGATTAGTTTCTAAGGGAAGTTCTATTGATCCAACCCATTTTAGCCGTTGCTAAGAGTAAACTCAATAGAAACCACGGAAGAGATCCCGAAGAGTGTGGACTAGTTAAGATGGCATTCAATTGTGCAGCTATTTTACATTACCTTCAAAAAACTGCCATCAATAAGTTTAAAACCAGAAAATCAGGCACCATCCGTAAAAAAATTAGAGATGTGAAAATGCTTATGTCACCGAGGGATAAAGAGGTGGACTCTCTGTGTCACAGTAGCCCTGTTGGTCTTGTTTACATGGCCATTGTTTTTAGCTATCTACATTCTTTTGCCCAAAGATCATCATGGAGCAGATATTTGTAAAGGTGGCACTATTCCCTATGTAACTTCCTAAAATATTAATCATCATTTCCTATCCCTGATAATGATATACTTTCTAATTGCTTCAAAATAAAGTGAGTTGTGTTTTATTTTGTTTGTTTTGAGGAAGAGTCTCACTCTGTTGCCCAAGCTGGAGTGCAGTGGCACGATCTTGGCTCACTGCAGCCTCCGCCTCCCAGGCTCAAGGAATCCTCCCACCTCAGACTCCAACTAATTTCTTTGTATTTTTTGGAGAGATGAGGTTTCACCATGTTGCCCAGGCTGGTCTCGAACTTCTGGGCTCAAGTGATTCACCTGCCTCAGCCCCACTGAATTGCTGGGACTACAGTCGTGAGCCATCGTGCCCAGCCTAAAGCGAGTATTTTGAGTTTAAGAATACAACAGACTGTAAGACGGGGACTTTTACTTTTCTTGCCTCATTATCTCTATTTTACAGAAGCAAAAATTAATATTACTGCTTTTACCAATAAAGGATATTTTAAGGGTCAATAACATGGGTTAAAATTATCTCAAAGAATAGCAAGATTACATCCTTTTGCTTTCTTGTAAGCAAATGGCATCTCAGTCCCTTCAAAAAGTTGAATAATCCCTTCAAATCCTTAAGGGATTTGAATAATAGCTATAAGCAATGATGGTGCTTAGCAAATATAATTTGATAGCTGATAAAGATATAATCATACGTTACTATGCTTCCAAAAAAACAATGAAAGAAACAAACATTTATGAGTCAGAGTCCATCGACATATGATAAAATGAAAAGGCAGCTGTGTGCTAAAGAGACTTTAGGGAAGTGTTAGAGATGAGAAGTAATATAGAAAATGGGCCAAGGCCAGTGCAGGAGTCAAATGAGAAACAGACACGAGGGCTATGGTAAAACACAGCAAAGAACTGAAAGGCATTACCAGGCCAGACATGGTGGCTCATGCCTGTAATCCCAGCACTTTGGGAGGCGGAGATGTGAGGATCACTTGAGGCCAAGAGTTTGAGGCCAGCCTGGTCAACATAGCAAGGTCCTATCTCTAAAAAACAAATGATAATAATTTTTTAAAAAAGTAAACAGCACCAACAACTGGAAAATGGTATAGAAAATATAACCCAGTTTATAAAGAGAAAAAAAAGAAGCCATCACAAACAGTGATCTATATGTTTTGTGGCAGCAGCTATTAGCACTGTTAGATGTTTAGAACACATATTCACCAAGATAGACAGTAATCCTGATGTTGGCCACATGATGTAGTGGTTAGAAGTGTGTTCTGTGGTACCACACTGCCCAGATTCAAATCCCAAATTAGACACATTGCTGTGTGACATAGACATGTCATCTACTTTCCTTATGCCTTCATAGCTTCATCTGCAAAATGGAGACAATATTACTAACCACTTCTGAGGGGTTTCATGTGGATTAAATGACTTCTTATACACTGATATATGTCAAGTGCTTAAAATAGTGCCATTTGTGTGTGTGCATTATTAGACATTTAGAGACAGAGATACTAATATTTATTGAGATGGTTTGGATGTTTCTCCCCTCCAAATCTCATGTTGAAATGTAATCCCCAGTGTTGGAGGTGGGGCCTGGGTGTAGCTGTTTAGGTCACAGGGTTGGACCTCTTATGAATGGCTTAGTGCTGTCCTCACCATAATGGGTGAATTCTTGCTCTGAGCTCATGTTTTACGTCCTCACCATAATGGGTGAATTCTTGCTCTGAGCTCATGTAGAAGCTGGTTGTTTAAAAGACTGTGCCACCTCCCTCTCTTTCTTGCTCCTTCCCTTGCCATGTGATGTGCTGGATTCTCCTTCACCTTCTGCCACGATCGTAATCTTCCTGAGGCCCTCACCAGAAGCAGATGCCAGCACCATGCTTCCTGTACAGCCTACAGAATCATGAGCCAAAATAAAACCTCTTTTCTTTATAAATTACCCAGCCTCAGTTATTCCTTTATAGCAATGCAAAAATAGCCTCATGCATTTGTGAGGAACATTATGTCATTAATCAGTGAGCCATCCAATTAATCCACAAGTATTTACTGAACACCCATAATGTATTCGAGGTTTATAGAGATTTCAAGGTGGTGAAAGCACCACCTAAGAATCTGAAATCAGGCTTTTGGTTAGCTAATACAGCAAATATGACTCGAAGAAAATATTTGAAGTGATTCAAATGCAAAGAAAATATTTGAAGCTAATAGTGATGTGGAAATTCAAGAGGCTGTATCTGAAAAGCGTATTTTGTTCATTTAAAGATCATGTTTTGTAATAGTAAGCTAGTTCTTGTTGACTCTAACATGACAAATGTTTAACTATAATCATGACATTAGATGCATAGACTCATGTTGGCTCCCTGTGTAGCCCTAATAACCACTTTTTTCCCTCTAAATAAAACCAGCTTTGAGACTGTGATGCCCTGTTTAAGGTTTATTTGCTGTTTCCCTTATAAACTTTGCTATTCCAGATCATACCTTGTCACTTTTAATTTTCATCAAGATAAAATGTTAGTGTATGTTTGTCAGCTTCAATGTAAATTATTCTCTCTGAAAAAAATTTCCTGAAATAAGTAAAATGAAAAGCCTGTAGTCTTGAATACCCTTTGCAGAATTACAAATAAAAGAGCCACTCCTCCTTCTTGGCCTACAGTTTGACAATGTAGTAGATACAGTTAATTGTCTACAAATTTTTAATACAGTTATATAGTCATAAACCATTTTAATATGGATTCCAAAATGTCTAAATTTAAACATTATAAGAGGCTTAAGAATGGAAAAATTAATTTGGGGGGAGACATATAAATAAGTATAATAATAAAATTTACAATGTTTGGAACACTGTGCCACCTGCCTCTCCTCACACACACAGTTTATTTATTTATATTCTTATTAAACCCTTCAAATAACCCTGTGAGGGAGTTGTTAAGATGACACTCCTAAGAAGAAGGATACCCAGGATGGGAATCCAGTTCTGCTTAGCTCTGAAGGCTTGTTTTAATTAGTGGGAAACACTGATCATTTAGAAACATATTATCTCCATGGATACATACTCTCCTCATACATACATATATACTGGGTGGTAGTATGGTGTAGGAATTCAGCATGTAGAGGTTCTGGACTTGGGCTGCTTGAGATAAATCTCACCTCCACCACTTACTAACTGTGTAATACTGGAAAAGTATTTGGAATGTGTCTGGCATATTGTAGGTGCTAAATAAATATTAACTCTTACTATTTTCAGAATACATGACATTTGGTTGGGGAGATCACCACAAAAAGGCAGAATGATAAGGGATTATGTCAGAGAAACGGGGAGGGGGTACACAAATCTTGTAGGGCCTCTAAAGCCATTGTAAGGATTTTGGCCTTTACTCAATGTGTTCTGTAAAGACACTGGAAATTTCTAACAAGAGAAATGTTATGATTAAACTTAGGTTTTCATGATTGGCTGCTAGGTGGAAATAAACAGTAGAAGGGCAAGAGTAAAAGCAGTGAGAACAGTTAAGTAGCTATTTCTTCAAGGGAGAAATACCAGTGGTTTGAACTAGGATGATGTTAGTGGAGGGAGTTAGGAAAAAAATAGTTAGATTACAGAATAACAGGATTTGTTGATATACTGGACATGATAAAAGAGAACAGAAAAAAATATCAAAAGAGATTCTCATGTTTTAGCCTCAGTACCTCAAAAAACAAGATTAAGTGCCTTTGATAATTGCACTTATTTTGGCTCTGTATACTAGTAAATGTACTAAAGATTAAATAAAGATAACCAATTGAATCTTCTAGACAAAGGGAACCAGAAAAAAAAACCTTTTAATAAATTGTCTGGTGTTCTGATATCAGAATCTAACTATTCTGTCGATATGGGAACTGATAACTTGACAAGTCACACAAAGAGTGATAAGCATCCAGGACACATAGGTCATCATGAGGCATTCCTGGATCTATTATCTAAGTAGTCAATCTACTGAATTATCTCCACTCAAAGGCATAAGCATGAAATATTGTTGAATTTCCCTTCCACACTAGTTAAGTATTCTGGAAGGAGCCTATCATTTTCTCAGTTCTTTCTCCTCCCACATATTCAAAGTCCAATCTAGACCAGTCTAAAATTCCCATCTCATATCTGGATCAAAATTTTCACCTCTCTCATTGACAGTCTGGCTCCAGGCAACGGTTTGTGGATGTGTGTGCCACCAGTAACTCATCCCACAATCTTAGGGACACTTTCATGGCCTGGACACTACCAAGACAATGGAAACCTGTCTCCTTCCAAGTGTCTCTTAACCCAAAAGGAAATTTCTATACCCTTTCTAAACCTTAGCTATTTGTATCTCTGCACTGCTACTTCTCTTCAGTCCTCTTTTCTCTTGCTCAGGTAGGCTCAGAGCAGATTAACAACTCTGCTGACCAAGCAGGTGTCTGACTTAGGAACTGAGACGCCAGCCTTCCGGGTGCCTCAGTCTCTAGCAAGCTTGTCCAACCTGCCTTATTTTGTTGTTGCTCTATTTTGTTCTGTTTTAGGCTTTTAGCTTCTGAAGCCGTGGTCTTTAGTTTCTGTCTCTAGTAGATAAGCAGAAAAGAGGGATGAGGAAGGAGGTTTACTGACCCAACCAGAAACAGAAACTAAGAACCTATGACTGTATTCTCACCTTTGGACACCTGAGGAGGATGATTCTCTTGGAATTTCCTTCCCCACTTTGAACTTGTGCGGATCTTAATATTCTTGATGACCCAGGTGACCCCTTGATGCCTCCTCTGTCTATCTAGCCTGGGATGGTGCTGAGGTATTGGGTAGTGGATAGAGAGATCAAAATTAGCCCACAGGTCTCTTAATAATAAATCCTGAGGGAGTGGTCTTGCCCTTACTGTTGTCAGCTCCCTTCAGCTCCCTTCATGGGTTACGTGACATCTCTTTGTCCTCAGCTCTAGGCCCAAATTAGCAGTTTAAGTTGTCATCTGAAATAACAAACAGAGAGGGCCACTGTAAAAGAAAATGACATTTATTTTGGAATAGGGCATTGCAATGGGAATACATGTGCTACAGTAAACTGTATGCATTGTCAGGGAGGTAAAGGAAGACAAAGGTTTTTAAAGGAAAAATGAGGAAAATTACATAATTTGTTTGAAATAATTATCCTTGGCCACAAGGATCAATAACAAGGGTGATGCCAGTCTGAGGTTGGACCAGCAGTTGCTGGGCAGATGTACTCAAGAAGTATTTATTGGATAAATACTTCTTTTTGTTTGATGGCCTTTGTGCAAGGTTGCAGTTTTGTAGTTTTTGGTGATGATTTTTGTTATCAGGCATTTATGCATGAGAACCCTTCTCTTCAAGGACTTCTTTGGCTCTATTTGTCAGGTGTTCTTTCTTTTTTAACACAAATGAATCCATTTTGATTTTGACAACTTTCACAAAGGCAGGAAAAATCCCACTTATATCCAGGAATGCATGTTTAAGTTTTCTGAAGCCTTCCTAAAAAGTGTTATTAAAACACAGCTACTCCAAAAGTGAGTGGGCAACTGATTTAGATAGTGCCACTGCAGAAAGTGACTCGTTGAAAGTAATGTTGAAATCCACTGTCAATACTCTTTGATCACATGCTCACATATACACTCACACCTACCACGCTCAGACAATTAGTGTTCAAGGCTGTGACAGAATGAACAGTTCTGTTCCTCAGAACTGAGTCCAGAGAAGAAAATCAAAAATAGAAGAGTGAAAAGTTTGCAAACTGATGAACTCTTGACACTACTTATTGGTTAAAACATAGTTACTAATTATCAGAATTTAGAAGGGGATCTTTGGTTGGCAGACAGCCAGCATCAGAGCTACAAGGAGTATAATCAGATGTATACTGTTCCTAGCATAAGCTGCTCCTAGTGAATTTGTTCCCTTTCTACACATTACACTTAAAAAGTATTGTCTTATTGAGATATTTTTTCTAATTACTTTTATTCTGATCAGTCACTTTCACTATGATTCTGATTGATCCATTCTCTATTGCCTGGTAGAAACCTATTCTTAGGCAAATGAAGCATCTTTAGAAGTTGATTGGAGAAATTGTTTAGAAAACAGAGTTCCAAAATGCTGAGGCAGAAGCGATTGGTCTTTTCTCCTCTCCACGTAGGCTAAGTGTATACCCATCCTGAGTAAGTAAAAAAGGAGGCTTTTCAAAAATTATTTTGTTTTGTTTGAATAGGTAGTTCCTGACAGTGTTTCCTAGAAATGGTGGACCTCCAAGTAGCCATTGTTTAACATGACACATTTTAACTGATAATCACAAATGCCAAATACTTCTTTCCTACAATATACATCTCCAGAAAAGTCTGATCATGTATCTAAAATAATTAGATTTTGTTCAGTAATCAAACTCAATCAAATGAATTCTGTGTGAACTACTTTTATTCCCACGATGAGAAATGTGTGTCATATCCTCTGTAAATTTGCATATTTTTCCATAAACCTAAAACCAATCAATTTTGAAGAGTTATGATAATATAAAGAATCTGAGGCAATTACAGTCTTTTAAACAGGGATTCTAAATGCATTTCACTGCTGGTATTCATGTAGTAAAATAGTCAAAACTTCTTTAACCCTTTTCGTGACATCTCAATTAAGCTGTAATGATTGAGACTTGGGACATTTCCTAGGATTAATGACTGGCTAGGAAAGTGGATGGCCTGAGGTGAAGCCAAGGGCCATTAATTCCCTCTGGTCATTAATCCCCAAGGAAATTTCCTAGGCTGGTTTGATGTTAGCATTACAGGCTGCAAATATATTGTTGGGTTTCCTGATTGGTTTTAAAATAGTTTATTAAGATGTCATATTTTAATTTGTGCCCCGTATACCCAACATTTCCAAATTTTCATTCCCCGTTTCTCATCCCACATTGTTGATTGCAACATAATAAAAATTTATTCCTTGGTCGTATCGCACATTTCCTTTAAATGGTCAAAACACGCTAAAGTTGTTTCCAATACAGAAGCCCCAAATGGCTATTTGTCTTTGTGGTGTTATTTTTTAGTGAAAATTTTGGCCTTGACAGTGGGTAGTATTTTATTCAGTTATATGTGTGGTATGTTCTACTAGGTATTGTCTAAGCTGATACAAAGTGTTGAAACCTACCCTTAATTTTGCCTGATGTCCAATGCAGATAAATCTGCCCTTAATCTCCAAATAGGGGCTTACCACAGTGGCTCATGCCTGTAATCACAGCACTTTGGGAGGCTGAGGCTGGTGGATCACTTGAGGCCAGGAGTTCAAGACCAGCCTGGCCAAAATGGCAAAACCCCATCTACACTAAAAATACAAAAATTAGCCAAGCATGACATGCCTGTAATCCCAGCTACTTGGCTGGCTGAGGCACAAGAATCGCTTGAATCTGGGAGGCGAAGGGTGCAGTGAGCTGAGATCATGCCACTGTACTCCAGCCTGGGCAACAGAGCAAAACTCTGTCACATACATATATATGTATATTTGGAGATATATATATATCTCCAAATACAATATTTACATCTTTAGCTTTTGTTAGAAAATAATCAACACTCGGTCAAAAAAATCATATTTTTTGGGAATTGCCTGAAATTTGTATGGCCTCCATCCCTCTAGACATTCAACTTTATCTTTAAATTAACTGGCCATTTTTTTTAAAAGTTTGAAATAGAATTGTTTTTGTGGAAATGTACTTGGGGGTTACATCTGCATTAAATGTGAAAAAGTCTATTTTTTAGAAAATCTAACAGAACTTACTGTTCTTACCACAAATATGTTGTTAGATATTGCTTATTATATCAAAGTGTCCTCTTATGAAGTCCAGGAGAGACATTTCTTAGAAATAGCTGGGACTAAACTAAAAATCTGGTCCCATTTTACCCTGTAAACACTATGAATCTTGCAACTGATGTTATTTCACTTGTTTCCTCAGAAGCACAAAGTCAAGTTTGCAAGCCATCTCTGGCAAAGTTCTTAGAAGCAATATTTAGAATATAATCTTTGTTTTTGAATTTGTTTTTCTCTCTTCTACCCTAATTTATCTTCCTCATTTATTCACCATCAACTTCAGAATATGTATCTTTATCAGCTCCTGCTATTGTATTTGGAATGAGGTGGGATACAATTAACTAGTTAATCAATTAATTATTAGCTACATTGAGAGACTTGTTTTTTCCTCCTCTTTGGTTCAATATTCACTTTTATTTATCCCTCACATCTAGTTATGTCTTCTTGTGACATGGTTTCCACTGATCCATCTGCTTCAGGCTGCCTGTCAGGACAAATCAGATGAAAGTCACAATCCTACACCACCTGAAACTGGAAGTCCCAAAGGTCTTTCCCAATTTGGTTAGCAGCATTGTTATATAAATATTCTTGTCCCTTACCCCAAATTACACTTCACCTCTGAAAGGTAGTTTTTGAAATTAAAAGTTGCTTCTGTTTCTCCAAATAAATCTCTGTTACTTCTTCTATCTTAGAATATCGACCTTAGATTGTAAATTTCCAAAGCCTCTACCTGATAATGTACAAGATATCAAGTGTAAATAGCTGCTTAAGTTCTACCTTTGTTAAAACTTCAGTGGAAAGTGACTCAGTGGAAATAAAGGACCATAGTAAAAATAAGTTAAGGTGACTAGACCTCTCCCAGCACAATGACTCCTTCAGGAGCAATATGTAGAATCAGCCTTGGCAAAAGAGCATTAATATGTAAAGGGTAAAAAGGAATATCTACTCCTCTATCTGTCTGACTATACTTATCTTTCCCTATCTTTATATTAGATGATCGCCATGAAATCCTTAAATCAATTGAAGGTCTGTATAGGAAGCGTAATGTGGGCTTATTGATCTGAGCTGCGAAATGACAACACAGGTCCGTATTCTGTCCTCAGATCAATGCCGCATGTGTGTGTGTTCCTGAAGCACATGGTATATGCTGTGTCTGTCTGGCAGAAACATTTGTGCTTAAAATACAGCCTGACAGTTCCCTGCCATCTTGCAAAACAGTGTGGCTTATTTAGAACAAATCTGTTATGACTGACCACAGAAAGATGCATGTGTGTTTCTGAGCCTCTCCCTATGAATAGGCAAAAGGACCATCTGGGCACGTGGCATTTACACATCTTTGAGCAAAGTTAGCATTCCGCCTCCCAGTAAAATCCATCTCTCAGGGACTCTGTGGGTTTGTGATGCTTCCTACAGAATGGAGGAGGAAAACAAATGCACTTCAGTAAAACAGAAGTATCTTTTTTTTTCATCTGTCATAGCCACAGTTTGATAGTATCTGTATTTCATTTTCACTTCAGAATATCACAAGAGAGAGAAATGGCAGGAAGCAAGTTGCTTCCACATGGTTGTGAAAAGGAGTTGTTATATTTGGTTGCTCTCTGTGGCACATCTCTGTGAAATTAAAAAAAAAAAATCTAGCTACCATCCTGGTGGTTGAAAAAAAGTACTGTCCTTATCTTTTCCTAAGAAGAATTATTTGCTATAATAATAGAATGATCATAATGGCATTCCCTTTTTGTCTATCCTTATTTAAAAATTGATTTGATTTATACTTCAGACAAAATACTTAGCCTGATGTGTTTATCTTAAAATAAGCATTTTTAACAGGCAATCTAGAATACGCAGAGAAACATGAATTAAGACGGACTTAATTATTTTGTAATTGAAAGTTATTAATCAAAAATTTGGTTGGTCATAAAGTAGCATGATGTTTTTAAAGAAAATTCACCAGAATTTATATAGCCAAACAGTTTACTGTCTACTGCTAAAAATGACCATTTTTGTTACTCAGAACATTTTTTATTTCCTATTTGTAAAATAGCTTTTATAATACATGGTTTATTATTTTCACTATACTTGATGGAAACATGTCTTTCATCCTTGAATAATAAATTCATTTTAACCAAGAGTGAAACTCAGGCAAGTATTATTCATCAGAAAGTGATCAACTGAGAGCTAACCTATTTGGTGGTAGGGGCTACATGACTATAACACAATAAGGGTGATCTCAAATGTCCTTTCAACTCAAATTCTACATGACATTCCTTCTCTGACATCTTTTGCAATGTGTAAATTCAGGAGACATCTCTAAAAGAAAGGTATCAATGTTTTGGAGTGATGGCAACATTGTTAAATTTCATGAACAACTTCATGAGGGCACCATTTTGAGAGACAATGATGTGTTGTTACTTATTATTCTGGACAAAAATTGTCAGTCACGTATTTTGCTTAAGCTTCAATAGTTTCCCTTCTGTCAAGTGAAATACTGAATGTGCTAAATTGTTGCCAAATCTTATAACTTTTAATTCAAGGCAACTTCCTCTTCCTCTCCCTCTTTTCTCTTTGTTTCTGTGGTCTCTGCAATGCTCTACGTCAGGGGTTGGAAATTTTGGGGAACCAGATAGTAAATATTTTAGGTTTTGTGAACCAAGAGGCAAAATTGAGGGTATAATGCATGTACTTATATAACAAGAGAGAAAACCCCTCTCCATCCTGCCCTGTTTGTCTGGGGTAGATATTCTGGGAAGCAGGGACACTCTGCAGCCAGTTGCTATCTAAAGAAGACTTTCTCAGGGCAAGGATGTACTAGACCAATAGGGAGGGGCCCAGCAGGTAGTGGAGTAGGTGGCTGCCATATTTGGTCTCTGTCTGCCCCAGTGACACCCAGAGCTAGCATGGCCATTTCAACTTGGGCAGCTGCTCAGAGGTGAGGTGATTCACTAGACTGGTATTCTACCATTTGGTGCCCACCAGTTGCCAACAGGGGAGCCCCAACCTGCACTGACCCTGGGCAGGGCATGGGGTGACTGGGGAGGCAGTTTCTCGGTGTGGAGGGAAAATGGGGAAGGAAATCCTTGGACCCCTATCTCTCTGTGGCCCAGCGGTCTCCATGGCTTGTTGAGCTAGCTTGCTGGAGTAGTGCCCATGGACAGTACAAAACCAGCAGCCAGCTAGATTTGGCCATCTCATGATTTATCACCCTTTAATGTAGTTATCACTTGTCAAGAAAGTTGGTACCTCTCCTCTAACATCTCTGTTTTACTATCTCCTTTACTATTCTAAGAACAGGCCATATCTCTGAGCAGTAATTGTCCCTGTGGCAAATCAATACAGGCATAAAAAGATCTTACCACCATCCTCAGGAACCTGTTTGGGGTTTTAGTTGCCATTTCTTCCAATAAATTATTTTTAAGTCTATCCGTAATCTTTCCTTTGCCAGTTCCTCATGTTCATCCTTAATGCAGCATAAAAATTAAAAGCTCTCAACCCAATTCCTTTGGAGTCTAAGTGGCTTAGATTCCTAACAGAGTCCAAGTGGCTTCTTAGGTGGTTCTGCATTCCTTTTCCTAAAGGCTAAATAGCACTGTGGTTTAGAGCAAGGATCAGCCAACTACAGCTTATGGGCCCAGACCAGAGCTTCTCTTCCCGTTTTTGTATGGTTCATAAACTAAGAATGATTTTTACATTTTTAAATGGTTAGAGAGAAAAATCAAAAAAGAATACTATTTTGTGACACATGAAAATTATATGAAATTCAAATTATAGTGTCCATAAATAAAGTTTTATTGGAACACAGCCATGCTCATTCATTTACATATTGTCTATGGCTATGTTGTGCTAAATGGCAGAGTTGAGTAATTGTGACAGAGACCGTATGGCCTGCAAAGCCTGAAATATTTACTATTTGGCCCTTTACAGAAAAAAAAATTTGCTGACCCCTAGTGTAGAGTATAGGCTCTAAAATCAGACTGTGTTCAAATCTCTCCTCCCCATTTTTAGTAGTTGCATCCTCTTGGATAATTTATTTAACTTCTCCTTGCATCAAGTTTCTTCATTTATAAAACAGAGAGAAGATAACATCTACTTTATACATTGATGTGAAGAATCAATGTATTCTTCTATGTAAGCAACTTACACCAGGGCCTGGCACATAATGAGCATTTAATAAATGTAAGCTACTTGTGTTTTTCTGAATTTGAATTTTATTTGTACAAAATGCATAATAATGAAATCAATATGGTCTTTCCACCTGTAAGAAGCAATCCAATGGCAAAGATTTTGAATTTTCACATGGAGTGCTTTGGCATTTTATACATTTATAAGAAACCCTTAGTTGGCACTATATATTGTGTACAGGAACATGGAATACATCATGACTCCTATCAGCTGTCAGTCTACTGAGGGAACAAACCTCAAACACATAAAACAGGCGCATCCTTAAAAAGATTACTTTCCCTACCAAAAAAAATTAGAACACATACATTTTCCCTATTTCAATAGCAACTCAATGTATTGAATTATCTTGAAAGTCTCTGTTTATTGAGCCTGATAAGAGTGCTGAGCTACAATTCATCTTTAGGACCTGCTATTCTTTCCCTTATCAACATGCTTGCCACCTATAACCTAATGTTCATTAGTCCCACCCATGGGGTAGAATAATGGCTGAATAATGAATTGTAAATTAGCTTTTTGTTCTTCTCACTGACATCAGTGATTATAAATAGACTTGAAATTTCCCAAGGCATTTTAAATGGAAAACATTGTTAGTACATAAATTGTAAAGCTCTTAATCAAGGAAACCTGTTATAAACTTGAAGTTAACAATTACAGACTTTCCCAATAAGAGAAACATGACCATTTCATTAATTCAACAACTATTTACTGCATACCACATAGTACCCAGAGCTATGAACAAACAGATAGCCAACATTCCTGGAACTGAAACTCTTGGCATTCCAGAAGGGTACTAAATGATTCTGACTTACCCCCCTCAAAGCTTCTTCCTTTCATTCCATCCTGCCAAGAATTGCAGACCAATTTTCCCACTTTTGTCAACACATTTTCCTCTTCAAAAAGCTTTGTCTCTCATTGTGCATCAGATCAAGTGCGAACTCCTTAGCATGGTATTTAGAGCCTTTTATGATCTGACCCAAGTCTATCTCTCTACGTTTCCTCTTGTTACTGCATTTCCACACTCTCATTCTTAAACTCTCTGCTTCTGTCAACCTCGCCTACTTTGTGTCTTTTGCTTCTCCACCTCTGAGTCATCAAAAAGACTACTTCAAAAGCACTTTGGGAAGCCGATGCGGGTGGATCTCCTGAGGTTAGGAGTTAGAGACCAGCCTGGCCAACATGGTGAAACTCCATCTCTACTAAAAATAGAAAAAGTAGCTGGGCGTGGCAGCGTACACCTCAAATCCGAGCTACTCAGGAGGCTGAGGCAAGAGAATCGCTTGAACCAGGGAGGCAGAGGTTACAGTGTCAGGATCACATCATTGCACTCCAGCCTGGGTTACAAGAGTGTGAAACTCTGTCAAAAAAAAAAAAGGATATGAAATGAACATTGTCTGGTGTTGATGGAAAACTCAATTTTAAATTTTGACTATATAAGCAAAGTATAAATGGGATTTATACTTTCCCTTAGATACATTTTTGTGCCCTCTCCAGCATGATGCTTGACTCTTTAACCATAGTATTACAAGACTAAGTCTTAGTCAAATGCTTCACACTGACTCCCATAACTGTTTCTGCCATAACAGAAATATTTTTTTCTTCCTTTGCTTAATTTAAAAGTCATGGTTGTGATAGGCCATTCATCTTTAAATTCCAAACTCTAATGGTGTTACCATAGTTCAAATTTACTGGAAGACTTCAAAAATCAAATTCTGTCAGACTAGAAGCTTCATGAGGACAAAGGCATGTGACAACCTTGTCAAGGGTTTTATCTCCAATAGAAAGCTGTCAATAAACATTTTTATTAAATTAATAAATCCTACCTTATCTCTTAAAGGTTTTAATATTCTTCATCTCTGAGAGGTCTGAGAAAAAATTAAAATTAAAAGAAGTTTTTAATACTCTTTTCTCAATTTTTATTAATCAAATATTTATTTAATACCTATTTTGCATCAGTCCAGTACTGTGCTAATCTACAATAATGCAAAGATAAAAAACACTGAAAGAATTAACACAATATATTTTTCTAAAGCTAAAAAGAGTATAAACATTTTCCCATTTTTAATAGAATTTTATCTGAACCTTCATAATAATGTTAAATAGAACTCTTTGCACACTATATATATATTTTTTCTTTTTTCTTTTCTTTTTTTTTTTTTTTTTTTTTGAGACGGAGTCTTGCCCTGTCGCCAGGCTGGAGTGCAGTGGCGCGATCTTGGCTCACTGCAACCTCTACCTCCCGGGTTCAGGTGATTCTCCTGCTTCAGCCTCCCAAGTAGCTAGGACTACAGGCACGCGCCACCATGCCCAGCTAATTTTTATATTTTTAGCAGAGATGGGGTTTCACCATGTTGGCCAGGATGGTCTCAATCTCTTGACCTCGTGATCCCACCACCTCAGCTCCGAAAGTGCTGGGATTACAGGGGTGAGCCACTGCACCTGTCCAGTATTTTTAAATATATGTAAATTATTTCACCCATAACAGTCTAAATATGTGGAGGTCAGGGACCAATCTGTTTCACCTTTGAATTACCTACAGTTCTTAGACAGTATTTTGTGTGTAGTCAATACTAAATAAAAGTTGTTTTGTTGAATGGAACAATTTAGACAACAAAAAATCATTCACAGATGAACAGCCCTTACATCATAAATGCATAATAACACTTAGCAAACCTCACACTTGATAGTCATATATACAAGTTCAGCTTTTATCTGTGATTTAAGATTTCTATTTTTGTTGTTACTTTACTTAAAGAGTGAAAGCTTTGCCTTCAAAACCCAAGATTCCATTCCTGGGTAGTCTTGTCAGTGAACAAACCCTTATCCACAACACACAACATATAATTCTCCATTACTGCAGCCCTAACCTGTATTTTATTGGAAGCTAATTCCAGAGAACAGTGTTCCTGTCTCACTCTTCATCATTTTGGTTACAGCTTATCTTTTTTCTAATTCATTCACCAAGTAATGATTTATAGAACAGACCTTAACTCAGTCATATTGATCTGCCTCTTGTGGTTATTATGATGGAGTCAAATTTTACTGCATTTTCAGGATTAAGATTCTATGTAGCCTTATCAAGTTTCCAAGCAATAGTTTCACTGGCTTTTGATTCAGTGTAATTTTCTTTTTTTACAGCAGTGGTCTTACATGTTTAAAAGAGAAATACAATGTCTAGGGAGTGACATTTTAAGTAAATGAAGGCCCTTATTAGAAATAAAAACAACTGTGTCAGTCTAAGTTGATACATCGGTTGCACTTCTGGATGTGATCATAATTCATTTTTTTAAAATAATGATTTAATATTAGCATGTCCTGGCATTTAAAAGCAGTTTAGGTGGTACATATGAATTTGCATATAAACAAAAAATTAACACAGAGCTAAGCTTGTTTCATTGTGATTTTATTTTAATGAACTATAGTAAACTTTTAATTTGGGAAAAATATCTCTACAAATCATCAGTCTCTGAATCAGGTCTCTACACTGGCAGTCATCTCTAACAAAGATTATCCTCATACTGTCCTAAAGTAGTGGATATTATTAGAGGAAAATCTCATTTTCGAACTGCTTCACTTAAAAATATCTTTATATGCCTCCCCTCTTTAGTCTCAGACTTGTCCCTCCTGTTTTCAAGGGTTATCCTGTTCACCTGTGTTCTTACTCTCATTCCCTTTTGTCAGTTTCTCCCTTTTCAATTTTCTCATCTCTGCTTTGTCATCAAGCTCTCCTTGTCTAGGGAAACCGCTATTTTGCTAATAAATTTATATACAGATTTTGTAATCCAACACATTCTCTCTTATAATTTATTGTCTTTCATTGACAAGCTCTGTTTCTTAACTTCTTTCTATTGCCAGATTCTAAAATAAACTGATGTGACTGCCCCCATTTTTATATACCTAATATCCTTCTCATCCTATGCATATTCACCAAATTTTTATTATGCTCCTAAAATTGCGCTCTTGAAGATTTCACTGTCTTGGTGATCTACTAGTGATCAAATTAAAATCACTTATCAGGCTTTGTCATCCTCCATCTTTCTGGAATTTCTAGAAGACTTGATTATAACCAATATTACTTTTTTGAATATTTCCCATATCTGATTACAATTTTCTATATTTACATTGGCTTCTCCTCCTATCAACATTCACTAGAAGCAAAGTATCTTCAACCTTTTGCTGTACGCTCATTTTTCTTGCTTATGGTTTGCAACTATTCTTCCATTCCTTTACTATGTGTATGCTGTTAATGTAAAAAATGAGCTATTACAAACGAAACTAATAATTGTGAGTTTCTCCTTTAACTCCCAAATCAAGGAAAGAGCTTTCTGGAGTTTCTATAAGAACTGTCTCCCTTGGCATTTAGAGAAATGGAGAATAAAGAAGCTTTCGTGTTTCAGGCTCACAAAGAAGAGATTTTTGAGAGGGAAAAACAGATGGAGCAGGATCTGACCAGAAGTAAGTTGAAGCATCTCAAATCAGACAAGGGTGGCACGGCTCATTCTCTGATTCCAGGCAGCATCCCTCCCTGGCCCACTCTGGGTAGATAGCCTGATATTTAGGACGACATCTCTGAGTACATTTATGTTGTGGGTACCAGGGCTCAAAAGCAGCATCACATACTAAAAAAAAAAGCAACCCTAAAAATACAGACTCTCAAACTAAGAACCTGGTCTTTCACAAGGTTTCCAGGCCCAAAATAAGCTCAGGTTTCTTTTATAACTCTATTGAAGGAAGAGAGAGGTTGGGAACCAACAATAATAATTGAAGTTGAGTCTTCTGCCAGCCAGAACCAGACAGGTAAGGAATGGGAAAAGACTAAATTTCATTTAGAGAGATACATATGTTGAATCTTAGGGCAACAATAATACTCCATATTTATATCATCTGTTTTGACCTTTCTCCTGAATTTCAGTTATGACTGCAGAATCTATATTTTTATCTTGGATGCTGCATTCTGACCTCTAAATCAATTTATATAACAATTGGGGTAAAATTTAGGTTGTAAATAACCCTGCAAACAACATGCTTATGACAATGTGTTTCTTTTAGATTATTTCCATGAGATAAATTCCCAGAAGTGGGCCCACTAGTTCAGGATCAGAAAGTAGACAAGAATTCAACAGGGAACTTGCGGAGACAACCGGAATTGTTTATTGTAATGAATATAAAAGCAGCCTTTAGGATAGACATCTATTACATTGTTCTCTCCTCTGTTTTTATACTTACACTTTCTCAAAAACATCAGCCATCTATTTGCTCTACTGAAGAGATCTCAAAAGGTTTTCTCACCTATTGACACTTTTGGGGAGTTAGGGGAGGTATTCCATGCATTATAGAATGTTCAGCAGCATCTCCAGTCTCTCTCTACCTGCTAGATGCCAGTAGAAACATCTCTCTTCCTATCTGTAACAATCTAAAATTTCTCCAGACATTGCCAAATGTCCCTTGGGAGGAGAACCACTATACTACATTAGGTTACAAATTTCTTTAAATTGACCATTTTGACACAAATGATATTTTGTCACAGGTATTTTATTTAGTCTCTTTTGATATATGACATTTTGATGCAGCATGAAAAGCTCAATAATAAAACTGGAATTTAAAAGAACATGAAATATTGATATCAAATATTTTTATACGCTAGAACCTCATTAGAAACCTCATTCCATCCCTAATCTCATGCTTCACTGAGTCTTGCTTCATCAAAGATGAAGTAACTCCCAGGTATGAGATGTTGTTCATTATCTATATACACAAAAAAGTGTATGATGCAACCTTATCAAGATATCCTGGTTAACTAAATTGTCTCTCTGTCTCTCCCATCTCTCTTCCTTTTTTATTCTGCCTGTGGCATAATCATCTATCTCATGCTATCAGATTATTTGGGATGCCCATTTGTGTTAGATAAGTGGGGTAGCAAGGGAGATGTATATATGTTCATCATTGGTTAAAGGAACTTGAAATAAGCTGACTATCCACCATGATGGTACATTAGCAAGAATGACCCATGGAGTAGTGTGAGATAAGGTATAGGTCAAAGATCTCTTTAGCAGAGCAAATAGATGGCTAGAAATTTTATTCAGTGATCTAAAAGGCTGATATGTTAGGAAATATTTTATAGGTTCAAAGACTATACAAACTTAAAGAGTTCAAAGTAACAAGAATCTCTGAGCCTAGAATCATTTCCAGAGATGAAATGATATGTAACCAGTGCTAATTATTTAAGTTCAGACTCTGTGATGGCCAGTAAGTTTCTTGTTTTATTTTTCCTACAGGTAAAACTCTAAGTTATTTGGATAAAATGGAAAATGGCACAAAGGGATTTGGTACAAGGGATCCTGGATTCTCTTGAGGTTCTGCTGCAGATTTTTCTCAATTGCTACAATGCTTGAGCCTTGGTTTTGGCACCCCTTCTTCCTCCCTCAAATGGGCAGTGTGAAAATCACCATCATTATCATTAAAGAAAGGGAGGCACCTAGAAAGAAGTCACCCCTTAAATATAACTGCTTAAATGCTAACCAGCTTTGTGGAGTTTGTTTGAGATGAATGACTATTTTCAGACTGCATTTCAGCCATTTATATTAAAATGCTGTATCAGTGCAAAATAACAGAGTTGCTGTGAGCTGCAACCCAGCTGCTCATTTCCCTGTCAGAAGCTGTTTCTTTTCAGAGGTAATCTGGTAAGAGGCAACTTGCCACCTGAAAGAATGTTGGTGGATGTCAAAAAGAAAGACACTCTACACACACACACACACACACACACACACACACAGAGAGAGAAACTATTACTAAAAAAGTATTTAATAATAAGAATGCAAGTTGATGTAACACCCCATGTAAAAGTTTTGGAACAAACTGTAGAAGACTGAAATGTTTAGAGGTCTTGAAAATAAATTGTATTGACTTTTTAGCAACAATAATGATTTAATTCCAAGGATGTATAACACTAACAGCAAAATTTTGAATGAGAGCTTCTCATGTATTAGGACTCGATTTTGCTCATCTTTGAATCCCTAAGACCTATAACAGGGTCATGAATAGGAGAGGTATTCAATGCACTTTCATTATATTAAATACCATCGGATCATTCTCAAATAGATAACCTACAAGTTTTTTCATTTGAATGCTTTATCTTACAGCTTCCCCTACCTGCTGCAGTCTGACTGTCCCTCTGCCCTCTCAAATTCAGTGTGAACTCATTACATATCTCCCATGCTGGTTCCTTTTTCAGATGCCTGTAATTTTATGGCAAATCTGTTTACCCAATTAACCAGGAACAAAATCTCAGTTGACTTTAAATTTTCATGGCTAGTCACTTTGTCTTGTTTATTCCTCTTCTAAAATCACTCTCAAATCTGTTCATGGTTATCTGTTTCTACCACAGTACCATCCTAACTATGGTATTGAAAGTTCACAGGCCTCTGGTCTCTAATCACTCAAAGTGAGACCCTGAGAAGGCCACTTAGTTTTTTGTGCCTCAGTTTCTCTTCTGAAAAGTGAAGGTGTTGCACCAGACCATGTTTTATAAACAGCTGGTCCAACCTTTAGAAAATCTTAAAATAAATACAATGTGTTCCCAGCAGCATTTTCTAAAATGTAAAAAGAATAGAGCTAAAAATGCCAAATGTCATCATAAATACTAAGGATACATATTCCTATTAAACATTTTTGGGTGTGTATGTGTGTAAAACACATTTCTTACTATGGCTCATAGTTAAAACAATTTTTAAAAAGCTGGAAAGTCATGAAAATGGCCATCCTTCCCAAGGTAATTTACAGATTCAATGCCATCCCCATCAAGTTACCAATGACTTTCTTCACAGAATTGGAAAAAACTACTTTAAAGTTCATATGGAACCAAAAAAGAGCCCGCATCGCCAAGTCAATCCTAAGCCAAAAGAACAAAGCTGGAGGCATCACACTACCTGACTTCAAACTATACTACAAGGCTACAGTAACCAAAACAGCATGGTACTGGTACCAAAACAGAGATATAGATCAATGGAACACAACAGAGCCGTCAGAAATAATGCCACATATCTACAACTATCTGATCTTTGACAAACCTGACAAAAACAAGAAATGGGGAAAGGATTCCCTATTTAATAAATGGTGCTGGGAAAACTGGCTAGCCATATGTAGAAAGCTGAAACTGGATCCCTTCCTAACACCTTATACAAAAATCAATTCAAGATGGATTAAAGACTTAAATGTTAGACCTAAAACCATAAAAACCCTAGAAGAAAACCTAGGCAATACCATTCAGGACATAGGCATGGGCAAGGACTTCATGTCTGAAACACCAAAAGCAATGGCAACAAAAGCCAAAATTGACAAATGGGATCTAATTAAACTAAAGAGCTTCTGCACAGCAAAGGAAACTACCATCAGAGTGAACAGGCAACCTACAAAATGGGAGAAAATTTTCGCAACCTACTCATCTGACAAAGGGCTAATATCCGGAATCTACAATGAACTCCAACAAATTTACAAGAAAAAAACAAACAACCCCATCAAAAAGTGGGCGAAGGACATGAACAGACGCTTCTCAAAAGAAGACATTTATGCAGCCAAAAAACACATGAAAAAATGCTCACCATCACTGGCCATCAGAGAAATGCAAATCAAAACCACAATGAGATACCATCTCACACCAGTTAGAATGGCATTCATTAAAAAGTCAGGAAACAACAGGTGCTGGAGAGGATGTGGAGAAATAGGAACACTTTTACACTGTTGGTGGGACTGTAAACTAGTTCAACCATTGTGGAAGTCAGTGTGGCGATTCCTCAGGGATCTAGAACT
The DNA here is from genome assembly GCF_028885625.2 of Pongo pygmaeus. NCBI lineage: Eukaryota > Metazoa > Chordata > Mammalia > Primates > Hominidae > Pongo > Pongo pygmaeus. The sequence continues at coordinate 56,220,773 of NC_072384.2, read as the reverse complement.
AGAAATTCCATTTGACCCAGCCATCCCATTACTGGGTATATACCCAAAGGACTATAAATCATGCTGCTATAAAGACACATGCACACGTATGTTTATTGCGGCATTATTCACAATAGCAGACTTGGAACCAACCCAAATGTCCAACAATGATAGACTGGATTAAGAAAATGTGGCACATATACACCATGGACTACTATGCAGCCATAAAAAATGATGAGTTCATGTCCTTTGTAGGGACATGGATGAAATTGGAAATCATCATTCTCAGTAAACTATCGCAAGAACAAAAAACCAAACACCGCATATTCTCACTCATAGGTGGGAATTGAACAATGAGAACACATGGACAAAGGAAGGGGAACATCACACTTCGGGGACTGTTGTGGGGTGGGGGGAGGGGGGAGGGATAGCACTGGGAGATACACCTAATGCTAGATGACGAGTTGGTGGGTGTAGCGCACCAGCATGGCACATGTATACATATGTAACTTACCTGCACATTGTGCACATGTACCATAGAGCCTAAAGTATAATAATAATAATAATAATAATAATAATAAAAAGAAAAAAAAAAGCTGGAAAGTCACTGCATAATCTTAAAGTCCTTGCATGTATAAATGATATGATTTTATTCTGGGTCCTTACTGTTTCATGCATAGATTATTTCAACAGCTTTCTAACTATTCTCTCTGTGCAGAGTCTCTTCTCCTTCTTCCAGTTCATCAGGTACACTACTGGCAGGCTGATCTTAAGTAGCTCCTTCCAAGTGTAATTCCCTGGCTCAAAACCCTTAAATTATTCCCTTTTGGAAGAAAGTCCCCATACTTACTTCAGAATCACAAGTTTCCCCTTAGTCTGGCTCTATCCTACTCTTATAACTTAATCTTCTTCCTTTGTCCTATATGACCTCTGGATTTCAATCTAACAGACACATTTGATTGACTGACTTAGCATCTTCTGAACATTCTTTTCAAATTACTGCCCCTAAAACTTGGCCCACTCATTTTCCAAGCTTGGAATACTTTGCCCCCTTTCTCCATGGACTCTAAGGTCATTTTTCCAGAAAAGCTCATTCCTTCAATTAAAAAAAAAAAAAAAAAAAGCTTGGTAATATTTTGATCAGACCAATTTTGATGATTCTTCAATTTAAATAGAACTGAAAGCTTTAATGTATTGAATCTTCTTACTTTCACACAATATGGCTTTCTAGTTGTTCAAGCTTTCTTTTGTGTCCCTAGGTAATGTTCTAAAGTTTTCTTTATATATATTCTACGAAATTATCTCGTACATGGTAAACATTTCATAATGGCAACATTATTTACTTTAATGATGAATTAGTACCTACTTTGGTGGAGAAGGAGCCAGTGCTGTTCATTTTAATTCATTCAACTTAACAGTAAAATAGAAAGTTTTTAAAAAATTTAAATGAAGATGATTTGTAGTACAATTTATAAACACTAAAAACAGGAAACAACTTTGGACATAGAATCCTGAGAAATGGAGTTCATTTCTGCTACTCCCTGCTAGTACTTTAAAAGAGAGAGGGAAAAAAAAACTTTGTAAAAACAAGTAGAAAATCTAAGTAACTAAAATTTCCCTATGCTGCCACTGACTTATTCTTTATCAGTTTTATTATTTATAACTCTTTACTCTGACTTTCTTTTCTTTCTATACATTTAAAATATTTTTAGGCCTATTAATATTCACCTACTCTTCACTACTCACTGCTAAACTGAAGGAAAGCTTTTCTATCATGTAAAGAGTAGGCTTTATATTCCTTAAAAGATAGATAAGATGACCAGAAAGAAGGCTGATGATTTGGTGATCGCCTCAATAAATAGCATAACTCTTCACCACCTGGGTCAAGAGAAGTTTAAAAATAAAATGAAGAGCAATAAAGGGAGCCTAGATATTAAGCTTGATCTGGATCGAGGCTAGTTGAATGGCTTTTTTGGAGCTTCAGTTTAGTTTGGAGCGAGACTGAGATAACTTTTATTTTTCTAGCTTTCCCTAAATTTATTATCTGCTTCCCCTTATCATTAAAAAAAAAAAAAAAAAAAAAAAAAAAAAGGAAAAGACTATAGCATTATCACCGCAGTTCACATACCAGAAGATCATCTTGGAGGACTTTCCAACTCTTGTATCTTGTGGTTGTAAAATCCATTATCTTATTGCATAAAAATAACATATAAATGTTATAGACCATAAAGCTTTGAAGTGTGGTTGTAAATTATATAAGCATATCTGCACATATACATATTCATGTTGTGATGCATTTCAAACAATGAAAAAATATTCTTTGCTCCATTGCTGCAGTAAGTTTATTTTCTAAAATACGTTCTGGAGACATCAGCAGTGTCTCCTCTCCTTGCAAATGACTAATGTGAAAAGGGAACTTTGGAAATTACATTGCAATATAATCATCCATATTGTGTATTGTGGATAAAATTGATTAGAATAATATTGAAACTCCCCCAAGGGACTCTACAATTATAAGTCAAGTCCCAAATGGAAAAGCTTTTTTGAAAAGTTGGCAGATGTCTTAATGAAAATGAAGCATTACAGTAATATATTAGGGCAATTTGTTCATTATTGACAAGCAAATCACTAAACTATATAAATTACTGAATTGGACAGGCAGAATTACTTTTCTTTCAGTGAATGGTTAATCAAATATTACTTTTAAACGTTCATTTGTTTAAATTTTTGATATGCATATTAGTAGACAAATGATTGCCCTTACAGCTGCAAGTCAGCTTTAGATGCAGAAAATTCAAATATTTGAATTTATGTCTATTAGAAACCAAATTCAACCTCAAGACTGAAGTCCACCATTCATAATTCACAGTAGAATATATAAAATCACCAAGATTTTTTATTATCCTTAATAAACCTGTTTACTTTGCATTTCTGTTTCCCTTTTTTCCTGTTTTTGCTTGTAAACAGCCTTTCATGAAAGAACAACATTAAAATAAATCTTTGAGGAACAGATAGAGCTATTTAACAAGGGTGGCAGTTATATATCACCATTCCACCGTGTCAAGGATTTGTAATGATATAAAAGTTTGTTTCTGCATTTGTTTCCAAGGACTTGACCAAGCACAGAAGCTCCTGCAACTAGGACAGATTTATTCTAATAGATTTTTGTTCCAAGAACAGGAATCTTTCTGTTTGATATTGTACATGAATATTAAATACCTGCTGGCAACTACATAATATTTTAGTCTCTAATTTTAAAAGTACACTGTATTTTAATACCTATTTTTAAACAGATATCAATTTTTATGGAGCAGTACATGAGTTGTTGATGGATAAATCACCCAAGCATGGTTAAAGAGAGCCTAATCTCCAGCTGGTACCAGATCCATTTAATTGTATCTTCTGACCTCACCTCACCTGAGCCTGCATTAAAATCATAATACAGTTCAAGTGTAAAAATGATATATTGTTTGTTCGCCCTGTTTATAGAGGGGCAAACATACAGTTAAATTCATATATTTAAAATTAGTGTAGTCATTTGAAAAGGTTGAGTTAGAGCAAACTGCCTCTCAGCGTTTTCTCTGCCCTTTTTTTATTTAAATGACTAGGCTTCCATTGCCAGATGAGAGAGGCTGTTAAGAAAGTTGTAGCAGCTTTTCCTGGCCATCCAGAAGATTGCTCCATCAAACACAGAGAGCCATCAAGCATCATTTAATAATGGAACAGTCCATTTTTTAAAAAAAATGCATTCAGCTGGTGATAGGCTAGAAATTTTGGATGTTCTAAATCCTTGATAAATGTGGTAATATCTCAGAATGGCCTAAACAGCAGACCTTGAGTTTATCTCCATTTTCATTAGGGTAAAATGTTGTCCTTAGATTCTTGTGGCAGTTTTATTTTCATAAATTACAGTACCTAGGTTTTTCTGTTTTAAGAGCCAGGTTTTTTTAAAATGCTACTCCAGCCAGACTTATATTGATCTTAATAATGTTTCTAAAAGCTGCATTGACAAAACTGAAACTAGCATTGCTTTTGGATTCTGACTCAAAGAAACAATTAGCTAATATTCATTACAACTAACATTTATGAAGAACTTCCTATATGCCAAACAGACTTAGTAGTAAGTCCCCACAAAATGTAATGCATTGGAGGGTATAGGGCTCCCATGGATAAGGTCTTTGTCTTTTGTATTCACTTTTTAAATCTCCATCACCTAAAAGAGTGCCTAAGAGAAAGCAAATTCCCAATGAGTAAGTATAGAATGAATCAATGAATATTGTTATCTTATCGATTTTCTATAACTACCCTACACAACAGGAAATATATGTTTATCCCCATTTTACAAATGAGGAGCATATCTACTTAACAGCAGAGACAAAATTTGGACATATATCTGTCTGATTCTGAAGTCTTTGCTCTTAAATGCTATAATAGCACTGCCATGGTGTGCATTAGGGTCCTCCAGAGAAATAGAACCAATCAGAGATAGATAGATAGATAGATAGATAGATGATTTATTAGGGCAATTGACTCATGCACTAATGGAAGCCAAGAAGTCCTATGATAGGCCATCTGCAAGTAAGAGAACCAGGGAAGCCAGTAGTGTGCCTCAGAACCAGAGGGGCTACTGGTATACCTTTCAGTCTAAGGCCAAAGGCCTAAAAAATTGAAGGGGCTGCTGGTGCAAGTCCTGGAGTCCAAAGGCCAGAGAATCTGGAGTTCTGATGTCCAAAGGCAGAAGAAGAAGAGTGTATAGCTCACGAAGAGGGAGAGAGAATTCACCTTCCTTCTTCCTTTTTGTTCTATTCATGCCCTCAATTGATTGGATGGTGAAGGCAGATCTTCCTTACTCAGTCCACTGATTCAAAGGTCAATCTCTTCCAGAAATACCCTCACAGATATACCCAGAAATAATGCTATACCACATATCTGGGCATACCTCACTCCAGTCAAGCTGACACCTTCAAATGAACCATCATAAGCATATACTTATCAACTTGGCATCCACACGTGTCTCCTTAAACCACACAATCTTCAATAAAGGCAATTAACAATGTTACAGTTTTATCAAACATGATACAACTGTTCTGCATACAACCAAAAACGCACTAATCCCATCACCAGAAGAGGAGGCAAAGTTCTTAAGTGATGCTCACTTTTCTCCTGATATTCCATAACTTAAATACTATGATGAAATATTAACAATATTTAAATACTGATATAAACTCAATGCATCTTATATAATAAATGAATAAGAGGAAAGAAAGCAAAGATAATTGTTTAATGTATGTGTACATATATACACAAACATATTCTTACAAAATAAGGAGGAAATATTCATGGCAATTACAGTCCTTGTTTCTATAACTGATCATTTGGTTGTAGCTGGTATTGATAGCTATCTTCTTCTATTATCCATTTTGTATTCCCTTTGACTTCAGGAAGCACCTCAGCTGGTCATGGTTCTTTATCTGGGGGGCAAAGGTGACCCAAACCTTCATTCCTAAATGGTCTGAGCCATTTGCAGTCTTGCCTGGATTCGGTTGCTGTAGTTTCCCATTGATCTTAATCATAGAGAATGGTAATGTTAAGAAATACTCCCAAAGGATCACTTGTATTTTAGACATACTCTTTCTCACTGCCACTGTGGAGTACTGGTTCACTTTCCTCTTGGTATTCTGAAAAGATCACCTCAGCCAACATCATAACTCCCTTCTTAGCCTGTTGACTCAGAAGCATGAGGAGCCCAAAGTGACCAGGTGGTAATCTTGACTTCCGATTTAATGGAATCATTGTGTCTCCTGGCAGAAGAATCCCTTCCTCTGGAACTAAGACTTCTAAGCCAGCAGAGCATAAAGTCACAAGAACAAGAAGAAAAAAATTGCTAGTAGGTTACTAGGGGTAACGGTGAGTGGTACCACTCCCATTTCCACCCCTTGATTCTAAGACTCATGAATCTTGGCTATGGGAGAAACTGTACCATACATGGGACACTGATTCAGAGCATCTACAGCTTTCTGGAGAACCTTGCCCCAGCCCTGAAAACTGTTACCAACCAGCTGGAGCTGCATGTGCAACTTCAAAAGGCCATTCCATCATTCTATAAAGCCAGCTGCATCAGGATGATGGGAAACATGGTAAAACCAGTGAATTCCACAAGCGTGAAATCTTCCCAGTAAATTACAATGTTTGGATCCACTTTTGTCTGTAATAGTTGTAATAATCAGTTTTAATAAAATAAGCTCTGTTTCCATAGTTTACAATACAGATCCTTTTCCACATTGATATCAACTTAACTACACCCAAGTTTTATGACATAATTCACTGCAGCATATACACCTGGTTCTAAACTTTGAATACATTGATCATCTTGATCTATCTAATGGACATGAATTATTTTCCTAAACTAATTTTATCTTTTTCTAGACAGTTTGGCAGAAAGTAGTATATCTCTCTCTGAACTTACATTTTATTCGATTCACTTCAGAATGATGAAGAGTGCAACTAACATTCAGCTAGAGGAATCTCAAGGTCAGAAAAATCACAATTTTTCTGTTATTCTGTCCAAAAAAAGCAAACACAAAAGCCAAACACATAACTATATTTAACTCTGCAGGAAACATTTGCTTAATGATGAAGTTATGAGGGTTGAATGGTCAAATGCAATGACTGGGAGGTACTTGTGAGCGTATTTGCTAAGTCTGGAACTGCAATAACATGCTGATCTTTACTGTCAAGTGTAGCCATGTCCTTGGGAGGACCAACATAATCTATTTCTTACCATGTATTTTTCTTAGACCATTCAGGTAAAGTCAGGGTTAATTGCTAATTGATTTGTTATAGGTTCATCCCTTTATGTCAGTTCTGTCTACCACTTACTATAACTGTCATCCCTTTTCCCTGGACCACTGAAAGAACATTACAATTGGTCTTCCATCTCTAGACTGGTCCCTGCCAATTTCTCAACACAGTCCTGCCAGTTATTTTCTCTAGTATAAGCTGATAATGGCATCCCCTTGTGACTTCATAACACTTTTAAGGTAAAATTCAAAATCATAAGCTTTTTCTTGCAAGACCCTTTACAATCTCTGCTCTCTACAGCTCTCATCTCCCAACACTGTTCTGACATGCATCTTTCCAGCCAGCCTTACTAAAAATCTTGTAGATCCCTGAATGCGTCATCTGGAATGGACATCTGTGCCTTTGTTCCTCCACCTGGAATGCTTTCTCCACCACTGGCATACCACGCACTTACAAACCTGCACACACCTTTTGTCTACTCAATTCCCACTCATATTCAAAACTCACTCTAAGTGCTGCTTCCTCCATGATCATCCCTACTTGCTTCTGATTTAAAAGCCTTTCACCTTGCTTCAACAAGCACCCTTGAAATTTATCGCCTAGCATCAGTACTCAATGCTCAAACAAGCAGTTTACATGTGTGTTTCCTCTTCTAGACTGCATGTTTCATGAGACAAGCACCAGATATTCTTATAGAACTGCATATTCCCAGTGCTAGTAGAGTGCTAGTCTCCTTGTAAATATTCAAAAATTGTTGGGTGGGCTGGGCGTGGTGGCTCATGCTTGTAATCTGAGCACTTTTGGAGGCCGAGGCAGGTGGATCACCTGAGGTCGGGAGCTCGAGACCAGCCTGACCAACATGGAGAAACCCTGTCTCTACTAAAAATAAAAAATTAGTCAGCTGTGGTGGCACATGCCTGTAATCCCAGCTTCTCGAGAGGCTAAGGCAGGAGAATTGCTTGAACCTGGGAGGCTGAGCTTGTGGTGAGCCGAGATCATGCCATTGCACTCCAGCCTGAGCAACAAAGGTGAAACTCCATCTCAAAAAAAAAAAAATTGGTGAATGAATGAAAGAAAAAAGGAAGGGAAGAAGAGAAGGAAGGAAGGAAGGAAAGGAGGGAGGGAGGGAGGGAGGGAGGGGAGGGGAGGGGAGACAGAGACACACGGAGAAGGCAGAAAAAAGTGTGATCAAGAATCTCCAATATAAATATTCACAAATTGTTTGGTGAATGAATGAAAGCAAAAAAAAGAAGGAAGGGTGGTAAGGAGGGAGGGGAGGGGAGGGGAGACGGAGACAGAGAAATGCATAGGAAGAAGGGAGAAAAAAGTGTGATCAAGAATCCCCAAATGGTTGCTTTGGGTAGCTTGTATATTTGTTCTCTGGCAAAATCATATGCTATAAAGGACAGAATCCTGAATGTGAACTACCTCCTGGAGAAGCTCTGGGTAACCCTCTGTTCACTCACCTTTAAAATGGTAGGGTCTCTTAGGGTACTTTCCAGTATGAAATTCTGTTATTACCACCTTAGATGTAAAAAGGAATTAAGTGAAAGATGCCTGGAAGCTAATGGGATATCATATTAGTTTTGTTAACTAGTAACATTTAACATTCTTAAAGGACCTCAACCATGCTGAATATTTACCTCCTATTCATTATATTTCATCAAGATTGTATGTAGTAATCTATGTCCTAAGTAATTATGAATCAAGTAATTTAAGTAGCATGAGCTAATTTTGAGTATTACATGAAGTGTCACCTCTTAAACGTGTGACAGGGAAACTGTAGAGTCTCCAGTCTTTAAGGTACAACCAATTTAATCGTTTCAACTTTTAACCAGTGATCTCTTCTCAAGCAAAATCTGCTTATAGCAAATGTAAAAGTGATCAATATTTAATCTGTAAAACCCACCAAAGCAGTGTTGCTTGATTTAATGACTGGGGGGGTGGAAGGTAGCCTGAATTCCTGATGGTTATATTGCTGTCCTTTCAAAGTCATCCTTGAGACTACTCTGTTTGGGTGCTGAGGACTCCTTGGAGCACAGTTTGAAAACCATTGCAACAAAACAATTGTGTCTAACCCAACATCCTCAAAAAAAGGAAAATGAGATCCAGACGGTCGGTGATTTGCACAACATCTTGACCAATTAGTTGTAGCCAAGAACACTGGTTGTGTCTTTTTGACACCAGTATCTCCAACATGGTAGCATGTATATTACTGGGGTCAAGTTAGGTTTCATGCAACAGTCACAGGGTTTATTAAAATCCCATAAAAGAACCTTGGCTCACTTTCTCTTCTTCCTATCTTCTAATCAAGCATCACTCCATAAATGAGCATATAGTTTGGCTTTTTACACAGGTGATTTGTGGTTTTTGGGTCTTATGGATTTAGGTCCTGTATAGCAGGTTTTCATTTACGAATACTCTTGTAAGTGATTAATAATCATCATAAATGCCTGTATTATATCTCAGAAATAATTCCAGCTCCTGTCACATTTGTGGTCATAAGCAAGGCTTTACAAGGGATTCCTGGAACACCAGAAGTGGAATTTTAAGTGAAGTAGGGGTTCTATGTTGAAAGGTCACCTTTTCTTCATTGCTTTTAAATAAAGAGTTTATTGGTGTGGTCAGGTAGTTAATAATTCCCCGACCACCAAGGGGAAAGAGAAGTCTCATGTTTTTTTTAAGTGCTTAAGTTTTTTAAAAAATATTTCAACCTTATTTTTCTTTAAAACATCATTTTATGAAGCTTTCGTTGTATTTTCAGATCCATGAATTTTCTCTCATTGATTACATAAATCTTTAAAAAAATAAAATAAGAGAAATAATAGCTACTACATCTTTTCATGATACTAGAAAGAGAAGATTGGATAGCAAATATTAAGAAAAAATTATAAAGACATTTAACCACAAAATCCTGTGGTTAATCTTTATATTTGTCACTTTTCATCAAGCTCAGAGTTTAGCAATCACTTCTGGAGGTTCTTAAAAGTATTTGAAATTGTAGGATCAGGTTACGTCTAACCCATTTTGTGGAAGCTGCCAGTCCTTGTGAATATGTGTTAATAATGACTATAGATAACATTTGTCTGTGCACCATGAGCCAGGCAAGTTCTCAATGTTTTTACATCTTCGACTAATTTAATCATCCAAAAGTCTCCAGGAATTAAGTACTATTACTATTCCAATTTTAAAAAAGAGAAGTCTAACGCCCAAAGAGTTCATGCAATTTTCCTAGTATTGCATAATAATGGAGTATATAGACCAAGGCACTCAGTGACCAATGTCGACATTCTTAAACACTATGTTACACTATATCTTTCTATTGTTTACATTGGGTAGAATCCTACAGAGGGATTGGAGGGTGATAAAAACTGTTGAGAAACTCTATCTTCCAAAACAACAAATAATCCTTGAATGGGTGACCCACAGGCTTTACCTGGGCCCCTAATGACCCAACAATCCATAGACCAACTATTGAAATGTATATTTAGGACAGTCCTCCTACCCTTCTTCTCTCCTCTTGTATTTTTAAATAGATTTGGTCTTGAGGTACAGTGATTTGTGACTTGTCTTATCCTCCCTATTGTAAATTCTAGAAGGACAGCAATAATGTCTTATTTGTAGCCCTAATTCCTGCTTTATTAGGGACTATGCCTTACAGATACTGGAAAACTGAATTTTCCAGTAGAACCAAAGAATACTACATTCCTTGGCCAGGTGGTATGCTGGTAAATGTTTAACCACCAACTCTGGAGGAATTTTTAAAGTCCTGCTTTGTAGCATTTTCCAGTTCCCATGGTGTAAATACTATTCCCATTACAAATCTGAATCTACTAGCTAACATAATGTCCCGGAAAACAGGAGTTAGGGAGTTAGGAAGAGATGCTAACAACAGGCTCTCACCAGCTGCCAAGGAGAATGAAGGCACATGGCTGTGTTGGCCATTTAAAAACAATGTAAGTCCCACTGAAGAAAGCTGATGAAAAAGAAGAAAAGATAGGAGTAAATCTTGACTTCACAATTTCTACTAAACTCTCACGAACCACCCTAAGGTTGCATAAGTGGCTTCTTCTGTCACCTTCTCAAAGCACCTTGCAGACCATTCATCGAACTGTTAATCTCGCTGTCTTTTTACTTGTTCAGATTCCCCTAGTAGATTGTAAACTCTTTTTTTTTTTTTTTTCCTGAGACAGAGTCTCAAAGGGACTACAAGGAGATTGTAAACTCTTTGAGGGCAGAGATTACGTTATCTTTGTTTTAGCCCCTGAGTCTGGCCCAAAGAAAATACAATTTTTTTAAATTACTGAATAAATGAATGCTTTAAAAATATGGTTCTACCACAAGAGATTGTATCCATTTCTTTATTAGCAATTAGAGGTCAGGAGTATTCACCTGGATTTTGGCCTTAATGCAAAATTTTCCTGCTTTGTTGATTTATGGTTGATCTGTAGCATTACCCTTCAACATAGTTATTTGTAGTTGGTGATTAAGTTCTGTGGACTTGTGATTAAGGAGTAATTAATTTTCCATACTTAACAACACTAATGAAATTTCATGTGAAATGAAAAGTAACTACAGAATTAGCATTTGCATCTACTTAGCAGCTTGTCTTCATTATATAACAAACAGAAACAAAGTACTTCAACTTCATCCTAGCCAAAGGCTTGAGAAGGGAATGTAAGGAGCTAGCTAAAGAGAGACAGGCGGGCAAGCAGACAAATAAGCAGAGAAGGCTAACTTAAATTATTATAGATGTATTTACAGAAATGGGTTATCAGTTTTATTGCAGATATACTGGATAATAGAAAAAATTGAATAATTTATCCAGCAATTTTCACATAAGCAATATTATTAAAATGAAGACATGAAGGAAGAGGTTATACAGGAGAATATATAGAGGCCATGAATAAATGCATTAGGCAGCAGAAATTGTGAATGTTTTAGTAGGTTTGGACTAGGTTTAAAAAAAAAAGGAAGAAAAAAGTACTTAATTTCTATGAAGTCTTAAAATATTTCCTGAGTGGAATTGCCAAGTGGGAAAGTTTACTCCCATCTTTTTATTGCCACTAGTGTTTTCAAAGACTAAAAGCAAGTCTTTGTCATTCTATATTCTGGAAAATATTAAAAAGAGTAATACATTAGAGGGTGGTGATAGGGGATGGGAAAAGAAAAGCTGAGGAAAAAGAGTGCTCGTAAGCCAAATAAATGTGTACACGAAGATAGCTATGAAGAGCCCTAAACTGCCCTGTGCTGTTTTGCACATTTAAGGAAAAAAAAACTTTTTTTTAATACAAATACCCTATTTTCTCCTTAACATGTATAATTACATTAATGCCATTGTTATTTTGCATTTCCATAAAATATTATTTTAAAAAACATACTGACCTTTAATTACAGATTAAAAAACAACAACATAATGCCATTTTCACAAGAAATAAACCTAGATGCTAGCTAAGCAGACTTGATTTCTTTAGAAGGGTCATAGTACATTCAGGCATAAATTCCTGTTAATAAGTGTTTGTTTTTCAATGGGATGGAGCCTCTCATTTAAACAAAGACAACTTTTACAACTTTAGAAACAGACAATCCCTCCAGTTAATAATATTTAGGAAAAAAAGGGATTTTTTGAGTATTAAATCAATTTCAGCACAATACCTTCCAATAGCCAGAAATGTAATAAGCACTCCTGAAACCAAATTCAAAAGAAAGTGTCAATGTTCTTCTCTAGTTAGTGGCTGCTCTGTTTGAGGGGTATGTGTGCCTGTGTGTGTATGTGTGTGTGTGCATGCACGCACGTGTGTGTATTTCTTGCTAATTCTATACTATTGGATAAATGCAGAGATATGAAAAATACATGTATTTGTCTTTGGGATTTTTTTTGAACAATATTGCCTATGCTATTTAAATTATTGGAAATTGCAACTTTCTGTTTCAGTGAATTCTCCAGATATCAACTGTCAGGCCTCTGAGCCCAAGCTAAGCCATCGTATCCCCTGTGACCTGCATGTACACATCCAGATGGCCGGTTCCTGCCTTAACTGATGACATTCCACCACAAAAGAAGTGAAAATGGCCTGTTCCTGCCTTAACTGATGACATTGTCTTGTGAAATTCCTTCTCTGGCTCATCCTGGCTCAAAAAGCACCCCCACTGAGCACCTTGTGACCCCCACTCCTGCCCACCAGAGAACAACCCCCTTTGACTGTAATTTTCCTTTACCTACCCAAATCTTATAAAACGGCCCCACCCCATCTCCCTTCGCTGACTCTCTTTTCAGACTCAGCCCACCTGCACCCAGGTGAAATAAACAGCTTTATTGCTCTCACAAAGCCTGTTTGGTGGTCTCTTCACACAGACATGCACGAAATTTGGTGCCGTGATTCAGATCGGGGGACCTCCCTTAGGAGATCAATCCCCTGTCCTGTTCTTTGCTCCGTGAAAAAGATCCACCTACAACCTCAGGTCCTCAGACCCACCAGCCCAAGGAACATCTCACCAATTTTAAATCTGGTAAGCGGCCTCTTCTTACTCTCTTCTCCAACCTCTCTCACTATCCCTCAACCACTTTCTCCTTTCCACTCTTCAATCTCTCCCTTCTCTTAATTTCAATTCCTTTCATTTTCTGGTAGAGACAAAGGAGACACATTTTATCCGTGGACCCAAAACTCCAGCGCCAGTCACGGACTGGGAAGGCAGCCTTCCCTTGGTGTTTAATCACTGCAGGGACTCCTCTCTGATTATTCGTTTCAGAGATGTCAGACCACACAGGGACGCCTGCCTTGGTCCTTCACCCTTAGTGGCAAGTCTCGCTTTTCTGAAGGAAAGGCAAGTACCCCAACCCCTTCTCTCCATGTCTCTACCCCTTCTCCGCCTTTCTAGGAGGCAAGAAACCCCCAACCCCTTCTCTTTCACCCTGAGCGGCAAGTCCTGCTTTTCTGGGGAAGGGGCAAGTACCCCAATCTCATATCTCTGTGCCCTGATCCCTTATTTCCCTGCCCCAACCTCTTATATCTCTGCGCCCCGATCCCTTATTTCCACGCCCCAAACTCTTATATCTCTGTGCCCCAATCCCGTATTTCCGTGCCCCAACCTCTTATATCTCTGCACCCCGATCCCTTATTTCCACACCCCGACCTGGTATCTCTGCGACCCGACCCCTTCTCTGCTTTTCTGGAGGGCAAGAACCCCCCCACCCCTTCTCCATGTCTCTACTCTTTTCTCCGGGCTTGCCTGCTTCACTATAGGCAAGCTTCCACCTTCCATTCCTCCTTCTTCTCCCTTAGCCTGTGTTCTTAAGAACTTAAAACCTCTTCAACTCTCACCTGACCTAAAATCTAAGCGTCTTATTTTCTTCTGCAATGCTGCTTGACCCCAGTACAAACTCGACAGTAGTTCCAAATAGCAGGAAAACGGCACTTTCAATTTTTCCATCCTACAAGATCTAAATAATTCTTGTCATAAAATAGGCAAATAGTCTGAAGTGCCTGATGTCCAGGCATTCTTTTACACATCAGTCTCTCTTTAGTCTCTGTTCCCAATTCAACTCATCCCAAATCTTCCTTCTTTCCCTCCCACCTGTCCCCTCAGTCCCAACCCCAAGCGTCACTGAGTCTTTCTAATCTTCCTTTTCTACAGACCCATCTGACCTCTCCCTTCCTCCCCAGGCTGCTCCTTGCCAGGCCGAGCTAGGTCCCAATTCTTCCTCAGCCTCTGCTCCTCCACCCTATAATCCTTTTATCACCTCCCCTCCTCACACCCAGTCCGGCTTACAGTTTCGTTCTGTGACTAGCCCTCCCCCACCTGCCCAGCAATTTACTCTTAAAAAGGTGGCCGGAGCTAAAGGCATAGTCAAGGTTAATGCTCCTTTTTCTTTATCCCAAATCAGACAGCGTTTAGGCTCTTTTTCATCAAATATAAAAATCCAGCCCAGTTCATGACTTGTTTGGCAGCAACCCTGAGACACTTTACAGCCCTAGACCCTAAAAGGTCAAAAGGCCGTCTTATTCTCAAAATACATTTTATTACCCAATCTGCTCCCGACATTAAATAAAACTCCAAAAATTAAATTCCAGCCCTCAAACCCCACAATAGGATTTAATTAACCTTGCCTTCAAGGTGTACAATAATAGAAAAATGTTGCAATTCCTTGCCTCCACTGTGAGACAAACCCCAGCCACATCTCCAGCACACAAGAACTTCCAAACGCCTGAACCACAGCGGCCAGGCGTTCCTCCACAACCACCTTCCCCAGGAGCTTGCTACAAGTGCCAGAAATCTGGCCACCAGGCCAAGGAATGCCTGCAGCCCAGGATTCCTCCTAAGCGATGTCCCATCTGTGCAGGACCCCACTGGAAATCGGAGTGTTCAACTCACCTGGCAGCCACTCCCAGAGCCCCTGGAACTCTGGCCCAAGGCTCTCTGACTGACTCCTTCCCAGATCTTCTCGGCTTAGCAGCTGAAGACTGATGCTGCCCGATCGCCTCAGAAGCCCCCTAGACCATCATGGATGCCGAGCTTCAAGTAACTCTCACAATAGAAGGTAAGTCCGTCCCCTTCTTAATCAATACGGAGGCTACCCACTCCACATTACCTTATTTTCAAGGGCCTGTTTCCCTTGCCTCCATAACTGTTGTGGATATTGACAGCCAGGCTTCTAAACCTCTTAAAACTCCCCAACTCTGGTGCCAACTTAGACAATACTCTTTTAAGCACTCCTTTTAGTTATCCCCACCTGCCCAGTTCCCTTATTAGGCCGAGACACTTTAACTAAATTATCTGCTTCCCTGACTATTCCTGGATTACAGCTACATCTCATTGCTGCCCTTCTTCCCAATCCAAAGCCTCCTTTGCATCCTCCTCTTGTATCCCCCCCACCTTAACCCACAAGTATAAGATACCTCTACTCCCTCCTTGGCGACCGATCATGCACCCCTTACCATCTCATTAAAACCTAATCACCCTTACCCTGCTCGATGCCAATATCCCATCCCACCGTATGCTTTGAAAAGATTAAAGCCTGTTATCACTCACCTGTTACAGCATGGCCTTTTAAAGCCTATAAACTCTCCTTACAATTCCCGCATTTTACCTGTCCTAAAACCAGACAAGCCTTACAAGTTAGTTCAGGATCTATGCCTTGTCAACCAAATTGTTTTGCCTATCCACCCCATGGTGCCAAACCCATATACTCTCCTATCCTCAATACCTCCCTCCACAATCCATTATTCTGTTCTAGATCTCAAACATGCTTTCTTTACTATTCCTTCGCACCCATCATCCCAGCCTCTCTTCGCTTTCACTTGGACTGACCCTGACACCCATCAGGCTCAGCAAATTACCTGGGCTGTACTGCCGCAAGCTTCACAGACAGCCCCCATTACTTCAATCAAGCCCAAATTTCTTCCTTATCTGTTACCTATCTCGGCATAATTCTCATAAAAACACATGTGCTCTCCCTGCTGATCATGTCTGATTAATCTCCCAAACCTCAATCCCTTACAAAACAACTCCTTTCCTTCCTAGGCATGGTTAGTGAGGTCAGAATTCTTACACAAGAGCCAGGACAGCACCCTGTAGCCTTTCTGTCCAAACAACTTGACCTTACTGTTTTAGCCTAGCCATCATGTCTCCGTGCAGCGGCTGCTGCCGCCCTAATACTTTTAGAGGCCCTCAACATCACAAACTATGCTCAACTTACTCTCTACATTTCTCATAACTTCCAAAATCTATTTTCTTTCTCATACCTGACTCATACTTTTTGCTCCCTGGCTCCTTCAGCTGTACTCACTCTTTGTTAAGTCCCATAATTACCGTTGTTCCTGGCCCGGACTTCAATCCGGCCTCCCACATTATTCCTGATACCACACCTGACCCCCATAACTGTATCTCTCTGATCCACCTGACATTCACCCCATTTCCCCATATTTCCTTCTTTCCTGTTCCTCACCCTGATCATACTTGGTTTATTGATGGCAGTTCCACCAGGCCTAATCGCCACACACCAGCAAAGGCAGGCTATGCTATAGTACAAGCCACTAGCCCGCCTCTTAGAACCTCTCATTTCCCTTCCATCGTAGAAATCTATCCTCAAGGAAATAACTTCTCAGTGTTCCATCTGCTATTCTACTACTCCTCAAGGATTATTCAGGCCCCCTCCCTTCCCTACACATGAAGCTCAAAGATTTGCCCCCGCCCAGGACTGGCAAATTAGCTTTACTCAACATGCCCCGAGTCACAAACACTAAAATATCTCTTAGTCTAAGTACACACTTTCACTAGATAGGTAGAGGCCTTCCCTACAGGGTCTGAGAAGGCCACCACAGTCATTTCTTCCCTTCTGTCAGACATAATTCCTCAGTTTAGCCTTCCCACCTCTATACAGTCTGATGACAAACCAGCCTTTATTAGTCAAATCAGCCAAGCAGTTTTTCAGGTTCTTAGTATTCAGTGAAACCTTTATATCCCTTACAGTCCTCAGTCTTCAGGAAAAGTAGAACAGACTAAAGGTCTTTTAAAAACACACCTCACCAAGCTCAGCCACCAACTTAAGAAGGAATAGACAATACTTTTACCACTTCCCCTTCTCAGAATTCAGGCCTGTCCTCAAAATGCTACAAAGTACAGCCCATTTAAGCTCCCGTATAGATGCTCCTTTTTATTAGGCCCCAGTCTCATTCCAGACACCAGACCATCTTAGATTGTGCCCCAAAAAACTTGTCATCCCTACTGTCTTCTGTCTAGTCATACTCCTATTCACTGTTCTCAACTACTCATACATGCCCTGCTCTTGTTTACACTGCCAGTTTACATTGTTTCTCCAAGCTATCACAGCTGATATCTCCTGGTGCTATTCCCAAACCACCACTCTTAACTCTTAAAGTAAATAAATAATCTTTACTGGCAAGGCTACGCTGAACCTCCTTAGGCACTCTCTAATTAGATGTCCTAGGTCCTCCCAATTCTTAGTCTTTTAATACCTGTTTTTCTCCTTCTCTTATTCCGTTTAGTTTTTCAATTCATACAAAACTGTATCCAGGCCATCACCAATAATTCTAAATGACAAATATTTCTTCTTCTAACAACCCCACAATATCACCCCTTACCACAAAATCTTCCTTCAGCTTAATCTCTCCCACTCTGCGTTCCCACGCCGCCCCTAATCCCGCTCGAAGCAGCCCTGAGAAACATTGCCCATTATCTCTCCAGACCATCCCCCAAAATTTTCGCCATCCCAACACTTTACCACTATTTCGTTTTATTTTTCTTATTAATATAAGAAGACAGGAATGTCAGGCCTCTGAGCCCAAGCTGAGCCATCATATCCCCTGTGACCTGCATGTACACATCCAGATGGCCGGTTCCTGCCTTAACTGATGACAGACATTGTCTTGTGAAATTCCTTCTCCTGGCTCATCCTGGCTCAAAAGCTCCCCCACTGAGTACCTTGTGACCCCCACTCCTGCCCGCCAGAGAACAACCCCCTTTGACTGTAATTTTCCTTTACCTACCCAAATCTTATAAAACGGCCCCACCCCTATCTCCCTTCGCTGACTCTTTTCAGACTCAGCCCACCTGCACCCAGGTGAAATAAACAGCTTTATTGCTCACACAAAGCCTGTTTGGTGGTCTTTTCACATGGACGCGAGTGAAATCAAGTATTTGTGTTTTTGAGCACCAAATTGCTTTTCTTTAATAAATGTATTCATATATCTAAAACATTTTAAAGTCCCTGCTTTCCTAAGCAGAATAGATATAATTGAGGTTTTGACTCCCCATCAGTGTCATTAATAATAGTGCTTACTGTTTAATGCTGCCATACAAGGATACCTCAAGACCCACTAAATATACTGGGTGTTTTGGTTCTACTCTGAGGGACTCCAAAATGCTATATGTTTTGAGCGGTTTACTAACAGTTTTGTCTGCTGATAATAATACTCTCTTTATCATTATTTGTTCTCTGTTAAGGCCTAAAACTGAATCATCATATTTATCAAAATGGTGCATATTAAAAATGCAAAGTAGATTTTTAGTTTAAATATTCTAACGTCCCTTCCTTTTAATTTTTTTGTAGTGATCGGGTCTCTCTTTTTTGCCAAGGCTGGTCTCAAACTCCTGGCATCAAGTGATCCTCCCACCCGGACCTCCCAAAGTAATGAGATTACAGGCTAAAGGTATAAGCCACCACACCCAGCCACCACACACATCTCTTGACACTAAGTTTGGACTCACATTTTTTTTTTTTTTTGGTTGCGATTAAAATAAACAAGGTATTTACAATACTTACACGTGAAAAAATGAGGTGCTGGATATTTTGGGAAATCATGAAGATCACTAACAATATAAAAAAACAAAAATAAAGTTCTGAGACTCTGACTCAAAGATAAAAAGTTTATTCTAGGTCCACTGGGTATGCTGTTGGTTCCTCTTGTCAACTGACATCTGGAGGACAGATGGAAATATTTCAGAGACTGCTCTTTTATCTGAGAAAAACTGTGAGTGCTCACTCTCCCCACCCTTGGGCCTTCTCCTTCCCTCTCGCTTTCATTTGCATGCAGCCACCCCCCAACACACATCTCTTAAGGCTTTTCTGATAAGGAGGGGTGTTCTCTCCATGCATCCTTTTTTTAAAAAAAAATAATAATAATAATAACTTTTCTTGATTCTCTACCCAAGGTTCCTTCTGCATTTCAGGCCACATGTGCAATACTAAGCAACAGACATAAAATCATGACAGATGTTCTGAGTGAACTGAAGCTGCTGACCATCTACCACGTTCTCCTCCACCAGCTGTAGTTTCACGACAAAGAAAGATGAAAATTTACCAAGCAAAAGATCTCTTTTAGGCCATAGAGATTTAAGTGCAATTGTAAATATTTTTGTTCCATTTCTTTGGTCGAAACCCATTTTATACCTGAAACATTAATAAAAAGGTATTTTTAGATAGACTGACTACATATCTTTTGAGATCAGAAGGAGGAACTCTTAATAATAATGAAATGGGCTTCAGCCCTCGGGCACTGGAGAGTCCATGCCAACCAGGAGTGGAAGGGATGGAAGGGATCCCTCAGCACACCACAACATGGCCAGACTGCTTCTTTCTTTCTTAATTTTATTTTATTTTAAGTTTGGGAATACGTGTGAAGGACATGCAGGTTTGTTACATAGGTAAACATGTGCCACAGTGCTTTGCTGCACCTATCAACCCACCGCCTAGGTATGAAGCCCAGCATGCATTAGCTATTAATCCTAATGCTCTCCCTCTGCCCCCCG
The DNA here is from genome assembly GCF_028885625.2 of Pongo pygmaeus. Classification (NCBI taxonomy): domain Eukaryota; kingdom Metazoa; phylum Chordata; class Mammalia; order Primates; family Hominidae; genus Pongo; species Pongo pygmaeus. The sequence continues at coordinate 56,200,724 of NC_072384.2, read as the reverse complement.
CAACCTCCCTGACAGGCCCCAGTGTGTGTTGTTCCCCTCCCTGTGTCCATATGTTCTCATTGTTCAGCTCCCACTTATAAGTGAGAACATGCGGTGTTTGGTTTTCTGTTCCTGTGTTAGTTTGCTGAGAATAATGGTTTCTAGCTCCATCCATATGCATGCAAAGAGCATGATCTTGTTGTGTTTTATGGCTGCATAGTATTCCATGGTGTATATGTACATTTTCTTTATCCAGTCTATCATTGATGGGCATTTGGGTTGATTCCATGTCTTTGCCATTGTAAATAGTGCTGCAATGAACGTGTGTGCATGTATCTTTTTTTTTGGGCGGGGGAGGGGGGACAGAGTCTTGCTCTGTCGGCTAGGCTGAAGTGCAATGGCATGATCTCAACTCACTGCAACCTCCATCTCCTGGGCTCAAGCGATTCTCCTGCCTCAGCCTCCCGAGTAGCTGGGATTACAGGCGTGTGCCACCATGCCCGGCTAATTTTTTTATTTTTAGCAGAGATGGGTTTTCACCATGTTGGCCAGGCTGGTCTTGAACTCCTGACCTCAGGTAATCCACCTGCCTAGGCCTCCCAAATTGCTGGGATTGTAGGCATGAGCCACCACTCCTGGCCATGTGCATGTATCTTTATAACAGAATGATTTATATTCCTTTGGGTATATATCCAGTAATGGGATTATTGGGTCAAATTGTATTGCTGATTCTAGGTCTCTGCGGAATCGCCACACTGTCTTCCACAATGGTTGAACTAATTTACACTCCCACCAACAGTGTAAAAGCATTCCTATTTATCCACAGCCTCGCCAGAATCTGTTGTTTCCTGACTTTTTAATAATAGCCATTCTGACTGGCATAAGATGGTATCTCACTGTGGTTTTGATTTGCATTTATCTAATGATCAGTGATGATGAGCTTTTTTTCATGTTTGTTGGCTGCATAACTGTCTTCTTTTGACAAGTGTCTGTTCATGTCTTTTGCCCTTTTGTAACAAGGTTGTTTGTTTTCTTCTTGTAAATTTGTTTAAGTTCCTTGAAGATTCTGGATATTAGACCATTGTCAGATGGATAGTGTGCAAACATTTTCTCCCATTCTGTAGGTTATCTCTTCACTCTGATGATAGTTTCTTTTTTGCTGTGCAGAAGCTCTTTTTTTTTTTAGACAGAGTCTCACTCTATCTCCCAGGCTGGAGTGCAATGGCACGATCTCGGCTCACTGCAATCTCTGCCTCCCAGGTTCAAGTGATTCTCATGCCTCAGCCTCCCAAGGAGCTAGGATTACAGGCACATTCTACCACACCCAGCTAATTTTTGTATTTTTAGTGGAGATGGGGTTTCACCATGTTGGCCAGGCTGGTCTTGAACTCCTGACCTCAGGTGATCCACCTGCCTTGGCCTCCCAAACTGCTGGGATTACAGGTATGAGCCACCACACCCAGCTGGCAGAGCTCTTTAGTTAGATCTAATTTGTCCCAAAATTTTTGCTTTTGTTGCAATTGCTTTTGATGTTTTTGTCATGAAATCTTTGCATGTGCCTATGTCCTGAAAGTTATTGCCTACATTTTCTTCTAGAGTTGTTATAGTTTCAGGTTTTACATGTAAGTCTTTAATTCATCTTGAGCTAATTTTTGTATAAGGTGTAAGGAAAGGGTCCACTTTCAATTTTCTGCATATGGCTAGCCACTTTTCCCAGCACCATTTATTAAATAGGGAATCCTTTCCCCATTGCTTTTGTCAGGTTTATCAGAGATCAGATGGTTGTAGATATGTGGTCTTATTTCTGAGATCTCTATCCTGTTACATTGGTCTATGTGTCTGTTTTTGTACCAGTACCATGCTGTTTTAATTACTGTAGCCTTGTAGGATGGTTTAAAGTTGGGTAGTGCGATGCCTCCAGCTTTGTTCTTTTTGTTTAGGATTGTCTTGGCTATATGGGCTTCAAGAGCAAACAAACCCAAAAGCTAGCAGAAGACAAGAAATAACCAAGATCAGAGCTGAACTGAAGGAGACAGAGACATGAAAAACCCTTCAAAAAAATCAATGAATTCAGGAGCTGGTTTTTTGAAAAAATTAATAAAATAAACCACCAGCTAGACTAATGAAGAAAAGAGAGAAGACTCAAATAGACACAATAAAAAATGATAAAGGGGATATCACTACTGACCCCACAGAAATACAAACAACCATCTGAGAATACTATAAACACCTCTATGCAAATAAACTAGAAAATCTAGGAGAAAGTGATAAATTCCTGGACACATACACCTTCCCAAGACTAAACCAGGAAGAAGGTGAATCCCTGAATAAACCAATAACAAGTTCTGAAATTGAGGCAGTAATAAATGGCCTACCAACCAAAAAAAGCCCAGGACCAGATGAACTTACAGCTGAATTCTACCAAAGGTACAAAGAGGAGCTGGTACCATTTCTTCTGAAATTATTCCAAACAATTAAAAAGATCCCTAACTCATTTTATGAAGACAGAATCATCCCAATACCAAAACCTGGCAGAGATACAACAAAAAAAGAAAACTTCAGGCCAATATCCCTGATGAACATCAATGCTAAAATCCTCATAAAATACTGGCAAACTGAATCCAGCAGCTCATCAAAAGGCTTATCCACCACAATCAGGTTGGCTTCATCCCTAGGGTGCAAGTTTGGTTCAACATATGCAAATCAATAAATGTAATCCATCACATAAACAGAACAAAAGACAAAAACCACATGATTATCTCAATAGATGCAGAGAAGGTCTTCAATAAAATTCAACATCTCTTTATGTTAAAAACTCTCAATAAACTAGGTGTTGATGGAATATATCTTAAAATAATAACAGCCATTTATGACAGACACACAGCCAATATTATACTGAATGGGCAAAAGCTGGATGCATTTCCCTTGAAAACCAGAACAAGACAAGGATGCCCTCTCTCATTACTCCTATTCAATATAGTATTGGAAGTTCTGGCCATGGCAATCAGGCAAGAGGAAGAAATAAAGCATATTCAAATAGAAAGAGAGGGAGTCAAACTGTCTGTTTGCAGGTGATATAATCCTACATCTAGAAAACCCCATCATCTCGGCCCAAAAGCTCCTTAAGCTGATAAGCAACTTCAGCAATGTCTCAGGATACAAAAATCAATGTGCAAAAATCACACGCATTCCTATACACCAACAGTAGACAAGCAGAGAGGCAAATCATTAATGAATTCCCATTCACAATTGCTACAATGAGAATAAAATAGCTAGGAATACAGCTAACAAGAGAAGTGAAGAACTTCTTCAAGGAGAACTATAAACCACTGCTCAAGGAAATCAGAGAGAACACAAACAAATGGAAAAACATTCCATACTCATGGATAGGAAGAATCAATATCATTAAAATGGCAATACTGCCCAAAGTAATTTATAGATTCAGTGCTATTCTCATTAAACTACTATTGATATTCTTCACAGTCAGACTGCTTATTTAAGGGTGTCCCTGATCCCTTTTCTCCTCACTGGGCAGGACCTCACAACCAGGGCCTCCAGCTACCCCTGTCAGTGTTCTCTGGCCAACAAAGATTTGTAACCCCCCTGGGATTGAGCTCCCAGAGAGAGAGGCAGCCCACCATCTTTGCTGTTTAAGTGACTCAGCTATTCCAGCCTTCGGGCTTTGGAGTGTCAGAGATGACCAGGGGCTGAAGCAAACCCCCTAGCACAGCATGTTTGCTTTACCAAAACATGGCTAGACTGCTTTTCTAAGCAGGTCCCCAATCTCATTCCCCCTCACTGGGCAGGACCTTCCAACCAGGGTCTACAGCCATCTCTTATAGGTTCCTTTGGGCAAGCAACAGACCTATAACTCTCTGGGATGAAGCTTCCAGAGGGAGGGGACAGGCTGCCATCTTTGCCATTTCACAGCCTTCACTGGTGGTGCCTCCAGGTCCTGGAAAATCCGAGGTGACTAGGGACTGGAGTGGGCACAACCGTACTGCACCAACCCTACAGAAAAGTAGCCAGACTGTTACATTGGTGTCTGTTCCCATATCTCCTCACAGGTACTCCAGACCTGGGCCTCCAGCCACTCCCTGCCAAAGCAATCGACCCAGTAGAAACTCAGCAACTTTCTGGACATAGCCTCCAGGGGCAACTAAAAGCATCTCTGTCACTGCCTCTGTAGCGAAACTGCCATTGCCACTGTTAGACTAATGAAGGAGCAAAGATCCCAAGTGTCTCATTCACACCTCCAAGGTGCAGTCAACCCAAGGAGAGGAAGCCAGTCCATCTCCCACGGGTCCCACACACCCCCAGCTGCTCATCACCAGACAGGGAATAGGCCTGGCTTAGGCCCACAGCACAAACCCTCCACCCTGGCCTGATTGCATTGAGCGATTGCTGATCTGCATCTCTCTGGAGTGGAGTCCCCAGGAAACAAGCAAATGACCCTCAGCCACAACCACTACTAAGGTACCTCCCTCTGGCCAGGCACAGTGGCTCATGCCTGTAATCCCAGCACTTTGGGAGACCGAGGCAGACAGATCACGAGGTCAGGAGATTGAGACCATCCTGGCTAACAGGGTGAAACCCCGACTCTACTAAAAATACAAAAAAATTAGCTGGGCGTGGTGGCAGGCGACTGTAATTCCAGCTACTTGGGAGGCTGAGGCAGGAGAATTGCTTAAGCCCAGGAGGCAGAGGTTGCAGTGAGCCAAGATCATGCCACTGCACTCCAGCCTGGGTGATAGAGCAAGAATCCATCTCAAAAAAAAAAAAAAAAAAAAAATCCTAAACAAAGCCTCAGCCCAGTGGAAACACCAGAAAAGAAATCTATTGACTATACTCAATCTACACTGCAGTAAAAGGAGCACCCACATGCACACATGAAAAAGAACCAACACAAGAACTGTGGTAACTCAAATGACCAGAGTGTTGTATGTCCCACAAACAACTGTACCAGTTTTCCAACAAGAGTTCTTAACTAGGCTGAACTGGCTAGAATGACAGAATTAGAATTCAGAATATGGATAGGAACAAAAATCAATGAGATTCAGGAGAACAGCAAAACACAATCCAAGGAAAATAAGAATTACAATAAAGTGATACAGGAGCTGAATGATGAAATAGCCAGTATAGGAAAGAACCTAATGGGTCTGACAGAATTGTGTGAATAACACAATACAGGAATTTCACAATGCAATCACAAGTATTAACAGCAGAATAAATCAAGCTGAGGAAAGAGTCTCAGAACTTGAAGACTGGTTCTCTGAAATAAGACAGTCAGACAAAAATAAAGAAAAAAGAATTAAAAGGAATTAACAAAACCTCTGAGAGTATGAGATTATGTAAACAGGCAAAATCTATGAATCATTGGCATCCCTAAAAGGCAAGGGGCCCAGGAGAAAGTAAATAACTTGGAAAACATATTACAGTATATCATCAATGAAAACTTCCCCACCCTTGCTAGACAGGCCAACAGTCAAATTCAGGAATTCAGGATTTTCCAAGGTAAAAATGAAAGAAACAATGTTAAAGGTAGCTAGAGAGAAAGGGCAGGTCATCTACAAAAGAAATCCCATCAGGCTAACAGCAGACCTCTCAGCTTAAACCCTACAAGTCAGAAGGGATTGGGGGCCTATACTCAACATACTAATATCTAGGAAACCCCATAGTCTTGACCCAAAAGCTCCTTAAAAGTTGCAGGGTACAAAATCAATGTACAAAAATCATTAGGATTTCTATATACCAAAAACAGCAAAGCCTAGAGCCAAATCAGAAAGGCAAGCCTACTCACAACTACCACCAAAAAATAAATACATAAAATAAAATACCCTGGAATACAGCTAACCGTAGAGGTGAATGATCTCTACAATGAGAATTACAAAACACTACTCAACAATCTCTACAATGAGAATTACAAAACACTACTCACAGAAATCATAGAAAACACAAACAAATGGAAAAACATCCCATGCTCATGTATAGGAAGAATCAATATCATTAAAATGGCTATACTGCCCAAAGCAATTTACAGATTCAGTGCTATTTCTATCCAACTACCAACACATTCTTCACAGAACTAGAAAAAAACTATTTTAAAATTCATATAGAACTAAAAAAAAGAGCCCAAATAGCCAAGGCAATCCTAAGCAAAAAGAACAAAGGTGGAGGCATTGTTACCCAACTTCAAGCTATACAGGTTACAGTATACAGTAACTGAAACAGGTTACAGTAACTGAAACAGCATGGTTCTGGTACAAAAACAGATACATAGACCAATGGAACAGAATAGAGAGCCAAGAAATAAGAACACACATCTATGACCATTTGATCTCTGACAAGGCTGACAAAAACAAATGATGGGAAAAGGCTCCCTATTCAATAGATGGTGCTGGGATAACTGGCTAGGCATATGCAGATGATTGAAACAGGACCCCTTCCTTACACTATACACAAAAATCAACTCAAGATGGATTAAAGACTTAAATGTAAAACCCAAAACAAAAACCCTGGAAGACAACCTAGACATAGGAATGGGAAAAGATTTCATGACAAAGACACCAAAAGCAATCACAACAAAAGCAAAACTGACAAATGAGATCTAATTAAATTTAGGAGCTTATGAACAGCAAAAGAAACTAACAGAGTAAACAGACAACCTATAGAATGGGAGAAAATTTTTGCAAACTCTCCATCTAACTAAGGTCTAATATCCAAAATTTATAGGGAATTTAAACATATTTACAGGAGGAAAACAAACAATCCTATTAAAAAGTGGGCAAAGGACATGAACAAATGCTTTTCTAAAGAAGACGTGCATGTATCCAACAAGCATATTTTAAAAAGCTCAATATCACTGATCATTAGAGAAACGCAAATCAAAACCACTACAAGATAAGATACAAGCCAGAATGACTATTATTAAAAAGTAAAAAAATAAATAAATAAATAACATTTGCTGGCAAGGTTGCAGAGAAAAGGGAACACTTATACAATGTTGGTGGGAGTATAAATTAGTACAACCATTGTGGAAAGCAGTATAGGGATTCCTCAGAGAACTAAAAACAGAACCACTGTTTGGCACAGCAATTTCATTACTGGGTATATACCCAAAGGAATATAAATCATTCTACTGTAAAGGCACATGCATGCATATGTTCATTGCAGCACTATTCACAATAGTAAAGACATTGAATCAACCTAAATATCCATAAATGACAGGTTGGATAAAGAAAACGTGGTACATATACACCACGGAATACTATACAGCCATGAAAAAGAATGAGAAAATGTCTTTTGCAGGAACATGGATGGAGCTTGAGGCTATTACCCTTAGCAAACAGGATAATGCAGGAACAGAAAACCAAATACCGCATGTTCTCACTTATAATTGGGAGTTAAATGATAAGAACCTACGAACACAAAGAAGGAAACAGACACTGGGGTCTACTTGAGGGGGAGAGTGAGAGAGAAAGAGGAACAGAAAAGATAACTATTGGGTACTGGGCTTAATTCCTGGGTGATGAAATAATATGTACAACAAACACCCCATGACACATGTTTATCTATGTAACACATCTTCACATGTACCCCCAAACCTTAAATAAAAGTTATAAAAAGAGAATTAAAAAATAGAAAAAAGTAACAGTGAAATGGAACATGGCATAATCAGGAACTATTCTGGACAAATGGAATACATGGTCACCCTACAAAAGTAACACATGATACTGTGAGTCAGCGTATAGACTCACTGGTCACACTGAAGACATGTTTAATAAGACTGCACACACATTTGTGATGCTAAATTATCAAAATTAAATGTGACAGGAATATTGCAGAAGAATCAAAACTTGAAATGTGATATTTTACATCTAACTGTATATCATCATTTGGTACATTAAAAAATTCTATTATGTATTCATCTTATTTGTTTGTTACCCTATCAGATGAGATTATTTTTTAAAATAGTATCCTAAAAAAAAAGGTGCCCATTTGGAGCTTGCAGTGAGCCGAGATTGCGCCACTGCACTCCAGCCTGGGGTGACAGTGTGAGACTCCATCTCAAAAAAAAAAAAAAAAAAGGTGCCTATTTTGATGCATTCTCAAAGAGGTGATTTTCAAAAAGGAATCTCTGTCCTTAACAGTAGATAGTTTAGATATATTATTTCCGTTCTCCATGCCTTTAATTTTCACCTCAGAGTAACATTAAAGTTTGTATACGAAATGACTATTGGATAAATACTCTTGTAAATAAGCATGCCTTGAATCTCAATGTTTGAGGATTCCTTATTAGAAATTGAAATGATAATTGGATGGCTGGCTTGAATGTAAGCTTCGAAACACATAAGTCAGACTGATTCTCAGCCTAGGGAAGGATTCTACATTCAGGCTGGGATTCTGTGGAGATAAGAGCAGCTATCAATTGATGATGTCTACTCTAAGTGTAGGACGGAGAAGCTCCTGAGAGCTCATGTGCCACATATTTGCTGGTCTTGTTCTGTTAAAGTCCTAATACAATATCCCATCATTCAAGGTCCTCTCTACAAACTTGCTTTTCAAGATTTATATCCTAAACAACCACCCCAACTAAACTTCTACTCTAACTAGTCTAATAAATTTATTGTCCCCTGAAAAATCTTATTTCATTCCTTATGTTTCTTAAGTAGATTTCCCAAGAAAGAGACTATAAGACTGAAACTTGCATGTAGGAAGTTTGATGGAAAGGTCTCTGGGAAGCACCTGTAAGTAAGTAACGAAGGAAGATCGGGCAGAGGGACAAGTTGAATGGTGCTGTGGTTGCAAAAAGGACTTCAGCCACAACCATGAGGAGCTCCAGAGCTGGACTGGCCTGCAGAGTTGTCTCATAATGAATCAAGGAGAGAAGCTTTTGTACTTTCATGTTGACCAGTCATTGGGTATAAGTTGCCATAACCTTGATTGAGTGACACAGGTCCCTTGAGCTGATGGTAGCTCCTAGACAAGGACTCAGCTTTGAATTTCAGCAGTTAACTCTCCAGACAGCCAAGGAATTGGTGCCTGGGTGCTGTAGCAGAAACGTGGGTGGCACACCAGCATTCACTACACCACTTTTACCTGAGAGGCCACTTTGATCTTTCTTATTCTTCCCTCCTATAGGACTCTAATTATATTTGCAGCAAAGGTCAAGTGCCACCAGTTATTCCTTTCCTGGTCCTACTACCCTAGGCTAGAGAAAGTTTCCACCGTTCTGAATTCCATGATCATATCATGAGAGCGTGGTGCACAGCTGATCCCGAGCACAGTAGAAGCAGAGTATAGGTTGAAACCCAACCCTATCCACTTAGACCCTATCCACTTCTTTTTGTAAGACTTGATATGCATGGAGGGTTTGTTTTGAATAAAAACCTAGGGAGGGTGTCTAGCACCTGGGACGCAGAGATGGATAAGTAGAAAAGCACAAGCCATAAAAGCAACAGCATTGAGTTAGTTCTCATTTGGTCCCATAAGCCCCCTTACCTTTATAAGAGTTAGAACCAAAAGTTTAGGGAGATATTTTCAAGAGTGGTTTTATGATACTTGTTATTCAAGTAGTGCAGTTTCTAGAGCTGATGTGATGCCCAGTGACACAAGTTAGAGAGCATGTCTTCTCCTCAACTGTCCTGTAAGCTTCTATGTAGCCTTTGCACTCCAACCAGAAGGATCAGCGATGGCATTCAAAGGTTGAGTAGTCCTATGGAGGGCCCTGGCAGCCACTGAAAAGGTGGGACTATTTTTCAAGTGTCCTGCAGACATCAATGAAGAACCTAGAACAGAAAACATGAATGAACAATTCATGAGCACATTTGAGCAACACTTAAGACTTTCATGTGGCTTTCATTTTTCTCTGCGGAGATGACTGGGTTTATAAGTTGATTAATGGGGAAATGGGAGGACGGAATACAGTTTCCCAGTTACTGAAACTCATGCATGGATTTTAGTGTGAACAAATTTGAAAATTTCAGGTTCACCTGAAAGTTATCACACAATGCTTTGGAGAGATTTAACTGTTTATATGTGTATCTTTGCTTTCTAACTAGATTACAATAACTCTGCAGGTAAGGACCATGTCTTTCCCTCACAAATATTTAATGATTAATTCATACATTGATGGCAGTGGATCTCTTGGGTCCTGAAGTAGGTAATTTTATTTACCTGATTCTTATTTGCCGACCAGGGTTTGGTGAGCATAGAATCATAAAGGGGTGTTTTCTCATTAGTCACCACCCAGTGACTACTGTCTTTTTCCACCAGCCTTTTCCTTTTAAGATCAGAGTCCCTATGCTTTTGTTTGTCTTCTAAATGTCTCATGTTTCTGTCTTCACTTCTTCCAACACTGATGATTACCTCGTTGTGGTCTTGACCTATTCCTCCATCAAAACCTACATGGCTTGTAGGATCACTGAGTTCTCAGACACTGATGACATTAACCCAGTTTTCATAGGGTATTTAACATGTTTGAACCATAGACAAGAAAGAGAATTAAACATAAGCCCTAGCCTATGCTACTTTTTAATCTTCTTGCACTATGCTCTTAGATTTCTGGGTCTTCCCTATGTGTTTTGGCAATAAAACTGAAAGCTGATAAGACATTAGTTGGTGCAGTCCCAAATATTTTCAAACAGTGAATATGAAAAATAAGAGGTCAGGTGAATCAATTAGTCTGAGATAATTTTATGAGGTTACTCATTGGATTATAGATTGGTTGGTTATTCCACTATATTTTCTTGCTCTCTTTTCCCAAACATAGAAAATTCTCACTATACAAAGTCTGTTCAATCTAAACTTCAAAAATGACCTCCAACATACATACTTTGTTCAAGATGCAGGAACCATTTCCTGAATTTTAACTGGGCCAAAGAGACATATGTGTATGCATATCCATGATATTCTCATAAATACATAATATGTTACATATACAAATGTTTTATACTTTTTTCATAATGAACAATATGTAGACAAACACAGAGACTAAGACAAGTGCAAACATAAATAGGACAGGATTCAAAATCAAATCTATGGAGAAACTGGAGAGTGTTTTTAGGTGTCAGTAATTTGCTTGGTAACAGGATCTCTATGCTTAGAACTTTTCCTGTGTACTTATAAGAGAATTTTTGACTGGATGATCCAGACTATTATATCACCATTTTCTTTTTTTTTTTTTTGATGAAGATAGAGGCTTAGAAATACAAAAGAGAACAGGAAATCTCCTTAAAAAAAAATTACAGCATTGTCTTGCATAGGCTGTAACCACTCCCTGAACTGCCAACTCAGTGAGCACTATGAAACCATCTTACAAGGAAATACCCTACTCTCTGCAGCCCAGAAAGCATCTTGATCATCAGTTATCCTCTAGCTGAGTTCCTTATCTGACCCAAGTCTTCTTTCTGCAAACCTTTTGTTCAGGCATTTTCTTTCTACTACTACTTACTAAAATTGAGAAGGTCAAAGTGCAAGTGGTAATTGTTCTTGGCACTTTAGAAAATGGTTTTCTTTCCATACCTATGATTTTCTTTAAAGCCTTCTTCTGCTGAGTCTCTATCAGTTGTTCTTTGTACTGTAGATCAACACATTCAGGACCTCTCTACCTCCTAAGTCCCTTTCTGGTATTGGGGAGTTTAAAATTCAGTGAAGTAGCCCAATGTAAATATGTTTTCCATGCTATGGTTCTGGTAAAAAGGGAGAAGAAAATGAGTAGAAAACAAGATTCTTTTTCTGCATTTATGATGTCATCACAAAGTAGTTGAGAATTGGAGGTGGGTTTATGTAGCAGAGACAAGACAACTGGGGGAGAACTTAAATGGAGAAAAAAAAACTTAGTACCGTTAAAAGAAAAACATCAACTGAATTAAATTTAAAAGAGTTTAATTGAGCAGTGAACTATTCGGGCAGCCTCCTGAGCCAGAGTAGATTCAGAGACTCTAGTGCAGCATGTGGTGGAGGAAGATTTATGGACAGACTAAGGAAAGTGATGTACAGAAAATGGAAGTGAGGTATAGAGACAGCTGGATGGGTTACAGTTCAGTGTTTGCCTTATTTGAACATAGTTCAAATAGTTGGCTACATTTGATTGGCCAAAACTCAATGATTGGCACAAGTGTAGACTAGTCTGTTTACACCTCTACCTGTTATGGTTCACAATGTACAGAGAAACCTTTAGGCCAAACTTAAAATATGTAAGGAGGCAGCTTTAGGCTAAACTTGATTTAACAGTACTATTTTTCTCTATTTAAGGTCGCTAAGAGAAAGGCCATATAAGCAGTTCACCTTTCCACAACTAATGTATCATTTATTTGGATTTCTATTTGCCATTCTACTGATACTTCCATGTGCCAGAGACCACACCTAATTTCTCCCTTTAGAGCTTCCTAGTGACTTGATTTCTCTTTTTGCCTTTGTTTTTAATCTAGAGTTTGGATTGGCTCTATCTCTACCCACCTTTATTTCTTCAGTGGTTTAGTTGACCTGGTTGCTTCTATCCACTGTACCTACTTCATGGAAAACCAAAGAAAGGTGTTCTGAGTTGAATTTCAGTTAGATCCCAAGCACAGTAGAAGCAGAGTATAGGTTGAAACCCAACCCTATCCACTTAGACAATATTTCTTTTTGTAAGACTTGATATGCATGGGGGGTTTATTTTGAATAAAAACCTAAGGAGGGTGTCTGGCTGTCTCCTCATTTTCTTCAGGCATATCATCATTATTTTGAACCCTCAACTATATGGACAATGAGAATTTTCATTCCTGGATTAGGACTCTTCGCTTTCCCCTTCACCATTACTATTATAGCAAATAACAGCTTTTGCTATAATATGAACATGTAATTATACCTTGAAGATTTTTTCATAAGCATCAAATTCTATAGTAAAAATAAATCATATTTTACAAATTACACTAATCCAAGTTTCTAGAATTAATGGAAAGGAAAACCATTCTGAAGATATTTGTAATCCATCAATCTTTGGGGAAAAAAATATTTCAATCTGGATTCACTGATTTGCCGAACTAGCTCGTTTCCTCTTAGCAATAAGAGAGAATATAGTAATACTTTCACTCCTATAGCCCCCTTTTATTCTAAGATCATAAATATGCTGCAACCATTAATTAATTAAGTGTTACAGCCTTACCAGTGAAGTAGGTGAGTTTCCTGTCTCCAACTGTGGCCAGCGCTCAGAGAGAGGCTGTCTTCCCTAATGCAGCTAATTAGGCAGTGCTATACCACTAGGGAAAATTTCTGATCCCAGCTGGAGATCAACTTGTGCCCTGAAGAAATGGGACTTGATAGCCCTTCAAGTTTTCATCCTAACCTCTGTCCCTGCTGTTGATACTCTTAGTCATATCAATATCTAGTTCTTTTTGGTGTATTACAGAGCTGTTGGTCCCCAGGGCATCCAGGGTCTAAAAGAAATCATAGATGAAAAGCACATTGTGCTAAAATAAACAAACAAACAGATTCTTATCCTCCATTTTTTTAGTGTGAACCTCCATCTGTGGCAAGGACACATATTTAATTGGTGTTGTGATCACTCCACAGAAGGGGATGGACCTCCCACCTCCAAGATCTGGTTCGGGTGAAACTGGTAACATCACACACACAACAAGGGGATATACAAAGGTTTATTACTCACATAATGAACCTCTTTGGGGAGAGCAGGGCTGGCTCCCAAGTTGTTCTGAAAATGGCTTAAGAGAGCAGGGAAAGGAGTCAGCTGTGAAGTTTTATTAAAGATGGGTGAGGCTGCGTAAGGATCCCAATGAGCACAGGTTGGGGCTTGTATGGTTTCAATTTCCCACCAGTGTCAAAAAAGAAAATATGCAGACTTTCTTACCAGCGTGCCTAGATGTGGGCAGAAAGGAAAGAGGAAAGCATAAGGCTTGGAAGCTATCAGCAGTCAAATATCAAAAATTAAGTCACTATTATAATCAACATACTGTATAAAATTCCCAGGTCATACGAAGATGCTGTGGGTATAATTAATGAAATAATTATATGTTGAGGGAGCATACTTTTGGAAGTATGAAGGAAATAAATAATTCAAAGTACCTAAAACTTTTGACTGGGATGCTGTAAGCACGAAATATAGCAGCTGGTAATGTCTGTGGCGCCAGGAAATAAAAAGGCCTCCTTTTCTAATAAACGTTAATGAAATGTGGTTATGCTGTTACACAGATTCCTTGGGTTCCTGGCCTTCTTATTTGGCTCATATCCTAAATATCACAACTGCTATTTAAAGTCTCACCAAATTACTCTTATAACCTCCCAAGAGTTCAGGGACAAGAGTTGTTTCTGACCATTTTGCAACAGTGGAAGTGGTGGCAAAAAAGGGACTTAACCTAGGGTCACGTATGCAATATCATGATTTCTGATTTAGCTTAATCCACTAAATAAAAATGCTTCTTCCCACTTTTATTTGCCATAATTTCAAAAATCAGACATGCATAATGTTTCTTCCTCCTATTTCTAAAAATAATTTTGTTTGGTTCTTATTTGGTCTTGTAATTTAATTTACTGCGGAGAGGAAGTTTAGCCATGTCATTTTAAGAGTAAATTTATGCCAAAGAACGTTTTGAAAGCAATGTTTGGGGAATTAAATACTCCCAACAAATATTCCCAGAACAAGACAAATTTCCCAGAATTTCAAATTTTCTGTTGTTTTCTCATGTTATCACGGGAACTCTGATGCTGTTCCTAAGTTACACAAAATTCTACCTCAAGCAATATGTCTCTCTAGGCTCTGGCTCCACTCTTGGTACAATTTTTTGGTTCTCCAACTGCTGCAAAAAGACATATTTCTTATTGTTTGAATGCCTTGTGTTTTTCCTCTGTTTTCCTTGATCACAAACCGGTCTCAAGAAATGATCCGTCAGCTGCTACATATAAAATTTTATTTTTCTTTTGTCATTACATATATAAGTTAATTCAACTTATTCTCATTCATTCAACAAAAGCTTATTGAGTGATATTATATTTGGGGTTCTGACAAAGCTAGACATATATAGTCCTGCCCTCATGAAGTACAGTTTAAAAGATAGTTCAAGCATTCATTCTTTATGTAAGGCAAAGTTTTTATGATCCCCCAAATGTCTCCAAGCTAGTACATGGAAGAGACTCAGTATGCAAATGTATACCTCTGCGACTCTAAATCCCATACCCTTCACCAAATCCTCATGTGGTACCAAGGAGATGTTTCTAAGTTTAAATCATTCAATTCATGGAGGAGCTATTAATTTTACAAATGGAATTGGATATTGGACAGCAGGCCTTACCTAAATCAAAACAATTGCATTCCACATAGCCTGTCCCTCTTCAGTACATTTTGAAGACTTGGGGTTATTAACTTATTTTTCTGAATGTTTATGTAACCTTTTTACTATATTCCTGTAGGCTGCAAAAAGCCTCAGTAGAGGTTTCTCGGTTGCTAAAGGCAAGGAAAACAGGAGTTGGCTCCAGGCATAGTTATAAAACAAACATGTTTTTTTCAAGAAGAAAAATAGCCATGAGAAAGCCAGTTTCCTAAATAGGATGTGTTGAGGTTTTTTTCCACTCATGACTGTGGCACCAAACTAGGATTATCATTTTGGACATCTTTAAAAAAATTAAAGCCCAAAATAAGTCTATAGAATGTTGAAGCAAACAGACCTCATATAAATTCCTAGAATCCAACACAGAATTCATTTCAAAGCTGACCATTTGCAGATCATCTTAGTATGTGTGTTTACTCAGTTACTGATATGCAAAATGCCCTGTCATCAGTATGGTTGTTGGTTTATCTGGCATATGCTACATAACACCGTTGAAGAACAAGCCACTTAACTTTGTGTTTGAAAATGTTAAAGAAGAACTGCACTCCATGTTTATTCTGCATAACAACATCTTTGCAAAAAGGATCAACTCGGAATGAACTTGCGTTTTCTTTCTTCATGTTGTCAAGGAAATGGCCCTATGTGAGATCAATTTTTGTCCTCGTTAAACCAATTCAAGAATGAGGTTTTAAAAACTGGATGGCTACAAAAGTGTATTTTCATATGGTACACCCTGCTGAAAAGGCATTGGCATAGAGTGTTTTGACTTTTTTAAATGTTCTGGAGATTTGAATGGCTGGTCATTGTTGTTATGTCTTACTTAAACTCTCAGCAACCTGTCAGAAAGGGGTGGAATAGTCAGTCAAAACATAAAACATACAAAACACTTCAAAGTAGAGTGAGACAGTCTTAAGCTGTTTTTTTCTTTTAACAACCTGTATTGTGCCTTTAAAATCTTGATACCTCATTTTGAGGATAGAAAGTCTAAATGGAACAGGAAATGACACAGCATGGAATTACTTCCACAAAAATAAAAATTACTGGAGAGAGGAAACTGATTGAGACTAAAATGCAGGAGTCCTATCAGGAAGCAAGCATGTATCCCTTCTTAAGAAGTAGTCTACCCACAGTCTACAGCCTCCTTTAATGTTATTTTCCACAATTAAAACATGGAAGAAATCTACTATCCATTTTTAAAATAAATAGAAATCAAAACCCAAGGAAACTTCCCCAAATATATGGTTGCCTACAGTAGACATCGAACGTTCACTTACTCCTTTATTTACTTATGACACATTGTAAGTATAAACAACTTTTAAATTCCACCAACAACTAAATTAATTTTCTGATTTTCTCTTTTAAGACTTGGCTTTGTGTTCCAAAACTCAAGGTTTTTTATGGATGGTAAGACTCACTTCCTCTGTGGTTAAATATCAGCTATCTAGCTCAGTGTGTTTTAACAGGAAGGCTTAGCCTCCATATTTTTCTATTCATTCAGCATTTATAAGAAAAACATTCACTTTTACGACAGAAAGAAGCCAAAGCCTTAAGTTGTTAATATTGACCAAAAATGTACACAGCCCCAGCATATACCCCTTGCCATTCACAAAACAGATGCTAATTGGAAGTAAATATCATCCATCCATGACTAGACTTGCAAACTCAAACTGTTTTATAAATAACAAAAAGTGTGCTTTCTTTCCTTACCAAACAGCAGAGAGGAAAAAAAATCACCAGTGGCTCTGGGAATACATTAATTAATACCCTATTATTTTTTGACTAAATAGAACTTATATTCTTCTGTTATCACTGAATCCAAGAGAAGAAATGTAGATAAAAAATGAAGAACCTCAGACACAATTTCTCAATGAATTTCACGTTCATTAAAAAAATGTAATTAAAACATGTATCCATTTTAATTATTGGTTCCCAAGTTTACTAAGTTGGTTTGTCAAATAAAAATGTTTCTGAATACTCAGAATTTTTTAGTGTTGTACAGAAGCTTGAAGAAGTCAAATGACCTTAAAAAAAAGAAAAATTGTTCTGAATTCTTGGTATATTAATAGTATTTATAGTTAGACAACTTTAGACCAAGCTGAATGTCATCATGTCTATATCTAAGATACAGCGACTTTTTGGTCTAATGATACTCTCTTTCCGTGATTCTTCCCTCACATCTGGTCGCCAAAGAGTCGTTCCGTCACCCTGCAGCCTGCTAATGAGATCCTCCATTTAATTAATACCATAAGAATTTTAATTCTGACTGAATCAATTTAACGTGATGTGATTTTGTCAGCTCTATTCCCCAAGTAAAAAGTGAGCCTGATGCTTATTACATACATCATTTCACGGGCCCTGCATTCCCTGCTGACTTAAACAAATTCTAATTAAGACTAATTAAAGCATCATTTATGAAAGCGCTTGTGATAGCTATGCAAACATTCTGGGTGGGTATGCTTTGCATAATAATTATCCTAGTTAATATTAAGGCTAGGTCCTTGGCAATTAGGTCTTTGAAACTGAGAGTTATTCTGAATTTAGCCCTTTTCAGTGTGAGCAATTAATTAAAAAAAGTGCTAAATTTATGTAGTGGCTTCATTAACAAAATAAATTTAGAAGTAGTAGTATTGTTTGCATTTTTAAAACTAAGCATAATTCTTAACCCAGGTGACAGTTACTAAAATAAAAGGATGTAGTTTTTTGATCTGGTAAGTTTATTATAGCCATCCAAGAAAAAGCATTAATTTTATAAGTTGCAGTCAGATTTTTGAAATGAATCTTACTAGTCTACAGCATATTACTTATATATGTAGATGTCTATAAGTAACAGATATCTGAAACAATATTTTATTTTTAAAATTAGATGTTTAGATAACATTTTAAAAATCTGATGTGAGCTCAAAATGCTATATAGGCAGATTAAATTCCTCAATTTTATAATTACTTGATAGGTCTAATATGCAAGAAAATGCATCCTTACGCCTGCTGAGTTTAGTGAAATTAGAAATTCTGACAGCATTCATAGTTTGCTTTACCTTTGTTTTTAAGTCTCTATTATACTGTCAGTATTCATTGTGCTGCAAAATCGAAATGTATTAAAATGCTGTAAAAACTGCTTGCCTTTCAAACTCCTATATACTTTTTCTAGGACTTTATGGCAGGGTCAAGTGAAGTTGGAGGTTTACAAGGAGAAATGGAAAAAAGATGAAAGAAAATGTGACCCTTTTATTAAATGGGTAAAAGAGGTTGATAATAGATAGTACCAAGAAAAAAAACACAAAAAACTAAAAAGCTTCTTTTACCTCGATCTTTACAAATACAGTGAATTCAAAATTCAGGCAGGCAACTCAGAGGTAGGAAACAAACTAGTCTATTAACACGAGCTAGTGTGTTACATATAGAGTCTACTAGATTTTATCCAACACCATTAGAAACCAGACAGAAGTTTTACACGAGGTTCTATCTTCTAATACTCATAGGATATGAATCACTGAAAGTCAGAAAGATATTCTATATCTTGGTATATAAGAAAATAGGGAAGTTCTCTACAGTTTTATCTAATACACAGCAAAAAAAATTTTTAAAGCCTATATTAAACCCCCACAAGAACAATATAATGCTAAAAAGACCAAAAAATTAAGATTGAACTGTTGATTCTAGTAATTTTGTGGGACAAAACTGATAGTAAAAAGTAATGTGCATAAATCTGTTAAGCTCAATCACATTCTCACAAAATTACCTTTAAAAATGTGATCCTAATTCTATAACTTCAAGGACAGTAGAAAATTGTCACGAAAGGCTGTGCCCAGGCATTGAGTGACTGAACTGATTTTAGGTCTGTTATCAATTAACTGGGTGGAAGAAGAATAAGTATGCTCATTAAATTGGCAAATGACACCAACTGAGAGAGGTATCACTGTAACACCTTGAGAAAGTATCCAAAGCAGTGTCCAGTAGAATAAGTTTAATTGAGAATACTTCCACAGCCTAAAACTAGTGAAAAACAAACTCCATAAGGAACAGGTATATTAAAGAGCTTCAAGGAATTGTAGTTTGATTACAACTCATGGGTTTTAGCAGTAGATTTTTCTAAATCCAGCATGATCCTGAGATAGAATCATATCACATAAGAATCACAAAGCAACCCTCCCTTTAAATAAAAATATAAATGGTCAGCATAGCTAAAGAGATACGGAAAAATGGCCTGTGAGAAAAGTTCTTTAGGATAAACGATTCAATTGAACTTAAAGAATTATTGAGTATTTTTCAAAGCCAAGTGCTGGCTGAGGCAGACCAAAGGGAAAGACAATCATGGCACCCGTTTTAGTTATTTCTTTGTAGTTGTTGTTAAGAGGTCTCTGAGAGTCAGAAGCACAATTAAATGACAAATCATAGAGGTTCCTTCTGAAAATAAGGGCAGAATGTTTGGGAAACTTCTCTCTAAGCAGGATGAAAGAAATAGCTGAAGAATAAGCAAAAGATTACGGGTTGGCAGAGAGACTAAGTCTGGGTGGAAGGATGAGGGCAGTTCTTGCTTAAGCTGAACAACTTATATATGTAGGAAGTGTGGAATGATAAAACGTTTTAGGTATCCTTAGGCAAAAGGTGGACCAGCTGATCTCTATAGTTGCTTAGGAGACAAAAAATAATAATAATATAATGAACCAAATTGCTGGAAAATAATTAGGTCAGAAAAAAAAGAAGAAAAAAATATATAAAACATAAACCCAAAAATAACTTTACAAAACTACTTGCTTACCTTCTAGACAGGTGAATTCTAAAATAGGAATGGGCGATTTGTGGCTTCCCTGACAGTGAGTGGCCCTTTAAGGCAGTTGTTTGTAGCATGAGGGAGGGATGAGTTTTCTTTCCCCTGTACCCTCATCCTTTCCTTTATTTTTTATTTACTTACTTGTTGGTCTCCTTTTTTGTTGTTGTTGTTCCCTCTTTTTCTAATACACAAGAATGCTCTGTTCATGAGAGCTGTTCTAGATTAAAGCAGGCAATCAAAGAATTGTCATCCGGAACAGTGGCTCTCAAACTTTGGCCTGTATCACATTCACCCAGAGGGCACGTTAAAATGCAGGCTGCTGGCTCCCACACGCAGACTTCTGATTCAGTGTGTCTAGAGTGAAGCCTGAGATTTTGCCCTTCTAACAAGTTCCCAGGTGATGCTGAAGCACCTGATTTTGGACCACAATTTTGAGAACCACTGTTCTGCTCAAGTTCAAAGGTCCCAAACTCTGAGTACTGACAGAAACCATAGATGTAATCACTAGTTTGAACAACTGCAATCTTTATATAAAACATCATTAATATTCAGCCAGTAAACATCTGTATGTCCACACCAGTTTTTTCCAGATAGTATCTGTTTCAATTATTTCATATTCAGGCCAAATCAAATGTTCTAAACATCACTCCAGAAGACTATTCATGAAGTGTCCATACATTTCCAATTTCATATCAAAACTATTCCTGCTGAGAAGAAAATTATAAAGATTTTAGGTTTCACCTAAATATTGAACTTTCAATCGTAACATGCATAATTAGCAACTAGTAACAACTGCTTTTTAAAAAGTCTCAAAATGATCACTGAGTGGAAGATTTCATATGGTATTCTAAATCTTAACTGTTAAGGACAGTGTGCATATCCACAGTAATATTTGAAAAAAAAAAAACATATA